>NC_139218.1:163963650-164638650 GCF_055691185.1 Crinia signifera | reverse complement strand
CATCGATGGCCGATGGCCATCCCTAATGAGTATTGCATCAACCAATCAGATGGTCTAATTTCTAAACTAATTTGCATAAGGGCTTTCTTTGCTCTCCATAACTTACTTAGGTCTTTCCTCACCCTAGTCTTATTGAAAACCTACAAAAATAGCCAAAGATGGTGGGTGACAAGAACATCCACGACTGACTGTCTTGCTGGTTGAAGACTATCACATGATGGTCCCAGCTAAAGTAGTAAAATAGAAAACTGTTGACTGACAGTGCATAAATCAATCGGAATGGATTGTTTTGAATGAGTGTTAGTGATGGCCATTGTTGCCTTTGCCATCGATGTTGTTACCTATAGGTGGTCATCCATTGTATTTGACTGACTGGACCGTGGGCCAATCAGAACATGGGGGCGGGGCTTCACATGTTTCAGGGGGTGGAGCTATAGTCCATGTCCCCGGAGATAGCACAACAAATCTTTACGTTTTAGCTTGACATTGATGGTGGGAAACCATCTGGTTCTCCCCCATCGATGTAAAAACTATGAACATCGACCATAATCTATCGATGTTTTATAAACATCGATGGCCATCCCTAATGAGAATTGCATCAACCAATCACATGGTCTAATTTCCAAACTAATTTGCATAAGGAATTTATTTGCTCTCCATAACTTATTTATGTCCTTCCTCACCATAGTCTAATTGAAAACCTACAAAATCAGCCAAAGATGGTTGATAACAAGAATGTTCTTGACCAATTGGTTTGTTGGTTGAAGACTGTTGTATGATGGTCCCATCAAAAGTAGTAAAATAGAAAACTGTTGACTTGCCATTGATGTTGTTACATATCGGTGGTCATCCATTGTATTTGATGGACTGGCCTGTGGGCCAATCAGAATATGGGGGCGGGGCTTCACTGGTGTCGTGGGTGGAGCTATGCTCAGTGTCTCAGGAAATAGCAAAACAAAACTAGTAGTTTGAGCTTGACATTGATGGTGTGAAACCATCTGGTTCTCCCCCATCGATGTCAAAACTATTGAACATCGACCATAACCTATAGATGTTTTATAAACATCGATGGCCGATGGCCATCCCTAATGAGTATTGCATCAACCAATCAGATGGTCTAATTTCTAAACTAATTTGCATAAGGGCTTTCTTTGCTCTCCATAACTTACTTAGGTCTTTCCTCACCCTAGTCTTATTGAAAACCTACAAAACTAGCCAAAGATGGTGGGTGACAAGAACATTCACGACTGATTGTCTTGCTGGTTGAAGACTATCACATGATGGTCCCAGCTAAAGTAGTAAAATAGAAAACTGTTGACTGACAGTGCATAAACCAATCGGAATGGATTGTTTTGAATGAGTGTTAGTGATGGCCATTGTTGCCTTTGCCATCGATGTAGTTACCTATAGGTGGTCATCCATTGTATTTGACTGACTGGACCGTGGGCCAATAAGAACACGGGGGCGGGGCTTCACATGTTTCAGGGGGTGGAGCTATATTCCATGTCCCAGGAGATAGCACAACAAATATTTTCGTTTTAGCTTGACATTGATGGTGGGAAACCATCTGGTTCTCCCCCATCAATGTAAAAACTATGAACATCGACCATAATCTATCGATGTTTTATAAACATCGATGGTCATCCCTAATGAGAATTGCATCAACCAATCACATGGTCTAATTTCCAAACTAATTTGCATAAGGAATTTATTTGCTCTCCATAACTTATTCAGGTCCTTCCTCACCATAGTCTAATTGAAAACATACAAAACCAGCCAAAGATGGTTGATAACAAGAATGTTCTTGACCAATTGGTTTGTTGGTTGAAGACTGTTGTATGATGGTCCCATCAAAAGTAGTAAAATAGAAAACGGTTGACTTGCCATTGATGTTGTTACATATCGGTGGTCATCCATTGTATTTGATGGACTGGCCTGTGGGCCAATCAGAATATGGTGGCGGGGCTTCACTGGTGTCGTGGGTGGAGCTATGCTCAGTGTCCAAGGAAATAGCAAAACAAAACTAGTAGTTTGAGCTTGACATTGATGGTGTGAAACCATCTGGTTCTCCCCCATCGATGTCAAAACTATTGAACATCGACCATAACCTATAGATGTTTTAAAAACATCGACGGCCGATGGCCATCCCTAATGAGAATTGCATCAACCAATCAGATGGTCTAATTTCTAAACTAATTTGCATAAGGGCTTTATTTGCTCTCCATAACTTACTTAGGTCTTTCCTCACCCTAGTCTTATTGAAAACCTACAAAACTAGCCAAAGATGGTGGGTGACAAGAACATTCACGACTGATTGTCTTGCTGGTTGAAGACTATCACATGATGGTCCCAGCTAAAGTAGTAAAATAGAAAACTGTTGACTGACAGTGCATAAACCAATCGGAATGGATTGTTTTGAATGAGTGTTAGTGATGGCCATTGTTGCCTTTGCCATCGATGTTGTTACCTATAGGTGGTCATCCATTGTATTTGACTGACTGGACCGTGGGCCAGTCAGAACATGGGGGCGGGGCTATATTCCATGTCCCAGGAGATAGCACAACAAATCTTTTCGTTTTAGCTTGACATTGATGGTGGGAAACCATCTGGTTCTCCCCATCGATGTAAAAACTATGAACATCGACCATAATCTATCGATGTTTTATAAACATTGATGGTCATCCCTAATGAGTATTGCATCAACCAATCACACGGTCTAATTTCCAAACTAATTTGCATAAGGAATTTATTTGTTCTCCATAACTTATTTAGGTCCTTCCTCACCATAGTCTAATTGAAAACCTACAAAACCAGCCAAAGATGGTTGATAACAAGAATGTTCTTGACCAATTGGTTTGTTTGTTGAAGACTGTTGTATGATGGTCCCATCAAAAGTAGTAAAATAGAAAACTGTTGACTTGCCATTGATGTTGTTACATATCGGTGGTCATCCATTGTATTTGATGGACTGGCCTGTGGGCCAATCAGAATATGGGGGCGGGGCTTCACTGGTGTCGTGGGTGGAGCTATGCTCAGTGTCCCAGGAAATAGCAAAACAAAACTAGTAGTTTGAGCTTGACATTGATGGTGTGAAACCATCTGGTTCTCCCCCATCGATGTCAAAACTATTGAACATCGACCATAACCTATAGATGTTTTATAAACATCGATGGCCGATGGCCATCCCTAATAAGTATTGCATCAACCAATCAGATGGTCTAATTTCTAAACTAATTTGCATAAGGGCTTTCTTTGCTCTCCATAACTTACTTAGGTCTTTCCTCACCCTAGTCTTATTGAAAACCTACAAAACTAGCCAAAGATGGTGGGTGACAAGAACATTCACGACTGATTGTCTTGCTGGTTGAAGACTATCACATGATGGTCCCAGCTAAAGTAGTAGAATAGAAAACTGTTGACTGACAGTGCATAAACCAATCGGAATGGATTGTTTTGAATGAGTGTTAGTGATGGCTGTTGTTGCCTTTGCCATCGATGTTGTTACCTATAGGTGGTCATCCATTATATTTGACTGACTGGACCGTGGGCCAATCAGAACACGGGGGCGGGGCTTCACATGTTTCAGGGGGTGGAGCTATACTCCATGTCCCAGGAGATAGCACAACAAATCTTTTCGTTTTAGCTTGACATTGATGGTGGGAAACCATCTGGTTCTCCCCCATCGATGTAAAAACTATGAACATCGACCATAATCTATCGATGTTTTATAAACATCGATGGTCATCCCTAATGAGAATTGCATCAACCAATCACATGGTCTAATTTCCAAACTTATTTGCATAAGTAATTTATTTGCTCTCCATAACTTATTTAGGTCCTTCCTCACCATAGTCTAATTGAAAACCTACAAAACCAGCCAAAGATGGTTGATAACAAGAATGTTCTTGACCAATTGGTTTGTTGGTTGAAGACTGTTGTATGATGGTCCCATCAAAAGTAGTAAAATAGAAAACTGTTGACTTGCCATTGATGTTGTTACATATCGGTGGTCATCCATTGTATTTGATGGACTGGCCTGTGGGCCAATCAGAATATGGGGGCGGGGCTTCACTGCTGTCGTGGGTGGAGCTATGCTCAGTGTCCCAGGAAATAGCAAAACAAAACTAGTAGTTTGAGCTTGACATTGATGGTGTGAAACCATCTGGTTCTCCCCCATCGATGTCAAAACTATTGAACATCGACCATAACCTATAGATGTTTTATAAACATCGATGGCCGATGGCCATCCCTAATGAGTATTGCATCAACCAATCAGATGGTCTAATTTCTAAACTAATTTGCATAAGGGCTTTCTTTGCTCTCCATAACTTACTTAGGTCTTTCCTCACCCTAGTCTTATTGAAAACCTACAAAACTAGCCAAAGATGGTGGGTGACAAGAACATTAACGACTGATTGTCTTGCTGGTTGGAGACTATCACATGATGGTCCCAGCTAAAGTAGTAAAATAGAAAACTGTTGACTGACAGTGCATAAACCAATCGGAATGGATTGTTTTGAATGAGTGTTAGTGATGGCCATTGTTGCCTTTGCCATCGATGTTGTTACCTATAGGTGGTCATCCATTGTATTTGACTGACTGGACCGTGGGCCAGTCAGAACATGGGGGCGGGGCTAAATTCCATGTCCCAGGAGATAGCACAACAAATCTTTTCGTTTTAGCTTGACATTGATGGTGGGAAACCATCTGGTTCTCCCCATCGATGTAAAAACTATGAACATCGACCATAATCTATCGATGTTTTATAAACATTGATGGTCATCCCTAATGAGTATTGCATCAACCAATCACACGGTCTAATTTCCAAACTAATTTGCATAAGGAATTTATTTGTTCTCCATAACTTATTTAGGTCCTTCCTCACCATAGTCTAATTGAAAACCTACAAAACCAGCCAAAGATGGTTGATAACAAGAATGTTCTTGACCAATTGGTTTGTTTGTTGAAGACTGTTGTATGATGGTCCCATCAAAAGTAGTAAAATAGAAAACTGTTGACTTGCCATTGATGTTGTTACATATCGGTGGTCATCCATTGTATTTGATGGACTGGCCTGTGGGCCAATCAGAATATGGGGGCGGGGCTTCACTGGTGTCGTGGGTGGAGCTATGCTCAGTGTCCCAGGAAATAGCAAAACAAAACTAGTAGTTTGAGCTTGACATTGATGGTGTGAAACCATCTGGTTCTCCCCCATCGATGTCAAAACTATTGAACATCGACCATAACCTATAGATGTTTTATAAACATCGATGGCCGATGGCCATCCCTAATAAGTATTGCATCAACCAATCAGATGGTCTAATTTCTAAACTAATTTGCATAAGGGCTTTCTTTGCTCTCCATAACTTACTTAGGTCTTTCCTCACCCTAGTCTTATTGAAAACCTACAAAACTAGCCAAAGATGGTGGGTGACAAGAACATTCACGACTGATTGTCTTGCTGGTTGAAGACTATCACATGATGGTCCCAGCTAAAGTAGTAGAATAGAAAACTGTTGACTGACAGTGCATAAACCAATCGGAATGGATTGTTTTGAATGAGTGTTAGTGATGGCTGTTGTTGCCTTTGCCATCGATGTTGTTACCTATAGGTGGTCATCCATTATATTTGACTGACTGGACCGTGGGCCAATCAGAACACGGGGGCGGGGCTTCACATGTTTCAGGGGGTGGAGCTATACTCCATGTCCCAGGAGATAGCACAACAAATCTTTTCGTTTTAGCTTGACATTGATGGTGGGAAACCATCTGGTTCTCCCCATCGATGTAAAAACTATGAACATCGACCATAATCTATCGATGTTTTATAAACATTGATGGTCATCCCTAATGAGTATTGCATCAACCAATCACACGGTCTAATTTCCAAACTAATTTGCATAAGGAATTTATTTGTTCTCCATAACTTATTTAGGTCCTTCCTCACCATAGTCTAATTGAAAACCTACAAAACCAGCCGAAGATGGTTGATAACAAGAATGTTCTTGACCAATTGGTTTGTTGGTTGAAGACTGTTGTATGATGGTCCCATCAAAAGTAGTAAAATAGAAAACTGTTGACTTGCCATTGATGTTGTTACATATCGGTGGTCATCCATTGTATTTGATGGACTGGCCTGTGGGCCAATCAGAATATGGGGGCGGGGCTTCACTGGTGTCGTGGGTGGAGCTATGCTCAGTGTCCCAGGAAATAGCAAAACAAAACTAGTAGTTTGAGCTTGACATTGATGGTGTGAAACCATCTGGTTCTCCCCCATCGATGTCAAAACTATTGAACATCGACCATAACCTATAGATGTTTTATAAACATCGATGGCCGATGGCCATCCCTAATAAGTATTGCATCAACCAATCAGATGGTCTAATTTCTAAACTAATTTGCATAAGGGCTTTCTTTGCTCTCCATAACTTACTTAGGTCTTTCCTCACCCTAGTCTTATTGAAAACCTACAAAACTAGCCAAAGATGGTGGGTGACAAGAACATTCACGACTGATTGTCTTGCTGGTTGAAGACTTTCACATGATGGTCCCAGCTAAAGTAGTAGAATAGAAAACTGTTGACTGACAGAGCATAAACCAATCGGAATGGATTGTTTTGAATGAGTGTTAGTGATGGCTGTTGTTGCCTTTGCCATCGATGTTGTTACCTATAGGTGGTCATCCATTATATTTGACTGACTGGACCGTGGGCCAATCAGAACACGGGGGCGGGGCTTCACATGTTTCAGGGGGTGGAGCTATACTCCATGTCCCAGGAGATAGCACAACAAATCTTTTCGTTTTAGCTTGACATTGATGGTGGGAAACCATCTGGTTCTCCCCCATCGATGTAAAAACTATGAACATCGACCATAATCTATCGATGTTTTATAAACATCGATGGTCATCCCTAATGAGAATTGCATCAACCAATCACATGGTCTAATTTCCAAACTTATTTGCATAAGTAATTTATTTGCTCTCCATAACTTATTTAGGTCCTTCCTCACCATAGTCTAATTGAAAACCTACAAAACCAGCCAAAGATGGTTGATAACAAGAATGTTCTTGACCAATTGGTTTGTTGGTTGAAGACTGTTGTATGATGGTCCCATCAAAAGTAGTAAAATAGAAAACTGTTGACTTGCCATTGATGTTGTTACATATCGGTGGTCATCCATTGTATTTGATGGACTGGCCTGTGGGCCAATCAGAATATGGGGGCGGGGCTTCACTGCTGTCGTGGGTGGAGCTATGCTCAGTGTCCCAGGAAATAGCAAAACAAAACTAGTAGTTTGAGCTTGACATTGATGGTGTGAAACCATCTGGTTCTCCCCCATCGATGTCAAAACTATTGAACATCGACCATAACCTATAGATGTTTTATAAACATCGATGGCCGATGGCCATCCCTAATGAGTATTGCATCAACCAATCAGATGGTCTAATTTCTAAACTAATTTGCATAAGGGCTTTCTTTGCTCTCCATAACTTACTTAGGTCTTTCCTCACCCTAGTCTTATTGAAAACCTACAAAACTAGCCAAAGATGGTGGGTGACAAGAACATTAACGACTGATTGTCTTGCTGGTTGGAGACTATCACATGATGGTCCCAGCTAAAGTAGTAAAATAGAAAACTGTTGACTGACAGTGCATAAACCAATCGGAATGGATTGTTTTGAATGAGTGTTAGTGATGGCCATTGTTGCCTTTGCCATCGATGTTGTTACCTATAGGTGGTCATCCATTGTATTTGACTGACTGGACCGTGGGCCAATCAGAACACGGGGGCGGGGCTTCACATGTTTCAGGGGGTGGAGCTATATTCCATGTCCCAGGAGATAGCACAACAAATCTTTTCGTTTTAGCTTGACATTGATGGTGGGAAACCATCTGGTTCTCCCCCATCGATGTCAAAACTATTGAACATCGACCATAACCTATAGATGTTTTATAAACATCGATGGCCGATGGCCATCCCTAAGAGTATTGCATCAACCAATCAGATGGTCTAATTTCTAAACTAATTTGCATAAGGGCTTTCTTTGCTCTCCATAACTTACTTAGGTCTTTCCTCACCCTAGTCTTATTGAAAACCTACAAAACTTGCCAAAGATGGTGGGTGACAAGAACATTCACGACTGATTATCTTGCTGGTTGAAGACTATCACATGATGGTCCCAGCTAAAGTAGTAAAATAGAAAACTGTTGACTGACAGTGCATAAACCAATCGGAATGGATTGTTTTGAATGAGTGTTAGTGATGGCCATTGTTGCCTTTGCCATCGATGTTGTTACCTATAGGTGGTCATCCATTGTATTTGACTGACTGGACCGTGGGCCAATCAGAACACGGGGGCGGGGCTTCACATGTTTCAGGGGGTGGAGCTATATTCCATGTCCCAGGAGATAGCACAACAAATCTTTTCGTTTTAGCTTGACATTGATGGTGGGAAACCATCTGGTTCTCCCCCATCGATGTAAAAACTATGAACATCGACCATAATCGATCGATGTTTTATAAACATCGATGGTCATCCCTTATGAGAATTGCATCAACCAATCACATGGTCTAATTTCCAAACTAATTTGCATAAGGAATTTATTTGCTCTCCATAACTTATTTAGGTCCTTCCTCACCATAGTCTAATTGAAAACCTACGAAACCAGCCATAGATGGTTGATAACAAGAATGTTCTTGACCATATGGTTTGTTGGTTGAAGACTGTTGTATGATGGTCCCATCAAAAGTAGTAAAATAGAAAACTGTTGACCTGCCATTGATGTTGTTACATATCGGTGGTCATCCATTGTATTTGATGGACTGGCCTGTGGGCCAATCAGAATATGGGGGCGGGGCTTCACTGGTGTCGTGGGTGGAGCAATGCTCAGTGTCCCAGGAAATAGCAAAACAAAACTAGTAGTTTGAGCTTGACATTGATGGTGTGAAACCATCTGGTTCTCCCCCATCGATGTCAAAACTATTGAACATCGACCATAACCTATAGATGTTTTATAAACATCGATGGCCGATGGCCATCCCTAATGAGTATTGCATCAACCAATCAGATGGTCTAATTTCTAAACTAATTTGCATAAGGGCTTTCTTTGCTCTCCATAACTTACTTAGGTCTTTCCTCACCCTAGTCTTATTGAAAACCTACAAAACTAGCCAAAGATGGTGGGTGACAAGAACATTCATGACTGATTGTCTTGCTGGTTGAAGACTATCACATGATGGTCCCAGCTAAAGTAGTAAAATAGAAAACTGTTGACTGACAGTGCATAAACCAATCGGAATGGATTGTTTTGAATGAGTGTTAGTGATGGCCATTGTTGCCTTTGCCATCGATGTTGTTACCTATAGGTGGTCATCCATTGTATTTGACTGACTGGACCGTGGGCCAATCAGAAAACGGGGGCGGGGCTTCACATGTTTCAGGGGGTGGAGCTATATTCCATGTCCCAGGAGATAGCACAACAAATCTTTTCGTTTTAGCTTGACATTGATGGTGGGAAACCATCTGGTTCTCCCCCATCGATGTAAAAACTATGAACATCGACCATAATCTATCGATGTTTTATAAACATCGATAGTCATCCCTAATGAGTATTGCATCAACCAATCACATGGTCTAATTTCCAAACTAATTTGCATAAGGAATTTATTTGCTCTCCATAACTTATTTAGGTCGTTCCTCACCATAGTCTAATTGAAAACCTACAAAGCCAGCCAAAGATGGTTGATAACAAGAATGTTCTTGACCAATTGGTTTGTTGGTTGAAGACTGTTGTATGATGGTCCCATCAAAAGTATTAAAATAGAAAACTGTTGACTTGCCATTGATGTTGTTACATATCGGTGGTCATCCATTGTATTTGATGGACTGGCCTGTGGGCCAATCAGAATATGGGGGCGGGGCTTCACTGGTGTCGTGGGTGGAGCTATGCTCAGTGTCCCAGGAAATAGCAAAACAAAAATAGTAGTTTGAGCTTGACATTGATGGTGTGAAACCATCTGGTTCTCCCCCATCGATGTCAAAACTATTGAACATCGACCATAACCTATAGATGTTTTATAAACATCGATGGCCGATGGCCATCCCTAATGAGTATTGCATCAACCAATCAGATGGTCTAATTTCTAAACTAATTTGCATAAGGGCTTTCTTTGCTCTCCATAACTTACTTAGGTCTTTCCTCACCCTAGTCTTATTGAAAACCTACAAAACTAGCCAAAGATGGTGGGTGACAAGAACGTTCACGACTGATTGTCTTGCTGGTTGAAGACTATCACATGATGGTCCCAGCTAAAGTAGTAAAATAGAAAACTGTTGACTGACAGTGCATAAACCAATCGGAATGGATTGTTTTGAATGAGTGTTAGTGATGGCCATTGTTGCCTTTGCCATCGATGTTGTTACCTATAGGTGGTCATCCATTGTATTTGACTGACTGGACCGTGGGCCAATCAGAACACGGGGGCGGGGCTTCACATGTTTCAGGGGGTGGAGCTATATTCCATGTCCCAGGAGATAGCACAACAAATCTTTTCGTTTTAGCTTGACATTGATGGTGGGAAACCATCTGGTTCTCCCCCATCGATGTAAAAACTATGAACATCGACCATAATCTATCGATGTTTTATAAACATCGATAGTCATCCCTAATGAGAATTGCATCAACCAATCACATGGTCTAATTTCCAAACTAATTTGCATAAGGAATGTATTTGCTCTCCATAACTTATTTAGGTCGTTCCTCACCATAGTCTAATTGAAAACCTACAAAACCAGCCAAAGATGGTTGATAACAAGAATGTTCTTGACCAATTGGTTTGTTGGTTGAAGACTGTTGTATGATGGTCCCATCAAAAGTATTAAAATAGAAAACTGTTGACTTGCCATTGATGTTGTTACATATCGGTGGCCATCCATTGTATTTGATGGACTAGCCTGTGGGCCAATCAGAATATGGGGGCGGGGCTTCACTGGTGTCGTGGGAGGAGCTATGCTCAGTGTCCCAGGAAATAGCAAAACAAAACTAGTAGTTTGAGCTTGACATTGATGGTGTGAAACCATCAGGTTCTCCCCCATCGATGTCAAAACTATTGAACATCGACCATAACCTATAGATGTTTTATAAACATCGATGGCCGATGGCCATCCCTAATGAGTATTGCATCAACCAATCAGATGGTCTAATTTCTAAACTAATTTGCATAAGGGCTTTCTTTGCTCTCCATAACTTACTTAGGTCTTTCCTCACCCTAGTCTTATTGAAAACCTACAAAACTAGCCAAAGATGGTGGGTGACAAGAACATTCACGACTGATTGTCTTGCTGGTTGAAGACTATCACATGATGGTCCCAGCTAAAGTAGTAAAATAGAAAACTGTTGACTGACAGTGCATAAACCAATCGGAATGGATTGTTTTGAATGAGTGTTAGTGATGGCCATTGTTGCCTTTGCCATCTATGTTGTTACCTATAGGCGGTCATCCATTGTATTTGACTGACTGGACCGTGGGCCAATCAGAACACGGGGGCGGGGCTTCACATGTTTCAGGGGGCGGGGCTATATTCCATGTCCCAGGAGATAGCACAAAAAATCTTTTCGTTTTAGCTTGACATTGATGGTGGGAAACCATCTGGTTCTCCCCCATCGATGTAAAAACTATGAACATCAACCATAATATATCGATGTTTTATAAACATCGATGGTCATCCCTAATGAGAATTGCATCAACCAATCACATGGTCTAATTTCCAAACTAATTTGCATAAGGAATTTATTTGCTCTCCATAACTTATTTAGGTCCTTCCTCACCATAGTCTAATTGAAAACCTACAAAACCAGCCAAAGATGGTTGATAACAAGAATGTTCTTGACCAATTGGTTTGTTGGTTGAAGACTGTTGTTGATGGTCCCATCAAAAGTAGTAAAATAGAAAACTGTTGACTTGCCATTGATGTTGTTAAATATCGGTGGTCATCCATTGTATTTGATGGACTGGCCTGTGGGCCAATCAGGATATGGGGGTGGGGCGTCGTGGGTGGAGCTATGCTCAGTGTCCCAGGAAATAGCAAAACAAAACTAGTAGTTTGAGCTTGACATTGATGGTGTGAAACCATCTGGTTCTCCCCCATCGATGTCAAAACTATTGAACATCGACCATAACCTATAGATGTTTTATAAACATCGATGGCCGATGGCCATCCCTAATGAGTATTGCATCAACCAATCAGATGGTCTAATTTCTAAACTAATTTGCATAAGGGCTTTCTTTGCTCTCCATAACTTACTTAGGTCTTTCCTCACCCTAGTCTTATTGAAAACCTACAAAACTAGCCAAAGATGGTGGGTGACAAGAACATTCACGACTGATTGTCTTGCTGGTTGAAGACTATCACATGATGGTCCCAGCTAAAGTAGTAAAATAGAAAACTGTTGACTGACAGTGCATAAACCAATCGGAATGGATTGTTTTGAATGAGTGTTAGTGATGGCCATTGTTGCCTTTGCCATCGATGTTGTTACCTATAGGTGGTCATCCATTGTATTTGACTGACTGGACCGTGGGCCAATCAGAACACGGGGGCGGGGCTTCACATGTTTCAGGGGGTGGAGCTATACTCCATGTCCCAGGAGATAGCACAACAAATCTTTTCGTTTTAGCTTGACATTGATGGTGGGAAACCATCTGGTTCTCCCCCATCGATGTAAAAACTATGAACATCGACCATAATCTATCGATGTTTTATAAACATCGATGGTCATCCCTAATGAGAATTGCATCAACCAATCACATGGTCTAATTTCCAAACTAATTTGCATTAGGAATTTATTTGCTCTCCATAACTTATTTAGGTCCTTCCTCACCATAGTCTAATTGAAAACCAGCCAAAGATGGTTGATAACAAGAATGTTCTTGAACAATTGGTTTGTTGGTTGAAGACTGTTGTATGATGGTCCCATCAAAAGTAGTAAAATAGAAAACTGTTGACTTGCCATTGATGTTGTTACATATCGGTGGTCATCCATTGTATTTGATGGACTGGCCTGTGGGCCAATCAGGATATGGGGGTGGGGCGTCGTGGGTGGAGCTATGCTCAGTGTCCCAGGAAATAGCAAAACAAAACTAGTAGTTTGAGCTTGACATTGATGGTGTGAAACCATCTGGTTCTCCCCCATCGATGTCAAAACTATTGAACATCGACCATAACCTATAGATGTTTTATAAACATCGATGGCCGATGGCCATCCCTAATGAGTATTGCATCAACCAATCAGATGGTCTAATTTCTAAACTAATTTGCATAAGGGCTTTCTTTGCTCCCCATAACTTACTTAGGTCTTTCCTCACCCTAGTCTTATTGAAAACCTACAAAACTAGCCAAAGATGGTGGGTGACAAGAACATTCCTGACGGATTGTCTTGCTGGTTGAAGACTATCACATGATGGTCCCAGCTAAAGTAGTAAAATAGAAAACTGTTGACTGACAGTGCATAAACCAATCGGAATGGATTGTTTTGAATGAGTGTTAGTGATGGCCATTGTTGCCTTTGCCATCGATGTTGTTACCTATAGGTGGTCATCCATTGTATTTGACTGACTGGACCGTGGGCCAATCAGAACACGGGGGCGGGGTTTCAGGGGGTGGAGCTATATTCCATGTCCCAGGAGATAGCACAACAAATCTTTTCGTTTTAGCTTGACATTGATGGTGGGAAACCATCTGGTTCTCCCCCATCGATGTAAAAACTATGAACATCGACCATAATATATCGATGTTTTATAAACATCGATGGTCGACCCTAATGAGAATTGCATCAACCAATCACATGGTCTAATTTCCAAACTAATTTGCATAAGGAATTTATTTGCTCTCCATAACTTATTTAGGTCCTTCCTCACCATAGTCTAATTGAAAACCTACAAAACCAGCCAAAGATGGTTGATAACAAGAATGTTCTTGACCAATTGGTTTGTTGGTTGAAGACTGTTGTATGATGGTCCCATCAAAAGTAGTAAAATAGAAAACTGTTGACTTGCCATTGATGTTGTTACATGTCGGTGGTCATCCATTGTATTTGATGGACTGGCCTGTGGGCCAATCAGAATATGGGGGCGGGGCTTCACTGGTGTCGTGGGTGGAGCTATGCTCAGTGTCCCAGGAAATAGCAAAACAAAACTAGTAGTTTGAGCTTGACATTGATGGTGTGAAACCATCTGGTTCTCCCCCATCGATGTCAAAACTATTGAACATCGACCATAACCTATAGATGTTTTATAAACATCGATGGCCGATGGCCATCCCTAATGAGTATTGCATCAACCAATCAGATGGTCTAATTTCTAAACTAATTTGCATAAGGGCTTTATTTGCTCTCCATAACTTACTTAGGTCTTTCCTCACCCTAGTCTTATTGAAAACCTACAAAACTAGCCAAAGATGGTGGGTGACAAGAACATTAACGACTGATTGTCTTGCTGGTTGGAGACTATCACATGATGGTCCCAGCTAAAGTAGTAAAATAGAAAACTGTTGACTGACAGTGCATAAACCAATCGGAATGGATTGTTTTGAATGAGTGTTAGTGATGGCCATTGTTGCCTTTGCCATCGATGTTGTTACCTATAGGTGGTCATCCATTGTATTTTACTGACTGGACCGTGGGCCAATCAGAACACGGGGGCGGGGCTTCACATGTTTCAGGGGGTGGAGCTATATTCCATGTCCCAGGAGATAGCACAACAAATCTTTTCGTTTTAGCTTGACATTGATGGTGGGAAACCATCTGGTTCTGTCCCATCGATGTAAAAACTATGAACATCGACCATAATCTATCGATGTTTTATAAACATCGATAGTCATCCCTAATGAGAATTGCATCAACCAATCACATGGTCTAATTTCCAAACTAATTTGCATAAGGAATTTATTTGCTCTCCATAACTTATTTAGGTAGTTCCTCACCATAGTCTAATTGAAAACCTACAAAACCAGCCAAAGATGGTTGATAACAAGAATGTTCTTGACCAATTGGTTTGTTGGTTGAAGACTGTTGTATGATGGTCCCATCAAAAGTAGTAAAATAGAAAACTGTTGACTTGCCATTGATGTTGTTACATATCGGTGGTCATCCATTGTATTTGATGGACTGGCCTGTGGGCCAATCAGAATATGGGGGCGGGGCTTCACTGGTGTCGTGGGTGGAGCTATGCTCAGTGTCTCAGGAAATAGCAAAACAAAACTAGTAGTTTGAGCTTGACATTGATGGTGTGAAACCATCTGGTTCTCCCCCATCGATGTCAAAACTTTTGAACATCGACCATAACCTATAGATGTTTTATAAACATCGATGGCCGATGGCCATCCCTAATGAGTATTGCATCAACCAATCAGATGGTCTAATTTCTAAACTAATTTGCATAAGGGCTTTATTTGCTCTCCATAACTTACTTAGGTCTTTCCTCACCCTAGTCTTATTGAAAACCTATAAAACTAGCCAAAGATGGTGGGTGACAAGAACATTCACGACTGATTGTCTTGCTGGTTGAAGACTATCACATGATGGTCCCAGCTAAAGTAGTAAAATAGAAAACTGTTGACTGACAGTGCATAAACCAATCGGAAAGGATTGTTTTGAATGAGTGTTAGTGATGGCCATTGTTGCCTTTGCCATCGATGTTGTTACCTATAGGTGGTCATCCATTGTATTTGACTGACTGGACCGTGGGCCAATCAGAACACGGGGGCGGGGCTTCACATGTTTCAGGGGGTGGAGCTATACTCCATGTCCCAGGAGATAGCACAACAAATCTTTTCGTTTTAGCTTGACATTGATGGTGGGAAACCATCTGGTTCTCCCCCATCGATGTAAAAACTATGAACATCGACCATAATCTATCGATGTTTTATAAACATCGATGGTCATCCCTAATGAGAATTTCATCAACCAATCACACGGTCTAATTTCCAAACTTATTTGCATAAGTAATTTATTTGCTCTCCATAACTTATTTAGGTCCTTCCTCACCATAGTCTAATTGAAAACCTACAAAACCAGCCAAAGATGGTTGATAACAAGAATGTTCTTGACCAATTGGTTTGTTGGTTGAAGACTGTTGTATGATGGTCCCATCAAAAGTAGTAAAATAGAAAACTGTTGACTTGCCATTGATGTTGTTACATATCGGTGGTCATCCATTGTATTTGATGGACTGGCCTGTGGGCCAATCAGAATATGGGGGCGGGGCTTCACTGGTGTCGTGGGTGGAGCTATGCTCAGTGTCCCAGGAAATAGCAAAACAAAACTAGTAGTTTGAGCTTGACATTGATGGTGTGAAACCATCTGGTTCTCCCCCATCGATGTCAAAACTTTTGAACATCGACCATAACCTATAGATGTTTTATAAACATTGATGGCCGATGGCCATCCCTAATGAGTATTGCATCAACCAATCAGATGGTCTAATTTCTAAACTAATTTGCATAAGGGCTTTCTTTGCTCTCCATAACTTACTTAGGTCTTTCCTCACCCTAGTCTTATTGAAAACCTACAAAAATAGCCAAAGATGGTGGGTGACAAGAACATCCACGACTGACTGTCTTGCTGGTTGAAGACTATCACATGATGGTCCCAGCTAAAGTAGTAAAATAGAAAACTGTTGACTGACAGTGCATAAATCAATCGGAATGGATTGTTTTGAATGAGTGTTAGTGATGGCCATTGTTGCCTTTGCCATCGATGTTGTTACCTATAGGTGGTCATCCATTGTATTTGACTGACTGGACCGTGGGCCAATCAGAACATGGGGGCGGGGCTTCACATGTTTCAGGGGGTGGAGCTATAGTCCATGTCCCCGGAGATAGCACAACAAATCTTTACGTTTTAGCTTGACATTGATGGTGGGAAACCATCTGGTTCTCCCCCATCGATGTAAAAACTATGAACATCGACCATAATCTATCGATGTTTTATAAACATCGATGGCCATCCCTAATGAGAATTGCATCAACCAATCACATGGTCTAATTTCCAAACTAATTTGCATAAGGAATTTATTTGCTCTCCATAACTTATTTATGTCCTTCCTCACCATAGTCCAATTGAAAACCTACAAAACCAGCCAAAGATGGTTGATAACAATAATGTTCTTGACCAATTGGTTTGTTGGTTGAAGACTGTTGTATGATGGTCCCATCAAAAGTAGTAAAATAGAAAACTGTTGACTTGCCATTGATGTTGTTACATATCGGTGGTCATCCATTGTATTTGATGGACTGGCCTGTGGGCCAATCAGAATATGGGGGCGGGGCTTCACTGGTGTCGTGGGTGGAGCTATGCTCAGTGTCCCAGGAAATAGCAAAACAAAACTAGTAGTTTGAGCTTGACATTGATGGTGTGAAACCATCTGGTTCTCCCCCATCGATGTCAAAACTATTGAACATCGACCATAACCTATAGATGTTTTATAAACATCGATGGCCGATGGCCATCCCTAATGAGTATTGCATCAACCAATCAGATGGTCTAATTTCTAAACTAATTTGCATAAGGGCTTTCTTTGCTCTCCATAACTTACTTAGGTCTTTCCTCACCCTAGTCTTATTGAAAACCTACAAAACTAGCCAAAGATGGTGGGTGACAAGAACATTCACGACTGATTGTCTTGCTGGTTGAAGACTATCACATGATGGTCCCAGCTAAAGTAGTAAAATAGAAAACTGTTGACTGACAGTGCATAAACCAATCGGAATGGATTGTTTTGAATGAGTGTTAGTGATGGCCATTGTTGCCTTTGCCATCGATGTTGTTACCTATAGGTGGTCATCCATTGTATTTGACTGACTGGACCGTGGGCCAATAAGAACACGGGGGCGGGGCTTCACATGTTTCAGGGGGTGGAGCTATATTCCATGTCCCAGGAGATAGCACAACAAATATTTTCGTTTTAGCTTGACATTGATGGTGGGAAACCATCTGGTTCTCCCCCATCAATGTAAAAACTATGAACATCGACCATAATCTATCGATGTTTTATAAACATCGATGGTCATCCCTAATGAGAATTGCATCAACCAATCACACGGTCTAATTTCCAAACTAATTTGCATAAGGAATTTATTTGCTCTCCATAACTTATTCAGGTCCTTCCTCACCATAGTCTAATTGAAAACATACAAAACCAGCCAAAGATGGTTGATAACAAGAATGTTCTTGACCAATTGGTTTGTTGGTTGAAGACTGTTGTATGATGGTCCCATCAAAAGTAGTAAAATAGAAAACGGTTGACTTGCCATTGATGTTGTTACATATCGGTGGTCATCCATTGTATTTGATGGACTGGCCTGTGGGCCAATCAGAATATGGTGGCGGGGCTTCACTGGTGTCGTGGGTGGAGCTATGCTCAGTGTCCCAGGAAATAGCAAAACAAAACTAGTAGTTTGAGCTTGACATTGATGGTGTGAAACCATCTTGTTCTCCCCCATCGATGTCAAAACTATTGAACATCGACCATAACCTATAGATGTTTTATAAACATCGACGGCCGATGGCCATCCCTAATGAGTATTGCATCAACCAATCAGATGGTCTAATTTCTAAACTAATTTGCATAAGGGCTTTCTTTGCTCTCCATAACTTACTTAGGTCTTTCCTCACCCTAGTCTTATTGAAAACCTACAAAACTAGCCAAAGATGGTGGGTGACAAGAACATTAACGACTGATTGTCTTGCTGGTTGGAGACTATCACATGATGGTCCCAGCTAAAGTAGTAAAATAGAAAACTGTTGATTGACAGTGCATAAACCAATCGGAATGGATTGTTTTGAATGAGTGTTAGTGATGGCCATTGTTGCCTTTGCCATCGATGTTGTTACCTATAGGTGGTCATCCATTGTATTTGACTGACTGGACCGTGGGCCAATCAGAACACGGGGGCGGGGCTTCACATGTTTCAGGGGGTGGAGCTATATTCCATGTCCCAGGAGATAGCACAACAAATCTTTTCGTTTTAGCTTGACATTGATGGTGGGAAACCATCTGGTTCTCCCCCATCGATGTAAAAACTATGAACATCGACCATAATTTATCGATGTTTTATAAACATCGATAGTCATCCCTAATGAGAATTGCATCAACCAATCACATGGTCTAATTTTCAAACTAATTTGCATAAGGAATTTATTTGCTCTCCATAACTTATTTATGTCCTTCCTCACCATAGTCTAATTGAAAACCTACAAAACCAGCCAAAGATGGTTGATAACAAGAATGTTCTTGACCAATTGGTTTGTTGGTTGAAGACTGTTGTATGATGGTCCCATCAAAAGTAGTAAAATAGAAAACTGTTGACTTGCCATTGATGTTGTTACATATCGGTGGTCATCCATTGTATTTGATGGACTGGCCTGTGGGCCAATCAGAATATGGGGGCGGGGCTTCACTGGTGTCGTGGGTGGAGCTATGCTCAGTGTCCCAGGAAATAGCAAAACAAAACTAGTAGTTTGAGCTTGACATTGATGGTGTGAAACCATCTGGTTCTCCCCCATCGATGTCAAAACTTTTGAACATCGACCATAACCTATAGATGTTTTATAAACATCGATGGCCGATGGCCATCCCTAATGAGTATTGCATCAACCAATCAGATGGTCTAATTTCTAAACTAATTTGCATAAGGGCTTTCTTTGCTCTCCATAACTTACTTAGGTCTTTCCTCACCCTAGTCTTATTGAAAACCTACAAAAATAGCCAAAGATGGTGGGTGACAAGAACATCCACGACTGACTGTCTTGCTGGTTGAAGACTATCACATGATGGTCCCAGCTAAAGTAGTAAAATAGAAAACTGTTGACTGACAGTGCATAAATCAATCGGAATGGATTGTTTTGAATGAGTGTTAGTGATGGCCATTGTTGCCTTTGCCATCGATGTTGTTACCTATAGGTGGTCATCCATTGTATTTGACTGACTGGACCGTGGGCCAATCAGAACATGGGGGCGGGGCTTCACATGTTTCAGGGGGTGGAGCTATAGTCCATGTCCCCGGAGATAGCACAACAAATCTTTACGTTTTAGCTTGACATTGATGGTGGGAAACCATCTGGTTCTCCCCCATCGATGTAAAAACTATGAACATCGACCATAATCTATCGATGTTTTATAAACATCGATGGCCATCCCTAATGAGAATTGCATCAACCAATCACATGGTCTAATTTCCAAACTAATTTGCATAAGGAATTTATTTGCTCTCCATAACTTATTTATGTCCTTCCTCACCATAGTCTAATTGAAAACCTACAAAATCAGCCAAAGATGGTTGATAACAAGAATGTTCTTGACCAATTGGTTTGTTGGTTGAAGACTGTTGTATGATGGTCCCATCAAAAGTAGTAAAATAGAAAACTGTTGACTTGCCATTGATGTTGTTACATATCGGTGGTCATCCATTGTATTTGATGGACTGGCCTGTGGGCCAATCAGAATATGGGGGCGGGGCTTCACTGGTGTCGTGGGTGGAGCTATGCTCAGTGTCTCAGGAAATAGCAAAACAAAACTAGTAGTTTGAGCTTGACATTGATGGTGTGAAACCATCTGGTTCTCCCCCATCGATGTCAAAACTATTGAACATCGACCATAACCTATAGATGTTTTATAAACATCGATGGCCGATGGCCATCCCTAATGAGTATTGCATCAACCAATCAGATGGTCTAATTTCTAAACTAATTTGCATAAGGGCTTTCTTTGCTCTCCATAACTTACTTAGGTCTTTCCTCACCCTAGTCTTATTGAAAACCTACAAAACTAGCCAAAGATGGTGGGTGACAAGAACATTCACGACTGATTGTCTTGCTGGTTGAAGACTATCACATGATGGTCCCAGCTAAAGTAGTAAAATAGAAAACTGTTGACTGACAGTGCATAAACCAATCGGAATGGATTGTTTTGAATGAGTGTTAGTGATGGCCATTGTTGCCTTTGCCATCGATGTAGTTACCTATAGGTGGTCATCCATTGTATTTGACTGACTGGACCGTGGGCCAATAAGAACACGGGGGCGGGGCTTCACATGTTTCAGGGGGTGGAGCTATATTCCATGTCCCAGGAGATAGCACAACAAATATTTTCGTTTTAGCTTGACATTGATGGTGGGAAACCATCTGGTTCTCCCCCATCAATGTAAAAACTATGAACATCGACCATAATCTATCGATGTTTTATAAACATCGATAGTCATCCCTAATGAGAATTGCATCAACCAATCACATGGTCTAATTTCCAAACTAATTTGCATAAGGAATTTATTTGCTCTCCATAACTTATTCAGGTCCTTCCTCACCATAGTCTAATTGAAAACATACAAAACCAGCCAAAGATGGTTGATAACAAGAATGTTCTTGACCAATTGGTTTGTTGGTTGAAGACTGTTGTATGATGGTCCCATCAAAAGTAGTAAAATAGAAAACGGTTGACTTGCCATTGATGTTGTTACATATCGGTGGTCATCCATTGTATTTGATGGACTGGCCTGTGGGCCAATCAGAATATGGTGGCGGGGCTTCACTGGTGTCGTGGGTGGAGCTATGCTCAGTGTCCAAGGAAATAGCAAAACAAAACTAGTAGTTTGAGCTTGACATTGATGGTGTGAAACCATCTGGTTCTCCCCCATCGATGTCAAAACTATTGAACATCGACCATAACCTATAGATGTTTTATAAACATCGATGGCCGATGGCCATCCCTAATGAGTATTGCATCAACCAATCAGATGGTCTAATTTCTAAACTAATTTGCATAAGGGCTTTCTTTGCTCTCCATAACTTACTTAGGTCTTTCCTCACCCTAGTCTTATTGAAAACCTACAAAACTAGCCAAAGATGGTGGGTGACAAGAACATTAACGACTGATTGTCTTGCTGGTTGGAGACTATCACATGATGGTCCCAGCTAAAGTAGTAAAATAGAAAACTGTTGACTGACAGTGCATAAACCAATCGGAATGGATTGTTTTGAATGAGTGTTAGTGATGGCCATTGTTGCCTTTGCCATCGATGTTGTTACCTATAGGTGGTCATCCATTGTATTTGACTGACTGGACCGTGGGCCAGTCAGAACATGGGGGCGGGGCTAAATTCCATGTCCCAGGAGATAGCACAACAAATCTTTTCGTTTTAGCTTGACATTGATGGTGGGAAACCATCTGGTTCTCCCCATCGATGTAAAAACTATGAACATCGACCATAATCTATCGATGTTTTATAAACATTGATGGTCATCCCTAATGAGTATTGCATCAACCAATCACACGGTCTAATTTCCAAACTAATTTGCATAAGGAATTTATTTGTTCTCCATAACTTATTTAGGTCCTTCCTCACCATAGTCTAATTGAAAACCTACAAAACCAGCCAAAGATGGTTGATAACAAGAATGTTCTTGACCAATTGGTTTGTTTGTTGAAGACTGTTGTATGATGGTCCCATCAAAAGTAGTAAAATAGAAAACTGTTGACTTGCCATTGATGTTGTTACATATCGGTGGTCATCCATTGTATTTGATGGACTGGCCTGTGGGCCAATCAGAATATGGGGGCGGGGCTTCACTGCTGTCGTGGGTGGAGCTATGCTCAGTGTCCCAGGAAATAGCAAAACAAAACTAGTAGTTTGAGCTTGACATTGATGGTGTGAAACCATCTGGTTCTCCCCCATCGATGTCAAAACTATTGAACATCGACCATAACCTATAGATGTTTTATAAACATCGATGGCCGATGGCCATCCCTAATAAGTATTGCATCAACCAATCAGATGGTCTAATTTCTAAACTAATTTGCATAAGGGCTTTCTTTGCTCTCCATAACTTACTTAGGTCTTTCCTCACCCTAGTCTTATTGAAAACCTACAAAACTAGCCAAAGATGGTGGGTGACAAGAACATTCACGACTGATTGTCTTGCTGGTTGAAGACTATCACATGATGGTCCCAGCTAAAGTAGTAGAATAGAAAACTGTTGACTGACAGTGCATAAACCAATCGGAATGGATTGTTTTGAATAAGTGTTAGTGATGGCTGTTGTTGCCTTTGCCATCGATGTTGTTACCTATAGGTGGTCATCCATTATATTTGACTGACTGGACCGTGGGCCAATCAGAACACGGGGGCGGGGCTTCACATGTTTCAGGGGGTGGAGCTATACTCCATGTCCCAGGAGATAGCACAACAAATCTTTTCGTTTTAGCTTGACATTGATGGTGGGAAACCATCTGGTTCTCCCCCATCGATGTAAAAACTATGAACATCGACCATAATCTATCGATGTTTTATAAACATCGATGGTCATCCCTAATGAGAATTGCATCAACCAATCACATGGTCTAATTTCCAAACTTATTTGCATAAGGAATTTATTTGCTCTCCATAACTTATTTAGGTCCTTCCTCACCATAGTCTAATTGAAAACCTACAAAACCAGCCAAAGATGGTTGATAACAAGAATGTTCTTGACCAATTGGTTTGTTGGTTGAAGACTGTTGTATGATGGTCCCATCAAAAGTAGTAAAATAGAAAACTGTTGACTTGCCATTGATGTTGTTACATATCGGTGGTCATCCATTGTATTTGATGGACTGGCCTGTGGGCCAATCAGAATATGGGGGCGGGGCTTCACTGCTGTCGTGGGTGGAGCTATGCTCAGTGTCCCAGGAAATAGCAAAACAAAACTAGTAGTTTGAGCTTGACATTGATGGTGTGAAACCATCTGGTTCTCCCCCATCGATGTCAAAACTATTGAACATCGACCATAACCTATAGATGTTTTATAAACATCGATGGCCGATGGCCATCCCTAATGAGTATTGCATCAACCAATCAGATGGTCTAATTTCTAAACTAATTTGCATAAGGGCTTTCTTTGCTCTCCATAACTTACTTAGGTCTTTCCTCACCCTAGTCTTATTGAAAACCTACAAAACTAGCCAAAGATGGTGGGTGACAAGAACATTAACGACTGATTGTCTTGCTGGTTGGAGACTATCACATGATGGTCCCAGCTAAAGTAGTAAACTAGAAAACTGTTGACTGACAGTGCATAAACCAATCGGAATGGATTGTTTTGAATGAGTGTTAGTGATGGCCATTGTTGCCTTTGCCATCGATGTTGTTACCTATAGGTGGTCATCCATTGTATTTGACTGACTGGACCGTGGGCCAGTCAGAACATGGGGGCGGGGCTATATTCCATGTCCCAGGAGATAGCACAACAAATCTTTTCGTTTTAGCTTGACATTGATGGTGGGAAACCATCTGGTTCTCCCCATCGATGTAAAAACTATGAACATCGACCATAATCTATCGATGTTTTATAAACATTGATGGTCATCCCTAATGAGTATTGCATCAACCAATCACACGGTCTAATTTCCAAACTAATTTGCATAAGGAATTTATTTGTTCTCCATAACTTATTTAGGTCCTTCCTCACCATAGTCTAATTGAAAACCTACAAAACCAGCCAAAGATGGTTGATAACAAGAATGTTCTTGACCAATTGGTTTGTTTGTTGAAGACTGTTGTATGATGGTCCCATCAAAAGTAGTAAAATAGAAAACTGTTGACTTGCCATTGATGTTGTTACATATCGGTGGTCATCCATTGTATTTGATGGACTGGCCTGTGGGCCAATCAGAATATGGGGGCGGGGCTTCACTGGTGTCGTGGGTGGAGCTATGCTCAGTGTCCCAGGAAATAGCAAAACAAAACTAGTAGTTTGAGCTTGACATTGATGGTGTGAAACCATCTGGTTCTCCCCCATCGATGTCAAAACTATTGAACATCGACCATAACCTATAGATGTTTTATAAACATCGATGGCCGATGGCCATCCCTAATAAGTATTGCATCAACCAATCAGATGGTCTAATTTCTAAACTAATTTGCATAAGGGCTTTCTTTGCTCTCCATAACTTACTTAGGTCTTTCCTCACCCTAGTCTTATTGAAAACCTACAAAACTAGCCAAAGATGGTGGGTGACAAGAACATTCACGACTGATTGTCTTGCTGGTTGAAGACTTTCACATGATGGTCCCAGCTAAAGTAGTAGAATAGAAAACTGTTGACTGACAGAGCATAAACCAATCGGAATGGATTGTTTTGAATGAGTGTTAGTGATGGCTGTTGTTGCCTTTGCCATCGATGTTGTTACCTATAGGTGGTCATCCATTATATTTGACTGACTGGACCGTGGGCCAATCAGAACACGGGGGCGGGGCTTCACATGTTTCAGGGGGTGGAGCTATACTCCATGTCCCAGGAGATAGCACAACAAATCTTTTCGTTTTAGCTTGACATTGATGGTGGGAAACCATCTGGTTCTCCCCCATCGATGTAAAAACTATGAACATCGACCATAATCTATCGATGTTTTATAAACATCGATGGTCATCCCTAATGAGAATTGCATCAACCAATCACATGGTCTAATTTCCAAACTTATTTGCATAAGTAATTTATTTGCTCTCCATAACTTATTTAGGTCCTTCCTCACCATAGTCTAATTGAAAACCTACAAAACCAGCCAAAGATGGTTGATAACAAGAATGTTCTTGACCAATTGGTTTGTTGGTTGAAGACTGTTGTATGATGGTCCCATCAAAAGTAGTAAAATAGAAAACTGTTGACTTGCCATTGATGTTGTTACATATCGGTGGTCATCCATTGTATTTGATGGACTGGCCTGTGGGCCAATCAGAATATGGGGGCGGGGCTTCACTGCTGTCGTGGGTGGAGCTATGCTCAGTGTCCCAGGAAATAGCAAAACAAAACTAGTAGTTTGAGCTTGACATTGATGGTGTGAAACCATCTGGTTCTCCCCCATCGATGTCAAAACTATTGAACATCGACCATAACCTATAGATGTTTTATAAACATCGATGGCCGATGGCCATCCCTAATGAGTATTGCATCAACCAATCAGATGGTCTAATTTCTAAACTAATTTGCATAAGGGCTTTCTTTGCTCTCCATAACTTACTTAGGTCTTTCCTCACCCTAGTCTTATTGAAAACCTACAAAACTAGCCAAAGATGGTGGGTGACAAGAACATTAACGACTGATTGTCTTGCTGGTTGGAGACTATCACATGATGGTCCCAGCTAAAGTAGTAAAATAGAAAACTGTTG
Organism: Crinia signifera; assembly: GCF_055691185.1. Lineage (NCBI taxonomy): Eukaryota > Metazoa > Chordata > Amphibia > Anura > Myobatrachidae > Crinia > Crinia signifera. The sequence continues at coordinate 164,612,454 of NC_139218.1, read as the reverse complement.
ACTGACAGTGCATAAACCAATCGGAATGGATTGTTTTGAATGAGTGTTAGTGATGGCCATTGTTGCCTTTGCCATCGATGTTGTTACCTATAGGTGGTCATCCATTGTATTTGACTGACTGGACCGTGGGCCAATCAGAACACGGGGGCGGGGCTTCACATGTTTCAGGGGGTGGAGCTATATTCCATGTCCCAGGAGATAGCACAACAAATCTTTTCGTTTTAGCTTGACATTGATGGTGGGAAACCATCTGGTTCTCCCCCATCGATGTCAAAACTATTGAACATCGACCATAACCTATAGATGTTTTATAAACATCGATGGCCGATGGCCATCCCTAAGAGTATTGCATCAACCAATCAGATGGTCTAATTTCTAAACTAATTTGCATAAGGGCTTTCTTTGCTCTCCATAACTTACTTAGGTCTTTCCTCACCCTAGTCTTATTGAAAACCTACAAAACTTGCCAAAGATGGTGGGTGACAAGAACATTCACGACTGATTATCTTGCTGGTTGAAGACTATCACATGATGGTCCCAGCTAAAGTAGTAAAATAGAAAACTGTTGACTGACAGTGCATAAACCAATCGGAATGGATTGTTTTGAATGAGTGTTAGTGATGGCCATTGTTGCCTTTGCCATCGATGTTGTTACCTATAGGTGGTCATCCATTGTATTTGACTGACTGGACCGTGGGCCAATCAGAACACGGGGGCGGGGCTTCACATGTTTCAGGGGGTGGAGCTATATTCCATGTCCCAGGAGATAGCACAACAAATCTTTTCGTTTTAGCTTGACATTGATGGTGGGAAACCATCTGGTTCTCCCCCATCGATGTAAAAACTATGAACATCGACCATAATCGATCGATGTTTTATAAACATCGATGGTCATCCCTTATGAGAATTGCATCAACCAATCACATGGTCTAATTTCCAAACTAATTTGCATAAGGAATTTATTTGCTCTCCATAACTTATTTAGGTCCTTCCTCACCATAGTCTAATTGAAAACCTACAAAACCAGCCAAAGATGGTTGATAACAAGAATGTTCTTGACCATATGGTTTGTTGGTTGAAGACTGTTGTATGATGGTCCCATCAAAAGTAGTAAAATAGAAAACTGTTGACCTGCCATTGATGTTGTTACATATCGGTGGTCATCCATTGTATTTGATGGACTGGCCTGTGGGCCAATCAGAATATGGGGGCGGGGCTTCACTGGTGTCGTGGGTGGAGCAATGCTCAGTGTCCCAGGAAATAGCAAAACAAAACTAGTAGTTTGAGCTTGACATTGATGGTGTGAAACCATCTGGTTCTCCCCCATCGATGTCAAAACTATTGAACATCGACCATAACCTATAGATGTTTTATAAACATCGATGGCCGATGGCCATCCCTAATGAGTATTGCATTAACCAATCAGATGGTCTAATTTCTAAACTAATTTGCATAAGGGCTTTATTTGCTCTCCATAACTTACTTAGGTCTTTCCTCACCCTAGTCTTATTGAAAACCTACAAAACTAGCCTAAGATGGTGGGTGACAAGAACATTCACGACTGATTGTCTTGCTGGTTGAAGACTATCACATAATGGTCCCAGCTAAAGTAGTAAAATAGAAAACTGTTGATTGACAGTGCATAAACCAATCGGAATGGATTGTTTTGAATGAGTGTTAGTGATGGCCATTGTTGCCTTTGCCATCGATGTTGTTACCTATAGGTGGTCATCCATTGTATTTGACTGACTGGACCGTGGGCCAATCAGAACACGGGGGCGGGGCTTCACATGTTTCAGGGGGTGGAGCTATATTCCATGTCCCAGGAGATAGCACAACAAATCTTTTCGTTTTAGCTTGACATTGATGGTGGGAAATCATCTGGTTCTCCCCCATCGATGTAAAAACTATGAACATCGACCATAATCTATCGATGTTTTATAAACATCGATAGTCATCCCTAATGAGAATTGCATCAACCAATCACATGGTCTAATTTCCAAACTAATTTGCATAAGGAATTTATTTGCTCTCCATAACTTATTTAGGTCGTTCCTCACCATAGTCTAATTGAAAACCTACAAAGCCAGCCAAAGATGGTTGATAACAAGAATGTTCTTGACCAATTGGTTTGTTGGTTGAAGACTGTTGTATGATGGTCCCATCAAAAGTAGTAAAATAGAAAACTGTTGACTTGCCATTGATGTTGTTACATATCGGTGGTCATCCATTGTATTTGATGGACTGGCCTGTGGGCCAATCAGAATATGGGGGCGGGGCTTCACTGGTGTCGTGGGTGGAGCTATGCTCAGTGTCCCAGGAAATAGCAAAACAAAAATAGTAGTTTAAGCTTGACATTGATGGTGTGAAACCATCTGGTTCTCCCCCATCGATGTCAAAACTATTGAACATCGACCATAACCTATAGATGTTTTATAAACATCGATGGCCGATGGCCATCCCTAATGAGTATTGCATCAACCAATCAGATGGTCTAATTTCTAAACTAATTTGCATAAGGGCTTTCTTTGCTCTCCATAACTTACTTAGGTCTTTCCTCACCCTAGTCTTATTGAAAACCTACAAAACTAGCCAAAGATGGTGGGTGACAAGAACATTAACGACTGATTGTCTTGCTGGTTGGAGACTATCACATGATGGTCCCAGCTAAAGTAGTAAAATAGAAAACTGTTGACTGACAGTGCATAAACCAATCGGAATGGATTGTTTTGAATGAGTGTTAGTGATGGCCATTGTTGCCTTTGCCATCGATGTTGTTACCTATAGGTGGTCATCCATTGTATTTTACTGACTGGACCGTGGGCCAATCAGAACACGGGGGCGGGGCTTCACATGTTTCAGGGGGTGGAGCTATATTCCATGTCCCAGGAGATAGCACAACAAATCTTTTCGTTTTAGCTTGACATTGATGGTGGGAAACCATCTGGTTCTGTCCCATCGATGTAAAAACTATGAACATCGACCATAATCTATCGATGTTTTATAAACATCGATAGTCATCCCTAATGAGAATTGCATCAACCAATCACATGGTCTAATTTCCAAACTAATTTGCATAAGGAATTTATTTGCTCTCCATAACTTATTTAGGTCGTTCCTCACCATAGTCTAATTGAAAACCTACAAAACCAGCCAAAGATGGTTGATAACAAGAATGTTCTTGACCAATTGGTTTGTTGGTTGAAGACTGTTGTATGATGGTCCCATCAAAAGTATTAAAATAGAAAACTGTTGACTTGCCATTGATGTTGTTACATATCGGTGGCCATCCATTGTATTTGATGGACTAGCCTGTGGGCCAATCAGAATATGGGGGCGGGGCTTCACTGGTGTCGTGGGTGGAGCTATGCTCAGTGTCCCAGGAAATAGCAAAACAAAACTAGTAGTTTGAGCTTGACATTGATGGTGTGAAACCATCTGGTTCTCCCCCATCGATGTCAAAACTATTGAACATCGACCATAACCTATAGATGTTTTATAAACATCGATGGCCGATGGCCATCCCTAATGAGTATTGCATCAACCAATCAGATGGTCTAATTTCTAAACTAATTTGCATAAGGGCTTTCTTTGCTCTCCATAACTTACTTAGGTCTTTCCTCACCCTAGTCTTATTGAAAACCTACAAAACTAGCCAAAGATGGTGGGTGACAAGAACATTCACGACTGAGTGTCTTGCTGGTTGAAGACTATTACATGATGGTCCCAGCTAAAGTAGTAAAATAGAAAACTGTTGACTGACAGTGCATAAACCAATTGGAATGGATTGTTTTGAATGAGTGTTAGTGATGGCCATTGTTGCCTTTGCCATCGATGTTGTTACCTATAGGTGGTCATCCATTGTATTTGACTGACTGGACCGTGGGCCAATCAGAACACGGGGGCGGGGCTTCACATGTTTCAGGGGGTGGAGCTATATTCCATGTCCCAGGAGATAGCACAACAAATCTTTTCGTTTTAGCTTGACATTGATGGTGGGAAACCATCTGGTTCTCCCCCATCGATGTAAAAACTATGAACATCGACCATAATCTATCGATGTTTTATAAACATCGATGGCCATCCCTAATGAGAATTGCATCAACCAATCACATGGTCTAATTTCCAAACTTATTTGCATAAGGAATTTATTTGCTCTCCATAACTTATTTCGGTCCTTCCTCACCATAGTCTAATTGAAAACCTACAAAACCAGCCAAAGATGGTTGATAACAAGAATGTTCTTGCCCAATTGGTTTGTTGGTTGAAGACTGTTGTATGATGGTCCCATCAAAAGTAGTAAAATAGAAAATTGTTGACTTGCCATTGATGTTGTTACATATCGGTGGTCATCTATTGTATTTGATGGACTGGCCTGTGGGCCAATCAGAATATGGGGGCGGGGCGGGGCTTCACTGGTGTCGTGGGTGGAGCTATGCTCAGTGTCCCAGGAAATAGCAAAACAAAACTAGTAGTTTGAGCTTGACATTGATGTTGTGAAACCATCTGGTTCTCCCCCATCGATGTCAAAACTATTGAACATCGACCATAACCTATAGATGTTTTATAAACATCGATGGCCGATGGCCATCCCTAATGAGTATTGCATCAACCAATCAGATGGTCTAATTTCTAAACTAATTTGCATAAGGGCTTTCTTTGCTCTCCATAACTTACTTAGGTCTTTCCTCACCCTAGTCTTATTGAAAACCTACAAAACTAGCCAAAGATGGTGGGTGACAAGAACATTCACGACTGATTGTCTTGCTGGTTGAAGACTATCACATGATGGTCCCAGCTAAAGTAGTAAAATAGAAAACTGTTGACTGACAGTGCATAAACCAATCGGAATGGATTGTTTTGAATGAGTGTTAGTGATGGCCATTGTTGCCTTTGCCATCGATGTTGTTACCTATAGGTGGTCATCCATTGTATTTGACTGACTGGACCGTGGGCCAATCAGAACACGGGGGCGGGGCTTCACATGTTTCAGGGGGTGGAGCTATATTCCATGTCCCAGGAGATAGCACAACAAATCTTTTCGTTTTAGCTTGACATTGATGGTGGGAAACCATCTGGTTCTCCCCCATCGATGTAAAAACTATGAACATCGACCATAATCTATCGATGTTTTATAAACATCGATAGTCATCCCTAATGAGAATTGCATCAACCAATCACATGGTCTAATTTCCAAACTAATTTGCATAAGGAATTTATTTGCTCTCCATAACTTATTTAGGTCGTTCCTCACCATAGTCTAATTGAAAACCTACAAAACCAGCCAAAGATGGTTGATAACAAGAATGTTCTTGACCAATTGGTTTGTTGGTTGAAGACTGTTGTATGATGGTCCCATCAAAAGTATTAAAATAGAAAACTGTTGACTTGCCATTGATGTTGTTACATATCGGTGGCCATCCATTGTATTTGATGGACTAGCCTGTGGGCCAATCAGAATATGGGGGCGGGGCTTCACTGGTGTCGTGGGTGGAGCTATGCTCAGTGTCCCAGGAAATAGCAAAACAAAACTAGTAGTTTGAGCTTGACATTGATGGTGTGAAACCATCTGGTTCTCCCCCATCGATGTCAAAACTATTGAACATCGACCATAACCTATAGATGTTTTATAAACATCGATGGCCGATGGCCATCCCTAATGAGTATTGCATCAACCAATCAGATGGTCTAATTTCTAAACTAATTTGCATAAGGGCTTTCTTTGCTCTCCATAACTTACTTAGGTCTTTCCTCACCCTAGTCTTATTGAAAACCTACAAAACTAGCCAAAGATGGTGGGTGACAAGAACATTCACGACTGATTGTCTTGCTGGTTGAAGACTATCACATGATGGTCCCAGCTAAAGTAGTAAAATAGAAAACTGTTGACTGACAGTGCATAAACCAATCGGAATGGATTGTTTTGAATGAGTGTTAGTGATGGCCATTGTTGCCTTTGCCATCGATGTTGTTACCTATAGGTGGTCATCCATTGTATTTGACTGACTGGACCGTGGGCCAATCAGAACACGGGGGCGGGGCTTCACATGTTTCAGGGGGTGGAGCTATATTCCATGTCCCAGGAGATAGCACAACAAATCTTTTCGTTTTAGCTTGACATTGATGGTGGGAAACCATCTGGTTCTCCCCCATCGATGTAAAAACGATGAACATCGACCATAATCTATCGATGTTTTATAAACATCGATGGCCATCCCTAATGAGAATTGCATCAACCAATCACATGGTCTAATTTCCAAACTTATTTGCATAAGGAATTTATTTGCTCTCCATAACTTTTCGGTCCTTCCTCACCATAGTCTAATTGAAAACCTACAAAACCAGCCAAAGATGGTTGATAACAAGAATGTTCTTGACCAATTGGTTTGTTGGTTGAAGACTGTTGTATGATGGTCCCATCAAAAGTAGTAAAATAGAAAACTGTTGACTTGCCATTGATGTTGTTACATATCGGTGGTCATCTATTGTATTTGATGGACTGGCCTGTGGGCCAATCAGAATATGGGGGCGGGGCTTCACTGGTGTCGTGGGTGGAGCTATGCTCAGTGTCCCAGGAAATAGCAAAACAAAACTAGTAGTTTGAGCTTGACATTGATGGTGTGAAACCATCTGGTTCTCCCCCATCGATGTCAAAACTATTGAACATCGACCATAACCTATAGATGTTTTATAAACATCGATGGCCGATGGCCATCCCTAATGAGTATTGCATCAACCAATCAGATGGTCTAATTTCTAAACTAATTTGCATAAGGGCTTTCTTTGCTCTCCATAACTTACTTAGGTCTTTCCTCACCCTAGTCTTATTGAAAACCTACAAAACTAGCCAAAGATGGTGGGTGACAAGAACGTTCACGACTGATTGTCTTGCTGGTTGAAGACTATCACATGATGGTCCCAGCTAAAGTAGTAAAATAGAAAACTGTTGACTGACAGTGCATAAACCAATCGGAATGGATTGTTTTGAATGAGTGTTAGTGATGGCCATTGTTGCCTTTGCCATCGATGTTGTTACCTATAGGTGGTCATCCATTGTATTTGACTGACTGGACCGTGGGCCAATCAGAACACGGGGGCGGGGCTTCACATGTTTCAGGGGGTGGAGCTATATTCCATGTCCCAGGAGATAGCACAACAAATCTTTTCGTTTTAGCTTGACATTGATGGTGGGAAACCATCTGGTTCTCCCCCATCGATGTAAAAACTATGAACATCGACCATAATCTATCGATGTTTTATAAACATCGATAGTCATCCCTAATGAGAATTGCATCAACCAATCACATGGTCTAATTTCCAAACTAATTTGCATAAGGAATGTATTTGCTCTCCATAACTTATTTAGGTCGTTCCTCACCATAGTCTAATTGAAAACCTACAAAACCAGCCAAAGATGGTTGATAACAAGAATGTTCTTGACCAATTGGTTTGTTGGTTGAAGACTGTTGTATGATGGTCCCATCAAAAGTATTAAAATAGAAAACTGTTGACTTGCCATTGATGTTGTTACATATCGGTGGCCATCCATTGTATTTGATGGACTAGCCTGTGGGCCAATCAGAATATGGGGGCGGGGCTTCACTGGTGTCGTGGGTGGAGCTATGCTCAGTGTCCCATGAAATAGCAAAACAAAACTAGTAGTTTGAGCTTGACATTGATGGTGTGAAACCATCTGGTTCTCCCCCATCGATGTCAAAACTATTGAACATCGACCATAACCTATAGATGTTTTATAAACATCGATGGCCGATGGCCATCCCTAATGAGTATTGCATCAACCAATCAGATGGTCTAATTTCTAAACTAATTTGCATAAGGGCTTTCTTTGCTCTCCATAACTTACTTAGGTCTTTCCTCACCCTAGTCTTATTGAAAACCTACAAAACTAGCCAAAGATGGTGGGTGACAAGAACATTCACGACTGATTGTCTTGCTGGTTGAAGACTATCACATGATGGTCCCAGCTAAAGTAGTAAAATAGAAAACTGTTGACTGACAGTGCATAAACCAATCGGAATGGATTGTTTTGAATGAGTGTTAGTGATGGCCATTGTTGCCTTTGCCATCGATGTTGTTACCTATAGGTGGTCATCCATTGTATTTGACTGACTGGACCGTGGGCCAATCAGAACACGGGGGCGGGGCTTCACATGTTTCAGGGGGTGGAGCTATATTCCATGTCCCAGGAGATAGCACAACAAATCTTTTCGTTTTAGCTTGACATTGATGGTGGGAAACCATCTGGTTCTCCCCCATCGATGTAAAAACTATGAACATCGACCGTAATCTATCGATGCTTTATAAACATCGATGGCCATCCCTAATGAGAATTGCATCAACCAATCACATGGTCTAATTTCCAAACTTATTTGCATAAGGAATTTATTTGCTCTCCATAACTTATTTCGGTCCTTCCTCACCATAGTCTAATTGAAAACCTACAAAACCAGCCAAAGATGGTTGATAACAAGAATGTTCTTGACCAATTGGTTTGTTGGTTGAAGACTGTTGTATGATGGTCCCATCAAAAGTAGTAAAATAGAAAACTGTTGACTTGCCATTGATGTTGTTACATATCGGTGGTCATCTATTGTATTTGATGGACTGGCCTGTGGGCCAATCAGAATATGGGGGCGGGGCTTCACTGGTGTCGTGGGTGGAGCTATGCTCAGTGTCCCAGGAAATAGCAAAACAAAACTAGTAGTTTGAGCTTGACATTGATGGTGTGAAACCATCTGGTTCTCCCCCATCGATGTCAAAACTATTGAACTTCGACCATAACCTATAGATGTTTTATAAACATCGATGGCCGATGGCCATTCCTAATGAGTATTGCATCAACCAATCAGATGGTCTAATTTCTAAACTAATTTGCATAAGGGCTTTCTTTGCTCTCCATAACTTACTTAGGTCTTTCCTCACCCTAGTCTTATTGAAAACCTACAAAACTAGCCAAAGATGGTGGGTGACAAGAACATTCACGACTGATTGTCTTGCTGGTTGAAGACTATCACATGATGGTCCCAGCTAAAGTAGTAAAATAGAAAACTGTTGACTGACAGTGCATAAACCAATCGGAATGGATTGTTTTGAATGAGTGTTAGTGATGGCCATTGTTGCCTTTGCCATCGATGTTGTTACCTATAGGTGGTCATCCATTGTATTTGACTGACTGGACCGTGGGCCAATCAGAACACGGGGGCGGGGCTTCACATGTTTCAGGGGGTGGAGCTATATTCCATGTCCCAGGAGATAGCACAACAAATCTTTTCGTTTTAGCTTGACATTGATGGTGGGAAACCATCTGGTTCTCCCCCATCGATGTAAAAACTATGAACATCGACCATAATCTATCGATGTTTTATAAACATCGATGGCCATCCCTAATGAGAATTGCATCAACCAATCACATGGTCTAATTTCCAAACTAATTTGCATAAGGAATTTATTTGCTCTCCATAACTTATTTCGGTCCTTCCTCACCATAGTCTAATTGAAAACCTACAAAACCAGCCAAAGATGGTTGATAACAAGAATGTTCTTGACCAATTGGTTTGTTGGTTGAAGACTGTTGTATGATGGTCCCATCAAAAGTAGTAAAATAGAAAACTGTTGACTTGCCATTGATGTTGTTACATATCGGTGGTCATCTATTGTATTTGATGGACTGGCCTGTGGGCCAATCAGAATATGGGGGCGGGGCTTCACTGGTGTCGTGGGTGGAGCTATGCTCAGTGTCCCAGGAAATAGCAAAACAAAACTAGTAGTTTGAGCTTGACATTGATGGTGTGAAACCATCTGGTTCTCCCCCATCGATGTCAAAACTATTGAACATCGACCATAACCTATAGATGTTTTATAAACATCGATGGCCGATGGCCATCCCTAATGAGTATTGCATCAACCAATCAGATGGTCTAATTTCTAAACTAATTTGCATAAGGGCTTTCTTTGCTCTCCATAACTTACTTAGGTCTTTCCTCACCCTAGTCTTATTGAAAACCTACAAAACTAGCCAAAGATGGTGGGTGACAAGAACATTCACGACTGATTGTCTTGCTGGTTGAAGACTATCACATGATGGTCCCAGCTAAAGTAGTAAAATAGAAAACTGTTGACTGACAGTGCATAAACCAATCGGAATGGATTGTTTTGAATGAGTGTTAGTGATGGCCATTGTTGCCTTTGCCATCGATGTTGTTACCTATAGGTGGTCATCCATTGTATTTGACTGACTGGACCGTGGGCCAATCAGAACACGGGGGCGGGGCTTCACATGTTTCAGGGGGTGGAGCTATATTCCATGTCCCAGGAGATAGCACAACAAATCTTTTCGTTTTAGCTTGACATTGATGGTGGGAAACCATCTGGTTCTCCCCCATCGATGTAAAAACGATGAACATCGACCATAATCTATCGATGTTTTATAAACATCGATGGCCATCCCTAATGAGAATTGCATCAACCAATCACATGGTCTAATTTCCAAACTTATTTGCATAAGGAATTTATTTGCTCTCCATAACTTATTTCGGTCCTTCCTCACCATAGTCTAATTGAAAACCTACAAAACCAGCCAAAGATGGTTGATAACAAGAATGTTCTTGACCAATTGGTTTGTTGGTTGAAGACTGTTGTATGATGGTCCCATCAAAAGTAGTAAAATAGAAAACTGTTGACTTGCCATTGATGTTGTTACATATCGGTGGTCATCTATTGTATTTGATGGACTGGCCTGTGGGCCAATCAGAATATGGGGGCGGGGCTTCACTGGTGTCGTGGGTGGAGCTATGCTCAGTGTCCCAGGAAATAGCAAAACAAAACTAGTAGTTTGAGCTTGACATTGATGGTGTGAAACCATCTGGTTCTCCCCCATCGATGTCAAAACTATTGAACATCGACCATAACCTATAGATGTTTTATAAACATCGATGGCCGATGGCCATCCCTAATGAGTATTGCATCAACCAATCAGATGGTCTAATTTCTAAACTAATTTGCATAAGGGCTTTCTTTGCTCTCCATAACTTACTTAGGTCTTTCCTCACCCTAGTCTTATTGAAAACCTACACAACTAGCCAAAGATGGTGGGTGACAAGAACATTCACGACTGATTGTCTTGCTGGTTGAAGACTATCACATGATGGTCCCAGCTAAAGTAGTAAAATAGAAAACTGTTGACTGACAGTGCATAAACCAATCGGAATGGATTGTTTTGAATGAGTGTTAGTGATGGCCATTGTTGCCTTTGCCATCGATGTTGTTACCTATAGGTGGTCATCCATTGTATTTGACTGACTGGACCGTGGGCCAATCAGAACACGGGGGCGGGGCTTCACATGTTTCAGGGGGTGGAGCTATATTCCATGTCCCAGGAGATAGCACAACAAATCTTTTCGTTTTAGCTTGACATTGATGGTGGGAAACCATCTGGTTCTCCCCCATCGATGTAAAAACTATGAACATCGACCATAATCTATCGATGTTTTATAAACATCGATGGCCATCCCTAATGAGAATTGCATCAACCAATCACATGGTCTAATTTCCAAACTAATTTGCATAAGGAATTTATTTGCTCTCCATAACTTATTTCGGTCCTTCCTCACCATAGTCTAATTGAAAACCTACAAAACCAGCCAAAGATGGTTGATAACAAGAATGTTCTTGACCAATTGGTTTGTTGGTTGAAGACTGTTGTATGATGGTCCCATCAAAAGTAGTAAAATAGAAAACTGTTGACTTGCCATTGATGTTGTTACATATCGGTGGTCATCTATTGTATTTGATGGACTGGCCTGTGGGCCAATCAGAATATGGGGGCGGGGCTTCGATGGTGGAGCTATGCTCAGTGTCCCAGGAAATAGCAAAACAAAACTAGTAGTTTGAGCTTGACATTGATGGTGTGAAACCATCTGGTTCTCCCCCATCGATGTCAAAACTATTGAACATCGACCATAACCTATAGATGTTTTATAAACATCGATGGCCGATGGCCATCCCTAATGAGTATTGCATCAACCAATCAGATGGTCTAATTTCTAAACTAATTTGCATAAGGGCTTTCTTTGCTCTCCATAACTTACTTAGGTCTTTCCTCACCCTAGTCTTATTGAAAACCTACAAAACTAGCCAAAGATGGTGGGTGACAAGAACATTCACGACTGATTGTCTTGCTGGTTGAAGACTATCACATGATGGTCCCAGCTAAAGTAGTAAAATAGAAAACTGTTGACTGACAGTGCATAAACCAATCGGAATGGATTGTTTTGAATGAGTGTTAGTGATGGCCATTGTTGCCTTTGCCATCGATGTTGTTACCTATAGGTGGTCATCCATTGTATTTGACTGACTGGACCGTGGGCCAATCAGAACACGGGGGCGGGGCTTCACATGTTTCAGGGGGTGGAGCTATATTCCATGTCCCAGGAGATAGCACAACAAATCTTTTCGTTTTAGCTTGACATTGATGGTGGGAAACCATCTGGTTCTCCCCCATCGATGTAAAAACTATGAACATCGACCATAATCTATCGATGTTTTATAAACATCGATAGTCATCCCTAATGAGAATTGCATCAACCAATCACATGGTCTAATTTCCAAACTAATTTGCATAAGGAATTTATTTGCTCTCCATAACTTATTTAGGTCGTTCCTCACCATAGTCTAATTGAAAACCTACAAAACCAGCCAAAGATGGTTGATAACAAGAATGTTCTTGACCAATTGGTTTATTGGTTGAAGACTGTTGTATGATGGTCCCATCAAAAGTATTAAAATAGAAAACTGTTGACTTGCCATTGATGTTGTTACATATCGGTGGCCATCCATTGTATTTGATGGACTAGCCTGTGGGCCAATCAGAATATGGGGGCGGGGCTTCACTGGTGTCGTGGGTGGAGCTATGCTCAGTGTCCCAGGAAATAGCAAAACAAAACTAGTAGTTTGAGCTTGACATTGATGGTGTGAAACCATCTGGTTCTCCCCCATCGATGTCAAAACTATTGAACATCGACCATAACCTATAGATGTTTTATAAACATCGATGGCCGATGGCCATCCCTAATGAGTATTGCATCAACCAATCAGATGGTCTAATTTCTAAACTAATTTGCATAAGGGCTTTCTTTGCTCTCCATAACTTACTTAGGTCTTTCCTCACCCTAGTCTTATTGAAAACCTACAAAACTAGCCAAAGATGGTGGGTGACAAGAACATTCACGACTGATTGTCTTGCTGGTTGAAGACTATCACATGATGGTCCCAGCAAAAGTAGTAAAATAGAAAACTGTTGACTGACAGTGCATAAACCAATCGGAATGGATTGTTTTGAATGAGTGTTAGTGATGGCCATTGTTGCCTTTGCCATCAATGTTGTTACCTATAGGTGGTCATCCATTGTATTTGACTGACTGGACCGTGGGCCAATCAGAACACGGGGGCGGGGCTTCACATGTTTCAGGGGGTGGAGCTATATTCCATGTCCCAGGAGATAGCACAACAAATCTTTTCGTTTTAGCTTGACATTGATGGTGGGAAACCATCTGGTTCTCCCCCATCGATGTAAAAACTATGAACATCGACCGTAATCTATCGATGTTTTATAAACATCGATGGCCATCCCTAATGAGAATTGCATCAACCAATCACATGGTCTAATTTCCAAACTTATTTGCATAAGGAATTTATTTGCTCTCCATAACTTATTTCGGTCCTTCCTCACCATAGTCTAATTGAAAACCTACAAAACCAGCCAAAGATGGTTGATAACAAGAATGTTCTTGACCAATTGGTTTGTTGGTTGAAGACTGTTGTATGATGGTCCCATCAAAAGTAGTAAAATAGAAAACTGTTGACTTGCCATTGATGTTGTTACATATTGGTGGTCATCTATTGTATTTGATGGACTGGCCTGTGGGCCAATCAGAATATGGGGGCGGGGCTTCACTGGTGTCGTGGGTGGAGCTATGCTCAGTGTCCCAGGAAATAGCAAAACAAAACTAGTAGTTTGAGCTTGACATTGATGGTGTGAAACCATCTGGTTCTCCCCCATCGATGTCAAAACTATTGAACTTCGACCATAACCTATAGATGTTTTATAAACATCGATGGCCGATGGCCATCCCTAATGAGTATTGCATCAACCAATCAGATGGTCTAATTTCTAAACTAATTTGCATAAGGGCTTTCTTTGCTCTCCATAACTTACTTAGGTCTTTACTCACCCTAGTCTTATTGAAAACCTACAAAACTAGCCAAAGATGGTGGGTGACAAGAACATTCACGACTGATTGTCTTGCTGGTTGAAGACTATCACATGATGGTCCCAGCTAAAGTAGTAAAATAGAAAACTGTTGACTGACAGTGCATAAACCAATCGGAATGGATTGTTTTGAATGAGTGTTAGTGATGGCCATTGTTGCCTTTGCCATCGATGTTGTTACCTATAGGTGGTCATCCATTGTATTTGACTGACTGGACCGTGGGCCAATCAGAACACGGGGGCGGGGCTTCACATGTTTCAGGGGGTGGAGCTATATTCCATGTCCCAGGAGATAGCACAACAAATCTTTTCGTTTTAGCTTGACATTGATGGTGGGAAACCATCTGGTTCTCCCCCATCGATGTAAAAACTATGAACATCAACCATAATCTATCGATGTTTTATAAACATCGATAGTCATCCCTAATGAGAATTGCATCAACCAATCACATGGTCTAATTTCCAAACTAATTTGCATAAGGAATTTATTTGCTCTCCATAACTTATTTAGGTCGTTCCTCACCATAGTCTAATTGAAAACCTACAAAACCAGCCAAAGATGGTTGATAACAAGAATGTTCTTGACCAATTGGTTTGTTGGTTGAAGACTGTTGTATGATGGTCCCATCAAAAGTATTAAAATAGAAAACTGTTGACTTGCCATTGATGTTGTTACATATCGGTGGCCATCCATTGTATTTGATGGACTAGCCTGTGGGCCAATCAGAATATGGGGGCGGGGCTTCACTGGTGTCGTGGGTGGAGCTATGCTCAGTGTCCCATGAAATAGCAAAACAAAACTAGTAGTTTGAGCTTGACATTGATGGTGTGAAACCATCTGGTTCTCCCCCATCGATGTCAAAACTATTGAACATCGACCATAACCTATAGATGTTTTATAAACATCGATGGCCGATGGCCATCCCTAATGAGTATTGCATCAACCAATCAGATGGTCTAATTTCTAAACTAATTTGCATAAGGGCTTTCTTTGCTCTCCATAACTTACTTAGGTCTTTCCTCACCCTAGTCTTATTGAAAACCTACAAAACTAGCCAAAGATGGTGGGTGACAAGAACATTCACGACTGATTGTCTTGCTGGTTGAAGACTATCACATGATGGTCCCAGCTAAAGTAGTAAAATAGAAAACTGTTGACTGACAGTGCATAAACCAATCGGAATGGATTGTTTTGAATGAGTGTTAGTGATGGCCATTGTTGCCTTTGCCATCGATGTTGTTACCTATAGGTGGTCATCCATTGTATTTGACTGACTGGACCGTGGGCCAATCAGAACACGGGGGCGGGGCTTCACATGTTTCAGGGGGTGGAGCTATATTCCATGTCCCAGGAGATAGCACAACAAATCTTTTCGTTTTAGCTTGACATTGATGGTGGGAAACCATCTGGTTCTCCCCCATCGATGTAAAAACTATGAACATCGACCGTAATCTATCGATGTTTTATAAACATCGATGGCCATCCCTAATGAGAATTGCATCAACCAATCACATGGTCTAATTTCCAAACTTATTTGCATAAGGAATTTATTTGCTCTCCATAACTTATTTCGGTCCTTCCTCACCATAGTCTAATTGAAAACCTACAAAACCAGCCAAAGATGGTTGATAACAAGAATGTTCTTGACCAATTGGTTTGTTGGTTGAAGACTGTTGTATGATGGTCCCATCAAAAGTAGTAAAATAGAAAACTGTTGACTTGCCATTGATGTTGTTACATATCGGTGGTCATCTATTGTATTTGATGGACTGGCCTGTGGGCCAATCAGAATATGGGGGCGGGGCTTCACTGGTGTCGTGGGTGGAGCTATGCTCAGTGTCCCAGGAAATAGCAAAACAAAACTAGTAGTTTGAGCTTGACATTGATGGTGTGAAACCATCTGGTTCTCCCCCATCGATGTCAAAACTATTGAACTTCGACCATAACCTATAGATGTTTTATAAACATCGATGGCCGATGGCCATCCCTAATGAGTATTGCATCAACCAATCAGATGGTCTAATTTCTAAACTAATTTGCATAAGGGCTTTCTTTGCTCTCCATAACTTACTTAGGTCTTTCCTCACCCTAGTCTTATTGAAAACCTACAAAACTTGCCAAAGATGGTGGGTGACAAGAACATTCACGACTGATTGTCTTGCTGGTTGAAGACTATCACATGATGGTCCCAGCTAAAGTAGTAAAATAGAAAACTGTTGACTGACAGTGCATAAACCAATCGGAATGGATTGTTTTGAATGAGTGTTAGTGATGGCCATTGTTGCCTTTGCCATCGATGTTGTTACCTATAGGTGGTCATCCATTGTATTTGACTGACTGGACCGTGGGCCAATCAGAACACGGGGGCGGGGCTTCACATGTTTCAGGGGGTGGAGCTATATTCCATGTCCCAGGAGATAGCACAACAAATCTTTTCGTTTTAGCTTGACATTGATGGTGGGAAACCATCTGGTTCTCCCCCATCGATGTAAAAACTATGAACATCGACCATAATCTATCGATGTTTTATAAACATCGATGGCCATCCCTAATGAGAATTGCATCAACCAATCACATGGTCTAATTTCCAAACTAATTTGCATAAGGAATTTATTTGCTCTCCATAACTTATTTCGGTCCTTCCTCACCATAGTCTAATTGAAAACCTACAAAACCAGCCAAAGATGGTTGATAACAAGAATGTTCTTGACCAATTGGTTTGTTGGTTGAAGACTGTTGTATGATGGTCCCATCAAAAGTAGTAAAATAGAAAACTGTTGACTTGCCATTGATGTTGTTACATATCGGTGGTCATCTATTGTATTTGATGGACTGGCCTGTGGGCCAATCAGAATATGGGGGCGGGGCTTCACTGGTGTCGTGGGTGGAGCTATGCTCAGTGTCCCAGGAAATAGCAAAACAAAACTAGTAGTTTGAGCTTGACATTGATGGTGTGAAACCATCTGGTTCTCCCCCATCGATGTCAAAACTATTGAACATCGACCATAACCTATAGATGTTTTATAAACATCGATGGCCGATGGCCATCCCTAATGAGTATTGCATCAACCAATCAGATGGTCTAATTTCTAAACTAATTTGCATAAGGGCTTTCTTTGCTCTCCATAACTTACTTAGGTCTTTCCTCACCCTAGTCTTATTGAAAACCTACAAAACTAGCCAAAGATGGTGGGTGACAAGAACATTCACGACTGATTGTCTTGCTGGTTGAAGACTATCACATGATGGTCCCAGCTAAAGTAGTAAAATAGAAAACTGTTGACTGACAGTGCATAAACCAATCGGAATGGATTGTTTTGAATGAGTGTTAGTGATGGCCATTGTTGCCTTTGCCATCGATGTTGTTACCTATAGGTGGTCATCCATTGTATTTGACTGACTGGACCGTGGGCCAATCAGAACACGGGGGCGGGGCTTCACATGTTTCAGGGGGTGGAGCTATATTCCATGTCCCAGGAGATAGCACAACAAATCTTTTCGTTTTAGCTTGACATTGATGGTGGGAAACCATCTGGTTCTCCCCCATCGATGTAAAAACTATGAACATCGACCATAATCTATCGATGTTTTATAAACATCGATGGCCATCCCTAATGAGAATTGCATCAACCAATCACATGGTCTAATTTCCAAACTTATTTGCATAAGGAATTTATTTGCTCTCCATAACTTATTTCGGTCCTTCCTCACCATAGTCTAATTGAAAACCTACAAAACCAGCCAAAGATGGTTGATAACAAGAATGTTCTTGACCAATTGGTTTGTTGGTTGAAGACTGTTGTATGATGGTCCCATCAAAAGTAGTAAAATAGAAAACTGTTGACTTGCCATTGATGTTGTTACATATCGGTGGTCATCTATTGTATTTGATGGACTGGCCTGTGGGCCAATCAGAATATGGGGGCGGGGCTTCACTGGTGTCGTGGGTGGAGCTATGCTCAGTGTCCCAGGAAATAGCAAAACAAAACTAGTAGTTTGAGCTTGACATTGATGGTGTGAAACCATCTGGTTCTCCCCCATCGATGTCAAAACTATTGAACATCGACCATAACCTATAGATGTTTTATAAACATCGATGGCCGATGGCCATCCCTAATGAGTATTGCATCAACCAATCAGATGGTCTAATTTCTAAACTAATTTGCATAAGGGCTTTCTTTGCTCTCCATAACTTACTTAGGTCTTTCCTCACCCTAGTCTTATTGAAAACCTACAAAACTAGCCAAAGATGGTGGGTGACAAGAACATTCACGACTGATTGTCTTGCTGGTTGAAGACTATCACATGATGGTCCCAGCTAAAGTAGTAAAATAGAAAACTGTTGACTGACAGTGCATAAACCAATCGGAATGGATTGTTTTGAATGAGTGTTAGTGATGGCCATTGTTGCCTTTGCCATCGATGTTGTTACCTATAGGTGGTCATCCATTGTATTTGACTGACTGGACCGTGGGCCAATCAGAACACGTGGGCGGGGCTTCACATGTTTCAGGGGGTGGAGCTATATTCCATGTCCCAGGAGATAGCACAACAAATCTTTTCGTTTTAGCTTGACATTGATGGTGGGAAACCATCTGGTTCTCCCCCATCGATGTAAAAACTATGAACATCGACCATAATCTATCGATGTTTTATAAACATCGATAGTCATCCCTAATGAGAATTGCATCAACCAATCACATGGTCTAATTTCCAAACTAATTTGCATAAGGAATTTATTTGCTCTCCATAACTTATTTAGGTCGTTCCTCATCATAGTCTAATTGAAAACCTACAAAACCAGCCAAAGATGGTTGATAACAAGAATGTTCTTGACCAATTGGTTTGTTGGTTGAAGACTGTTGTATGATGGTCCCATCAAAAGTAGTAAAATAGAAAACTGTTGACTTGCCATTGATGTTGTTACATATCGGTGGCCATCCATTGTATTTGATGGACTAGCCTGTGGGCCAATCAGAATATGGGGGCGGGGCTTCACTGGTGTCGTGGGTGGAGCTATGCTCAGTGTCCCATGAAATAGCAAAACAAAACTAGTAGTTTGAGCTTGAAATTGATGGTGTGAAACCATCTGGTTCTCCCCCATCGATGTCAAAACTATTAAACATCGACCATAACCTATAGATGTTTTATAAACATCGATGGCCGATGGCCATCCCTAATGAGTATTGCATCAACCAATCAGATGGTCTAATTTCTAAACTAATTTGCATAAGGGCTTTCTTTGCTCTCCATAACTTACTTAGGTCTTTCCTCACCCTAGTCTTATTGAAAACCTACAAAACTAGCCAAAGATGGTGGGTGACAAGAACATTCATGACTGATTGTCTTGCTGGTTGAAGACTATCACATGATGGTCCCAGCTAAAGTAGTAAAATAGAAAACTGTTGACTGACAGTGCATAAACCAATCGGAATGGATTGTTTTGAATGAGTGTTAGTGATGGCCATTGTTGCCTTTGCCATCGATGTTGTTACCTATAGGTGGTCATCCATTGTATTTGACTGACTGGACCGTGGGCCAATCAGAACACGGGGGCGGGGCTTCACATGTTTCAGGGGGTGGAGCTATATTCCATGTCCCAGGAGATAGCACAACAAATCTTTTCGTTTTAGCTTGACATTGATGGTGGGAAACCATCTGGTTCTCCCCCATCGATGTAAAAACTATGAACATCGACCGTAATCTATCGATGTTTTATAAACATCGATGGCCATCCCTAATGAGAATTGCATCAACCAATCACATGGTCTAATTTCCAAACTTATTTGCATAAGGAATTTATTTGCTCTCCATAACTTATTTCGGTCCTTCCTCACCATAGTCTAATTGAAAACCTACAAAACCAGCCAAAGATGGTTGATAACAAGAATGTTCTTGACCAATTGGTTTGTTGGTTGAAGACTGTTGTATGATGGTCCCATCAAAAGTAGTAAAATAGAAAACTGTTGACTTGCCATTGATGTTGTTACATATCGGTGGTCATCTATTGTATTTGATGGACTGGCCTGTGGGCCAATCAGAATATGGGGGCGGGGCTTCACTGGTGTCGTGGGTGGAGCTATGCTCAGTGTCCCAGGAAATAGCAAAACAAAACTAGTAGTTTGAGCTTGACATTGATGGTGTGAAACCATCTGATTCTCCCCCATCAATGTCAAAACTATTGAACATCGACCATAACCTATAGATGTTTTATAAACATCGATGGCCGATGGCCATCCCTAATGAGTATTGCATCAACCAATCAGATGGTCTAATTTCTAAACTAATTTGCATAAGGGCTTTCTTTGCTCTCCATAACTTACTTAGGTCTTTCCTCACCCTAGTCTTATTGAAAACCTACAAAACTAGCCAAAGATGGTGGGTGACAAGAACATTCACGACTGATTGTCTTGCTGGTTGAAGACTATCACATGATGGTCCCAGCTAAAGTAGTAATATAGAAAACTGTTGACTGACAGTGCATAAACCAATCGGAATGGATTGTTTTGAATGAGTGTTAGTGATGGCCATTGTTGCCTTTGCCATCGATGTTGTTACCTATAGGTGGTCATCCATTGTATTTGACTGACTGGACCGTGGGCCAATCAGAACACGGGGGCGGGGCTTCACATGTTTCAGGGGGTGGAGCTATATTCCATGTCCCAGGAGATAGCACAACAAATCTTTTCGTTTTAGCTTGACATTGATGGTGGGAAACCATCTGGTTCTCCCCCATCGATGTAAAAACTATGAACATCGACCATAATATATCGATGTTTTATAAACATCGATGGCCATCCCTAATGAGAATTGCATCAACCAATCACATGGTCTAATTTCCAAACTAATTTGCATAAGGAATTTATTTGCTCTCCATAACTTATTTCGGTCCTTCCTCACCATAGTCTAATTGAAAACCTACAAAACCAGCCAAAGATGGTTGATAACAAGAATGTTCTTGACCAATTGGTTTGTTGGTTGAAGACTGTTGTATGATGGTCCCATCAAAAGTAGTAAAATAGAAAACTGTTGACTTGCCATTGATGTTGTTACATATCGGTGGTCATCTATTGTATTTGATGGACTGGCCTGTGGGCCAATCAGAATATGGGGGCGGGGCTTCACTGGTGTCGTGGGTGGAGCTATGCTCAGTGTCCCAGGAAATAGCAAAACAAAACTAGTAGTTTGAGCTTGACATTGATGGTGTGAAACCATCTGGTTCTCCCCCATCGATGTCAAAACTATTGAACATCGACCATAACCTATAGATGTTTTATAAACATCGATGGCCGATGGCCATCCCTAATGAGTATTGCATCAACCAATCAGATGGTCTAATTTCTAAACTAATTTGCATAAGGGCTTTCTTTGCTCTCCATAACTTACTTAGGTCTTTCCTCACCCTAGTCTTATTGAAAACCTACAAAATTAGCCAAAGATAGTGGGTGACAAGAACATTCACGACTGATTGTCTTGCTGGTTGAAGACTATCACATGATGGTCCCAGCTAAAGTAGTAAAATAGAAAACTGTTGACTGACAGTGCATAAACCAATCGGAATGGATTGTTTTGAATGAGTGTTAGTGATGGCCATTGTTGCCTTTGCCATCGATGTTGTTACCTATAGGTGGTCATCCATTGTATTTGACTGACTGGACCGTGGGCCAATCAGAACACGGGGGCGGGGCTTCACATGTTTCAGGGGGTGGAGCTATATTCCATGTCCCAGGAGATAGCACAACAAATCTTTTCGTTTTAGCTTGACATTGATGGTGGGAAACCATCTGGTTCTCCCCCATCGATGTAAAAACTATGAACATCGACCATAATCTATCGATGTTTTATAAACATCGATAGTCATCCCTAATGAGAATTGCATCAACCAATCACATGGTCTAATTTCCAAACTTATTTGCATAAGGAATTTATTTGCTCTCCATAACTTATTTCGGTCCTTCCTCACCATAGTCTAATTGAAAACCTACAAAACCAGCCAAAGATGGTTGATAACAAGAATGTTCTTGACCAATTGGTTTGTTGGTTGAAGACTGTTGTATGATGGTCCCATCAAAAGTAGTAAAATAGAAAACTGTTGACTTGCCATTGATGTTGTTACATATCGGTGGTCATCTATTGTATTTGATGGACTGGCCTGTGGGCCAATCAGAATATGGGGGCGGGGCTTCACTGGTGTCGTGGGTGGAGCTATGCTCAGTGTCCCAGGAAATAGCAAAACAAAACTAGTAGTTTGAGCTTGACATTGATGGTGTGAAACCATCTGGTTCTCCCCCATCGATGTCAAAACTATTGAACATCGACCATAACCTATAGATGTTTTATAAACATCGATGGCCGATGGCCATCCCTAATGAGTATTGCATCAACCAATCAGATGGTCTAATTTCTAAACTAATTTGCATAAGGGCTTTCTTTGCTCTCCATAACTTACTTAGGTCTTTCCTCACCCTAGTCTTATTGAAAACCTACAAAACTAGCCAAAGATGGTGGGTGACAAGAACATTCACGAATGATTGTCTTGCTGGTTGAAGACTATCACATGATGGTCCCAGCTAAAGTAGTAAAATAGAAAACTGTTGACTGACAGTGCATAAACCAATCGGAATGGATTGTTTTGAATGAGTGTTAGTGATGGCCATTGTTGCCTTTGCCATCGATGTTGTTACCTATAGGTGGTCATCCATTGTATTTGACTGACTGGACCGTGGGCCAATCAGAACACGGGGGCGGGGCTTCACATGTTTCAGGGGGTGGAGCTATATTCCATGTCCCAGGAGATAGCACAACAAATCTTTTCGTTTTAGCTTGACATTGATGGTGGGAAACCATCTGGTTCTCCCCCATCGATGTAAAAACTATGAACATCGACCATAATCTATCGATGTTTTATAAACATCGATAGTCATCCCTAATGAGAATTGCATCAACCAATCACATGGTCTGATTTCCAAACTAATTTGCATAAGGAATTTATTTGCTCTCCATAACTTATTTAGGTCGTTCCTCACCATAGTCTAATTGAAAACCTACAAAACCAGCCAAAGATGGTTGATAACAAGAATGTTCTTGACCAATTGGTTTGTTGGTTGAAGACTGTTGTATGATGGTCCCATCAAAAGTATTAAAATAGAAAACTGTTGACTTGCCATTGATGTTGTTACATATCGGTGGCCATCCATTGTATTTGATGGACTAGCCTGTGGGCCAATCAAGATATGGGGGCGGGTCTTCACTGGTGTCGTGGGTGGAGCTATGCTCAGTGTCCCAGGAAATAGCAAAACAAAACTAGTAGTTTGAGCTTGACATTGATGGTGTGAAACCATCTGGTTCTCCCCCATCGATGTCAAAACTATTGAACATCGACCATAACCTATAGATGTTTTATAAACATCGATGGCCGATGGCCATCCCTAATGAGTATTGCATCAACCAATCAGATGGTCTAATTTCTAAACTAATTTGCATAAGGGCTTTCTTTGCTCTCCATAACTTACTTAGGTCTTTCCTAACCCTAGTCTTATTGAAAACCTACAAAACTAGCCAAAGATGGTGGGTGACAAGAACATTCACGACTGATTGTCTTGCTGGTTGAAGACTATCACATGATGGTCCCAGCTAAAGTAGTAAAATAGAAAACTGTTGACTGACAGTGCATAAACCAATCGGAATGGATTGTTTTGAATGAGTGTTAGTGATGGCCATTGTTGCCTTTGCCATCGATGTTGTTACCTATAGGTGGTCATCCATTGTATTTGACTGACTGGACCGTGGGCCAATCAGAACACGGGGGCGGGGCTTCACATGTTTCAGGGGGTGGAGCTATATTCCATGTCCCAGGAGATAGCACAACAAATCTTTTCGTTTTAGCTTGACATTGATGGTGGGAAACCATCTGGTTCTCCCCCATCGATGTAAAAACTATGAACATCGACCGTAATCTATCGATGTTTTATAAACATCGATGGCCATCCCTAATGAGAATTGCATCAACCAATCACATGGTCTAATTTCCAAACTTATTTGCATAAGGAATTTATTTGCTCTCCATAACTTATTTCGGTCCTTCCTCACCATAGTCTAATTGAAAACCTACAAAACCAGCCAAAGATGGTTGATAACAAGAATGTTCTTGACCAATTGCTTTGTTGGTTGAAGACTGTTGTATGATGGTCCCATCAAAAGTAGTAAAATAGAAAACTGTTGACTTGCCATTGATGTTGTTACATATCGGTGGTCATCTATTGTATTTGATGGACTGGCCTGTGGGCCAATCAGAATATGGGGCGGGGCTTCACTGGTGTCGTGGGTGGAGCTATGCTCAGTGTCCCAGGAAATAGCAAAACAAAACTAGTAGTTTGAGCTTGACATTGATGGTGTGAAACCATCTGGTTCTCCCCCATCGATGTCAAAACTATTGAACATCGACCATAACCTATAGATGTTTTATAAACATCGATGGCCGATGGCCATCCCTAATGAGTATTGCATCAACCAATCAGATGGTCTAATTTCTAAACTAATTTGCATAAGGGCTTTCTTTGCTCTCCATAACTTACTTAGGTCTTTCCTCACCCTAGTCTTATTGAAAACCTACAAAACTAGCCAAAGATGGTGGGTGACAAGAACATTCACGACTGATTGTCTTGCTGGTTGAAGACTATCACATGATGGTCCCAGCTAAAGTAGTAAAATAGAAAACTGTTGACTGACAGTGCATAAACCAATCGGAATGGATTGTTTTGAATGAGTGTTAGTGATGGCCATTGTTGCCTTTGCCATCGATGTTGTTACCTATAGGTGGTCATCCATTGTATTTGACTGACTGGACCGTGGGCCAATCAGAACACGGGGGCGGGGCTTCACATGTTTCAGGGGGTGGAGCTATATTCCATGTCCCAGGAGATAGCACAACAAATCTTTTCGTTTTAGCTTGACATTGATGGTGGGAAACCATCTGGTTCTCCCCCATCGATGTAAAAACTATGAACATCGACCGTAATCTATCGATGTTTTATAAACATCGATGGCCATCCCTAATGAGAATTGCATCAACCAATCACATGGTCTAATTTCCAAACTTATTTGCATAAGGAATTTATTTGCTCTCCATAACTTATTTCGGTCGTTCCTCACCATAGTCTAATTGAAAACCTACAAAACCAGCCAAAGATGGTTGATAACAAGAATGTTCTTGACCAATTGGTTTGTTGGTTGAAGACAGTTGTATGATGGTCCCATCAAAAGTATTAAAATAGAAAACTGTTGACTTGCCATTGATGTTGTTACATATCGGTGGCCATCCATTGTATTTGATGGACTAGCCTGTGGGCCAATCAGGATATGGGGGCGGGGCTTCACTGGTGTCGTGGGTGGAGCTATGCTCAGTGTCCCAGGAAATAGCAAAACAAAACTAGTAGTTTGAGCTTGACATTGATGGTGTGAAACCATCTGGTTCTCCCCCATCGATGTCAAAACTATTGAACATCGACCATAACCTATAGATGTTTTATAAACATCGATGGCCGATGGCCATCCCTAATGAGTATTGCATCAACCAATCAGATGGTCTAATTTCTAAACTAATTTGCAAAAGGGCTTTCTTTGCTCTCCATAACTTACTTAGGTCTTTCCTCACCCTAGTCTTATTGAAAACCTACAAAACTAGCCAAAGATGGTGGGTGACAAGAACATTCACGACTGATTGTCTTGCTGGTTGAAGACTATCACATGATGGTCCCAGCTAAAGTAGTAAAATAGAAAACTGTTGACTGACAGTGCATAAACCAATCGGAATGGATTGTTTTGAATGAGTGTTAGTGATGGCCATTGTTGCCTTTGCCATCGATGTTGTTACCTATAGGTGGTCATCCATTGTATTTGACTGACTGGACCGTGGGCCAATCAGAACACGGGGGCGGGGCTTCACATGTTTCAGGGGGTGGAGCTATATTCCATGTCCCAGGAGATAGCACAACAAATCTTTTCGTTTTAGCTTGACATTGATGGTGGGAAACCATCTGGTTCTCCCCCATCGATGTAAAAACTATGAACATCGACCGTAATCTATCGATGTTTTATAAACATCGATGGCCATCCCTAATGAGAATTGCATCAACCAATCACATGGTCTAATTTCCAAACTTATTTGCATAAGGAATTTATTTGCTCTCCATAACTTATTTCGGTCCTTCCTCACCATAGTCTAATTGAAAACCTACAAAACCAGCCAAAGATGGTTGATAACAAGAATGTTCTTGACCAATTGGTTTGTTGGTTGAAGACTGTTGTATGATGGTCCCATCAAAAGTAGTAAAATAGAAAACTGTTGACTTGCCATTGATGTTGTTACATATCGGTGGTCATCTATTGTATTTGATGGACTGGCCTGTGGGCCAATCAGAATATGGGGGCGGGGCTTCACTGGTGTCGTGGGTGGAGCTATGCTCAGTGTCCCAGGAAATAGCAAAACAAAACTAGTAGTTTGAGCTTGACATTGATGGTGTGAAACCATCTGATTCTCCCCCATCAATGTCAAAACTATTGAACATCGACCATAACCTATAGATGTTTTATAAACATCGATGGCCGATGGCCATCCCTAATGAGTATTGCATCAACCAATCAGATGGTCTAATTTCTAAACTAATTTGCATAAGGGCTTTCTTTGCTCTCCATAACTTACTTAGGTCTTTCCTCACCCTAGTCTTATTGAAAACCTACAAAACTAGCCAAAGATGGTGGGTGACAAGAACATTCACGACTGATTGTCTTGCTGGTTGAAGACTATCACATGATGGTCCCAGCTAAAGTAGTAATATAGAAAACTGTTGACTGACAGTGCATAAACCAATCGGAATGGATTGTTTTGAATGAGTGTTAGTGATGGCCATTGTTGCCTTTGCCATCGATGTTGTTACCTATAGGTGGTCATCCATTGTATTTGACTGACTGGACCGTGGGCCAATCAGAACACGGGGGCGGGGCTTCACATGTTTCAGGGGGTGGAGCTATATTCCATGTCCCAGGAGATAGCACAACAAATCTTTTCGTTTTAGCTTGACATTGATGGTGGGAAACCATCTGGTTCTCCCCCATCGATGTAAAAACTATGAACATCGACCATAATATATCGATGTTTTATAAACATCGATGGCCATCCCTAATGAGAATTGCATCAACCAATCACATGGTCTAATTTCCAAACTAATTTGCATAAGGAATTTATTTGCTCTCCATAACTTATTTCGGTCCTTCCTCACCATAGTCTAATTGAAAACCTACAAAACCAGCCAAAGATGGTTGATAACAAGAATGTTCTTGACCAATTGGTTTGTTGGTTGAAGACTGTTGTATGATGGTCCCATCAAAAGTAGTAAAATAGAAAACTGTTGACTTGCCATTGATGTTGTTACATATCGGTGGTCATCTATTGTATTTGATGGACTGGCCTGTGGGCCAATCAGAATATGGGGGCGGGGCTTCACTGGTGTCGTGGGTGGAGCTATGCTCAGTGTCCCAGGAAATAGCAAAACAAAACTAGTAGTTTGAGCTTGACATTGATGGTGTGAAACCATCTGGTTCTCCCCCATCGATGTCAAAACTATTGAACATCGACCATAACCTATAGATGTTTTATAAACATCGATGGCCGATGGCCATCCCTAATGAGTATTGCATCAACCAATCAGATGGTCTAATTTCTAAACTAATTTGCATAAGGGCTTTCTTTGCTCTCCATAACTTACTTAGGTCTTTCCTCACCCTAGTCTTATTGAAAACCTACAAAATTAGCCAAAGATAGTGGGTGACAAGAACATTCACGACTGATTGTCTTGCTGGTTGAAGACTATCACATGATGGTCCCAGCTAAAGTAGTAAAATAGAAAACTGTTGACTGACAGTGCATAAACCAATCGGAATGGATTGTTTTGAATGAGTGTTAGTGATGGCCATTGTTGCCTTTGCCATCGATGTTGTTACCTATAGGTGGTCATCCATTGTATTTGACTGACTGGACCGTGGGCCAATCAGAACACGGGGGCGGGGCTTCACATGTTTCAGGGGGTGGAGCTATATTCCATGTCCCAGGAGATAGCACAACAAATCTTTTCGTTTTAGCTTGACATTGATGGTGGGAAACCATCTGGTTCTCCCCCATCGATGTAAAAACTATGAACATCGACCATAATCTATCGATGTTTTATAAACATCGATAGTCATCCCTAATGAGAATTGCATCAACCAATCACATGGTCTAATTTCCAAACTTATTTGCATAAGGAATTTATTTGCTCTCCATAACTTATTTCGGTCCTTCCTCACCATAGTCTAATTGAAAACCTACAAAACCAGCCAAAGATGGTTGATAACAAGAATGTTCTTGACCAATTGGTTTGTTGGTTGAAGACTGTTGTATGATGGTCCCATCAAAAGTAGTAAAATAGAAAACTGTTGACTTGCCATTGATGTTGTTACATATCGGTGGTCATCTATTGTATTTGATGGACTGGCCTGTGGGCCAATCAGAATATGGGGGCGGGGCTTCACTGGTGTCGTGGGTGGAGCTATGCTCAGTGTCCCAGGAAATAGCAAAACAAAACTAGTAGTTTGAGCTTGACATTGATGGTGTGAAACCATCTGGTTCTCCCCCATCGATGTCAAAACTATTGAACATCGACCATAACCTATAGATGTTTTATAAACATCGATGGCCGATGGCCATCCCTAATGAGTATTGCATCAACCAATCAGATGGTCTAATTTCTAAACTAATTTGCATAAGGGCTTTCTTTGCTCTCCATAACTTACTTAGGTCTTTCCTCACCCTAGTCTTATTGAAAACCTACAAAACTAGCCAAAGATGGTGGGTGACAAGAACATTCACGAATGATTGTCTTGCTGGTTGAAGACTATCACATGATGGTCCCAGCTAAAGTAGTAAAATAGAAAACTGTTGACTGACAGTGCATAAACCAATCGGAATGGATTGTTTTGAATGAGTGTTAGTGATGGCCATTGTTGCCTTTGCCATCGATGTTGTTACCTATAGGTGGTCATCCATTGTATTTGACTGACTGGACCGTGGGCCAATCAGAACACGGGGGCGGGGCTTCACATGTTTCAGGGGGTGGAGCTATATTCCATGTCCCAGGAGATAGCACAACAAATCTTTTCGTTTTAGCTTGACATTGATGGTGGGAAACCATCTGGTTCTCCCCCATCGATGTAAAAACTATGAACATCGACCATAATCTATCGATGTTTTATAAACATCGATAGTCATCCCTAATGAGAATTGCATCAACCAATCACATGGTCTGATTTCCAAACTAATTTGCATAAGGAATTTATTTGCTCTCCATAACTTATTTAGGTCGTTCCTCACCATAGTCTAATTGAAAACCTACAAAACCAGCCAAAGATGGTTGATAACAAGAATGTTCTTGACCAATTGGTTTGTTGGTTGAAGACTGTTGTATGATGGTCCCATCAAAAGTATTAAAATAGAAAACTGTTGACTTGCCATTGATGTTGTTACATATCGGTGGCCATCCATTGTATTTGATGGACTAGCCTGTGGGCCAATCAAGATATGGGGGCGGGTCTTCACTGGTGTCGTGGGTGGAGCTATGCTCAGTGTCCCAGGAAATAGCAAAACAAAACTAGTAGTTTGAGCTTGACATTGATGGTGTGAAACCATCTGGTTCTCCCCCATCGATGTCAAAACTATTGAACATCGACCATAACCTATAGATGTTTTATAAACATCGATGGCCGATGGCCATCCCTAATGAGTATTGCATCAACCAATCAGATGGTCTAATTTCTAAACTAATTTGCATAAGGGCTTTCTTTGCTCTCCATAACTTACTTAGGTCTTTCCTCACCCTAGTCTTATTGAAAACCTACAAAACTAGCCAAAGATGGTGGGTGACAAGAACATTCACGACTGATTGTCTTGCTGGTTGAAGACTATCACATGATGGTCCCAGCTAAAGTAGTAAAATAGAAAACTGTTGACTGACAGTGCATAAACCAATCGGAATGGATTGTTTTGAATGAGTGTTAGTGATGGCCATTGTTGCCTTTGCCATCGATGTTGTTACCTATAGGTGGTCATCCATTGTATTTGACTGACTGGACCGTGGGCCAATCAGAACACGGGGGCGGGGCTTCACATGTTTCAGGGGGTGGAGCTATATTCCATGTCCCAGGAGATAGCACAACAAATCTTTTCGTTTTAGCTTGACATTGATGGTGGGAAACCATCTGGTTCTCCCCCATCGATGTAAAAACTATGAACATCGACCGTAATCTATCGATGTTTTATAAACATCGATGGCCATCCCTAATGAGAATTGCATCAACCAATCACATGGTCTAATTTCCAAACTTATTTGCATAAGGAATTTATTTGCTCTCCATAACTTATTTCGGTCCTTCCTCACCATAGTCTAATTGAAAACCTACAAAACCAGCCAAAGATGGTTGATAACAAGAATGTTCTTGACCAATTGCTTTGTTGGTTGAAGACTGTTGTATGATGGTCCCATCAAAAGTAGTAAAATAGAAAACTGTTGACTTGCCATTGATGTTGTTACATATCGGTGGTCATCTATTGTATTTGATGGACTGGCCTGTGGGCCAATCAGAATATGGGGCGGGGCTTCACTGGTGTCGTGGGTGGAGCTATGCTCAGTGTCCCAGGAAATAGCAAAACAAAACTAGTAGTTTGAGCTTGACATTGATGGTGTGAAACCATCTGGTTCTCCCCCATCGATGTCAAAACTATTGAACATCGACCATAACCTATAGATGTTTTATAAACATCGATGGCCGATGGCCATCCCTAATGAGTATTGCATCAACCAATCAGATGGTCTAATTTCTAAACTAATTTGCATAAGGGCTTTCTTTGCTCTCCATAACTTACTTAGGTCTTTCCTCACCCTAGTCTTATTGAAAACCTACAAAACTAGCCAAAGATGGTGGGTGACAAGAACATTCACGACTGATTGTCTTGCTGGTTGAAGACTATCACATGATGGTCCCAGCTAAAGTAGTAAAATAGAAAACTGTTGACTGACAGTGCATAAACCAATCGGAATGGATTGTTTTGAATGAGTGTTAGTGATGGCCATTGTTGCCTTTGCCATCGATGTTGTTACCTATAGGTGGTCATCCATTGTATTTGACTGACTGGACCGTGGGCCAATCAGAACACGGGGGCGGGGCTTCACATGTTTCAGGGGGTGGAGCTATATTCCATGTCCCAGGAGATAGCACAACAAATCTTTTCGTTTTAGCTTGACATTGATGGTGGGAAACCATCTGGTTCTCCCCCATCGATGTAAAAACTATGAACATCGACCATAATCTATCGATGTTTTATAAACATCGATAGTCATCCCTAATGAGAATTGCATCAACCAATCACATGGTCTAATTTCCAAACTAATTTGCATAAGGAATTTATTTGCTCTCCATAACTTATTTAGGTCGTTCCTCACCATAGTCTAATTGAAAACCTACAAAACCAGCCAAAGATGGTTGATAACAAGAATGTTCTTGACCAATTGGTTTGTTGGTTGAAGACTGTTGTTTGATGGTCCCATCAAAAGTATTAAAATAGAAAACTGTTGACTTGCCATTGATGTTGTTACATATCGGTGGCCATCCATTGTATTTGATGGACTAGCCTGTGGGCCAATCAGGATATGGGGGCGGGGCTTCACTGGTGTCGTGGGTGGAGCTATGCTCAGTGTCCCAGGAAATAGCAAAACAAAACTAGTAGTTTGAGCTTGACATTGATGGTGTGAAACCATCTGGTTCTCCCCCATCGATGTCAAAACTATTGAACATCGACCATAACCTATAGATGTTTTATAAACATCGATGGCCGATGGCCATCCCTAATGAGTATTGCATCAACCAATCAGATGGTCTAATTTCTAAACTAATTTGCATAAGGGCTTTCTTTGCTCTCCATAACTTACTTAGGTCTTTCCTCACCCTAGTCTTATTGAAAACCTACAAAACTAGCCAAAGATGGTGGGTGACAAGAACATTCACGACTGATTGTCTTGCTGGTTGAAGACTATCACATGATGGTCCCAGCTAAAGTAGTAAAATAGAAAACTGTTGACTGACAGTGCATAAACCAATCGGAATGGATTGTTTTGAATGAGTGTTAGTGATGGCCATTGTTGCCTTTGCCATCGATGTTGTTACCTATAGGTGGTCATCCATTGTATTTGACTGACTGGACCGTGGGCCAATCAGAACACGGGGCCGGGGCTATATTCCATGTCCCAGGAGATAGCACAACAAATCTTTTCGTTTTAGCTTGACATTGATGGTGGGAAACCATCTGGTTCTCCCCCATCGATGTAAAAACTATGAACATCGACCGTAATCTATCGATGTTTTATAAACATCGATGGCCATCCCGAATGAGAATTGCATCAACCAATCACATGGTCTAATTTCCAAACTTATTTGCATAAGGAATTTATTTGCTCTCCATAACTTATTTCGGTCCTTCCTCACCATAGTCTAATTGAAAACCTACAAAACCAGCCAAAGATGGTTGATAACAAGAATGTTCTTGACCAATTGGTTTGTTGGTTGAAGACTGTTGTATGATGGTCCCATCAAAAGTAGTAAAATAGAAAACTGTTGACTTGCCATTGATGTTGTTACATATCGGTGGTCATCTATTGTATTTGATGGACTGGCCTGTGGGCCAATCAGAATATGGGGGCGGGGCTTCACTGGTGTCGTGGGTGGAGCTATGCTCAGTGTCCCAGGAAATAGCAAAACAAAACTAGTAGTTTGAGCTTGACATTGATGGTGTGAAACCATCTGGTTCTCCCCCATCGATGTCAAAACTATTGAACATCGACCATAACCTATAGATGTTTTATAAACATCGATGGCCGATGGCCATCCCTAATGAGTATTGCATCAACCAATCAGATGGTCTAATTTCTAAACTTATTTGCATAAGGGCTTTCTTTGCTCTCCATAACTTACTTAGGTCTTTCCTCACCCTAGTCTTATTGAAAACCTACAAAACTAGCCAAAGATGGTGGGTGACAAGAACATTCACGACTGATTGTCTTGCTGGTTGAAGACTATCACATGATGGTCCCAGCTAAAGTAGTAAAATAGAAAACTGTTGACTGACAGTGCATAAACCAATCGGAATGGATTGTTTTGAATGAGTGTTAGTGATGGCCATTGTTGCCTTTGCCATCGATGTTGTTACCTATAGGTGGTCATCCATTGTATTTGACTGACTGGACCGTGGGCCAATCAGAACACGGGGGCGGGGCTTCACATGTTTCAGGGGGTGGAGCTATATTCCATGTCCCAGGAGATAGCACAACAAATCTTTTCGTTTTAGCTTGACATTGATGGTGGGAAACCATCTGGTTCTCCCCCATCGATGTAAAAACTATGAACATCGACCATAATCTATCGATGTTTTATAAACATCGATAGTCATCCCTAATGAGAATTGCATCAACCAATCACATGGTCTAATTTCCAAACTAATTTGCATAAGGAATTTATTTGCTCTCCATAACTTATTTAGGTCGTTCCTCACCATAGTCTAATTGAAAACCTACAAAACCAGCCAAAGATGGTTGATAACAAGAATGTTCTTGACCAATTGGTTTGTTGGTTGAAGACTGTTGTATGATGGTCCCATCAAAAGTATTAAAATAGAAAACTGTTGACTTGCCATTGATGTTGTTACATATCGGTGGCCATCCATTGTATTTGATGGACTAGCCTGTGGGCCAATCAGGATATGGGGGCGGGGCTTCACTGGTGTCGTGGGTGGAGCTATGCTCAGTGTCCCAGGAAATAGCAAAACAAAACTAGTAGTTTGAGCTTGACATTGATGGTGTGAAACCATCTGGTTCTCCCCCATCAATGTCAAAACTATTGAACATCGACCATAACCTATAGATGTTTTATAAACATCGATGGCCGATGGCCATCCCTAATGAGTATTGCATCAACCAATCAGATGGTCTAATTTCTAAACTAATTTGCATAAGGGCTTTCTTTGCTCTCCATAACTTACTTAGGTCTTTCCTCACCCTAGTCTTATTGAAAACCTACAAAACTAGCCAAAGATGGTGGGTGACAAGAACATTCACGACTGATTGTCTTGCTGGTTGAAGACTATCACATGATGGTCCCAGCTAAAGTAGTAAAATAGAAAACTGTTGACTGACAGTGCATAAACCAATCGGAATGGATTGTTTTGAATGAGTGCTAGTGATGGCCATTGTTGCCTTTGCCATCGATGTTGTTACCTATAGGTGGTCATCCATTGTATTTGACTGACTGGACCGTGGGCCAATCAGAACACGGGGGCGGGGCTTCACATGTTTCAGGGGGTGGAGCTATATTCCATGTCCCAGGAGATAGCACAACAAATCTTTTCGTTTTAGCTTGACATTGATGGTGGGAAACCATCTGGTTCTCCCCCATCGATGTAAAAACTATGAACATCGACCATAATCTATCGATGTTTTATAAACATCGATGGCCATCCCTAATGAGAATTGCATCAACCAATCACATGGTCTAATTTCCAAACTTATTTGCATAAGGAATTTATTTGCTCTCCATAACTTATTTCGGTCCTTCCTCACCATAGTCTAATTGAAAACCTACAAAACCAGCCAAAGATGGTTGATAACAAGAATGTTCTTGACCAATTGGTTTGTTGGTTGAAGACTGTTGTATGATGGTCCCATCAAAAGTAGTAAAATAGAAAACTGTTGACTTGCCATTGATGTTGTTACATATCGGTGGTCATCTATTGTATTTGATGGACTGGCCTGTGGGCCAATCAGAATATGGGGGCGGGGCTTCACTGGTGTCGTGGGTGGAGCTATGCTCAGTGTCCCAGGAAATAGCAAAACAAAACTAGTAGTTTGAGCTTGACATTGATGGTGTGAAACCATCTGGTTCTCCCCCATCGATGTCAAAACTGTTGAACATCGACCATAACCTATAGATGTTTTATAAACATCGATGGCCGATGGCCATCCCTAATGAGTATTGCATCAACCAATCAGATGGTCTAATTTCTAAACTAATTTGCATAAGGGATTTCTTTGCTCTCCATAACTTACTTAGGTCTTTCCTCACCCTAGTCTTATTGAAAACCTACAAAACTAGCCAAAGATGGTGGGTGACAAGAACATTCACGACTGATTGTCTTGCTGGTTGAAGACTATCACATGATGGTCCCAGCTAAAGTAGTAAAATAGAAAACTGTTGACTAACAGTGCATAAACCAATTGGAATGGATTGTTTTGAATGAGTGTTAGTGATGGCCATTGTTGCCTATAGGTGGTCATCCATTGTATTTGACTGACTGGACCGTGGGCCAATCAGAACACGGGGGCGGGGCTTCACATGTTTCAGGGGGTGGAGCTATATTCCATGTCCCAGGAGATAGCACAACAAATCTTTTCGTTTTAGCTTGACATTGATGGTGGGAAACCATCTGGTTCTCCCCCATCGATGTAAAAACTATGAACATCGACCATAATCTATCGATGTTTTATAAACATCGATAGTCATCCCTAATGAGAATTGCATCAACCAATCACATGGTCTAATTTCCAAACTAATTTGCATAAGGAATTTATTTGCTCTCCATAACTTATTTAGGTCGTTCCTCACCATAGTCTAATTGAAAACCTACAAAACCAGCCAAAGATTGTTGATAACAAGAATGTTCTTGACCAATTGGTTTGTTGGTTGAAGACTGTTGTATGATGGTCCCATCAAAAGTATTAAAATAGAAAACTGTTGACTTGCCATTGATGTTGTTACATATCGGTGGTCATCCATTGTATTTGATGGACTGGCCTGTGGGCCAATCAGAATATGGGGGCGGGGCTTCACTGGTGTCGTGGGTGGAGCTATGCTCAGTGTCCCAGGAAATAGCAAAACAAAACTAGTAGTTTGAGCTTGACATTGATGGTGTGAAACCATCTGGTTCTCCCCCATCGATGTCAAAACTATTGAACATCGACCATAACCTATAGATGTTTTATAAACATCGATGGCCGATGGCCATCCCTAATGAGTATTGCATCAACCAATCAGATGATCTAATTTCTAAACTAATTTGCATAAGGGATTTCTTTGCTCTCCATAACTTACTTAGGTCTTTCCTCACCTAGTCTTATTGAAAACCTACAAAACTAGCCAAAGATGGTGGGTGACAAGAACATTCACGACTGATTGTCTTGCTGGTTGAAGACTATCACATGATGGTCCCAGCTAAAGTAGTAAAATAGAAAACTGTTGACTGACAGTGCATAAACCAATCGGAATGGATTGTTTTGAATGAGTGTTAGTGATGGCCATTGTTGCCTTTGCCATCGATGTTGTTACCTATAGGTGGTCATCCATTGTATTTGACTGACTGGACCGTGGGCCAATCAGAACACGGGGGCGGGGCTTCACATGTTTCAGGGGGTGGAGCTATATTCCATGTCCCAGGAGATAGCACAACAAATCTTTTCATTTTAGCTTGACATTGATGGTGGGAAACCATCTGGTTCTCCCCCATCGATGTAAAAACTATGAACATCGACCATAATCTATCGATGTTTTATAAACATCGATGGTCATCCCTAATAAGAATTGCATCAACCAATCACATGGTCTAATTTCCAAACTAATTTGCATAAGGAATTTATTTGCTCTCCATAACTTATTTAGGTCCTTCCTCACCATAGTCTAATTGAAAACCTACAAAACCAGCCAAAGATGGTTGATAACAAGAATGTTCTTGACCAATTGTTTTGTTGGTTGAAGACTGTTGTATGATGGTCCCATCAAAAGTAGTAAAATAGAAAACTGTTGACTTGCCATTGATGTTGTTACATATCGGTGGTCATCCATTGTATTTGATGGACTGGCCTGTGGGCCAATCAGAATATGGGGGCGGGGCTATGCTCAGTGTCCCAGGAAATAGCAAAACAAAACTAGTAGTTTGAGCTTGACATTGATGGTGTGAAACCATCTGGATCTCCCCCATCGATGTCAAAACTATTGAACATCGACCATAACCTATAGATGTTTTATAAACATCGATGGCCGATGGCCATCCCTAATGAGTATTGCATCAACCAATCAGATGGTCTAATTTCTAAACTAATTTGCATAAGGGCTTTCTTTGCTCTCCATAACTTACTTAGGTCTTTCCTCACTCTAGTCGTATTGAAAACCTACAAAACTAGCCAAAGATGGTGGGTGACAAGAACATTAATGACTGATTGTCTTGCTGGTTGAAGACTATCACATGATGGTCCCAGCTAAAGTAGTAAAATAGAAAACTGTTGACTGACAGTGCATAAACCAATCGGAATGGATTGTTTTGAATGAGTGTTAGTGATGGCCATTGTTGCCTTTGCCATCGATGTTGTTACCTATAGGTGGTCATCCATTGTATTTGACTGACTGGACCGTGGGCCAATCAGAACATGGGGCGGGGCTTCACATGTTTTAGGGGGTGGAGCTATATTCCATGTCCCAGGAGATAGCACAACAAATCTTTTCGTTTTAGCTTGACATTGATGGTGGGAAACCATCTGGTTCTCCCCCATCGATGTAAAAACTATGAACATCGACCATAATCTATCGATGCTTTATAAACATCGATGGTCATCCCTAATGAGAATTGCATCAACCAATCACATGGTCTAATTTCCAAACTAATTTGCATAAGGAATTTATTTGCTCTCCATAACTTATTTAGGTCCTTCCTCACCATAGTCTAATTGAAAACCTACAAAACCAGCCAAAGATGGTTGATAACAAGAATGTTCTTGACCAATTGGTTTGTTGGTTGAAGACTGTTGTATGATGGTCCCATCAAAAGTAGTAAAATAGAAAACTGTTGACTTGCCATTGATGTTGTTACATATCGGTGGTCATCCATTGTATTTGATGGACTGGCCTGTGGGCCAATCAGAATATGGGGGCGGGGCTTCACTGGTGTCGTGGGTGGAGCTATGCTCAGTGTCCCAGGAAATAGCAAAACAAAACTAGTAGTTTGAGCTTGACATTGATGGTGTGAAACCATCTGGTTCTCCCCCATCGATGTCAAAACTATTGAACATCGACCATAACCTATAGATGTTTTATAAACATCGATGGCCGATGGCCGATGGCCATCCCTAATGAGTATTGCATCAACCAATCAGATGGTCTAATTTCTAAACTAATTTGCATAAGGGCTTTCTTTGCTCTCCATAACTTACTTAGGTCTTTCCTCACCCTAGTCTTATTGAAAACCTACAAAACTAGCCAAAGATTTTGGGTGACAAGAACATTAACGACTGATTGTCTTGCTGGTTGAAGACTATCACATGATGGTCCCAGCTAAAGTAGTAAAATAGAAAACTGTTGACTGACAGTGCATAAACCAATCGGAATGGATTGTTTTGAATGAGTGTTAGTGATGGCCATTGTTGCCTTTGCCATCGATGTTGTTACCTATAGGTGGTCATCCATTGTATTTGACTGACTGGACCGTGGGCCAATCAGAACACGGAGGCGGGGCTTCACATGTTTCAGGAGATAGCACAACAAATCTTTTCGTTTTAGCTTGACATTGATGGTGGGAAACCATCTGGTTCTCCCCAATCGATGTAAAAACTATGAACATCGAACATAATCTATTGATGTTTTATAAACATCAATGGTCATCCCTAATGAGAATTGCATCAACCAATCACATGGTCTAATTTCCAAACTAATTTGCATAAGGAATTTATTTGCTCTCCATAACTTATTTAGGTCCTTCCTCACCATAGTCTAATTGAAAACGTACAAAACCAGCCAAAGATGGTTGATAACAAGAATGTTCTTGTACAATTTGTTTGTTGGTTGAAGACTGTTGTATGATGATCCCATCAAAAGTAGTAAAATAGAAAACTGTTGACTTGCCATTGATGTTGTTACATATCGGTGGTCATCCATTGTATTTGATGGACTGGCCTGTGGGCCAATCAGAATATGGGGGCGGGGCTTCACTGGTGTTGTGGGTGGAGCTATGCTCAGTGTCCCAGGAAATAGCAAAACAAAACTAGTAGTTTGAGCTTGACATTGATGGTGTGAAACCATCTGGTTCTCCCCCATCGATGTCAGAACTATTGAACATCGACCATAACCTATAGATGTTTTATAAATATCGATGGCCGATGGCCATCCCTAATGAGTATTGCATCAACCAATCAGATGGTCTAATTTCTAAACTAATTTGCATAAGGGCTTTCTTTGCTCTCCATAACTTACTTAGGTCTTTCCTCACCCTAGTCTTATTGAAAACCTACAAAACTAGCCAAAGATGGTGGGTGACAAGAACATTCACGACTGAGTGTCTTGCTGGTTGAAGACTATCACATGATGGTCCCAGCTAAAGTAGTAAAATAGAAAACTGTTGACTGACAGTGCATAAACCAATCGGAATGGATTGTTTTGAATGAGTGTTAGTGATGGCCATTGTTGCCTTTGCCATCGATGTTGTTACCTATAGGTGGTCATCCAT
Source organism: Crinia signifera (assembly GCF_055691185.1). NCBI lineage: Eukaryota > Metazoa > Chordata > Amphibia > Anura > Myobatrachidae > Crinia > Crinia signifera. The sequence goes on along the minus strand of NC_139218.1, from coordinate 164,572,548 downwards.
TGTATTTGACTGACTGGACCGTGGGCCAATCAGAACACGGGGGCGGGGCTTCACATGTTTCAGGGGGTGGAGCTACATTCCATGTCCCAGGAGATAGCACAACAAATCTTTTCGTTTTAGCTTGACATTGATGGTGGGAAACCATCTGGTTCTCCCCCATCGATGTAAAAACTATGAACATCGACCATAATCTATCGATGTTTTAAAAACATTGATGGTCATCCCTAATGAGTATTGCATCAACCAATCACATGGTCTAATTTCCAAACTAATTTGCATAAGGAATTTATTTGCTCTCCATAACTTATTTCGGTCCTTCCTCACCATAGTCTAATTGAAAACCTACAAAACCAGCCAAAGATGGTTGATAACAAGAATGTTCTTGACCAATTGGTTTGTTGGTTGAAGACTGTTGTATGATGGTCCCATCAAAAGTAGTAAAATAGAAAACTGTTGACTTGCCATTGATGTTGTTACATATCGGTGGTCATCTATTGTATTTAATGGACTGGCCTGTGGGCCAATCAGAATATGGGGGCGGGGCTTCACTGGTGTCGTGGGTGGAGCTATGCTCAGTGTCCCAGGAAATAGCAAAACAAAACTAGTAGTTTGAGCTTGACATTGATGGTGTGAAACCATCTGGTTCTCCCCCATCGATGTCAAAACTATTGAACATCGACCATAACCTATAGATGTTTTATAAACATCGATGGCCGATGGCCATCCCTAATGAGTATTGCATCAACCAATCAGATGGTCTAATTTCTAAACTAATTTGCATAAGGGCTTTCTTTGCTCTCCATAACTTACTTAGGTCTTTCCTCACCCTAGTCTTATTGAAAACCTACAAAACTAGCCAAAGATGGTGGGTGACAAGAACATTCACGACTGATTGTCTTGCTGGTTGAAGACTATCACATGATGGTCCCAGCTAAAGTAGTAAAATAGAAAACTGTTGACTGACAGTGCATAAACCAATCGGAATGGATTGTTTTGAATGAGTGTTAGTGATGGCCATTGTTGCCTTTACCATCGATGTTGTTACCTATAGGTGGTCATCCATTGTATTTGACTGACTGGACCATGGGCCAATCAGAACACGGGGGCGGGGCTTCACATGTTTCAGGGGGTGGAGCTATATTCCATGTCCCAGGAGATAGCACAACAAATCTTTTCGTTTTAGCTTGACATTGATGGTGGGAAACCATCTGGTTCTCCCCCATCGATGTAAAAACTATGAACATCGACCATAATCTATCGATGTTTTATAAACATCGATAGTCATCCCTAATGAGAATTGCATCAACCAATCACATGGTCTAATTTCCAAACTAATTTGCATAAGGAATTTATTTGCTCTCCATAACTTATTTAGGTCGTTCCTCACCATAGTCTAATTGAAAACCTACAAAACCAGCCAAAGATTGTTGATAACAAGAATGTTCTTGACCAATTGGTTTGTTGGTTGAAGACTGTTGTATGATGGTCCCATCAAAAGTATTAAAATAGAAAACTGTTGACTTGCCATTGATGTTGTTACATATCGGTGGTCATCCATTGTATTTGATGGACTGGCCTGTGGGCCAATCAGAATATGGGGGCGGGGCTTCACTGGTGTCGTGGGTGGAGCTATGCTCAGTGTCCCAGGAAATAGCAAAACAAAACTAGTAGTTTGAGCTTGACATTGATGGTGTGAAACCATCTGGTTCTCCCCCATCGATGTCAAAACTATTGAACATCGACCATAACCTATAGATGTTTTATAAACATCGATGGCCGATGGCCATCCCTAATGAGTATTGCATCAACCAATCAGATGGTCTAATTTCTAAACTAATTTGCATAAGGGATTTCTTTGCTCTCCATAACTTACTTAGGTCTTTCCTCACCCTAGTCTTATTGAAAACCTACAAAACTAGCCAAAGATGGTGGGTGACAAGAACATTCACGACTGATTGTCTTGCTGGTTGAAGACTATCACATGATGGTCCCAGCTAAAGTAGTAAAATAGAAAACTGTTGACTGACAGTGCATAAACCAATCGGAATGGATTGTTTTGAATGAGTGTTAGTGATGGCCATTGTTGCCTTTGCCATCGATGTTGTTACCTATAGGTGGTCATCCATTGTATTTGACTGACTGGACCGTGGGCCAATCAGAACACGGGGGCGGGGCTTCACATGTTTCAGGGGGTAGAGCTATATTCCATGTCCCAGGAGATAGCACAACAGATCTTTTCGTTTTAGCTTGACATTGATGGTGGGAAACCATCTGGTTCTCCCCCATCGATGTAAAAACTATGAACATCGACCATAATCTATCGATGTTTTATAAACATCGATAGTCATCCCTAATGAGAATTGCATCAACCAATCACATGGTCTAATTTCCAAACTAATTTGCATAAGGAATTTATTTGCTCTCCATAACTTATTTAGGTCCTTCCTCACCATAGTCTAATTGAAAACCTACAAAACCAGCCAAAGATGGTTGATAACAAGAATGTTCTTGACCAATTGGTTTGTTGGTTGAAGACTGTTGTATGATGGTCCCATCAAAAGTAGTAAAATAGAAAACTGTTGACTTGCCATTGATGTTGTTACATATCGGTGGTCATCCATTGTATTTGATGGACTGGCCTGTGGGCCAATCAGAATATGGGGGCGGGGCTATGCTCAGTGTCCCAGGAAATAGCAAAACAAAACTAGTAGTTTGAGCTTGACATTGATGGTGTGAAACCATCTGGTTCTCCCACATCAATGTCAAAACTATTGAACATCGACCATAACCTATAGATGTTTTATAAACATTGATGGCCGATGGCCGATGGCCATCCCTAATGAGTATTGCATCAACCAATCAGATGGTCTAATTTCTAAACTAATTTGCATAAGGGCTTTCTTTGCTCTCCATAACTTACTTAGGTCTTTCCTCACCCTAGTCTTATTGAAAACCTACAAAACTAGCCAAAGATGTTGGGTGACAAGAACATTAACGACTGAATGTCTTGCTGGTTGAAGACTATCACATGATGGTCCCAGCTAAAGTAGTAAAATAGAAAACTGTTGACTGACAGTGCATAATCCAATCGGAATGGATTGTTTTGAATGAGTGTTAGTGATGGCCATTGTTGCCTTTGCCATCGATGTTGTTACCTATAGGTGGTCATCCATTGTATTTGACTGACTGGACCGTGGGCCAATCAGAACACGGGAGCGGGGCTTCACATGTTTCAGGGGGTGGAGCTATATTCTATGTCCCAGGAGATAGCACAACAAATCTTTTCGTTTTAGCTTGACATTGATGGTGGGAAACCATCTGGTTCTCCCCCATCGATGTAAAAACTATGAACATCGACCATAATCTATCGATGTTTTATAAACATCGATGGTCATCCCTGATAAGAATTGCATCAACCAATCACATGGTCTAATTTCCAAACTAATTTGCATAAGGAATTTATTTGCTCTCCATAACTTATTTAGGTCCTTCCTCACCATAGTCTAATTGAAAACCTACAAAACCAGCCAAAGATGGTTGATAACAAGAATGTTCTTGACCAATTGGTTTGTTGGTTGAAGACTGTTGTATGATGGTCCCATCAAAAGTAGCAAAATAGAAAACTGTTGACTTGCCATTGATGTTGTTACATATCGGTGGTCATCCATTGTATTTGATGGACTGGCCTGTGGGCCAATCAGAATATGGGGGTGGGGCTTCACTGGTGTCGTGGGTGGAGCTATGCTCAGTGTCCCAGGAAATAGCAAAACAAAACTAGTAGTTTGAGCTTGACATTGATGGTGTGAAACCATCTGGTTCTCCCCCATCGATGTCAAAACTATTGAACATCGACCATAACCTATAGATGTTTTATAAACATCAATGGCCATCCCTAATGAGTATTGCATCAACCAATCAGATGGTCTAATTTCTAAACTAATTTGCATAAGGGCTTTCTTTGCTCTCCATAACTTACTTAGGTCTTTCCTCACTCTAGTCTTATTGAAAACCTACAAAACTAGCCAAAGATGGTGGGTGACAAGAACATTAACGACTGATTGTCTTGCTGGTTGAAGACTATCACATGATGGTCCCAGCTAAAGTAGTAAAATAGAAAACTGTTGACTGACAGTGCATAAACCAATCGGAATGGATTGTTTTGAATGAGTGTTAGTGATGGCCATTGTTGCCTTTGCCATCGATGTTGTTACCTATAGGTGGTCATCCATTGTATTTGACTGACTGGACCGTGGGCCATTCAGAACATGGTGCGGGGCTTCACATGTTTCAGGGGGTGGAGCTATATTCCATGTCCCAGGAGATAGCACAACAAATCTTTTCGTTTTAGCTTGACATTGATGGTGGGAAACCATCTGGTTCTCCCCCATCGATGTAAAAACTATGAACATCGACCATAATCTATCGATGCTTTATAAACATCGATGGTCATCCCTAATGAGAATTGCATCAACCAATCACATGGTCTAATTTCCAAACTAATTTGCATAAGGAATGTATTTGCTCTCCATAACTTATTTAGGTCCTTCCTCACCATAGTCTAATTGAAAACCTACAAAACCAGCCAAAGATGGTTGATAACAAGAATGTTCTTGACCAATTGTTTTGTTGGTTGAAGACTGTTGTATGATGGTCCCATCAAAAGTAGTAAAATAGAAAACTGTTGACTTGCCATTGATGTTGTTACATATCGGTGGTCATCCATTGTATTTGATGGACTGGCCTGTGGGCCAATCAGAATATGGGGGTGGGGCTTCACTGGTGTAGTGGGTGGAGCTATGCTCAGTGTCCCAGGAAATAGCAAAACAAAACTAGTAGTTTGAGCTTGACATTGATGGTGTGAAACCATCTGGTTCTCCCCCATCGATGTCAAAACTATTGAACATCGACCATAACCTATAGATGTTTTATAAACATCGATGGCCGATGGCCATCCCTAATGAGTATTGCATCAACCAATCAGATGGTCTAATTTCTAAACTAATTTGCATAAGGGCTTTCTTTGCTCTCCATAACTTACTTAGGTCTTTCCTCACCCTAGTCTTATTGAAAACCTACAAAACTAGCCAAAGATGGTGGGTGACAAGAACATTCACGACTGATTGTCTTGCTGGTTGAAGACTATCACATGATGGTCCCAGCTAAAGTAGTAAAATAGAAAACTGTTGACTGACAGTGCATAAACCAATCGGAATGGATTGTTTTGAATGAGTGTTAGTGATGGCCATTGTTGCCTTTGCCATCGATGTTGTTACCTATAGGTGGTCATCCATTGTATTTGACTGACTGGACCGTGGGCCAATCAGAACACGGGGGCGGGGCTTCACATGTTTCAGGGGGTGGAGCTATATTCCATGTCCCAAGAGATAGCACAACAAATCTTTTCGTTTTAGCTTGACATTGATGGTGGGAAACCATCTGGTTCTCCCCAATCGATGTAAAAACTATGAACATCGACCATAATCTATCGATGTTTTATAAACATCGATGGTCATCCCTAATGAGAATTGCATCAACCAATCACATGGTCTAATATCAAAACTAATTTGCATAAGGAATTTATTTGCTCTCCATAACTTATTTAGGTCCTTCCTCACCATAGTCTAATTGAAAACCTACAAAACCAGCCAAAGATGGTTGATAACAAGAATGTTCTTGATCAATTGGTTTGTTGGTTGAAGACTGTTGTATGATGGTCCCATCAAAAGTAGTAAAATAGAAAACTGTTGACTTGCCATTGATGTTGTTACATATCGGTGGTCATCCATTGTATTTGATGGACTGGCCTGTGGGCCAATCAGAATATGGGGGCGGGGCTATGCTCAGTGTCCCAGGAAATAGCAAAACAAAACTAGTAGTTTGAGCTTGACATTGATGGTGTGAAACCATCTGGTTCTCCCCCATCGATGTCAAAACTATTGAACATCGACCATAACCTATAGATGTTTTATAAACATCGATGGCCGATGGCCATCCCTAATGAGTATTGCATCAACCAATCAGATGGTCTAATTTCTAAACTAATTTGCATAAGGGCTTTCTTTGCTCTCCATAACTTACTTAGGTCTTTCCTCACTCTAGTCGTATTGAAAACCTACAAAACTAGCCAAAGATGGTGGGTGACAAGAACATTAATGACTGATTGTCTTGCTGGTTGAAGACTATCACATGATGGTCCCAGCTAAAGTAGTAAAATAGAAAACTGTTGACTGACAGTGCATAAACCAATCGGAATGGATTGTTTTGAATGAGTGTTAGTGATGGCCATTGTTGCCTTTGCCATCGATGTTGTTACCTATAGGTGGTCATCCATTGTATTTGACTGACTGGACCGTGGGCCAATCAGAACACGGAGGCGGGGCTTCACATGTTTCAGGAGATAGCACAACAAATCTTTTCGTTTTAGCTTGACATTGATGGTGGGAAACCATCTGGTTCTCCCCAATCGATGTAAAAACTATGAACATCGAACATAATCTATTGATGTTTTATAAACATCAATGGTCATCCCTAATGAGAATTGCATCAACCAATCACATGGTCTAATTTCCAAACTAATTTGCATAAGGAATTTATTTGCTCTCCATAACTTATTTAGGTCCTTCCTCACCATAGTCTAATTGAAAACGTACAAAACCAGCCAAAGATGGTTGATAACAAGAATGTTCTTGTACAATTTGTTTGTTGGTTGAAGACTGTTGTATGATGATCCCATCAAAAGTAGTAAAATAGAAAACTGTTGACTTGCCATTGATGTTGTTACATATCGGTGGTCATCCATTGTATTTGATGGACTGGCCTGTGGGCCAATCAGAATATGGGGGCGGGGCTTCACTGGTGTTGTGGGTGGAGCTATGCTCAGTGTCCCAGGAAATAGCAAAACAAAACTAGTAGTTTGAGCTTGACATTGATGGTGTGAAACCATCTGGTTCTCCCCCATCGATGTCAGAACTATTGAACATCGACCATAACCTATAGATGTTTTATAAATATCGATGGCCGATGGCCATCCCTAATGAGTATTGCATCAACCAATCAGATGGTCTAATTTCTAAACTAATTTGCATAAGGGCTTTCTTTGCTCTCCATAACTTACTTAGGTCTTTCCTCACCCTAGTCTTATTGAAAACCTACAAAACTAGCCAAAGATGGTGGGTGACAAGAACATTCACGACTGAGTGTCTTGCTGGTTGAAGACTATCACATGATGGTCCCAGCTAAAGTAGTAAAATAGAAAACTGTTGACTGACAGTGCATAAACCAATCGGAATGGATTGTTTTGAATGAGTGTTAGTGATGGCCATTGTTGCCTTTGCCATCGATGTTGTTACCTATAGGTGGTCATCCATTGTATTTGACTGACTGGACCGTGGGCCAATCAGAACACGGGGGCGGGGCTTCACATGTTTCAGGGGGTGGAGCTACATTCCATGTCCCAGGAGATAGCACAACAAATCTTTTCGTTTTAGCTTGACATTGATGGTGGGAAACCATCTGGTTCTCCCCCATCGATGTAAAAACTATGAACATCGACCATAATCTATCGATGTTTTAAAAACATTGATGGTCATCCCTAATGAGTATTGCATCAACCAATCACATGGTCTAATTTCCAAACTAATTTGCATAAGGAATTTATTTGCTCTCCATAACTTATTTCGGTCCTTCCTCACCATAGTCTAATTGAAAACCTACAAAACCAGCCAAAGATGGTTGATAACAAGAATGTTCTTGACCAATTGGTTTGTTGGTTGAAGACTGTTGTATGATGGTCCCATCAAAAGTAGTAAAATAGAAAACTGTTGACTTGCCATTGATGTTGTTACATATCGGTGGTCATCTATTGTATTTAATGGACTGGCCTGTGGGCCAATCAGAATATGGGGGCGGGGATTCACTGGTGTCGTGGGTGGAGCTATGCTCAGTGTCCCAGGAAATAGCAAAACAAAACTAGTAGTTTGAGCTTGACATTGATGGTGTGAAACCATCTGGTTCTCCCCCATCGATGTCAAAACTATTGAACATCGACCATAACCTATAGATGTTTTATAAACATCGATGGCCGATGGCCATCCCTAATGAGTATTGCATCAACCAATCAGATGGTCTAATTTCTAAACTAATTTGCATAAGGGATTTCTTTGCTCTCCATAACTTACTTAGGTCTTTCCTCACCCTAGTCTTATTGAAAACCTACAAAACTAGCCAAAGATGGTGGGTGACAAGAACATTCACGACTGATTGTCTTGCTGGTTGAAGACTATCACATGATGGTCCCAGCTAAAGTAGTAAAATAGAAAACTGTTGACTGACAGTGCATAAACCAATCGGAATGGATTGTTTTGAATGAGTGTTAGTGATGGCCATTGTTGCCTTTGCCATCGATGTTGTTACCTATAGGTGGTCATCCATTGTATTTGACTGACTGGACCGTGGGCCAATCAGAACACGGGGGCGGGGCTTCACATGTTTCAGGGGGTAGAGCTATATTCCATGTCCCAGGAGATAGCACAACAAATCTTTTCGTTTTAGCTTGACATTGATGGTGGGAAACCATCTGGTTCTCCCCCATCGATGTAAAAACTATGAACATCGACCATAATCTATCGATGTTTTATAAACATCGATAGTCATCCCTAATGAGAATTGCATCAACCAATCACATGGTCTAATTTCCAAACTAATTTGCATAAGGAATTTATTTGCTCTCCATAACTTATTTAGGTCCTTCCTCACCATAGTCTAATTGAAAACCTACAAAACCAGCCAAAGATGGTTGATAACAAGAATGTTCTTGACCAATTGGTTTGTTGGTTGAAGTCTGTTGTATGATGGTCCCATCAAAAGTAGTAAAATAGAAAACTGTTGACTTGCCATTGATGTTGTTACATATCGGTGGTCATCCATTGTATTTGATGGACTGGCCTGTGGGCCAATCAGAATATGGGGGCGGGGCTATGCTCAGTGTCCCAGGAAATAGCAAAACAAAACTAGTAGTTTGAGCTTGACATTGATGGTGTGAAACCATCTGGTTCTCCCACATCAATGTCAAAACTATTGAACATCGACCATAACCTATAGATGTTTTATAAACATTGATGGCCGATGGCCGATGGCCATCCCTAATGAGTATTGCATCAACCAATCAGATGGTCTAATTTCTAAACTAATTTGCATAAGGGCTTTCTTTGCTCTCCATAACTTACTTAGGTCTTTCCTCACCCTAGTCTTATTGAAAACCTACAAAACTAGCCAAAGATGTTGGGTGACAAGAACATTAACGACTGAATGTCTTGCTGGTTGAAGACTATCACATGATGGTCCCAGCTAAAGTAGTAAAATAGAAAACTGTTGACTGACAGTGCATAATCCAATCGGAATGGATTGTTTTGAATGAGTGTTAGTGATGGCCATTGTTGCCTTTGCCATCGATGTTGTTACCTATAGGTGGTCATCCATTGTATTTGACTGACTGGACCGTGGGCCAATCAGAACACGGGAGCGGGGCTTCACATGTTTCAGGGGGTGGAGCTATATTCTATGTCCCAGGAGATAGCACAACAAATCTTTTCGTTTTAGCTTGACATTGATGGTGGGAAACCATCTGGTTCTCCCCCATCGATGTAAAAACTATGAACATCGACCATAATCTATCGATGTTTTATAAACATCGATGGTCATCCCTGATAAGAATTGCATCAACCAATCACATGGTCTAATTTCCAAACTAATTTGCATAAGGAATTTATTTGCTCTCCATAACTTATTTAGGTCCTTCCTCACCATAGTCTAATTGAAAACCTACAAAACCAGCCAAAGATGGTTGATAACAAGAATGTTCTTGACCAATTGGTTTGTTGGTTGAAGACTGTTGTATGATGGTCCCATCAAAAGTAGCAAAATAGAAAACTGTTGACTTGCCATTGATGTTGTTACATATCGGTGGTCATCCATTGTATTTGATGGACTGGCCTGTGGGCCAATCAGAATATGGGGGTGGGGCTTCACTGGTGTCGTGGGTGGAGCTATGCTCAGTGTCCCAGGAAATAGCAAAACAAAACTAGTAGTTTGAGCTTGACATTGATGGTGTGAAACCATCTGGTTCTCCCCCATCGATGTCAAAACTATTGAACATCGACCATAACCTATAGATGTTTTATAAACATCAATGGCCATCCCTAATGAGTATTGCATCAACCAATCAGATGGTCTAATTTCTAAACTAATTTGCATAAGGGTTTTCTTTGCTCTCCATAACTTACTTAGGTCTTTCCTCACTCTAGTCTTATTGAAAACCTACAAAACTAGCCAAAGATGGTGGGTGACAAGAACATTAACGACTGATTGTCTTGCTGGTTGAAGACTATCACATGATGGTCCCAGCTAAAGTAGTAAAATAGAAAACTGTTGACTGACAGTGCATAAACCAATCGGAATGGATTGTTTTGAATGAGTGTTAGTGATGGCCATTGTTGCCTTTGCCATCGATGTTGTTACCTATAGGTGGTCATCCATTGTATTTGACTGACTGGACCGTGGGCCATTCAGAACATGGTGCGGGGCTTCACATGTTTCAGGGGGTGGAGCTATATTCCATGTCCCAGGAGATAGCACAACAAATCTTTTCGTTTTAGCTTGACATTGATGGTGGGAAACCATCTGGTTCTCCCCCATCGATGTAAAAACTATGAACATCGACCATAATCTATCGATGCTTTATAAACATCGATGGTCATCCCTAATGAGAATTGCATCAACCAATCACATGGTCTAATTTCCAAACTAATTTGCATAAGGAATTTATTTGCTCTCCATAACTTATTTAGGTCCTTCCTCACTATAGTCTAATTGAAAACCTACAAAACCAGCCAAAGATGGTTGATAACAAGAATGTTCTTGACCAATTGGTTTGTTGGTTGAAGACTGTTGTATGATGGTCCCATCAAAAGTAGTAAAATAGAAAACTGTTGACTTGCCATTGATGTTGTTACATATCGGTGGTCATCCATTGTATTTGATGGACTGGCCTGTGGGCCAATCAGAATATGGGGGCGGGGCTTCACTGGTGTCGTGGGTGGAGCTATGCTCAGTGTCCCAGGAAATAGCAAAACAAAACTAGTAGTTTGAGCTTGACATTGATGGTGTGAAACCATCTGGTTCTCCCCCATCGATGTCAAAACTATTGAACATCGACCATAACCTATAGATGTTTTATAAACATCGATGGCCGATGGCCATCCCTAATGAGTATTGCATCAACCAATCAGATGGTCTAATTTATAAACTAATTTGCATAAGGGCTTTCTTTGCTCTCCATAACTTACTTAGGTCTTTCCTCACTCTAGTCGTATTGAAAACCTACAAAACTAGCCAAAGATGGTGGGTGACAAGAACATTAACGACTGATTGTCTTGCTGGTTGAAGACTATCACATGATGGTCCCAGCTAAAGTAGTAAAATAGAAAACTGTTGACTGACAGTGCATAAACCAATCGGAATGGATTGTTTTGAATGAGTGTTAGTGATGGCCATTGTTGCCTTTGCCATCGATGTTGTTAAAATAGGTGGTCATCCATTGTATTTGACTGACTGGACCGTGGGCCAATCAGAACACGGGGCGGGGCTTCACATGTTTCAGGGGGTGGAGCTATATTCCATGTCCCAGGAGATAGCACAACAAATCTTTTCGTTTTAGCTTGACATTGATGGTGGGAAACCATCTGGTTCTCCCCAATCGATGTAAAAACTATGAACATCGAACATAATCTATTGATGTTTTATAAACATCAATGGTCATCCCTAATGAGAATTGCATCAACCAATCACATGGTCTAATTTCCAAACTAATTTGCATAAGGAATTTATTTGCTCTCCATAACTTATTTAGGTCCTTCCTCACCATAGTCTAATTGAAAACGTACAAAACCAGCCAAAGATGGTTGATAACAAGAATGTTCTTGTACAATTTGTTTGTTGGTTGAAGACTGTTGTATGATGATCCCATCAAAAGTAGTAAAATAGAAAACTGTTGACTTGCCATTGATGTTGTTACATATCGGTGGTCATCCATTGTATTTGATGGACTGGCCTGTGGGCCAATCAGAATATGGGGGCGGGGCTTCACTGGTGTTGTGGGTGGAGCTATGCTCAGTGTCCCAGGAAATAGCAAAACAAAACTAGTAGTTTGAGCTTGACATTGATGGTGTGAAACCATCTGGTTCTCCCCCATCGATGTCAGAACTATTGAACATCGACCATAACCTATAGATGTTTTATAAATATCGATGGCCATCCCTAATGAGTATTGCATCAACCAATCAGATGGTCTAATTTCTAAACTAATTTGCATAAGGGCTTTATTTGCTCTCCATAACTTACTTAGGTCTTTCCTCACCCTAGTCTTATTGAAAACCTACAAAACTAGCCAAAGATGGTGGGTGACAAGAACATTCACGACTGAGTGTCTTGCTGGTTGAAGACTATCACATGATGGTCCCAGCTAAAGTAGTAAAATAGAAAACTGTTGACTGACAGTGCATAAACCAATCGGAATGGATTGTTTTGAATGAGTGTTAGTGATGGCCATTGTTGCCTTTGCCATCGATGTTGTTACCTATAGGTGGTCATCCATTGTATTTGACTGACTGGACCGTGGGCCAATCAGAACACGGGGGCGGGGCTTCACATGTTTCAGGGGGTGGAGCTATATTCCATGTCCCAGGAGATAGCACAACAAATCTTTTCGTTTTAGCTTGACATTGATGGTGGGAAACCATCTGGTTCTCCCCCATCGATGTAAAAACTATGAACATCGACCATAATCTATCGATGTTTTATAAACATTGATGGTCATCCCTAATGAGTATTGCATCAACCAATCACATGGTCTAATTTCCAAACTAATTTGCATAAGGAATTTATTTGCTCTCCATAACTTATTTAGGTCCTTCCTCACCATAGTCTAATTGAAAACCTACAAAACCAGCCAAAGATGGTTGATAACAAGAATGTTCTTGACCAATTGGTTTGTTGGTCGAAGACTGTTGTATGATGGTCCCATCAAAAGTAGTAAAATAGAAAACTGTTGACTTGCCATTGATGTTGTTACATATCGGTGGTCATCCATTGTATTTGATGGACTGGCCTGTGGGCCAATAAGAATATGGGGGCGGGGCTTCACTGGTGTCGTGGGTGGAGCTATGCTCAGTGTCCCAGGAAATAGCAAAACAAAACTAGTAGTTTGAGCTTGACATTGATGGTGTTAAACCATCTGGTTCTCCCCCATCGATGTAAAAACTATTGAACATCGACCATAACCTATAGATGTTTTATAAACATCGATGGCCGATGGCCATCCCTAATGAGTATTGCATCAACCAATCAGATGGTCTAATTTCTAAACTAATTTGCATAAGGGCTTTCTTTGCTCTCCATAACTTACTTAGGTCTTTCCTCAACCTAGTCTTATTGAAAACCTACAAAACTAGCCAAAGATGGTGGGTGACAAGAACATCCACGACTGATTGTCTTGCTGGTTGAAGACTATCACATGATGGTCCCAGCTAAAGTAGTAAAATAGAAAACTGTTGACTGACAGTGCATAAACCAATCGGAATGGATTGTTTTGAATGAGTGTTAGTGATGGCCATTGTTGCCTTTGCCATCGATGTTGTTACCTATAGGTGGTCATCCATTGTATTTGACTGACTGGACCGTGGGCCAATCAGAACACGGGGGCGGGGCTTCACATGTTTCAGGGGGTGGAGCTATATTCCATGTCCCAGGAGATAGCACAACAAATCTTTTCGTTTTAGCTTGACATTGATGGTGGGAAACCATCTGGTTCTCCCCCATCGATGTAAAAACTATGAACATCGACCATAATCTATCGATGTTTTAAAAACATCGATGGTCATCCCTAATGAGAATTGAATCAACCAATCACACGGTCTAATTTCCAAACTAATTTGCATAAGGAATTTATTTGCTCTCCATAACTTATTTAGGTCCTTCCTCACCATAGTCTAATTGAAAACCTACAAAACCAGCCAAAGATGGTTGATAACAAGAATGTTCTTGACCAATTGGTTTGTTGGTCGAAGACTGTTGTATGATGGTCCCAGCAAAAGTTGTAAAATAGAAAACTGTTGACTGACAGTACATAAACCAATCAGAATGGCTTATTTTGAATGATTATTGCATCAACCAATCAGATGGTCTCAATTCTAAACTAATTTGCATAAGGGGTTTATTTACTCTCCATAACTTACTGAGGTCCTTCCTAACCCTAGTTTAATTGAACACCTTCAGAACCAGCCACAGATAGTGGATAACAAGAGCATTCTTGACCAATTGTCTTGCTGGTTGAAGACTATTGCATGATGGTCCCAGCAAAAGTTGTAAAATAGAAAACTGTTCACTGACATTACATAAATTAATCAGAATGGCTTATTTTGAATGACAATTGTATCAACCAATCAGATGGCCTCAATTCTAAACTAATTTGCATAATGGCTTTATTTGCTCTCCATAACTTACTGAGGTCCTTCCTAACCCTAGTTTAATTGAACACCTTCAGAACCAGCCACAGATAGTGGATAACAAGAGCATTCTTGACCAATTGTCTTGCTGGTTGAAGACTATTGCATGATGGTCCCAGCAAAAGTTGTAAAATAGAAAACTGTTGACTGACAGTAAATAAACCAATCAGAGTGGCTTATTTTGAATGACAATTGCATCAACCAATCAGATGATCTCAATTCTAAACTAATTTGCATAAGCGCTTTATTTGCTCTCCATAACTTACTGAGGTCCTTCCTAACCCTAGTTTAATTGAACACCTGCAGAACCAGCCACAGATAGTTGATAACAAGAGCATTCTTGACCAATTGTCTTGCTGGTTGAAGACTATTGCATGATGGTCCCAGCAAAAGTTGTAAAATAGAAAACTGTTGACTGACAGTACATAAACCAATCAGAATGGCTTATTTTGAATGACAATTGCATCAACCAATCAGATGGTCTCAATTCTAAACTAATTTGCATAAGGGCTTTATTTACTCTCCATAACTTACTGAGGTCCTTCCTAAACCCTAGTTTAATTGAACACCTTCAGAACCAGCCACAGATAGTGGATAACAAGAGCATTCTTGACCAATTGTCTTGCTGGTTGAAGACTATTGCATGATGGTCCCAGCAAAAGTTGTAAAATAGAAAACTGTTGACTGACAGTACATAAACCAATCAGAATGGCTTATTTTGAATGACAATTGCATCAACCAATCAGATGATCTCAATTCTAAACTAATTTTCATAATGGCTTTATTTGCTCTCCATAACTTACTGAGGTCCATCCTAACCCTAGTTTAATTGAACACCTGCAGAACCAGCCACAGATAGTTGATAAAAAGAGCATTCTTGACCAATTGTCTTGCTGGTTTAAGACTATTGCATGATGGTCCCAGCAAAAGTTGTGAAATAGAAAACTGTTGACTGACATTATATAAACCAATCAGAATGGCTTATTGTGAATGACAATTGTATCAACCAATCAGATGGTCTCAATTCTAAACTAATTTGCATAAGCGCTTTATTTGCTCTCCATAACTTACTGAGGTCCTTCCTAACCCTAGTTTAATTGAACACCTGCAGAACCAGCCACAGATAGTTGATAACAAGAGCATTCTTGACCAATTGTCTTGCTGGTTGAAGACTATTGCATGATGGTCCCAGCAAAAGTTGTAAAATAGAAAACTGTTGACTGACATTACATAAACCAATTAGAATGGCTTATTTTGAATGACAATTGTATCAACCAATCAGATGGCCTCAATCCTAAACTAATTTGCATAAGGGCTTTTTTTACTCTCCATAACTTACTGAGGTCCTTCCTGCCCCTAGTTTAATTGAACACCTGCAGAACAAGCCACAGATAGTTGATAACAAGAGCATTCTTGACCAATTGTCTTGCTGGTTTAAGACTATTGCATGATGGTCCCAGCAAAAGTTGTAAAATAGAAAACTGTTGACTGACAGTACATAAACCAATCAGAATGGCTTATTTTGAATGACAATTGCATCAACCAATCAGATGGTCTCAATTCTAAACTAATTTGCATAAGGGCTTTATTTACTCTCCATAACTTACTGAGGTCCTTCCTAAACCCTAGTTTAATTGAACACCTTCAGAACCAGCCACAGATAGTGGATAACAAGAGCATTCTTGACCAATTGTCTTGCTGGTTGAAGACTATTGCATGATGGTCCCAGCAAAAGTTGTAAAATAGAAAACTGTTGACTGACAGTACATAAACCAATCAGAATGGCTTATTTTGAATGACAATTGCATCAACCAATCAGATGATCTCAATTCTAAACTAATTTTCATAATGGCTTTATTTGCTCTCCATAACTTACTGAGGTCCATCCTAACCCTAGTTTAATTGAACACCTGCAGAACCAGCCACAGATAGTTGATAAAAAGAGCATTCTTGACCAATTGTCTTGCTGGTTTAAGACTATTGCATGATGGTCCCAGCAAAAGTTGTGAAATAGAAAACTGTTGACTGACATTATATAAACCAATCAGAATGGCTTATTGTGAATGACAATTGTATCAACCAATCAGATGGTCTCAATTCTAAACTAATTTGCATAAGCGCTTTATTTGCTCTCCATAACTTACTGAGGTCCTTCCTAACCCTAGTTTAATTGAACACCTGCAGAACCAGCCACAGATAGTTGATAACAAGAGCATTCTTGACCAATTGTCTTGCTGGTTGAAGACTATTGCATGATGGTCCCAGCAAAAGTTGTAAAATAGAAAACTGTTGACTGACATTACATAAACCAATTAGAATGGCTTATTTTGAATGACAATTGTATCAACCAATCAGATGGCCTCAATCCTAAACTAATTTGCATAAGGGCTTTTTTTACTCTCCATAACTTACTGAGGTCCTTCCTGCCCCTAGTTTAATTGAACACCTGCAGAACAAGCCACAGATAGTTGATAACAAGAGCATTCTTGACCAATTGTCTTGCTGGTTTAAGACTATTGCATGATGGTCCCAGCAAAAGTTGTAAAATAGAAAACTGTTGACTGACAGTACATAAACCAATCAGAATGGCTTATTTTGAATGACAATTGCATCAACCAATCAGATGGTCTCAATTCTAAACTAATTTGCATAAGGGCTTTATTTACTCTCCATAACTTACTGAGGTCCTTCCTAAACCCTAGTTTAATTGAACACCTTCAGAACCAGCCACAGATAGTGGATAACAAGAGCATTCTTGACCAATTGTCTTGCTGGTTGAAGACTATTGCATGATGGTCCCAGCAAAAGTTGTAAAATAGAAAACTGTTGACTGACAGTACATAAACCAATCAGAATGGCTTATTTTGAATGACAATTGCATCAACCAATCAGATGATCTCAATTCTAAACTAATTTTCATAATGGCTTTATTTGCTCTCCATAACTTACTGAGGTCCATCCTAACCCTAGTTTAATTGAACACCTGCAGAACCAGCCACAGATAGTTGATAAAAAGAGCATTCTTGACCAATTGTCTTGCTGGTTTAAGACTATTGCATGATGGTCCCAGCAAAAGTTGTGAAATAGAAAACTGTTGACTGACATTATATAAACCAATCAGAATGGCTTATTGTGAATGACAATTGTATCAACCAATCAGATGGTCTCAATTCTAAACTAATTTGCATAAGCGCTTTATTTGCTCTCCATAACTTACTGAGGTCCTTCCTAACCCTAGTTTAATTGAACACCTGCAGAACCAGCCACAGATAGTTGATAACAAGAGCATTCTTGACCAATTGTCTTGCTGGTTGAAGACTATTGCATGATGGTCCCAGCAAAAGTTGTAAAATAGAAAACTGTTGACTGACATTACATAAACCAATTAGAATGGCTTATTTTGAATGACAATTGTATCAACCAATCAGATGGCCTCAATCCTAAACTAATTTGCATAAGGGCTTTTTTTTACTCTCCATAACTTACTGAGGTCCTTCCTGCCCCTAGTTTAATTGAACACCTGCAGAACAAGCCACAGATAGTTGATAACAAGAGCATTCTTGACCAATTGTCTTGCTGGTTGAAGACTATTGCATGATGGTCCCAGCAACAGTTGTAAAACAGAAAACTGTTGACTGACAGTACATAAACCAATCAGAGTGGCTTATTTTGAATGACAATTGCATCAACCAATCAGATGATCTCAATTATAAACTAATTTGCATAAGCGCTTTATTTGCTCTCCATAACTTACTGAGGTCCTTCCTAACCCTAGTTTAATTGAACACCTGCAGAACCAGCCACAGAAAGTTGATAACAAGAGCATTCTTGACCAATTGTCTTGCTGGTTGAAGACTATTGCATGATGGTCCCAGCAAAAGTTGTAAAATAGAAAACTGTTGACTGACAGTACATAAACCAATCAGAATGGCTTATTTTTAATGACAATTGCATCAACCAATCAGATGATCTCAATTCTAAACTAATTTGCATAAGCGCTTTATTTGCCCTCCATAACTTACTGAGGTCCTTCCTAACCCTAGTTTAATTGAACACCTGCAGAACCAGCCACAGATAGTTGATAACAAGAGCATTCTTGACCAATTGTCTTGCTGGTTGAAGACTATTGCATGATGGTCCCAGCAAAAGTTGTAAAATAGAAAACTGTTCACTGACATTACATAAATTAATCAGAATGGCTTATTTTGAATGACAATTGTATCAACCAATCAGATGGCCTCAATTCTAAACTAATTTGCATAATGGCTTTATTTGCTCTCCATAACTTACTGAGGTCCTTCCTAACCCTAGTTTAATTGAACACCTTCAGAACCAGCCACAGATAGTGGATAACAAGAGCATTCTTGACCAATTGTCTTGCTGGTTGAAGACTATTGCATGATGGTCCCAGTAAAAGTTGTAAAACAGAAAACTGTTCACTGACATTACATAAATTAATCAGAATGGCTTATTTTGAATGACAAATGTATCAACCAATCAGATGGCCTCAATTCTAAACTAATTTGCATAATGGCTTTATTTGCTCTCCATAACTTACTGAGGTCCTTCCTAACCCTAGTTTAATTGAACACCTGCAGAACCAGCCACAGATAGTGGATAACAAGAGCATTCTTGACCAATTGTCTTGCTGGTTGAAGACTATTGCATGATGGTCCCAGCAAAAGTTGTAAAATAGAAAACTGTTGACTGACAGTACATAAACCAATCAGAGTGGCTTATTTTGAATGACAATTGCATCAACCAATCAGATGATCTCAATTCTAAACTAATTTGCATAAGCGCTTTATTTGCTCTCCATAACTTACTGAGGTCCTTCCTAAACCTAGTTTAATTGAACACCTGCAGAACCAGCCACAGATAGTTGATAACAAGAGCATTCTTGACCAATTGTCTTGCTGGTTGAAGACTATTGCATGATGGTCCCAGCAAAAGTTGTAAAATAGAAAACTGTTGACTGACAGTACATAAACCAATTAGAATGGCATATTTTGAATGACAATTGTATCAACCAATCAGATGGCCTCAATCCTAAACTAATTTGCATAAGGGCTTTTTTTTACTCTCCATAACTTACTGAGGTCCTTCCTGCCCCTAGTTTAATTGAACACCTGCAGAACAAGCCACAGATAGTTGATAACAAGAGCATTCTTGACCAATTGTCTTGCTGGTTGAAGACTATTGCATGATGGTCCCAGCAACAGTTGTAAAACAGAAAACTGTTGACTGACAGTACATAAACCAATCAGAGTGGCTTATTTTGAATGACAATTGCATCAACCAATCAGATGATCTCAATTATAAACTAATTTGCATAAGCGCTTTATTTGCTCTCCATAACTTACTGAGGTCCTTCCTAACCCTAGTTTAATTGAACACCTGCAGAACCAGCCACAGAAAGTTGATAACAAGAGCATTCTTGACCAATTGTCTTGCTGGTTGAAGACTATTGCATGATGGTCCCAGCAAAAGTTGTAAAATAGAAAACTGTTGACTGACAGTACATAAACCAATCAGAATGGCTTATTTTTAATGACAATTGCATCAACCAATCAGATGATCTCAATTCTAAACTAATTTGCATAAGCGCTTTATTTGCCCTCCATAACTTACTGAGGTCCTTCCTAACCCTAGTTTAATTGAACACCTGCAGAACCAGCCACAGATAGTTGATAACAAGAGCATTCTTGACCAATTGTCTTGCTGGTTGAAGACTATTGCATGATGGTCCCAGCAAAAGTTGTAAAATAGAAAACTGTTCACTGACATTACATAAATTAATCAGAATGGCTTATTTTGAATGACAATTGTATCAACCAATCAGATGGCCTCAATTCTAAACTAATTTGCATAATGGCTTTATTTGCTCTCCATAACTTACTGAGGTCCTTCCTAACCCTAGTTTAATTGAACACCTTCAGAACCAGCCACAGATAGTGGATAACAAGAGCATTCTTGACCAATTGTCTTGCTGGTTGAAGACTATTGCATGATGGTCCCAGTAAAAGTTGTAAAACAGAAAACTGTTCACTGACATTACATAAATTAATCAGAATGGCTTATTTTGAATGACAAATGTATCAACCAATCAGATGGCCTCAATTCTAAACTAATTTGCATAATGGCTTTATTTGCTCTCCATAACTTACTGAGGTCCTTCCTAACCCTAGTTTAATTGAACACCTGCAGAACCAGCCACAGATAGTGGATAACAAGAGCATTCTTGACCAATTGTCTTGCTGGTTGAAGACTATTGCATGATGGTCCCAGCAAAAGTTGTAAAATAGAAAACTGTTGACTGACAGTACATAAACCAATCAGAGTGGCTTATTTTGAATGACAATTGCATCAACCAATCAGATGATCTCAATTCTAAACTAATTTGCATAAGCGCTTTATTTGCTCTCCATAACTTACTGAGGTCCTTCCTAAACCTAGTTTAATTGAACACCTGCAGAACCAGCCACAGATAGTTGATAACAAGAGCATTCTTGACCAATTGTCTTGCTGGTTGAAGACTATTGCATGATGGTCCCAGCAAAAGTTGTAAAATAGAAAACTGTTGACTGACAGTACATAAACCAATTAGAATGGCATATTTTGAATGACAATTGCATCAACCAATCAGATGGCCTCAATTCTAAACTAATTTGCATAAGGGCTTTTTTTACTCTCCATAACTTACTGAGGTCCTTCCTAAACCCTAGTTTAATTGAACACCTTCAGAACCAGCCACAGATAGTGGATAACAAGAGCATTCTTGACCAATTGTCTTGCTGGTTGAAGACTATTGCATGATGGTCCCAGCAAAAGTTGTAAAATAGAAAACTGTTGACTGACAGTACATAAACCAATCAGAATGGCTTATTTTGAATGACAATTGCATCAACCAATCAGATGATCTCAATTCTAAACTAATTTTCATAATGGCTTTATTTGCTCTCCATAACTTACTGAGGTCCATCCTAACCCTAGTTTAATTGAACACCTGCAGAACCAGCCACAGATAGTTGATAAAAAGAGCATTCTTGACCAATTGTCTTGCTGGTTTAAGACTATTGCATGATGGTCCCAGCAAAAGTTGTGAAATAGAAAACTGTTGACTGACATTATATAAACCAATCAGAATGGCTTATTGTGAATGACAATTGTATCAACCAATCAGATGGTCTCAATTCTAAACTAATTTGCATAAGCGCTTTATTTGCTCTCCATAACTTACTGAGGTCCTTCCTAACCCTAGTTTAATTGAACACCTGCAGAACCAGCCACAGATAGTTGATAACAAGAGCATTCTTGACCAATTGTCTTGCTGGTTGAAGACTATTGCATGATGGTCCCAGCAAAAGTTGTAAAATAGAAAACTGTTGACTGACATTACATAAACCAATTAGAATGGCTTATTTTGAATGACAATTGTATCAACCAATCAGATGGCCTCAATCCTAAACTAATTTGCATAAGGGCTTTTTTTACTCTCCATAACTTACTGAGGTCCTTCCTGCCCCTAGTTTAATTGAACACCTGCAGAACAAGCCACAGATAGTTGATAACAAGAGCATTCTTGACCAATTGTCTTGCTGGTTGAAGACTATTGCATGATGGTCCCAGCAAAAGTTGTAAAATAGAAAACTGTTGACTGACAGTACATAAACCAATCAGAATGGCTTATTTTGAATGACAATTGCATCAACCAATCAGATGGTCTCAATTCTAAACTAATTTGCATAAGGGCTTTATTTACTCTCCATAACTTACTGAGGTCCTTCCTAAACCCTAGTTTAATTGAACACCTTCAGAACCAGCCACAGATAGTGGATAACAAGAGCATTCTTGACCAATTGTCTTGCTGGTTGAAGACTATTGCATGATGGTCCCAGCAAAAGTTGTAAAATAGAAAACTGTTGACTGACAGTACATAAACCAATCAGAATGGCTTATTTTGAATGACAATTGCATCAACCAATCAGATGATCTCAATTCTAAACTAATTTTCATAATAGCTTTATTTGCTCTCCATAACTTACTGAGGTCCATCCTAACCCTAGTTTAATTGAACACCTGCAGAACCAGCCACAGATAGTTGATAAAAAGAGCATTCTTGACCAATTGTCTTGCTGGTTTAAGACTATTGCATGATGGTCCCAGCAAAAGTTGTGAAATAGAAAACTGTTGACTGACATTATATAAACCAATCAGAATGGCTTATTGTGAATGACAATTGTATCAACCAATCAGATGGTCTCAATTCTAAACTAATTTGCATAAGCGCTTTATTTGCTCTCCATAACTTACTGAGGTCCTTCCTAACCCTAGTTTAATTGAACACCTGCAGAACCAGCCACAGATAGTTGATAACAAGAGCATTATTGACCAATTGTCTTGCTGGTTGAAGACTATTGCATGATGGTCCCAGCAAAAGTTGTAAAATAGAAAACTGTTGACTGACATTACATAAACCAATTAGAATGGCTTATTTTGAATGACAATTGTATCAACCAATCAGATGGCCTCAATCCTAAACTAATTTGCATAAGGGCTTTTTTTTACTCTCCATAACTTACTGAGGTCCTTCCTGCCCCTAGTTTAATTGAACACCTGCAGAACAAGCCACAGATAGTTGATAACAAGAGCATTCTTGACCAATTGTCTTGCTGGTTGAAGACTATTGCATGATGGTCCCAGCAACAGTTGTAAAACAGAAAACTGTTGGCTGACAGTACATAAACCAATCAGAGTGGCTTATTTTGAATGACAATTGCATCAACCAATCAGATGATCTCAATTATAAACTAATTTGCATAAGCGCTTTATTTGCTCTCCATAACTTACTGAGGTCCTTCCTAACCCTAGTTTAATTGAACACCTGCAGAACCAGCCACAGATAGTTGATAACAAGAGCATTCTTGACCAATTGTCTTGCTGGTTGAAGGCTATTGCATGATGGTCCCAGCAAAAGTTGTAAAATAGAAAACTGTTCACTGACATTACATAAATTAATCAGAATGGCTTATTTTGAATGACAATTGTATCAACCAATCAGATGGCCTCAATTCTAAACTAATTTGCATAATGGCTTTATTTGCTCTCCATAACTTACTGAGGTCCTTCCTAACCCTAGTTTAATTGAACACCTTCAGAACCAGCCACAGATAGTGGATAACAAGAGCATTCTTGATCAATTGTCTTGCTGGTTGAAGACTATTGCATGATGGTCCCAGCAAAAGTTGTAAAACAGAAAACTGTTCACTGACATTACATAAATTAATCAGAATGGCTTATTTTGAATGACAAATGTATCAACCAATCAGATGGCCTCAATTCTAAACTAATTTGCATAATGGCTTTATTTGCTCTCCATAACTTACTGAGGTCCTTCCTAACCCTAGTTTAATTGAACACCTGCAGAACCAGCCACAGATAGTGGATAACAAGAGCATTCTTGACCAATTGTCTTGCTGGTTGAAGACTATTGCATGATGGTCCCAGCAAAAGTTGTAAAATAGAAAACTGTTGACTGACAGTACATAAACCAATCAGAGTGGCTTATTTTGAATGACAATTGCATCAACCAATCAGATGATCTCAATTCTAAACTAATTTGCATAAGCGCTTTATTTGCTCTCCATAACTTACTGAGGTCCTTCCTAAACCTAGTTTAATTGAACACCTGCAGAACCAGCCACAGATAGTTGATAACAAGAGCATTCTTGACCAATTGTCTTGCTGGTTGAAGACTATTGCATGATGGTCCCAGCAAAAGTTGTAAAATAGAAAACTGTTGACTGACAGTACATAAACCAATTAGAATGGCATATTTTGAATGACAATTGCATCAACCAATCAGATGGCCTCAATTCTAAACTAATTTGCATAAGGGCTTTTTTTACTCTCCATAACTTACTTAGGTCCTTCCTGCCCCTAGTTTAATTGAACACCTGCAGAACAAGCCACAGATAGTTGATAACAAGAGCATTCTTGACCAATTGTCTTGCTGGTTGAAGACTATTGCATGATGGTCCCAGCAAAAGTTGTAAAATAGAAAACTGTTGACTGACAGTACATAAACCAATCAGAATGGCTTATTTTGAATGACAATTGCATCAACCAATCAGATGGTCTCAATTCTAAACTAATTTGCATAAGGGCTTTATTTACTCTCCATAACTTACTGAGGTCCTTCCTAAACCCTAGTTTAATTGAACACCTTCAGAACCAGCCACAGATAGTGGATAACAAGAGCATTCTTGACCAATTGTCTTGCTGGTTGAAGACTATTGCATGATGGTCCCAGCAAAAGTTGTAAAATAGAAAACTGTTGACTGACAGTACATAAACCAATCAGAATGGCTTATTTTGAATGACAATTGCATCAACCAATCAGATGATCTCAATTCTAAACTAATTTTCATAATGGCTTTATTTGCTCTCCATAACTTACTGAGGTCCATCCTAACCCTAGTTTAATTGAACACCTGCAGAACCAGCCACAGATAGTTGATAAAAAGAGCATTCTTGACCAATTGTCTTGCTGGTTTAAGACTATTGCATGATGGTCCCAGCAAAAGTTGTGAAATAGAAAACTGTTGACTGACATTATATAAACCAATCAGAATGGCTTATTGTGAATGACAATTGTATCAACCAATCAGATGGTCTCAATTCTAAACTAATTTGCATAAGCGCTTTATTTGCTCTCCATAACTTACTGAGGTCCTTCCTAACCCTAGTTTAATTGAACACCTGCAGAACCAGCCACAGATAGTTGATAACAAGAGCATTCTTGACCAATTGTCTTGCTGGTTGAAGACTATTGCATGATGGTCCCAGCAAAAGTTGTAAAATAGAAAACTGTTGACTGACATTACATAAACCAATTAGAATGGCTTATTTTGAATGACAATTGTATCAACCAATCAGATGGCCTCAATCCTAAACTAATTTGCATAAGGGCTTTTTTTACTCTCCATAACTTACTGAGGTCCTTCCTGCCCCTAGTTTAATTGAACACCTGCAGAACAAGCCACAGATAGTTGATAACAAGAGCATTCTTGACCAATTGTCTTGCTGGTTGAAGACTATTGCATGATGGTCCCAGCAAAAGTTGTAAAATAGAAAACTGTTGACTGACAGTACATAAACCAATCAGAATGGCTTATTTTGAATGACAATTGCATCAACCAATCAGATGGTCTCAATTCTAAACTAATTTGCATAAGGGCTTTATTTACTCTCCATAACTTACTGAGGTCCTTCCTAAACCCTAGTTTAATTGAACACCTTCAGAACCAGCCACAGATAGTGGATAACAAGAGCATTCTTGACCAATTGTCTTGCTGGTTGAAGACTATTGCATGATGGTCCCAGCAAAAGTTGTAAAATAGAAAACTGTTGACTGACAGTACATAAACCAATCAGAATGGCTTATTTTGAATGACAATTGCATCAACCAATCAGATGATCTCAATTCTAAACTAATTTTCATAATGGCTTTATTTGCTCTCCATAACTTACTGAGGTCCATCCTAACCCTAGTTTAATTGAACACCTGCAGAACCAGCCACAGATAGTTGATAAAAAGAGCATTCTTGACCAATTGTCTTGCTGGTTTAAGACTATTGCATGATGGTCCCAGCAAAAGTTGTGAAATAGAAAACTGTTGACTGACATTATATAAACCAATCAGAATGGCTTATTGTGAATGACAATTGTATCAACCAATCAGATGGTCTCAATTCTAAACTAATTTGCATAAGCGTTTTATTTGCTCTCCATAACTTACTGAGGTCCTTCCTAACCCTAGTTTAATTGAACACCTGCAGAACCAGCCACAGATAGTTGATAACAAGAGCATTCTTGACCAATTGTCTTGCTGGTTGAAGACTATTGCATGATGGTCCCAGCAAAAGTTGTAAAATAGAAAACTGTTGACTGACATTACATAAACCAATTAGAATGGCTTATTTTGAATGACAATTGTATCAACCAATCAGATGGCCTCAATCCTAAACTAATTTGCATAAGGGCTTTTTTTTACTCTCCATAACTTACTGAGGTCCTTCCTGCCCCTAGTTTAATTGAACACCTGCAGAACAAGCCACAGATAGTTGATAACAAGAGCATTCTTGACCAATTGTCTTGCTGGTTGAAGACTATTGCATGATGGTCCCAGCAACAGTTGTAAAACAGAAAACTGTTGGCTGACAGTACATAAACCAATCAGAGTGGCTTATTTTGAATGACAATTGCATCAACCAATCAGATGATCTCAATTATAAACTAATTTGCATAAGCGCTTTATTTGCTCTCCATAACTTACTGAGGTCCTTCCTAACCCTAGTTTAATTGAACACCTGCAGAACCAGCCACAGAAAGTTGATAACAAGAGCATTCTTGACCAATTGTCTTGCTGGTTGAAGACTATTGCATGATGGTCCCAGCAAAAGTTGTAAAATAGAAAACTGTTGACTGACAGTACATAAACCAATCAGAATGGCTTATTTTGAATGACAATTGCATCAACCAATCAGATGATCTCAATTCTAAACTAATTTGCATAAGCGCTTTATTTGCTCTCCATAACTTACTGAGGTCCTTCCTAACCCTAGTTTAATTGAACACCTTCAGAACCAGCCACAGATAGTGGATAACAAGAGCATTCTTGACCAATTGTCTTGCTGGTTGAAGACTATTGCATGATGGTCCCAGCAAAAGTTGTAAAACAGAAAACTGTTCACTGACAGTACATAAACCAATTAGAATGGCATATTTTGAATGACAATTGCATCAACCAATCAGATGGCCTCAATTCTAAACTAATTTGCATAAGGGCTTTTTTTACTCTCCATAACTTACTGAGGTCCTTCCTAACCCTAGTTTAATTGAACACCTGCAGAACAAGCCACAGATAGTTGATAACAAGAGCATTCTTGACCAATTGTCTTGCTGGTTGAAGACTATTGCATGATGGTCCCAGCAAAAGTTGTAAAATAGAAAACTGTTGACTGACAGTACATAAACCAATCAGAGTGGCTTATTTTGAATGACAATTGCATCAACCAATCAGATGGTCTCAATTCTAAACTAATTTGCATAAGCGCTTTATTTGCTCTCCATAACTTACTGAGGTCCTTCCTCCCCCTAGTTTAATTGAACACCTGCAGAACAAGCCACAGATAGTTGATAACAAGAGCATTCTTGACCAATTGTCTTGCTGGTTGAAGACTATTGCATGATGGTCCCAGCAACAGTTGTAAAACAGAAAACTGTTGACTGACAGTACATAAACCAATCAGAATGGCTTATTTTGAATGACGATTGCATCAACCAATCAGATGATCTCAATTCTAAACTAATTTGCATAAGCGCTTTATTTGCTCTCCATAACTTACTGAGGTCCTTCTTAACCCTAGTTTAATTGAACACCTGCAGAACCAGCCACAGATAGTTGATAACAAGAGCATTCTTGACCAATTGTCTTGCTGGTTGAAGGCTATTGCATGATGGTCCCAGCAAAAGTTGTAAAATAGAAAACTGTTGACTGGGACTCTTCACCTTCTGGGGAGAGTCCCGGTTCCCTCGAGGGCAACCCCGAGCCGCAAGGCGGAGGGAAGCCTAAGTCGGGTCTCTCCAAAGCACGGGCTGCGGAGGACCCACCGTCCGAAACCCTTCAATGACCATCAATGTTTATAAAAAATCGATAGATTATGGTCGATGTTCATAGTTTTTACATCGATGGGGGAGAACCAGATGGTTTCCCACCATCAATGTCAAGCTAAAACGAAAAGATGTGTTGTGCTATCTCCTGGGACATGGAATATAGCCCCGCCCCCTGAAACATGTGAAGCCCCGCCCCCGTGTTCTGATTGGCCCACGGTCCAGTCAGTCAAATACAATGGATGACCGCCTATAGGTAACAACATCGATGGCAAAGGCAACAATGGCCATCACTAACACTCATTCAAAACAATCCATTCCGATTGGTTTATGCACTGTCAGTCAACAGTTTTCTATTTTACTGCTTTAGCTTGTGATAGTCTTCAACCAGCAAGACAATCAGTCATGAATGTTCTTGTCACCCACTATCTTTGGCTAGTTTTGTAGGTTTTCAATAAGACTAGGGTGAGGAAAAACCTAAGTAAGTTATGGAGAGCAAAGAAAGCCCTTATGCAAATTAGTTTAGAAATTAGACCATCTGATTGGTTGATGCAATACTCATTAGGGATGTCCATCGGCCATCGATGTTTATAAAACATCTATAGGTTATGGTCGATGTTTAATAGTTTTGACATCGATGGGGGAGAACCAGATGGTTTCACACCATCAATGTCAAGCTCAAACTACTAGTTTTGTTTTGCTATTTCCTGGGACACTGAGCATAGCTCCACCCACGACACCAGTGAAGCCCTGCCCCCATATTCTGATTGGCCCACAGGCCAGTCCATCAAATACAATGGATGACCACTGATATGTAACAACATCAATGGCAAGTCAACAGTTTTCTATTTTACTACTTTTGATGGGACCATCATACAACAGTCTTCAACCAACAAACCAATTGGTCAAGAACATTCTTGTTATCAACCATCTTTGGCTGGTTTTCAATTAGACTATGGTGAGGAAGGACCTAAATAAGTTATGGAGAGCAAATAAATTCCTTATGCAAATTAGTTTGGAAATTAGACCATGTGATTGGTTGATGCAATTCTCATTAGGGATGACCATCGATGTTTATAAAACATCGATATATTATGGTCGATGTTCATAGTTTTTACATCGATGGGGGAGAACCAGATGGTTTCCCACCATCAATGTCAAGCTAAAACGAAAAGATTTGTTGTGCTATCTCCTGGGACATGGAATATAGCCCCGCCCCCGTATTCTGATTGGCCCACGGTCCAGTCAGTCAAATACAATGGATGACTGCCTATAGGTAACAACATCGATGGCAAAGGCAACAATGGCCATCACTAACACTCATTCAAAACAATCCATTCCGATTGGTTTATGCACTGTCAGTCAACGGTTTTCTATTTTACTGCTTTAGCTGGGACCATCATGTGATAGTCTTCAACCAGCAAGACAATCAGTCATGAATGTTCTTGTCACCCACCATCTTTGGCTAGTTTTGTAGGTTTTCAATAAGACTAGGGTGAGGAAAGACCTAAGTAAGTTATGGAGAGCAAAGAAAGCCCTTATGCAAATTAGTTTAGAAATTAGACCATCTGATTGGTTGATGCAATACTCATTAGGGATGGCCATCGGCCATCGATGTTTATAAAACATCTATAGGTTATGGTCGATGTTCAATAGTTTTGACATTGATGGGGGAGAACCAGATGGTTTCACACCATCAATGTCAAGCTCAAACTACTAGTTTTGTTTTGCTATTTCCTGGGACACTGAGCATAGCTCCACCCACGACGCCCCACCCCCATATCCTGATTGGCCCACAGGCCAGTCCATCAAATACAATGGATGACCACCGATATGTAACAACATCAATGGCAAGTCAACAGTTTTCTATTTTACTACTTTTGATGGGACCATCATACAACAGTCTTCAACCAACAAACCAATTGGTCAAGAACATTCTTGTTATCAACCATCTTTGGCTGGTTTTGTAGGTTTTCAATTAGACTATGGTGAGGAAGGACCTAAATAAGTTATGGAGAGCAAATAAATTTCTTATGCAAATTAGTTTGGAAATTAGACCATGTGATTGGTTGATGCAATTCTTATTAGGGATGACCATCGATGTTTATAAAACATCGATAGATTATGGTTGATGTTCATAGTTTTTACATCGATGGGGGAGAACCAGATGGTTTCCCACCATCAATGTCAAGCTAAAACGAAAAGATTTGTTGTGCTATCTCCTGGGACATGGAATATAGCTCCACCCCCTGAAACATGTGAAGCCCCGCCCCCGTGTTCTGATTGGCCCACGGTCCAGTCAGTCAAATACAATGGATGACCACCTATAGGTAACAACATCGATGGCAAAGGCAACAATGGCCATCACTAACACTCATTCAAAACAATCCATTCCGATTGGTTTATGCACTGTCAGTCAACAGTTTTCTATTTTACTGCTTTAGCTGGGACCATCATGTGATAGTCTTCAACCAGCAAGACAATCAGTCGTGAATGTTCTTGTCAC
Organism: Crinia signifera; assembly: GCF_055691185.1. Classification (NCBI taxonomy): domain Eukaryota; kingdom Metazoa; phylum Chordata; class Amphibia; order Anura; family Myobatrachidae; genus Crinia; species Crinia signifera. The sequence goes on along the minus strand of NC_139218.1, from coordinate 164,541,810 downwards.
CCACCATCTTTGGCTAGTTTTGTAGGTTTTCAATAAGACTAGGGTGAGGAAAGACCTAAGTAAGTTATGGAGAGCAAAGAAAGCCCTTATGCAAATTAGTTTAGAAATTAGACCATCTGATTGGTTGATGCAATACTCATTAGGGATGGCCATCGACCATCGATGTTTATAAAACATCTATAGGTTATGGTCGATGTTCAATAGTTTTGACATTGATGGGGGAGAACCAGATGGTTTCACACCATCAATGTCAAGCTCAAACTACTAGTTTTGTTTTGCTATTTCCTGGGACACTGAGCATAGCTCCACCCACGACGCCCCACCCCCATATCCTGATTGGCCCACAGGCCAGTCCATCAAATACAATGGATGACCACCGATATGTAACAACATCAATGGCAAGTCAACAGTTTTCTATTTTACTACTTTTGATGGGACCATCATACAACAGTCTTCAACCAACAAACCAATTAGTCAAGAACATTCTTGTTATCAACCATCTTTGGCTAGTTTTGTAGGTTTTCGATTAGACTATGGTGAGGAAGGACCTAAATAAGTTATGGAGAGCAAATAAATTCCTTATGCAAATTAGTTTGGAAATTAGACCATGTGATTGGTTGATGCAATTCTCATTAGGGATGACCATCGATGTTTATAAAACATCGATAGATTATGGTCGATGTTCATAGTTTTTACATCGATGGGGGAGAACCAGATGGTTTCCCACCATCAATGTCAAGCTAAAACGAAAAGATTTGTTGTGCTATCTCCTGGGACATGGAATATAGCTCCACCCCTGAAACATGTGAAGCCCCGCCCCCGTGTTCTGATTGGCCCACGGTCCAGTCAGTCAAATACAATGGATGACCACCTATAGGTAACAACATCAATGGCAAAGGCAACAATGGCCATCACTAACACTCATTCAAAACAATCCATTCCGATTGGTTTATGCACTGTCAGTCAACAGTTTTCTATTTTACTACTTTAGCTGGGACCATCATGTGATAGTCTTCAACCAGCAAGACAATCAGTCGTGAATGTTCTTGTCACCCACCATCTTTGGCTAGTTTTGTAGGTTTTCAATAAGACTAGGGTGAGGAAAGACCTAAGTAAGTTATGGAGAGCAAAGAAAGCCCTTATGCAAATTAGTTTAGAAATTAGACCATCTGATTGGTTGATGCAATACTCATTAGGGATGGCCATCGGCCATCGATGTTTATAAAACATCTATAGGTTATGGTCGATGTTCAATAGTTTTGACATCGATGGGGGAGAACCAGATGGTTTCACACCATCAATGTCAAGCTCAAACTACTAGTTTTGTTTTGCTATTTCCTGGGACACTGAGCATAGCTCCACCCACGACACCAGTGAAGCCCCACCCCCATATTCTGATTGGCCCACAGGCCAGTCCATCAAATACAATGGATGGCCACCGATATGTAACAACATCAATGGCAAGTCAACAGTTTTCTATTTTACTACTTCTGATGGGACCATCATACAACAGTCTTCAACCAACAAAACAATTGGTCAAGAACATTCTTGTTATCAACCATCTTTGGCTGGTTTTGTAGGTTTTCAATTAGACTATGGTGAGGAAGGACCGAAATAAGTTATGGAGAGCAAATAAATTCCTTATGCAAATTAGTTTGGAAATTAGACCATGTGATTGGTTGATGCAATTCTTATTAGGGATGACCATCGATGTTTATAAAACATCGATAGATTATGGTTGATGTTCATAGTTTTTACATCGATGGGGGAGAACCAGATGGTTTCCCACCATCAATGGCAAGCTAAAACGAAAAGATTTGTTGTGCTATCTCCTGGGACATGGAATATAGCTCCACCCCCTGAAACATGTGAAGCCCCGCCCCCGTGTTCTGATTGGCCCACGGTCCAGTCAGTCAAATACAATGGATGACCACCTATAGGTAACAACATCGATGGCAAAGGCAACAATGGCCATCACTAACACTCATTCAAAACAATCCATTCCGATTGGTTTATGCACTGTCAGTCAACAGTTTTCTATTTTACTACTTTAGGTGGGACCATCATGTGATAGTCTTCAACCAGCAAGACAATCAGTCGTGAATGTTCTTGTCACCCACCATCTTTGGCTAGTTTTGTAGGTTTTCAATAAGACTAGGGTGAGGAAAGACCTAAGTAAGTTATGGAGAGCAAAGAAAGCCCTTATGCAAATTAGTTTAGAAATTAGACCATCTGATTGGTTGATGCAATACTCATTAGGGATGGCCATCGGCCATCGATGTTTATAAAACATCTATAGGTTATGGTCGATGTTCAATAGTTTTGACATCGATGGGGGAGAACCAGATGGTTTCACACCATCAATGTCAAGCTCAAACTACTAGTTTTGTTTTGCTATTTCCTGGGACACTGAGCATAGCTCCACCCACGACACCAGTGAAGCCCCGCCCCCATATTCTGATTGGCCCACAGGCCAGTCCATCAAATACAATGGATGACCACCGATATGTAACAACATCAATGGCAAGTCAACAGTTTTCTATTTTACTACTTTTGATGGGACCATCATACAACAGTCTTCAACCAACAAACCAATTGGTCAAGAACATTCTTGTTATCAACCATCTTTGGCTGGTTTTGTAGGTTTTCAATTAGACTATGGTGAGGAAGGACCTAAATAAGTTATGGAGAGCAAATAAATTCCTTATGCAAATTAGTTTGGAAATTAGACCATGTGATTGGTTGATGCAATTCTCATTAGGGATGGCCATCGATGTTTATAAAACATCGATAGATTATGGTCGATGTTCATAGTTTTTACATCGATGGGGGAGAACCAGATGGTTTCCCACCATCAATGTCAAGCTAAAACGAAAAGATTTGTTGTGCTATCTCCTGTCACATGGAATATAGCTCCACCCCCTGAAACATGTGAAGCCCCGCCCCCGTGTTCTGATTGGCCCACGGTCCAGTCAGTCAAATACAATGGATGACCACCTATAGGTAACAACATTGATGGCAAAGGCAAAAATGGCCATCACTAACACTCATTCAAAACAATCCATTCCGATTGGTTTATGCACTGTCAGTCAACAGTTTTCTATTTTACTACTTTAGCTGGGCACTAACACTCATTCAAAACAATCCATTCCGATTGGTTTATGCACTGTCAGTCAACAGTTTTCTATTTTACTACTTTAGCTGGGACCATCATGTGATAGTCTTCAACCAGCAAGACAATCAGTCGTGAATGTTCTTGTCACCCACCATCTTTGGCTAGTTTTGTAGGTTTTCAATAAGACTAGGGTGAGGAAAGACCTAAGTAAGTTATGGAGAGCAAAGAAAGCCCTTATGCAAATTAGTTTAGAAATTAGACCATCTGATTGGTTGATGCAATACTCATTAGGGATGGCCATCGGCCATCGATGTTTATAAAACATCTATAGGTTATGGTCGATGTTCAATAGTTTTGACATCGATGGGGGAGAACCAGATGGTTTCACACCATCAATGTCAAGCTCAAACTACTAGTTTTGTTTTGCTATTTCCTGGGACACTGAGCATAGCTCCACCCACGACACCAGTGAAGCCCCACCCCCATATTCTGATTGGCCCACAGGCCAGTCCATCAAATACAATGGATGACCATCGATATGTAACAACATCAATGGCAAGTCAACAGTTTTCTATTTTACTACTTTTGATGGGACCATCATACAACAGTCTTTAACCAACAAACCAATTGGTCAAGAACATTCTTGTTATCAACCATCTTTGGTTGGTTTTGTAGGTTTTCAATTAGACTATGGTGAGGAAGGACCTAAATAAGTTATGGAGAGCAAATAAATTCCTTATGCAAATTAGTTTTGAAATTAGACCATGTGATTGGTTGATGCAATTCTCATTAGGGATGGCCATCGATGTTTATAAAACATCGACAGATTATGGTCGATGTTCATAGTTTTTATATCGATGGGGGAGAACCAGATGGTTTCCCACCATCAATGTCAAGCTAAAACGAAAAGATTTGTTGTGCTATCTCCTGGGACATGGAATATAGCTCCACCCCCTGAAACATGTGAAGCCCCACCCCCGTGTTCTGATTGGCCCACGGTCCAGTCAGTCAAATACAATGGATGACCACCTATAGGTAACAACATCGATGGCAAAGGCAACAATGGCCATCACTAACACTCATTCAAAACAATCCATTCCGATTGGTTTATGCACTGTCAGTCAACAGTTTTCTATTTTACTACTTTAGCTGGGACCATCATGTGATAGTCTTCAACCAGCAAGACAATCAGTCGTAAATGTTCTTGTCACCCACCATCTTTGGCTAGTTTTGCAGGTTTTCAATAAGACTAGGGTGAGGAAAGACCTAAGTAAGTTATGGAGAGCAAAGAAAGCCCTTATGCAAATTAGTTTAGAAATTAGACCATCTGATTGGTTTATGCAATACTCATTAGGGATGGCCATCGGCCATCGATGTTTATAAAACATCTATAGGTTATGGTCGATGTTCAATAGTTTTGACATCGATGGGGGAGAACCAGATGGTTTCACACCATCAATGTCAAGCTAAAACGAAAAGATTTGTTGTGCTATCTCCTGGGACATGGAATATAGCTCCACCCCCTGAAACATGTGAAGCCCCGACCCCGTGTTCTGATTGGCCCACGGTCCAGTCAGTCAAATACAATGGATGACCACCTATAGGTAACAACATCGATGGCAAAGGCAACAATGGCCATCACTAACACTCATTCAAAACAATCCATTCCGATTGGTTTATGCACTGTCAATCAACAGTTTTCTATTTTACTACTTTAGCTGGGACCATCATGTGATAGTCTTCAACCAGCAAGACAATCAGTCGTGAATGTTCTTGTCACCCACCATCTTTGGCTAGTTTTGTAGGTTTTCAATAAGACTAGGGTGAGGAAAGACCTAAGTAAGTTATGGAGAGCAAAGAAAGCCCTTTTGCAAATTAGTTTAGAAATTAGACCATCTGATTGGTTGATGCAATACTCATTAGGGATGGCCATCGGCCATCGATGTTTATAAAACATCTATAGGTTATGGTCGATGTTCAATAGTTTTGACATCGATGGGGGAGAACCAGATGGTTTCACACCATCAATGTCAAGCTCAAACTACTAGTTTTGTTTTGCTATTTCCTGGGACACTGAGCATAGCTCCACCCACGACACCAGTGAAGCCCCGCCCCCATATTCTGATTGGCCCACAGGCCAGTCCATCAAATACAATGGATGACCACCGATATGTTACAACATCAATGGCAAGTCAACAGTTTTCTATTTTACTACTTTTGATGGGACCATCATACAAGTCTTCAACCAACAAACCAATTGGTCAAGAACATTCTTGTTATCAACCATCTTTGGCTGGTTTTGTAGGTTTTCAATTAGACTATGGTGAGGAAGGACCGAAATAAGTTATGGAGAGCAAATAAATTCCTTATGCAAATTAGTTTGGAAATTATACCATGTGATTGGTTGATGCAATTCTCATTAGGGATGACCATCGATGTTTATAAAACATCGACATATTATGGTCGATGTTCATAGTTTTTACATCGATGGGGGAGAACCAGATGGTTTCCCACCATCAATGTCAAGCTAAAACGAAAAGATTTGTTGTGCTATCTCCTGGGACATGGAATATAGCTCCACCCCCTGAAACATGTGAAGCCCCGCCCCCGTGTTCTGATTGGCCCACGGTCCAGTCAGTCAAATACAATGGATGACCACCTATAGGTAACAACATCGATGGCAAAGGCAACAATGGCCATCACTAACACTCATTTAAAACAATCCATTCCGATTGGTTTATGCACTGTCAGTCAACAGTTTTCTATTTTACTACTTTAGCTGGGACCATCATGTGATAGTCTTCAACCAGCAAGACAATCAGTCGTGAATGTTCTTGTCACTCACCATCTTTGGCTAGTTTTGTAGGTTTTCAATAAGACTAGGGTGAGGAAAGACCTAAGTAAGTTATGGAGAGCAAATAAAGCCCTTATGCAAATTAGTTTAGAAATTAGACCATCTGATTGGTTGATGCAATACTCATTAGGGATGGCCATCGGCCATCGATGTTTATAAAACATCTATAGGTTATGGTCGATGTTCAATAGTTTTGACATCGATGGGGGAGAACCAGATGGTTTCACACCATCAATGTCAAGCTCAAACTACTAGTTTTGTTTTGCTATTTCCTGGGACACTGAGCATAGCTCCACCCACGACACCAGTGAAGCCCCACCCCCATATTCTGATTGGCCCACAGGCCAGTCCATCAAATACAATGGATGACCACCGATATGTAACAACATCAATGGCAAGTCAACAGTTTTCTATTTTACTACTTTTGATGGGACCATCATACAACAGTCTTCAACCAACAAACCATATGGTCAAGAACATTCTTGTTATCAAAAATCTTTGGCTGGTTTTGTAGGTTTTCAATTAGACTATGGTGAGGAAGGACCTAAATAAGTTATGGAGAGCAAATAAATTCCTTATGCAAATTAGTTTGGAAATTAGACCATGTGATTGGTTGATGCAATTCTCATTAGGGATGACCATCGATGTTTATAAAACATCGATAAATTATGGTTGATGTTCATAGTTTTTACATCGATGGGGGAGAACCAGATGGTTTCCCACCATCAATGTCAAGCTAAAACGAAAAGATTTGTTGTGCTATCTCCTGGGACATGGAATATAGCCCCGCCCCCGTGTTCTGATTGGCCCACGGTCCAGTCAGTCAAATACAATGGATGACCACCTATAGGTAACAACATCGATGGCAAAGGCAACAATGGCCATCACTAACACTCATTCCAAACAATCCATTCCGATTGGTTTATGCACTGTCAGTCAACAGTTTTCTATTTTACTACTTTAGCTGGGACCATCATGTGATAGTCTTCAACCAGCAAGACAATCAGTCGTGAATGTTCTTGTCACCCACCATCTTTGGCTAGTTTTGTAGGTTTTCAATAAGACTAGGGTGAGGAAAGACCTAAGTAAGTTATGGAGAGCAAAGAAAGCCCTTATGCAAATTAGTTTAGAAATTAGACCATCTGATTGGTTGATGCAATACTCATTAGGGATGGCCATCGGCCATCGATGTTTATAAAACATCTATAGGTTATGGTCGATGTTCAATAGTTTTGACATCGATGGGGGAGAACCAGATGGTTTCACACCATCAATGTCAAGCTCAAACTACTAGTTTTGTTTTGCTATTTCCTGGGACACTGAGCATAGCTCCACCCACGACACCAGTGAAGCCCCACCCCCATATTCTGATTGGCCCACAGGCCAGTCCATCAAATACAATGGATGACCACCGATATGTAACAACATCAATGGCAAGTCAACAGTTTTCTATTTTACTACTTTTGATGGGACCATCATACAACAGTCTTCAACCAACAAACCATATGGTCAAGAACATTCTTGTTATCAAAAATCTTTGGCTGGTTTTGTAGGTTTTCAATTAGACTATGGTGAGGAAGGACCTAAATAAGTTATGGAGAGCAAATAAATTCCTTATGCAAATTAGCTTGGAAATTAAACCATGTGATTGGTTGATGCAATTCTCATTAGGGATGACCATCGATGTTTATAAAACATCGATAGATTATGGTTGATGTTCATAGTTTTTACATCGATGGGGGAGAACCAGATGGTTTCCCACCATCAATGTCAAGCTAAAACGAAAAGATTTGTTGTGCTATCTCCTGGGACATGGAATATAGCCCCGCCCCCGTGTTCTGATTGGCCCACGGTCCAGTCAGTCAAATACAATGGATGACCACCTATAGGTAACAACATCGATGGCAAAGGCAACAATGGCCATCACTAACACTCATTCAAAACAATCCATTCCGATTGGTTTATGCACTGTCAGTCAACAGTTTTCTATTTTACTACTTTAGCTGGGACCATCATGTGATAGTCTTCAACCAGCAAGACAATCAGTCGTGAATGTTCTTGTCACCCACCATCTTTGGCTAGTTTTGTAGGTTTTCAATAAGACTAGGGTGAGGAAAGACCTAAGTAAGTTATGGAGAGCAAAGAAAGCCCTTATGCAAATTAGTTTAGAAATTAGACCATCTGATTGGTTGATGCAATACTCATTAGGGATGGCCATCGGCCATCGATGTTTATAAAACATCTATAGGTTATGGTCGATGTTCAATCGTTTTGACATCAATGGGGGAGAACCAGATGGTTTCACACCATCAATGTCAAGCTCAAACTACTAGTTTTGTTTTGCTATTTCCTGGGACACTGAGCATAGCTCCACCCACGACACCAGTGAAGCCACGCCCTCATATTCTGATTGGCCCACAGGCCAGTCCATCAAATACAATGGATGACCACCGATATGTAACAACATCAATGGCAAGTCAACAGTTTTCTATTTTACTACTTTTGATGGGACCATCATACAACAGTCTTCGACCAACAAACCAATTGGTCAAGAACATTCTTGTTATCAACCATCTTTGGCTGGTTTTGTAGGTTTTCAATTAGACTATGATGAGGAAGGACCTAAATAAGTTATGGAGAGCAAATAAATTCCTTATGCAAATTAGTTTGGAAATAAGACCGTGTGATTGGTTGATGCAATTCTCATTAGGGATGACCATCGATGTTTATAAAACATCGATAGATTATGGTCGATGTTCATAGTTTTTACATCGATGGGGGAGAACCAGATGGTTTCCCACCATCAATGTCAAGATAAAACGAAAAGATTTTTTGTGCTATCTCCTGGGACATGGAATATAGCTCCACCCCCTGAAACATGTGAAGCCCCGCCCCCGTGTTCTGATTGGCCCACGGTCCAGTCAGTCAAATACAATGGATGACCACCTATAGGTAACAACATCGATGGCAAAGGCAACAATGGCCAACACTAACACTCATTCAAAACAATCCATTCCGATTGGTTTATGCACTGTCAGTCAACAGTTTTCTATTTTACTACTTTAGCTGGGACCATCATGTGTAGTCTTCAACCAGCAAGACAATCAGTCGTGGATGTTCTTGTCACCCACCATCTTTGGCTAGTTTTGTAGGTTTTCAATAAGACTAGGGTGAGGAAAGACTTAAGTAAGTTATGGAGAGCAAATAAAGCCCTTATGCAAATTAGTTTAGAAATTAGACCATCTGATTGGTTGATGCAATACTCATTAGGGATGGCCATCGGCCATCGATGTTTATAAAACATCTATAGGTTATGGTCGATGTTCAATAGTTTTGACATCGATGGGGGAGAACCAGATGGTTTCACACCATCAATGTCAAGCTCAAACTACTAGTTTTGTTTTGCTATTTCCTGGGACACTGAGCATAGCTCCACCCACGACACCAGTGAAGCCCCGCCCCCATATTCTGATTGGCCCACAGGCCAGTCCATCAAATACAATGGATGACCACCGATATGTAACAACATCAATGGCAAGTCAACAGTTTTCTATTTTACTACTTTTGATGGGACCATCATACAACAGTCTTCAACCAACAAACCAATTGGTCAAGAACATTCTTGTTATCAACCATCTTTGGCTGGCTTTGTAGGTTTTCAATTAGACTATGGTGAGGAAGGACTGAAATAAGTTATGGAGAGTAAATAAATTCCTTATGCAAATTAGTTTGGAAATTAGACCATGTGATTGGTTGATGCAATTCTCATTAGGGATGACCATCGATGTTTATAAAACATCGACATATTATGGTCGATGTTCATAGTTTTTACATCGATGGGGGAGAACCAGATGGTTTCCCACCATCAATGTCAAGCTAAAACGAAAAGATTTGTTGTGCTATCTCCTGGGACATGGAATATAGCTCCACCCCCTGAAACATGTGAAGCCCCGCCCCCGTGTTCTGATTGGCCCACGGTCCAGTCAGTCAAATACAATGGATGACCACCTATAGGTAACAACATCGATGGCAAAGGCAACAATGTCCATCACTAACACTCATTTAAAACAATCCATTCCGATTGGTTTATGCACTGTCAGTCAACAGTTTTCTATTTTACTACTTTAGCTGGGACCATCATGTGATAGTCTTCAACCAGCAAGACAATCAGTCGTGAATGTTCTTGTCACTCACCATCTTTGGCTAGTTTTGTAGGTTTTCAATAAGACTAGGGTGAGGAAAGACCTAAGTAAGTTATGGAGAGCAAATAAAGCCCTTATGCAAATTAGTTTAGAAATAAGACCATCTGATTGGTTGATGCAATACTCATTAGGGATGGCCATCGGCCATCGATGTTTATAAAACATCTATAGGTTATGGTCGATGTTCAATAGTTTTGACATCGATGGAGGAGAACCAGATGGTTTCACACCATCAATGTCAAGCTCAAACTACTAGTTTTGTTTTGCTATTTCCTGGGACACTGAGCATAGCTCCACCCACGATACCAGTGAAGCCCCACCCCCATATTCTGATTGGCCCACAGGCCAGTCCATCAAATACAATGGATGACCACCGATATGTAACAACATCAATGGCAAGTCAACAGTTTTCTATTTTACTACTTTTGATGGGACCATCATACAAGTCTTCAACCAACAAACCAATTGGTCACGAACATTCTTGTTATCAACCATCTTTGGCTGGTTTTGTAGGTTTTCAATTAGACTATGGTGAGGAAGGACCGAAATAAGTTATGGAGAGCAAATAAATTCCTTATGCAAATTAGTTTGGAAATTAGACCATGTGATTGGTTGATGCAATTCTCATTAGGGATGACCATCGATGTTTATAAAACATCAATAGATTATGGTCGATGTTCATAGTTTTTACATCGATGGGGGAGAACCAGATGGTTTCCCACCATCAATGTCAAGCTAAAACGAAAAGATTTGTTGTGCTATCTCCTGGGACATGGAATATAGCTCCACCCCCTGAAACATGTGAAGCCCCGCCCCCGTGTTCTGATTGGCCCACGGTCCAGTCAGTCAAATACAATGGATGACCACCTATAGGTAACAACATCGATGGCAAAGGCAACAATGGCCATCACTAACACTCATTCAAAACAATCCATTCCGATTGGTTTATGCACTGTCAGTCAAAAGTTTTCTATTTTACTACTTTAGCTGGGACCATCATGTGATAGTCTTCAACCAGCAAGACAATCAGTCATGAATGTTCTTGTCACTCACTATCTTTGGCTAGTTTTGTAGGTTTTCAATAAGACTAGGATGAGGAAAGACCCAAGTAAGTTATGGAGAGCAAATAAAGCCCTTATGCAATTTAGTTTAGAAATTAGACCATCTGATTGGTTGATGCAATACTCTTAGGGATGGCCATCGGCCATCGATGTTTATAAAACATCTATAGGTTATGGTCGATGTTCAATAGTTTTGACATCGATGGGGGAGAACCAGATGGTTTCACACCATCAATGTCAAGCTCAAACTACTAGTTTTGTTTTGCTATTTCCTGGGACACTGAGCATAGCTCCACCCACAACACCAGTGAAGCCCTGCCCCATATTCTGATTGGCCCACAGGCCAGTCCATCAAATACAATGGATGACCACCGATATGTAACAACATCAATGGCAAGTCAACAGTTTTCTATTTTACTACTTTTGATGGGACCATCATACAACAGTCTTCAACCAACAAACCAATTGGTCAAGAACATTCTTGTTATCAACCATCTTTGGCTGGTTTTGTAGGTTTTCAATTAGAATATGGTGAGGAAGGAAATAAATAAGTTATGGAGAGCAAATAAATTCCTTATGCAAATTAGTTTGGAAATTAGACCATGTGATTGGTTGATGCAATTCTCATTAGGGATGGCCATCGATGTTTATAAAACATCGATAGATTATGGTCGATGTTCATAGTTTTTACATCGATTTGGGAGAACCAGATGGTTTCCCACCATCAATGTCAAGCTAAAACGAAAAGATTTGTTGTGCTATCTCCGGGGACATGGACTATAGCTCCACCCCCTGAAACATGTGAAGCCCCGCCCCCATGTTCTGATTGGCCCACGGTCCAGTCAGTCAAATACAATGGATGACCACCTATAGGTAACAACATCGATGGCAAAGGCAACAATGGCCATCACTAACACTCATTCAAAACAATCCATTCCGATTGATTTATGCACTGTCAGTCAACAGTTTTCTATTTTACTACTTTAGCTGGGACCATCATGTGATAGTCTTCAACCAGCAAGACAATCAGTCGTGAATGTTCTTGTCACCCACCATCTTTGGCTAGTTTTGTAGGTTTTCAATAAGACTAGGGTGAGGAAAGACCTAAGTAAGTTATGGAGAGCAAATAAAGCCCTTATGCAAATTAGTTTAGAAATTAGACCATCTGATTGGTTGATGCAATACTCATTAGGGATGGCCATCGGCCATCGATGTTTATAAAACATCTATAGGTTATGGTCGATGTTCAATAGTTTTGACATCGATGGGGGAGAACCAGATGGTTTCACACCATCAATGTCAAGCTCAAACTACTAGTTTTGTTTTGCTATTTCCTGAAACACTGAGCATAGCTCCACCCACGACACCAGTGAAGCCCCGCCCCCATATTCTGATTGGCCCACAGGCCAGTCCATCAAATACAATGGATGACCACCGATATGTAACAACATCAATGGCAAGTCAACAGTTTTCTATTTTACTACTTTTGATGGGACCATCATACTACAGTCTTCAACCAACAAACCATATGGTCAAGCACATTCTTGTTATCAAAAATCTTTGGCTGGTTTTGTAGGTTTTCAATTAGACTATGGTGAGGAAGGAAATAAATAAGTTATGGAGAGCAAATAAATTCTTTATGCAAATTAGTTTGGAAATTAGACCATGTGATTGGTTGATGCAATTCTCATTAGGGATGGCCATCGATGTTTATAAAACATCGATAGATTATGGTCGATGTTCATAGTTTTTACATCGATGGGGGAGAACCAGATGGTTTCCCACCATCAATGTCAAGCTAAAACGAAAAGATTTGTTGTGCTATCTCCGGGGACATGGACTATAGCTCCACCCCCTGAAACATGTGAAGCCCCGCCCCATGTTCTGATTGGCCCACGGTCCAGTCAGTCAAATACAATGGATGACCACCTATAGGTAACAACATCGATGGCAAAGGCAACAATGGCCATCACTAACACTCATTCAATACAATCCATTCCGATTGATTTATGCACTGTCAGTCAACAGTTTTCTATTTTACTACTTTAGCTGGGACCATCATGTGATAGTCTTCAACCAGCAAGACAGTCAGTCGTGGATGTTCTTGTCACCCACCATCTTTGGCTATTTTTGTAGGTTTTCAATAAGACTAGGGTGATGAAAGACCTAAGTAAGTTATGGAGAGCAAAGAAAGCCCTTATGCAAATTAGTTTAGAAATTAGACCATCTGATTGGTTGATGCAATACTCATTAGGGATGGCCATCGGCCATCGATGTTTATAAAACATCTATAGGTTATGGTCGATGTTCAAAAGTTTTGACATCGATGGGGGAGAACCAGATGGTTTCACACCATCAATGTCAAGCTCAAACTACTAGTTTTGTTTTGCTATTTCCTGGAACACTGAGCATAGCTCCACCCACGACACCAGTGAAGCCCCGCCCCCATATTCTGATTGGCCCACAGGCCAGTCCATCAAATACAATGGATGACCACCGATATGTAACAACATCAATGGCAAGTCAACAGTTTTCTATTTTACTACTTTTGATGGGACCATCATACAACAGTCTTCAACCAACAAACCAATTGGTCAAGAACATTCTTGAAGAACATTCTTGTTATCAACCATCTTTGGCTGGTTTTGTAGGTTTTCAATTAGACTATGGTGAGGAAGGACCTAAATAAGTTATGGAGAGCAAATAAATTCCTTATGCAAATTAGTTTGGAAATTAGACCATGTGATTGGTTGATGCAATTCTCATTAGGGATGACCATCGATGTTTATAAAATATCGATAGATTATGGTCGATGTTCAAAAGTTTTTACATCGATGGGGGAGAACCAGATGGTTTCCCACCATCAATGTCAAGCTAAAACGAAAAGATTTGTTGTGCTATCTCCTGGGACACCCCCTGAAACATGTGAAGCCCCGCCCCGTGTTCTGATTGGCCCACGGTCCAGTCAGTCAAATACAATGGATGACCACCTATAGGTAACAACATCGATGGCAAAGGCAACAATGGCCATCACTAACACTCATTCAAAACAATCCATTCCGATTGGTTTATGCACTGTCAGTCAACAGTTTTCTATTTTACTACTTTAGCTGGGACCATCATGTGATAGTCTTCAACCAGCAAGACAATCAGTCGTGAATGTTCTTGTCACCCACCATCTTTGGCTAGTTTTGTAGGTTTTCAATAAGACTAGGGTGAGGAAAGACCTAAGTAAGTTATGGAGAGCAAATAAAGCCCTTATGCAAATTAGTTTAGAAATTAGACCATCTGATTGGTTGATGCAATACTCATTAGGGATGGCCATCGGTCATCGATGTTTATAAAACATCTATAGGTTATGGTCGATGTTCAATAGTTTTGACATCGATGGGGAGAACCAGATGGTTTCACACCATCAATGTCAAGCTCAAACTACTAGTTTTGTTTTCTTTTTCCTGGGACACTGAGCATAGCTCCACCCACGACACCAGTGAAGCCCCGCCCCCATATTCTGATTGGCCCACAGGCCAGTCCATCAAATACAATGGATGACCACCGATATGTAACAACATCAATGGCAAGTCAACAGTTTTCTATTTTACTACTTTTGATGGGACCAGCATACAACAGTCTTCGACCAACAAACCAATTGGTCAAGAACATTCTTGCTATCAACCATCTTTGGCTGGTTTTGTAGGTTTTCAATTAGACTATGGTGAGGAAGGACCTAAATAAGTTATGGAGAGCAAATAAATTCCTTATGCAAATTAGTTTGGAAATTAGATTGTGTGATTGGTTGATGCAATTCTCATTAGAGATGACCATCGATGTTTATAAAACATCGATAGATTATGGTCGATGTTCATAGTTTTTACATCGATGGGGGAGAACCAGATGGTTTCCCACCATCAATGTCAAGCTAAAACGAAAAGATTTTTTGTACTATCTCCTGGGACATGGAATATAGCCCCGCCCCCGTGTTCTGATTGGCCCACGGTCCAGTCAGTCAAATACAATGGATGACCACCTATAGGTAACAACATCGATGGCAAAGGCAACAATGGCCATCACTAACACTCATTCAAAACAATCCATTCCGATTGGTTTATGCACTGTCAGTCAACAGTTTTCTATTTTACTACTTTAGCTGGGACCATCATGTGATAGTCTTCAACCAGCAAGACAATCAGTCGTGGATGTTCTTGTCACCCACCATCTTTGGCTAGTTTTGTAGGTTTTCAATAAGACTAGGGTGAGGAAAGACCTAAGTAAGTTATGGAGAGCAAAGAAAGCCCTTATGCAAATTAGTTTAGAAATTAGACCATCTGATTGGTTGATGCAATACTCATTTGGGATGGCCATCGGCCATCGATGTTTATAAAACATCGATAGGTTATGGTCGATGTTCAATAGTTTTGACATCGATGGGGGAGAACCAGATGGTTTCACACCATCAATGTCAAGCTCAAACTACTAGTTTTGTTTTGCTATTTCCTGGGACACTGAGCATAGCTCCACCCACGACACCAGTGAAGCCCCGCCCCCATATTCTGATTGGCCCACAGGCCAGTCCATCAAATACAATGGATGACCACCGATATGTAACAACATCAATGGGAAGTCAACAGTTTTCTATTTTACTACTTTTGGTGGGACCATCATACAACAGTCTTCAACCAACAAACCAATTGGTCACGAACATTCTTGTTATCAACCATCTTTGGCTGGTTTTGTAGGTTTTCAATTAGACTATGGTGAGGAAGGACCTAAATAAGTTATGGAGAGCAAATAAATTCCTTATGCAAATAAGTTTGGAAATTAGACAATGTGATTGGTTGATGCAATTCTCATTAGGGATGACCATCGATGTTTATAAAACATCGATAGATTATGGTCGATGTTCATAGTTTTTACATCGATGGGGGAGAACCAGATGGTTTCCCACCATCAATGTCAAGCTAAAACGAAAAGATTTGTTGTGCTATCTCCTGGGACATGGAATATAGCCCCGCCCCCGTGTTCTGATTGGCCCACGGTCCAGTCAGTCAAATACAATGGATGACCACCTATAGGTAACAACATTGATGGAAAAGGCAACAATGGCCATCACTAACACTCATTCAAAACAATCCATTCCGATTGGTTTATGCACTGTCAGTCAACAGTTTTCTATTTTACTATTTTATCTGGGACCATCACGTGATAGTCTTCAACCAGCAAGACAATCAGTCGTGAATGTTCTTGTCACCCACCATCTTTGGCTAGTTTTGTAGGTTTTCAATAAGACTAGGGTGAGGAAAGACCTAAGTAAGTTATGGAGAGCAAAGAAAGCCCTTATGCAAATTAGTTTAGAAATTAGACCATCTGATTGGTTGATGCAATACTCATTAGGGATGTCCATCGGCCATCGATGTTTATAAAACATCTATAGGTTATGGTCGATGTTCAATAGTTTTGACATCGATGGGGGAGAACCAGATGGTTTCACACCATCAATGTCAAGCTCAAACTACTAGTTTTGTTTTGCTATTTCCTGGGACACTGAGCATAGCTCCACCCACGACACCAGTGAAGCCCCGCCCCCATATTCTGATTGGCCCACAGGCCAGTCCATCAAATACAATGGATGACCACCGATATGTAACAACATCAATGGGAAGTCAACAGTTTTCTATTTTACTACTTTTGATGGGACCATCATACAACAGTCTTCAACCAACAAACCAATTGGTCAAGAACATTCTTGTTATCAACCATCTTTGGCTGGTTTTGTAGGTTTTCAATTAGACTATGGTGAGGAAGGACCTAAATAAGTTATGGAGAGCAAATAAATTACTTATGCAAATAAGTTTGGAAATTAGACCATGTGATTGGTTGATGCAATTCTCATTAGGGATGACCATCGATGTTTATAAAACATCGATAGATTATGGTCGATGTTCATAGTTTTTACATCGATGGGGGAGAACCAGATGGTTTCCCACCATCAATGTCAAGCTAAAACGAAAAGATTTGTTGTGCTATCTCCGGGGACATGGACTATAGCTCCACCCCCTGAAACATGTGAAGCCCCGCCCCATGTTCTGATTGGCCCACGGTCCAGTCAGTCAAATACAATGGATGACCACCTATAGGTAACAACATCGATGGCAAAGGCAACAATGGCCATCACTAACACTCATTCAATACAATCCATTCCGATTGATTTATGCACTGTCAGTCAACAGTTTTCTATTTTACTACTTTAGCTGGGACCATCATGTGATAGTCTTCAACCAGCAAGACAGTCAGTCGTGGATGTTCTTGTCACCCACCATCTTTGGCTATTTTTGTAGGTTTTCAATAAGACTAGGGTGATGAAAGACCTAAGTAAGTTATGGAGAGCAAAGAAAGCCCTTATGCAAATTAGTTTAGAAATTAGACCATCTGATTGGTTGATGCAATACTCATTAGGGATGGCCATCGGCCATCGATGTTTATAAAACATCTATAGGTTATGGTCGATGTTCAAAAGTTTTGACATCGATGGGGGAGAACCAGATGGTTTCACACCATCAATGTCAAGCTCAAACTACTAGTTTTGTTTTGCTATTTCCTGGAACACTGAGCATAGCTCCACCCACGACACCAGTGAAGCCCCGCCCCCATATTCTGATTGGCCCACAGGCCAGTCCATCAAATACAATGGATGACCACCGATATGTAACAACATCAATGGCAAGTCAACAGTTTTCTATTTTACTACTTTTGATGGGACCATCATACAACAGTCTTCAACCAACAAACCAATTGGTCAAGAACATTCTTGAAGAACATTCTTGTTATCAACCATCTTTGGCTGGTTTTGTAGGTTTTCAATTAGACTATGGTGAGGAAGGACCTAAATAAGTTATGGAGAGCAAATAAATTCCTTATGCAAATTAGTTTGGAAATTAGACCATGTGATTGGTTGATGCAATTCTCATTAGGGATGACCATCGATGTTTATAAAATATCGATAGATTATGGTCGATGTTCAAAAGTTTTTACATCGATGGGGTAGAACCAGATGGTTTCCCACCATCAATGTCAAGCTAAAACGAAAAGATTTGTTGTGCTATCTCCTGGGACACCCCCTGAAACATGTGAAGCCCCGCCCCGTGTTCTGATTGGCCCACGGTCCAGTCAGTCAAATACAATGGATGACCACCTATAGGTAACAACATCGATGGCAAAGGCAACAATGGCCATCACTAACACTCATTCAAAACAATCCATTCCGATTGGTTTATGCACTGTCAGTCAACAGTTTTCTATTTTACTACTTTAGCTGGGACCATCATGTGATAGTCTTCAACCAGCAAGACAATCAGTCGTGAATGTTCTTGTCACCCACCATCTTTGGCTAGTTTTGTAGGTTTTCAATAAGACTAGGGTGAGGAAAGACCTAAGTAAGTTATGGAGAGCAAATAAAGCCCTTATGCAAATTAGTTTAGAAATTAGACCATCTGATTGGTTGATGCAATACTCATTAGGGATGGCCATCGGTCATCGATGTTTATAAAACATCTATAGGTTATGGTCGATGTTCAATAGTTTTGACATCGATGGGGGAGAACCAGATGGTTTCACACCATCAATGTCAAGCTCAAACTACTAGTTTTGTTTTCTTATTCCTGGGACACTGAGCATAGCTCCACCCACGACACCAGTGAAGCCCCGCCCCCATATTCTGATTGGCCCACAGGCCAGTCCATCAAATACAATGGATGACCACCGATATGTAACAACATCAATGGCAAGTCAACAGTTTTCTATTTTACTACTTTTGATGGGACCAGCATACAACAGTCTTCGACCAACAAACCAATTGGTCAAGAACATTCTTGCTATCAACCATCTTTGGCTGGTTTTGTAGGTTTTCAATTAGACTATGGTGAGGAAGGACCTAAATAAGTTATGGAGAGCAAATAAATTCCTTATGCAAATTAGTTTGGAAATTAGATTGTGTGATTGGTTGATGCAATTCTCATTAGAGATGACCATCGATGTTTATAAAACATCGATAGATTATGGTCGATGTTCATAGTTTTTACATCGATGGGGGAGAACCAGATGGTTTCCCACCATCAATGTCAAGCTAAAACGAAAAGATTTTTTGTACTATCTCCTGGGACATGGAATATAGCCCCGCCCCCGTGTTCTGATTGGCCCACGGTCCAGTCAGTCAAATACAATGGATGACCACCTATAGGTAACAACATCGATGGCAAAGGCAACAATGGCCATCACTAACACTCATTCAAAACAATCCATTCCGATTGGTTTATGCACTGTCAGTCAACAGTTTTCTATTTTACTACTTTAGCTGGGACCATCATGTGATAGTCTTCAACCAGCAAGACAATCAGTCGTGGATGTTCTTGTCACCCACCATCTTTGGCTAGTTTTGTAGGTTTTCAATAAGACTAGGGTGAGGAAAGACCTAAGTAAGTTATGGAGAGCAAAGAAAGCCCTTATGCAAATTAGTTTAGAAATTAGACCATCTGATTGGTTGATGCAATACTCATTTGGGATGGCCATCGGCCATCGATGTTTATAAAACATCGATAGGTTATGGTCGATGTTCAATAGTTTTGACATCGATGGGGGAGAACCAGATGGTTTCACACCATCAATGTCAAGCTCAAACTACTAGTTTTGTTTTGCTATTACCTGGGACACTGAGCATAGCTCCACCCACGACACCAGTGAAGCCCCGCCCCCATATTCTGATTGGCCCACAGGCCAGTCCATCAAATACAATGGATGACCACCGATATGTAACAACATCAATGGGAAGTCAACAGTTTTCTATTTTACTACTTTTGATGGGACCATCATACAACAGTCTTCAACCAACAAACCAATTGGTCACGAACATTCTTGTTATCAACCATCTTTGGCTGGTTTTGTAGGTTTTCAATTAGACTATGGTGAGGAAGGACCTAAATAAGTTATGGAGAGCAAATAAATTACTTATGCAAATAAGTTTGGAAATTAGACAATGTGATTGGTTGATGCAATTCTCATTAGGGATGACCATCGATGTTTATAAAACATCAATAGATTATGGTCGATGTTCATAGTTTTTACATCGATGGGGGAGAACCAGATGGTTTCACACCATCAATGTCAAGCTAAAACAAAAAGATTTGTTGTGCTATCTCCTGGGACATGGAGTATAGCTCCACCCCCTGAAACATGTGAAGCCCCGCCCCCATGTTCTGATTGGCCCACGGTCCAGTCAGTCAAATACAATGGATGACCACCTATAGGTAACAACATCGATGGCAAAGGCAACCACTAACACTCATTCAAAACAATCCATTCCGATTGGTTTATGCACTGTCAGTCAACAGTTTTCTATTTTACTACTTTAGGTGGGACCATCATGTGATAGTCTTCAACCAGCAAGATAATCAGTCGTGAATGTTCTTGTCACCCACCATCTTTGGCTAGTTTTGTAGGTTTTCAATAAGACTAGGGTGAGGAAAGACCTAAGTAAGTTATGGAGAGCAAAGAAAGTCCTTATGCAAATTAGTTTAGAAATTAGACCATCTGATTGGTTGATGCAATACTCATTAGGGATGGCCATCGGCCATCGATGTTTATAAAACATCTATAGGTTATGGTCGATGTTCAATAGTTTTGACATCGATGGGGGAGAACCAGATGGTTTCACACCATCAATGTCAAGCTCAAACTACTAGTTTTGTTTTGCTATTTCCTGGGACACTGAGCATAGCTCCACCCACGACACCAGTGAAGCCCCGCCCCCATATTCTGATTGGCCCACAGGCCAGTCCATCAAATACAATGGAAGACCACCGATATGTAACAACATCAATGGCAAGTCAACAGTTTTCTATTTTACTACTTTTGATGGGACCATCATACAACAGTCTTCAACCAACAAACCAATTGTTCAAGAACATTCTTGTTATCAACCATCTTTAGCTGGTTTTGTAGGTTTTCAATTAGACTATGGTGAGGAAGGACCTAAATAAGTTATGGAGAGCAAATAAATTCCTTATGCAAATTAGTTTGGAAATTAGACCGTGTGATTGGTTGATGCAATTCTCATTAGGGATGACCATCGATGTTTATAAAACATCGATAGATTATGGTCGATGTTCATAGTTTTTACATCGATGGTGGAGAACCAGATGGTTTCCCACCATCAATGTCAAGCTAAAACGAAAAGATTTGTTGTGCTATCTCCTGGGACATGGAATATAGCCCCGCCCCCGTGTTCTGATTGGCCCACGGTCCAGTCAGTCAAATACAATGGATGACCACCTATAGGTAACAACATTGATGGAAAAGGCAACAATGGCCATCACTAACACTCATTCAAAACAATCCATTCCGATTGGTTTATGCACTGTCAGTCAACAGTTTTCTATTTTACTATTTTATCTGGGACCATCACGTGATAGTCTTCAACCAGCAAGACAATCAGTCGTGAATGT
Organism: Crinia signifera; assembly: GCF_055691185.1. Classification (NCBI taxonomy): domain Eukaryota; kingdom Metazoa; phylum Chordata; class Amphibia; order Anura; family Myobatrachidae; genus Crinia; species Crinia signifera. The sequence continues at coordinate 164,520,085 of NC_139218.1, read as the reverse complement.
TCTTGTCACCCACCATCTTTGGCTAGTTTTGTAGGTTTTCAATAAGACTAGGGTGAGGAAAGACCTAAGTAAGTTATGGAGAGCAAAGAAAGCCCTTATGCAAATTAGTTTAGAAATTAGACCATCTGATTGGTTGATGCAATACTCATTAGGTATGGCCATCGGCCATCGATGTTTATAAAACATCTATAGGTTATGGTCGATGTTCAATAGTTTTGACATCGATGGGGGAGAACCAGATGGTTTCACACCATCAATGTCAAGCTCAAACTACTAGTTTTGTTTTGCTATTTCATGGGACACTGAGCATAGCCCCGCCCCCATATTCTGATTGGCCCACAGGCCAGTCCATCAAATACAATGGATGACCACCGATATGTAACAACATCAATGGGAAGTCAACAGTTTTCTATTTTACTACTTTTGATGGGACCATCATACAACAGTCTTCAACCAACAAACCAATTGGTCAAGAACATTCTTGTTATCAACCATCTTTGGCTGGTTTTGTAGGTTTTCAATTAGACTATGGTGAGGAAGGACCTAAATAAGTTATGGAGAGCAAATAAATTACTTATGCAAATAAGTTTGGAAATTAGACCATGTGATTGGTTGATGCAATTCTCATTAGGGATGACCATCGATGTTTATAAAACATCGATAGATTATGGTCGATGTTCATAGTTTTTACATCGATGGGGGAGAACCAGATGGTTTCCCACCATCAATGTCAAGCTAAAACGAAAAGATTTGTTGTGCTATCTCCTGGGACATGGAGTAAAGCTCCACCCCCTGAAACATGTGAAGCCCCGCCCCCGTGTTCTGATTGGCCCACGGTCCAGTCAGTCAAATATAATGGATGACCACCTATAGGTAACAACATTGATGGCAAAGGCAACAATAGCCATCACTAACACTCATTCAAAACAATCCATTCCGATTGGTTTATGCACTGTCAGTCAACAGTTTTCTATTTTACTACTTTAGCTGGGACCATCATGTGATAGTCTTCAACCAGCAAGACAATCAGTCGTGAATGTTCTTGTCACCCACCATCGTTGGCTAGTTTTGTAGGTTTTCAATAAGACTAGGGTGAGGAAAGACCTAAGTAAGTTATGGAGAGCAAAGAAAGCCCTTATGCAAATTAGTTTAGAAATTAGACCATCTGATTGGTTGATGCAATACTCATTAGGGATGGCCATCGGCCATCGGCCATCGATGTTTATAAAACAACTATAGGTTATGGTCGATGTTCAATAGTTTTGACATCGATGGGGGAGAACCAGATGGTTTCACACCATCAATGTCAAGCTCAAACTACTAGTTTTGTTTTGCTATTTCCTGGGACACTGAGCATAGCTCCACCCACGACACCAGTGAAGCCCCGCCCCCATATTCTGATTGGCCCACAGGCCAGTCCATCAAATACAATGGATGACCACCGATATGTAACAACATCAATGGCAAGTCAACAGTTTTCTATTTTACTACTTTTGATGGGACCATCATACAACAGTCTTCAACCAACAAACCAATTGGTCAAGAACATTCTTGTTATCAACCATCTTTGGCTGGTTTTGTAGGTTTTCAATTAGACTATGGTGAGGAAGGACCTAAATAAGTTATAGAGAGCAAATAAATTCCTTATGCAAATTAGTTTGGAAATTAGACCGTGTGATTGGTTGATGCAATTCTCATTAGGGATGACCATCGATGTTTATAAAACATCGATAGATTATGGTCGATGTTCATAGTTTTTACATCGATGGGGGAGAACCAGATGGTTTCCCACCATCAATGTCAAGCTAAAACGAAAAGATTTGTTGTGCTATCTCCTGGGACATGGAATATAGCCCCGCCCCCGTGTTCTGATTGGCCCACGGTCCAGTCAGTCAAATACAATGGATGACCACCTATAGGTAACAACATTGATGGAAAAGGCAACAATGGCCATCACTAACACTCATTCAAAACAATCCATTCCGATTGGTTTATGCACTGTCAGTCAACAGTTTTCTATTTTACTATTTTATCTGGGACCATCACGTGATAGTCTTCAACCAGCAAGACAATCAGTCGTGAATGTTCTTGTCACCCACCATCTTTGGCTAGTTTTGTAGGTTTTCAATAAGACTAGGGTGAGGAAAGACCTAAGTAAGTTATGGAGAGCAAAGAAAGCCCTTATGCAAATTAGTTTAGAAATTAGACCATCTGATTGGTTGATGCAATACTCATTAGGGATGGCCATCGGCCATCGATGTTTATAAAACATCTATAGGTTATGGTCGATGTTCAATAGTTTTGACATCGATGGGGGAGAACCAGATGGTTTCACACCATCAATGTCAAGCTCAAACTACTAGTTTTGTTTTGCTATTTCCTGGGACACTGAGCATAGCCCCGCCCCCATATTCTGATTGGCCCACAGGCCAGTCCATCAAATACAATGGATGACCACCGATATGTAACAACATCAATGGGAAGTCAACAGTTTTCTATTTTACTACTTTTGATGGGACCATCATACAACAGTCTTCAACCAACAAACCAATTGGTCAAGAACATTCTTGTTATCAACCATCTTTGGCTGGTTTTGTAGGTTTTCAATTAGACTATGGTGAGGAAGGACCTAAATAAGTTATGGAGAGCAAATAAATTCCTTATGCAAATTAGTTTGGAAATTAGACCATGTGATTGGTTGATGCAATTCTCATTAGGGATGACCATCGATGTTTATAAAACATCGATAGATTATGGTCGATGTTCATAATTTTTACATCGATGGGGGAGAACCAGATGGTTTGCCACCATCAATGTCAAGCTAAAATGATAAGATTTGTTGTGCTATCTCCTGGGACATGGAATATAGCTCCACCCCCTGAAACATGTGAAGCCCCGACCCCGTGTTCTGATTGGCCCACGGTCCAGTCAGTCAAATACAATGGATGACCACCTATAGGTAACATCATCGATGGCAAAGGCAACAATGGCCATCACTAACACTCATTCAAAACAATACATTCCGATTGGTTTATGCACTGTCAGTCAACAGTTTTCTATTTTACTACTTTAGCTGGGACCATCATGTGATAGTCTTCAACCAGCAAGACAATCAGTCGTGAATGTTCTTGTCACCCACCATCTTTGGCTAGTTTTGTAGGTTTTCAATAAGACTAGGGTGAGGAAAGACCTAAGTAAGTTATGGAGAGCAAAGAAAGCCCTTATGCAAATTAGTTTAGAAATTAGACCATCTGATTGGTTGATGCAATACTCATTGGGGATGTCCATCGGCCATCGATGTTTATAAAACATCTATAGGTTATGGTCGATGTTCAATAGTTTTGACATCGATGGGGGAGAACCAGATGGTTTCACACCATCAATGTCAAGCTCAAACTACTAGTTTTGTTTTGCTATTTCCTGGGACACTGAGCATAGCTCCACCCACGACACCAGTGAAGCCCCGCCCCCATATTCTGATTGGCCCACAGGCCAGTCCATCAAATACAATGGATGACCACCGATATGTAACAACATCAATGGGAAGTCAACAGTTTTCTATTTTACTACTTTTGATGGGACCATCATACAACAGTCTTCAACCAACAAACAAATTGGTCAAGAACATTCTTGTTATCAACCATCTTTGGCTGGTTTTGTAGGTTTTCAATTAGACTATGGCGAGGAAGGACCTAAATAAGTTATGGAGAGCAAATAAATTACTTATGCAAATAAGTTTGGAAATTAGACCATGTGATTGGTTGATGCAATTCTCATTAGGGATGACCATCGATGTTTATAAAACATCGATAGATTATGGTCGATGTTCATAGTTTTTACATCGATGGGGGAGAACCAGATGGTTTCCCACCATCAATGTCAAGCTAAAACGAAAAGATTTGTTGTGCTATCTCCTGGGACATGGAGTATAGCCCCGCCCCCGTGTTCTGATTGGCCCACGGTCCAGTCAGTCAAATATAATGGATGACCACCTATAGGTAACAACATTGATGGCAAAGGCAACAATAGCCATCACTAACACTCATTCAAAACAATCCATTCCGATTGGTTTATGCACTGTCAGTCAACAGTTTTCTATTTTACTACTTTAGCTGGGACCATCATGTGATAGTCTTCAACCAGCAAGACAATCAGTCGTGAATGTTCTTGTCACCCACCATCGTTGGCTAGTTTTGTAGGTTTTCAATAAGACTAGGGTGAGGAAAGACCTAAGTAAGTTATGGAGAGCAAAGAAAGCCCTTATGCAAATTAGTTTAGAAATTAGACCATCTGATTGGTTGATGCAATACTCATTAGGGATGGCCATCGGCCATCGATGTTTATAAAACAACTATAGGTTATGGTCGATGTTCAATAGTTTTGACATCGATGGGGGAGAACCAGATGGTTTCACACCATCAATGTCAAGCTCAAACTACTAGTTTTGTTTTGCTATTTCCTGGGACACTGAGCATAGCTCCACCCACGACACCAGTGAAGCCCCGCCCCCATATTCTGATTGGCCCACAGGCCAGTCCATCAAATACAATGGATGACCACCGATATGTAACAACATCAATGGCAAGTCAACAGTTTTCTATTTTACTACTTTTGATGGGACCATCATACAACAGTCTTCGACCAACAAACCAATTGTTCAAGAACATTCTTGTTATCAACCATCTTTGGCTGGTTTTGTAGGTTTTCAATTAGACTATGGTGAGGAAGGACCTAAATAAGTTATAGAGAGCAAATAAATTCCTTATGCAAATTAGTTTGGAAATTAGACCGTGTGATTGGTTGATGCAATTCTCATTAGGGATGACCATCGATGTTTATAAAACATCGATAGATTATGGTCGATGTTCATAGTTTTTACATCGATGGGGGAGAACCAGATGGTTTCCCACCATCACTGTCAAGCTAAAACGAAAAGATTTTTTGTGCTATCTCCTGGGACATGGAATATAGCCCCGCCCCCGTGTTCTGATTGGCCCACGGTCCAGTCAGTCAAATACAATGGATGACCACCTATAGGTAACAACATCGATGGCAAAGGCAACAATGGCCATCACTAACACTCATTCAAAACAATCCATTCCGATTGGTTTATGCACTGTCAGTCAACAGTTTTCTATTTTACTACTTTAGCTGGGACCATCATGTGATAGTCTTCAACCAGCAAGACAATCAGTCGTGAATGTTCTTGTCACCCACCATCGTTGGCTAGTTTTGTAGGTTTTCAATAAGACTAGGGTGAGGAAAGACCTAAGTAAGTTATGGAGAGCAAAGAAAGCCCTTATGCAAATTAGTTTAGAAATTAGACCATCTGATTGGTTGATGCAATACTCATTAGGGATGGCCATCGGCCATCGATGTTTATAAAACATCTATAGGTTATGGTCGATGTTCAATAGTTTTGACATCGATGGGGGAGAACCAGATGGTTTCACACCATCAATGTCAAGCTCAAACTACTAGTTTTGTTTTGCTATTTCCTGGGACACTGAGCATAGCTCCACCCACGACACCAGTGAAGCCCCGCCCCCATATTCTGATTGGCCCACAGGCCAGTCCATCAAATACAATGGATGGCCACCGATATGTAACAACATCAATGGCAAGTCAACAGTTTTCTATTTTACTACTTTTGATGGGACCATCATACAACAGTCTTCAACCAACAAAACAATTGGTCAAGAACATTCTTGTTATCAACCATCTTTGGCTGGTTTTGTAGGTTTTCAATTAGACTATGGTGAGGAAGGACCGAAATAAGTTATGGAGAGCAAATAAATTCCTTATGCAAATTAGTTTGGAAATTAGACCATGTGATTTGTTGATGCAATTCTTATTAGGGATGACCATCGATGTTTATAAAACATCGATAGATTATGGTTGATGTTCATAGTTTTTACATCGATGGGGGAGAACCAGATGGTTTCCCACCATCAATGTCAAGCTAAAACGAAAAGATTTGTTGTGCTATCTCCTGGGACATGGAATATAGCTCCACCCCCTGAAACATGTGAAGCCCCGCCCCCGTGTTCTGATTGGCCCACGGTCCAGTCAGTCAAATACAATGGATGACCACCTATAGGTAACAACATCGATGGCAAAGGCAACAATGGCCATCACTAACACTCATTCAAAACAATCCATTCCGATTGATTTATGCACTGTCAGTCAACAGTTTTCTATTTTACTACTTTAGGTGGGACCATCATGTGATAGTCTTCAACCAGCAAGACAATCAGTCGTGAATGTTCTTGTCACCCACCATCTTTGGCTAGTTTTGTAGGTTTTCAATAAGACTAGGGTGAGGAAAGACCTAAGTAAGTTATGGAGAGCAAAGAAAGCCCTTATGCAAATTAGTTTAGAAATTAGACCATCTGATTGGTTGATGCAATACTCATTAGGGATGGCCATCGGCCATCGATGTTTATAAAACATCTATAGGTTATGGTCGATGTTCAATAGTTTTGACATCGATGGGGGAGAACCAGATGGTTTCACACCATCAATGTCAAGCTCAAACTACTAGTTTTGTTTTGCTATTTCCTGGGACACTGAGCATAGCTCCACCCACGACACCAGTGAAGCCCCGCCCCCATATTCTGATTGGCCCACAGGCCAGTCCATCAAATACAATGGATGACCACCGATATGTAACAACATCAATGACAAGTCAACAGTTTTCTATTTTACTACTTTTGATGGGACCATCATACAACAGTCTTCAACCAACAAACCAATTGGTCAAGAACATTCTTGTTATCAACCATCTTTGGCTGGTTTTGTAGGTTTTCAATTAGACTATGGTGAGGAAGGACCTAAATAAGTTATGGAGAGCAAATAAATTCCTTATGCAAATTAGTTTGGAAATTAGACCATGTGATTGGTTGATGCAATTCTCATTAGGGATGGCCATCGATGTTTATAAAACATCGATAGATTATGGTCGATGTTCATAGTTTTTACATCGATGGGGGAGAACCAGATGGTTTCCCACCATCAATGTCAAGCTAAAACGAAAAGATTTGTTGTGCTATCTCCTGGGACATGGAATATAGCTCCACCCCCTGAAACATGTGAAGCCCCGCCCCCGTGTTCTGATTGGCCCACGGTCCAGTCAGTCAAATACAATGGATGACCACCTATAGGTAACAACATCGATGGCAAAGGCAAAAATGGCCATCACTAACACTCATTCAAAACAATCCATTCCGATTGGTTTATGCACTGTCAGTCAACAGTTTTCTATTTTACTACTTTAGCTGGGCAGTAACACTCATTCAAAACAATCCATTCCGATTGGTTTATGCACTGTCAGTCAACAGTTTTCTATTTTACTACTTTAGCTGGGACCATCATGTGATAGTCTTCAACCAGCAAGACAATCAGTCGTGAATGTTCTTGTCACCCACCATCTTTGGCTAGTTTTGTAGGTTTTCAATAAGACTAGGGTGAGGAAAAACCTAAGTAAGTTATGGAGAGCAAAGAAAGCCCTTATGCAAATTAGTTTAGAAATTAGACCATCTGATTGGTTGATGCAATACTCATTAGGGATGGCCATCGGCCATCGATGTTTATAAAACATCTATAGGTTATGGTCGATGTTCAATAGTTTTGACATCGATGGGGGAGAACCAGATGGTTTCACACCATCAATGTCAAGCTCAAACTACTAGTTTTGTTTTGCTATTTCCTGGGACACTGAGCATAGCTCCACCCACGACACCAGTGAAGCCCCGCCCCCATATTCTGATTGGCCCACAGGCCAGTCCATCAAATACAATGGATGACCACCGATATGTTACAACATCAATGGCAAGTCAACAGTTTTCTATTTTACTACTTTTGATGGGACCATCATACAAGTCTTCAACCAACAAACCAATTGGTCAAGAACATTCTTGTTATCAACCATCTTTGGCTGGTTTTGTAGGTTTTCAATTAGACTATGGTGAGGAAGGACCTAAATAAGTTATGGAGAGCAAATAAATTACTTATGCAAATAAGTTTGGAAATTAGACCATGTGATTGGTTGATGCAATTCTCATTAGGGATGACCATCGATGTTTATAAAACATCGATAGATTATGGTCGATGTTCATAGTTTTTACATCGATGGGGGAGAACCAGATGGTTTCCCACCATCAATGTCAAGCTAAAACGAAAAGATTTTTTGTACTATCTCCTGGGACATGGAATATAGCCCCGCCCCCGTGTTCTGATTGGCCCACGGTCCAGTCAGTCAAATACAATGGATGACCACCTATAGGTAACAACATCGATGGCAAAGGCAACAATGGCCATCACTAACACTCATTCAAAACAATCCATTCCGATTGGTTTATGCACTGTCAGTCAACAGTTTTCTATTTTACTACTTTAGCTGGGACCATCATGTGATAGTCTTCAACCAGCAAGACAATAAGTCGTGGATGTTCTTGTCACCCACCATCTTTGGCTAGTTTTGTAGGTTTTCAATAAGACTAGGGTGAGGAAAGACCTAAGTAAGTTATGGAGAGCAAAGAAAGCCCTTATGCAAATTAGTTTAGAAATTAGACCATCTGATTGGTTGATGCAATACTCATTTGGGATGGCCATCGGCCATCGATGTTTATAAAACATCGATAGGTTATGGTCGATGTTCAATAGTTTTGACATCGATGGGGGAGAACCAGATGGTTTCACACCATCAATGTCAAGCTCAAACTACTAGTTTTGTTTTGCTATTTCCTGGGACACTGAGCATAGCTCCACCCACGACACCAGTGAAGCCCCGCCCCCATATTCTGATTGGCCCACAGGCCAGTCCATCAAATACAATGGATGACCACCGATATGTAACAACATCAATGGGAAGTCAACAGTTTTCTATTTTACTACTTTTGATGGGACCATCATACAACAGTCTTCAACCAACAAACCAATTGGTCACGAACATTCTTGTTCTCAACCATCTTTGGCTGGTTTTGTAGGTTTTCAATTAGACTATGGTGAGGAAGGACCTAAATAAGTTATGGAGAGCAAATAAATTACTTATGCAAATAAGTTTGGAAATTAGACCATGTGATTGGTTGATGCAATTCTCATTAGGGATGACCATCGATGTTTATAAAACATCGATAGATTATGGTCGATGTTCATAGTTTTTACATCGATGGGGGAGAACCAGATGGTTTCACACCATCAATGTCAAGCTAAAACAAAAAGATTTGTTGTGCTATCTCCTGGGACATGGAGTATAGCTCCACCCCCTGAAACATGTGAAGCCCCGCCCCCATGTTCTGATTGGCCCACGGTCCAGTCAGTCAAATACAATGGATGACCACCTATAGGTAACAACATCGATGGCAAAGGCAACAATAGCCATCACTAACACTCATTCAAAACAATCCATTCCGATTGGTTTATGCACTGTCAGTCAACAGTTTTCTATTTTACTACTTTAGCTGGGACCATCATGTGATAGTCTTCAACCAGCAAGACAATCAGTCGTGAATGTTCTTGTCACCCACCATCTTTGGCTAGTTTTGTAGGTTTTCAATAAGACTAGGGTGAGGAAAGACCTAAGTAAGTTATGGAGAGCAAAGAAAGTCCTTATGCAAATTAGTTTAGAAATTAGACCATCTGATTGGTTGATGCAATACTCATTAGGGATGGCCATCGGCCATCGATGTTTATAAAACATCTATAGGTTATGGTCGATGTTCAATAGTTTTGACATCGATGGGGGAGAACCAGATGGTTTCACACCATCAATGTCAAGCTCAAACTACTAGTTTTGTTTTGCTATTTCCTGGGACACTGAGCATAGCTCCACCCACGACACCAGTGAAGCCCCGCCCCCATATTCTGATTGGCCCACAGGCCAGTCCATCAAATACAATGGAAGACCACCGATATGTAACAACATCAATGGCAAGTCAACAGTTTTCTATTTTACTACTTTTGATGGGACCATCATACAACAGTCTTCAACTAACAAACCAATTGTTCAAGAACATTCTTGTTATCAACCATCTTTAGCTGGTTTTGTAGGTTTTCAATTAGACTATGGTGAGGAAGGACCTAAATAAGTTATGGAGAGCAAATAAATTCCTTATGCAAATTAGTTTGGAAATTAGACCGTGTGATTGGTTGATGCAATTCTCATTAGGGATGACCATCGATGTTTATAAAACATCGATAGATTATGGTCGATGTTCATAGTTTTTACATCGATGGGGGAGAACCAGATGGTTTCCCACCATCAATGTCAAGCTAAAACGAAAAGATTTGTTGTGCTATCTCCTGGGACATGGAATATAGCCCCGCCCCCGTGTTCTGATTGGCCCACGGTCCAGTCAGTCAAATACAATGGATGACCACCTATAGGTAACAACATTGATGGAAAAGGCAACAATGGCCATCACTAACACTCATTCAAAACAATCCATTCCGATTGGTTTATGCACTGTCAGTCAACAGTTTTCTATTTTACTATTTTATCTGGGACCATCACGTGATAGTCTTCAACCAGCAAGACAATCAGTCGTGAATGTTCTTGTCACCCACCATCTTTGGCTAGTTTTGTAGGTTTTCAATAAGACTAGGGTGAGGAAAGACCTAAGTAAGTTATGGAGAGCAAAGAAAGCCCTTATGCAAATTAGTTTAGAAATTAGACCATCTGATTGGTTGATGCAATACTCATTAGGGATGGCCATCGGCCATCGATGTTTATAAAACATCTATAGGTTATGGTCGATGTTCAATAGTTTTGACATCGATGGGGGAGAACCAGATGGTTTCACACCATCAATGTCAAGCTCAAACTACTAGTTTTGTTTTGCTATTTCCTGGGACACTGAGCATAGCCCCGCCCCCATATTCTGATTGGCCCACAGGCCAGTCCATCAAATACAATGGATGACCACCGATATGTAACAACATCAATGGGAAGTCAACAGTTTTCTATTTTACTACTTTTGATGGGACCATCATACAACAGTCTTCAACCAACAAACCAATTGGTCAAGAACATTCTTGTTATCAACCATCTTTGGCTGGTTTTGTAGGTTTTCAATTAGACTATGGTGAGGAAGGACCTAAATAAGTTATGGAGAGCAAATAAATTCCTTATGCAAATTAGTTTGGAAATTAGACCATGTGATTGGTTGATGCAATTCTCATTAGGGATGACCATCGATGTTTATAAAACATCGATAGATTATGGTCGATGTTCATAATTTTTACATCGATGGGGGAGAACCAGATGGTTTCCCACCATCAATGTCAATCTAAAACGATAAGATTTGTTGTGCTATCTCCTGGGACATGGAATATAGCTCCACCCCCTGAAACATGTGAAGCCCCGACCCCGTGTTCTGATTGGCCCACGGTCCAGTCAGTCAAATACAATGGATGACCACCTATAGGTAACATCATCGATGGCAAAGGCAACAATGGCCATCACTAACACTCATTCAAAACAATACATTCCGATTGGTTTATGCACTGTCAGTCAACAGTTTTCTATTTTACTACTTTAGCTGGGACCATCATGTGATAGTCTTCAACCAGCAAGACAATCAGTCGTGAATGTTCTTGTCACCCACCATCTTTGGCTAGTTTTGTAGGTTTTCAATAAGACTAGGGTGAGGAAAGACCTAAGTAAGTTATGGAGAGCAAAGAAAGCCCTTATGCAAATTAGTTTAGAAATTAGACCATCTGATTGGTTGATGCAATACTCATTAGGGATGTCCATCGGCCATCGATGTTTATAAAACATCTATAGGTTATGGTCGATGTTCAATAGTTTTGACATCGATGGGGGAGAACCAGATGGTTTCACACCATCAATGTCAAGCTCAAACTACTAGTTTTGTTTTGCTATTTCCTGGGACACTGAGCATAGCTCCACCCACGACACCAGTGAAGCCCCGCCCCCATATTCTGATTGGCCCACAGGCCAGTCCATCAATTACAATGGATGACCACCGATATGTAACAACATCAATGGGAAGTCAACAGTTTTCTATTTTACTACTTTTGATGGGACCATCATACAACAGTCTTCAACCAACAAACCAATTGGTCAAGAACATTCTTGTTATCAACCATCTTTGGCTGGTTTTGTAGGTTTTCAATTAGACTATGGTGAGGAAGGACCTAAATAAGTTATGGAGAGCAAATAAATTCCTTATGCAAATTAGTTTGGAAATTAGACCATGTGATTGGTTGATGCAATTCTCATTAGGGATGACCATCGATGTTTATAAAACATCGATAGATTATGGTCGATGTTCATAATTTTTACATCGATGGGGGAGAACCAGATGGTTTCCCACCATCAATGTCAAGCTAAAACGATAAGATTTGTTGTGCTATCTCCTGGGACATGGAATATAGCTCCACCCCCTGAAACATGTGAAGCCCCGACCCCGTTTACTGATTGGCCCACGGTCCAGTCAGTCAAATAAAATGGATGACCACCTATAGGTAACATCATCGATGGCAAAGGCAACAATGGCCATCACTAACACTCATTCAAAACAATACATTCCGATTGGTTTATGCACTGTCAGTCAACAGTTTTCTATTTTACTACTTTAGCTGGGACCATCATGTGATAGTCTTCAACCAGCAAGACAATCAGTCGTGAATGTTCTTGTCACCCACCATCTTTGGCTAGTTTTGTAGGTTTTCAATAAGACTAGGGTGAGGAAAGACCTAAGTAAGTTATGGAGAGCAAAGAAAGCCCTTATGCAAATTAGTTTAGAAATTAGACCATCTGATTGGTTGAAGCAATACTCATTGGGGATGTCCATCGGCCATCGATGTTTATAAAACATCTATAGGTTATGGTCGATGTTCAATAGTTTTGACATCGATGGGGGAGAACCAGATGGTTTCACACCATCAATGTCAAGCTCAAACTACTAGTTTTGTTTTGCTATTTCCTGGGACACTGAGCATAGCTCCACCCACGACACCAGTGAAGCCCCGCCCCCATATTCTGATTGGCCCACAGGCCAGTCCATCAAATACAATGGATGACCACCGATATGTAACAACATCAATGGGAAGTCAACAGTTTTCTATTTTACTACTTTTGATGGGACCATCATACAACAGTCTTCAACCAACAAACAAATTGGTCAAGAACATTCTTGTTATCAACCATCTTTGGCTGGTTTTGTAGGTTTTCAATTAGACTATGGCGAGGAAGGACCTAAATAAGTTATGGAGAGCAAATAAATTACTTATGCAAATAAGTTTGGAAATTAGACCATGTGATTGGTTGATGCAATTCTCATTAGGGATGACCATCGATGTTTATAAAACATCGATAGATTATGGTCGATGTTCATAGTTTTTACATCGATGGGGGAGAACCAGATGGTTTCCCACCATCAATGTCAAGCTAAAACGAAAAGATTTGTTGTGCTATCTCCTGGGACATGGAGTATAGCTCCACCCCCTGAAACATGTGAAGCCCCGCCCCCGTGTTCTGATTGGCCCACGGTCCAGTCAGTCAAATATAATGGATGACCACCTATAGGTAACAACATTGATGGCAAAGGCAACAATAGCCATCACTAACACTCATTCAAAACAATCCATTCCGATTGGTTTATGCACTGTCAGTCAACAGTTTTCTATTTTACTACTTTAGCTGGGACCATCATGTGATAGTCTTCAACCAGCAAGACAATCAGTCGTGAATGTTCTTGTCACCCACCATCGTTGGCTAGTTTTGTAGGTTTTCAATAAGACTAGGGTGAGGAAAGACCTAAGTAAGTTATGGAGAGCAAAGAAAGCCCTTATGCAAATTAGTTTAGAAATTAGACCATCTGATTGGTTGATGCAATACTCATTAGGGATGGCCATCGGCCATCGATGTTTATAAAACAACTATAGGTTATGGTCGATGTTCAATAGTTTTGACATCGATGGGGGAGAACCAGATGGTTTCACACCATCAATGTCAAGCTCAAACTACTAGTTTTGTTTTGCTATTTCCTGGGACACTGAGCATAGCTCCACCCACGACACCAGTGAAGCCCCGCCCCCATATTCTGATTGGCCCACAGGCCAGTCCATCAAATACAATGGATGACCACCGATATGTAACAACATCAATGGCAAGTCAACAGTTTTCTATTTTACTACTTTTGATGGGACCAACAAACCAATTGTTCAAGAACATTCTTGTTATCAACCATCTTTGGCTGGTTTTGTAGGTTTTCAATTAGATTATGGTGAGGAAGGACCTAAATAAGTTATAGAGAGCAAATAAATTCCTTATGCAAATTAGTTTGGAAATTAGACCGTGTGATTGGTTGATGCAATTCTCATTAGGGATGACCATCGATGTTTATAAAACATCGATAGATTATGGTCGATGTTCATAGTTTTTACATCGATGGGGGAGAACCAGATGGTTTCCCACCATCACTGTCAAGCTAAAACGAAAAGATTTTTTGTGCTATCTCCTGGGACATGGAATATAGCCCCGCCCCCGTGTTCTGATTGGCCCACGGTCCAGTAAGTCAAATACAATGGATGACCACCTATAGGTAACAACATCGATGGCAAAGGCAACAATGGCCATCACTAACACTCATTCAAAACAATCCATTCTGATTGGTTTATGCACTGTCAGTCAACAGTTTTCTATTTTACTACTTTAGCTGGGACCATCATGTGATAGTCTTCACCCAGCAAGACAATCAGTCGTGAATGTTCTTGTTACCCACCATCTTTGGCTGGTTTTGTAGGTTTTCAATAAGACTAGGGTGAGGAAAGACCTAAGTAAGTTATGGAGAGCAAAGAAAGCCCTTATGCTAATTAGTTTAGAAATTAGACCATCTGATTGGTTGATGCAATACTCATTAGGGATGGCCATCGGCCATCGATGTTTATAAAACATCTATAGGCCATGATCGATGTTCAATAGTTTTGACATCGATGGGGGAGAACCAGATGGTTTCACACCATCAATGTCAAGCTCAAACTACTAGTTTTGTTTTGCTATTTCCTGGGACACTGAGCATAGCTCCACCCACGACACCAGTGAAGCCCCGCCCCCATATTCTGATTGGCCCACAGGCCAGTCCATCAAATACAATGGATGACCACCGATATGTTACAACATCAATGGCAAGTCAACAGTTTTCTATTTTACTACTTTTGATGGGACCATCATACAAGTCTTCAACCAACAAACCAATTGGTCAAGAACATTCTTGTTATCAACCATCTTTGGCTGGTTTTGTAGGTTTTCAATTAGACTATGGTGAGGAAGGACCGAAATAAGTTATGGAGAGCAAATAAATTCCTTATGCAAATTAGTTTGGAAATTAGACCATGTGATTGGTTGATGCAATTCTCATTAGGGATGACCATCGATGTTTATAAAACATCGACATATTATGGTCGATGTTCATAGTTTTTACATCGATGGGGGAGAACCAGATGGTTTCCCACCATCAATGTCAAGCTAAAACGAAAAGATTTGTTGTGCTATCTCCAGGGACATGGAATATAGCTCCACCCCCTGAAACATGTGAAGCCCCGCCCCCGTGTTCTGATTGG
Source organism: Crinia signifera (assembly GCF_055691185.1). Lineage (NCBI taxonomy): Eukaryota > Metazoa > Chordata > Amphibia > Anura > Myobatrachidae > Crinia > Crinia signifera. The sequence goes on along the minus strand of NC_139218.1, from coordinate 164,504,497 downwards.
CCCACGGTCCAGTCAGTCAAGTACAATGGATGACCACCGATATGTAACAACATCAATGGCAAGTCAACAGTTTTCTATTTTACTACTTTTGATGGGACCATCATACAACAGTCTTCAACCAACAAACCATATGGTCAAGAACATTCTTGTTATCAAAAATCTTTGGCTGGTTTTGTAGGTTTTCAATTAGACTATGGTGAGGAAGGACCTAAATAAGTTATGGAGAGCAAATAAATTCCTTATGCAAATTAGTTTGGAAATTAGACCATGTGATTGGTTGATGCAATTCTCATTAGGGATGACCATCGATGTTTATAAAACATCGATAGATTATGGTTGATGTTCATAGTTTTTACATCGATGGGGGAGAACCAGATGGTTTCCCACCATCAATGTCAAGCTAAAACGAAAAGATTTGTTGTGCTATCTCCAGGGACATGGAATATAGCTCCACCCCCTGAAACATGTGAAGCCCCGCCCCCCGTGTTCTGATTGGCCCACGGTCCAGTCAGTCAAATACAATGGATGACCACCTATAGGTAACAACATCGATGGCAAAGGCAACAATGGCCATCACTAACACTCATTCAAAACAATCCATTCCGATTGATTTATGCACTGTCAGTCAACAGTTTTCTATTTTACTACTTTAGGTGGGACCATCATGTGATAGTCTTCAACCAGCAAGACAATCAGTCGTGAATGTTCTTGTCACCCACCATCTTTGGCTAGTTTTGTAGGTTTTCAATAAGACTAGGGTGAGGAAAGACCTAAGTAAGTTATGGAGAGCAAAGAAAGCCCTTATGCAAATTAGTTTAGAAATTAGACCATCTGATTGGTTGATGCAATACTCATTAGGGATGGCCATCGGCCATCGATGTTTATAAAACATCTATAGGTTATGGTCGATGTTCAATAGTTTTGACATCGATGGGGGAGAACCAGATGGTTTCACACCATCAATGTCAAGCTCAAACTACTAGTTTTGTTTTGCTATTTCCTGGGACACTGAGCATAGCTCCACCCACGACACCAGTGAAGCCCCGCCCCCATATTCTGATTGGCCCACAGGCCAGTCCATCAAATACAATGGATGACCACCGATATGTAACAACATCAATGACAAGTCAACAGTTTTCTATTTTACTACTTTTGATGGGACCATCATACAACAGTCTTCAACCAACAAACCAATTGGTCAAGAACATTCTTGTTATCAACCATCTTTGGCTGGTTTTGTAGGTTTTCAATTAGACTATGGTGAGGAAGGACCTAAATAAGTTATGGAGAGCAAATAAATTCCTTATGCAAATTAGTTTGGAAATTAGACCATGTGATTGGTTGATGCAATTCTCATTAGGGATGACCATCGATGTTTATAAAACATCGACATATTATGGTCGATGTTCATAGTTTTTACATCGATGGGGGAGAACCAGATGGTTTCCCATCATCAATGTCAAGCTAAAACGAAAAGATTTTTTGTGCTATCTCCTGGGACATGGAATATAGCCCCGCCCCCGTGTTCTGATTGGCCCACGGTCCAGTCAGTCAAATACAATGGATGACCACCTATAGGTAACAACATCGATGGCAAAGGCAACAATGGCCATCACTAACACTCATTCAAAACAATCCATTCCGATTGGTTATGCACTGTCAGTCAACAGTTTTCTATTTTACTACTTTAGCTGGGACCATCATGTGTAGTCTTCAACCAGCAAGACAATCAGTCGTGGATGTTCTTGTCACCCACCATCTTTGGCTAGTTTTGTAGGTTTTCAATAAGACTAGGGTGAGGAAAGACCTAAGTAAGTTATGGAGAGCAAATAAAGCCCTTATGCAAATTAGTTTAGAAATTAGACCATCTGATTGGTTGATGCAATACTCTTAGGGATGGCCATCGGCCATCGATGTTTATAAAACATCTATAGGTTATGGTCGATGTTCAATAGTTTTGACATCGATGGGGGAGAACCAGATGGTTTCACACCATCAATGTCAAGCTCAAACTACTAGTTTTGTTTTGCTATTTCCTGGGACACTGAGCATAGCTCCACCCACAACACCAGTGAAGCCCTGCCCCATATTCTGATTGGCCCACAGGCCAGTCCATCAAATACAATATATGACCACCGATATGTAACAACATCAATGGCAAGTCAACAGTTTTCTATTTTACTACTTTTGATAGGACCATCATACAACAGTCTTCAACCAACAAACCAATTGGTCAAGAACATTCTTGTTATCAACCATCTTTGGCTGGTTTTGTAGGTTTTCAATTAGACTATGGTGAGGAAGGACAAAAATAAGTTATGGAGAGCAAATAAATTCCTTATGCAAATTAGTTTGGAAATTAGACCATGTGATTGGTTGATGCATTTCTCATTAGGGATGACCATCGATGTTTATAAAACATCGATATATTATGGTCGATGTTCATAGTTTTTACATCGATGGGGGAGAACCAGATGGTTTCCCACCATCAATGTCAAGCTAAAACGAAAAGATTTGTTGTGCTATCTCCTGGGACATGGAATATAGCTCCACCCCCTGAAACATGTGAAGCCCCGCCCCCGTGTTCTGATTGGCCCACGGTCCAGTCAGTCAAATACAATGGATGACCACCTATAGGTAACAACATCGATGGCAAAGGCAACAATGGCCATCACTAACACTCATTCAAAACAATCCATTCCGATTGGTTTATGCACTGTCAGTCAACAGTTTTCTATTTTACTACTTTAGCTGGGACCATCATGTGATGGTCTTCAACCAGCAAGACAATCAGTGGTGAATGTTCTTGTCACCCACCATCTTTGGCTAGTTTTGTAAGTTTTCAATAAGACTAGGGTGAGGAAAGACCTAAGTAAGTTATGGAGAGCAAATAAAGCCCTTATGCAAATTAGTTTAGAAATTAGACCATCTGATTGGTTGATGCAATACTCATTAGGGATGGCCATCGGCCATCGATGTTTATAAAACATCTATAGGTTATGGTCGATGTTCAATAGTTTTGACATCGATGGGGGAGAACCAGATGGTTTCACACCATCAATGTCAAGCTCAAACTACTAGTTTTGTTTTGCTATTTCCTGGGACACTGAGCATAGCTCCACCCACGACACCAGTGAAGCCCCGCCCACATATTCTGATTGGCCCACAGGCCAGTCCATCAAATACAATGGATGACCACCGATATGTAACAACATCAATGGCAAGTCAACAGTTTTCTATTTTACTACTTTTGATGGGACCATCATACAACAGTCTTCAACCAACAAACCATATGGTCAAGAACATTCTTGTTATCAACCATCTTTGGCTGGTTTTGTAGGTTTTCAATTAGACTATGGTGAGGAAGGACCTAAATAAGTTATGGAGAGCAAATAAATTCCTTATGCAAATTAGTTTGGAAATTAGACCATGTGATTGGTTGATGCAATTATCATAAGGGATGACCATCGATGTTTATAAAACATCGATAGATTATGGTCGATGTTCATAGTTTTTACATCGATGGGGGAGAACCAGATGGTTTCCCACCATCAATGTCAAGCTAAAACAAAAAGATTTGTTGTGCTATCTCCTGGGACATGGAGTATAGCTCCACCCCCTGAAACATGTGAAGCCCCGCCCCCGGTCCAGTCAGTCAAATACAATGGATGACCACCTATAGGTAACAACATCGATGGCAAAGGCAACAATAGCCATCACTAACACTCATTCAAAACAATCCATTCCGATTGGTTTATGCACTGTCAGTCAACAGTTTTCTATTTTACTACTTTAGCTGGGACCATCATGCGATAGTCTTCAACCAGCAAGACAATCAGTCGTGAATGTTCTTGTCACCCAACATCTTTGGCTAGTTTTGTAGGTTTTCAATAAGACTAGGGTGAGGAAAGACCTAAGTAAGTTATGGAGAGCAAAGAAAGTCCTTATGCAAATTAGTTTAGAAATTAGACCATCTGATTGGTTGATGCAAAACTCATTAGGGATGGCCATCGGCCATCGATGTTTATAAAACATCTATAGGTTATGGTCGATGTTCAATAGTTTTGACATCGATGGGGGAGAACCAGATGGTTTCACACCATCAATGTCAAGCTCAAACTACTAGTTTTGTTTTGCTATTTCCTGGGACACTGAGCATAGCTCCACCCACGACACCAGTGAAGCCCCGCCCCCATATTCTGATTGGCCCACAGGCCAGTCCATCAAATACAAAGGATGACCACCGATATGTAACAACATCAATGGCAAGTCAACAGTTTTCTATTTTACTACTTTTGATGGGACCATCATACAACAGTCTTCGACCAACAAACCAATTGTTCAAGAACATTCTTGTTATCAACCATCTTTAGCTGGTTTTGTAGGTTTTCAATTAGACTATGGTGAGGAAGGACCTAAATAAGTTATGGAGAGCAAATAAATTCCTTATGCAAATTAGTTTGGAAATTAGACCGTGTGATTGGTTGATGCAATTCTCATTAGGGATGACCATCGATGTTTATAAAACATCGATAGATTATTGTCGATGTTCATAGTTTTTACATCGATGGGGGAGAACCAGATGGTTTCCCACCATCAATGTCAAGCTAAAACGAAAAGATTTGTTGTGCTATCTCCTGGGACATGGAATATAGCCCCGCCCCCGTGTTCTGATTGGCCCACGGTCCAGTCAGTCAAATACAATGGATGACCACCTATAGGTAACAACATCGATGGAAAAGGCAACAATGGCCATCACTAACATTCATTCAAAACAATCCATTCCGATTGGTTTATGCACTGTCAGTCAACAGTTTTCTATTTTACTATTTTATCTGGGACCATCACGTGATAGTCTTCAACCAGCAAGACAATCAGTCGTGAATGTTCTTGTCACCCACCATCTTTGGCTAGTTTTGTAGGTTTTCAATAAGACTAGGGTGAGGAAAGACCTAAGTAAGTTATGGAGAGCAAAGACAGCCCTTATGCAAATTAGTTTAGAAATTAGACCATCTGATTGGTTGATGCAATACTCATTAGGGATGGCCATCGGCCATCGATGTTTATAAAACATCTATAGGTTATGGTCGATGTTCAATATTTTTGACATCGATGGGGGAGAACCAGATGGTTTCACACCCTCAATGTCAAGCTCAAACTACTAGTTTTGTTTTGCTATTTCCTGGAACACTGAGCATAGCCCCGCCCCCATATTCTGATTGGCCCAAAGGCCAGTCCATCAAATACAATGGATGACCACCGATATGTAACAACATCAATGGGAAGTCAACAGTTTTCTATTTTACTACTTTTGATGGGACCATCATACAACAGTCTTCAACCAACAAACCAATTGGTCAAGAACATTCTTGTTATCAACCATCTTTGGCTCGTTTTGTAGGTTTTCAATTAGACTATGGTGAGGAAGGACCTAAATAAGTTATGGAGAGCAAATAAATTCCTTATGCAAATTAGTTTGGAAATTAGACCATGTGATTGGTTGATGCAATTCTCATTAGGGATGACCATCGATGTTTATAAAACTTCGATAGATTATGGTCGATGTTCATAGTTTTTACATCGATGGGGGAGAACCAGATGGTTTCCCACCATCAATGTCAAGCTAAAACGATAAGATTTGTTGTGCTATCTCCTGGGACATGGAATATAGCTCCACCCCCTGAAACATGTGAAGCCCCGACCCCGTGTTCTGATTGGCCCACGGTCCAGTCAGTCAAATACAATGGATGACCACCTATAGGTAACATCATCGATGGCAAAGGCAACAATGGCCATCACTAACACTCATTCAAAACAATCCATTCCGATTGGTTTATGCACTATCAGTCAACAGTTTTCTATTTTACTACTTTAGCTGGGACCATCATGTGATAGTCTTCAACCAGCAAGACAATCAGTCGTGAATGTTCTTGTCACCCACCATCTTTGGCTAGTTTTGTAGGTTTTCAATAAGACTAGGGTGAGGAAAGACCTAAGTAAGTTATGTAGAGCAAAGAAAGCCCTTATGCAAATCAGTTTAGAAATTAGACCATCTGATTGGTTGATGCAATACTCATTAGGGATGGCCATCGGCCATCGGCCATCGATGTTTATAAAACATCTATAGGTTATGGTCGATGTTCAATAGTTTTGACATCGATGGGGGAGAACCAGATGGTTTCACACCATCAATGTCAAGCTCAAACTACTAGTTTTGTTTTGCTATTTCCTGGGACACTGAGCATAGCTCCACCCACGACACCAGTGAAGCCCCGCCCCCATATTCTGATTGGCCCACAGGCCAGTCCATCAAATACAATGGATGACCACCGATATGTAACAACATCAATGGCAAGTCAACAGTTTTCTATTTTACTACTTTTGATGGGACCATCATATAACAGTCTTCAGCCAACAAACCAATTGGTCAAGAACATTCTTGTTATCAACCATCTTTGGCTGGCTTTGTAGGTTTTCAATTAGACTATGGTGAGGAAGGACCTAAATAAGTTATGGAGAGCAAATAAATTCCTTATGCAAATTAGTTTGGAAATTAGACCATGTGATTGGTTGATGCAATTCTCATTAGGGATGACCATCGATGTTTATAAAACTTCGATAGATTATGGTCGATGTTCATAGTTTTTACATCGATGGGGGAGAACCAGATGGTTTCCCACCATCAATGTCAAGCTAAAACGAAAAGATTTGTTGTGCTATCTCCTGGGACATGGAATATAGCCCCACCCCTGAAACATGTGAAGCCCCGCCCCCGTGTTCTGATTGGCCCACGGTCCAGTCAGTCAAATACAATGGATGACCACCTATAGGTAACAACATCAATGGCAAAGGCAACAATGGCCATCACTAACACTCATTCAAAACAATCCATTCCGATTGGTTTATGCACTGTCAGTCAACAGTTTTCTATTTTACTACTTTAGCTGGGACCATCATGTGATAGTCTTCAACCAGCAAGACAATCAGTCGTGAATGTTCTTGTCACCCACCATCTTTGGCTAGTTTTGTAGGTTTTCAATAAGACTAGGGTGAGGAAAGACCTAAGTAAGTTATGGAGAGCAAAGAAAGCCCTTATGCAAATTAGTTTAGAAATTAGACCATCTGATTGGTTGATGCAATACTCATTAGGGATGGCCATCGGCCATCGATGTTTATAAAACATCTATAGGTTATGGTCGATGTTCAATATTTTTGACATCGATGGGGGAGAACCAGATGGTTTCACACCATCAATGTCAAGCTCAAACTACTAGTTTTGTTTTGCTATTTCCTGGGACACTGAGCATAGCTCCACCCACGACACCAGTGAAGCCCCGCCCCCATATTCTGATTGGCCCACAGGCCAGTCCATCAAATACAATGGATGGCCACCGACATGTAACAACATCAATGGCAAGTCAACAGTTTTCTATTTTACTACTTTTGATGGGACCATCATACAACAGTCTTCAACCAACAAAACAATTGGTCAAGAACATTCTTGTTATCAACCATCTTTGGCTGGTTTTGTAGGTTTTCAATTAGACTATGGTGAGGAAGGACCGAAATAAGTTATGGAGAGCAAATAAATTCCTTATGCAAATTAGTTTGGAAATTAGACCATGTGATTGGTTGATGCAATTCTTATTAGGGATGACCATCGATGTTTATAAAACATCGATAGATTATGGTTGATGTTCATAGTTTTTACATCGATGGGGGAGAACCAGATGGTTTCCCACCATCAATGTCAAGCTAAAACGAAAAGATTTGTTGTGCTATCTCCTGGGACATGGAATATAGCTCCACCCCCTGAAACATGTGAAGCCCCGCCCCCGTGTTCTGATTGGCCCACGGTCCAGTCAGTCAAATACAATGGATGACCACCTATAGGTAACAACATCGATGGCAAAGGCAACAATGGCCATCACTAACACTCATTCAAAACAATCCATTCCGATTGGTTTATGCACTGTCAGTCAACAGTTTTCTATTTTACTACTTTAGGTGGGACCATCATGTGATACTCTTCAACCAGCAAGACAATCAGTCGTGAATGTTCTTGTCACCCACCATCTTTGGCTAGTTTTGTTGGTTTTCAATAAGACTAGGGTGAGGAAAGACCTAAGTAAGTTATGGAGAGCAAAGAAAGCCCTTATGCAAATTAGTTTAGAAATTAGACCATCTGATTGGTTGATGCAATACTCATTAGGGATGGCCATCGGCCATCGATGTTTATAAAACATCTATAGGTTATGGTCGATGTTCAATAGTTTTGACATCGATGGGGGAGAACCAGATGGTTTCACACCATCAATGTCAAGCTCAAACTACTAGTTTTGTTTTGCTATTTCCTGGGACACTGAGCATAGCTCCACCCACGACACCAGTGAAGCCCCGCCCCCATATTCTGATTGGCCCACAGGCCAGTCCATCAAATACAATGGATGACCACCGATATGTAACAACATCAATGGCAAGTCAACAGTTTTCTATTTTACTACTTTTGATGGGACCATCATACAACAGTCTTCAACCAACAAACCAATTGGTCAAGAACATTCTTGTTATCAACCATCTTTGGCTGGTTTTGTAGGTTTTCAATTAGACTATGGTGAGGAAGGACCTAAATAAGTTATGGAGAGCAAATAAATTCCTTATGCAAATTAGTTTGGAAATTAGACCATGTGATTGGTTGATGCAATTCTCATTAGGGATGGCCATCGATGTTTATAAAACATCGATAGATTATGGTCGATGTTCATAGTTTTTACATCGATGGGGGAGAACCAGATGGTTTCCCACCATCAATGTCAAGCTAAAACGAAAAGATTTGTTGTGCTATCTCCTGGGACATGGAATATAGCTCCACCCCCTGAAACATGTGAAGCCCCGCCCCCGTGTTCTGATTGGCCCACGGTCCAGTCAGTCAAATACAATGGATGACCACCTATAGGTAACAACATCGATGGCAAAGGCAAAAATGGCCATCACTAACACTCATTCAAAACAATCCATTCCGATTGGTTTATGCACTGTCAGTCAACAGTTTTCTATTTTACTACTTTAGCTGGGCACTAACACTCATTCAAAACAATCCATTCCGATTGGTTTATGCACTGTCAGTCAACAGTTTTCTATTTTACTACTTTAGCTGGGACCATCATGTGATAGTCTTCAACCAGCAAGACAATCAGTCGTGAATGTTCTTGTCACCCACCATCTTTGGCTAGGTTTGTAGGTTTTCAATAAGACTAGGGTGAGGAAAGACCTAAGTAAGTTATGGAGAGCAAAGAAAGCCCTTATGCAAATTAGTTTAGAAATTAGACCATCTGATTGGTTGATGCAATACTCATTAGGGATGGCCATCGGCCATCGATGTTTATAAAACATCTATAGGTTATGGTCGATGTTCAATAGTTTTGACATCGATGGGGGAGAACCAGATGGTTTCACACCATCAATGTCAAGCTCAAACTACTAGTTTTGTTTTGCTATTTCCTGGGACACTGAGCATAGCTCCACCCACGACACCAGTGAAGCCCCGCCCCGCCCCCATATTCTGATTGGCCCACAGGCTAGTCCATCAAATACAATGGATGACCACCGATATGTAACAACATCAATGGCAAGTCAACAGTTTTCTATTTTATTACTTTTGATGGGACCATCATACAACAGTCTTCAACAAACAAACCAATTGGTCAAGAACATTCTTGTTATCAACCATCTTTGGCTGGTTTTGTAGGTTTTCAATTAGACTATGGTGAGGAAGGACCTAAATAAGTTATGGAGAACAAATAAATTCCTTATGCAAATTAGTTTGGAAATTAGACCTTGTGATTGGTTGATGCAATACTCATTAGGGATGACATCAATGTTTATAAAAAATCGATAGATTATTGTCGATGTTCATAGTTTTTACATCGATGGGGGAGAACCAGATGGTTTCCCACCATCAATGTCAAGCTAAAACGAAAAGATTTGTTGTGCTATCTCCTGGGACATGGAATATAGCTCCACCCCCTGAAACATGTGAAGCCCCGCCCCCATGTTCTGATTGGCCCACGGTCCAGTCAGTCAAATACAATGGATGACCACCTATAGGTAACAACATCAATGGCAAAGGCAACAATGGCCATCACTAACACTCATTCAAAACAATCCATTCCGATTGGTTTATGCACTGTCAGTCAACAGTTTTCTATTTTACTACTTTAGCTGGGACCATCATGTGATAGTCTTCAACCAGCAAGACAATCAGTCGTGAATGTTCTTGTCACCCACCATCTTTGGCTAGTTTTGTAGGTTTTCAATAAGACTAGGGTGAGGAAAGACCTAAGTAAGTTAAGGAGAGCAAAGAAAGCCCTTATGCAAATTAGTTTAGAAATTAGACCATCTGATTGGTTGATGCAATACTCATTAGGGATGGCCATCGGCCATCGATGTTTATAAAACATCTATAGGTTATGGTCGATGTTCAATAGTTTTGACATCGATGGGGGAGAACCAGATGGTTTCACACCATCAATGTCAAGCTCAAACTACTAGTTTTGTTTTGCTATTTCCTGGGACACTGAGCATAGCTCCACCCACGACACCAGTGAAGCCCCGCCCCCATATTCTGATTGGCCCACAGGCCAGTCCATCAAATACAATGGATGGCCACCGATATGTAACAACATCAATGGCAAGTCAACAGTTTTCTATTTTACTACTTTTGATGGGACCATCATACAACAGTCTTCAACCAACAAAACAATTGGTCAAGAACATTCTTGTTATCAACCATCTTTGGCTGGTTTTGTAGGTTTTCAATTAGACTATGGTGAGGAAGGACCGAAATAAGTTATGGAGAGCAAATAAATTCCTTATGCAAATTAGTTTGGAAATTAGACCATGTGATTGGTTGATGCAATTCTTATTAGGGATGACCATCGATGTTTATAAAACATCGATAGATTATGGTTGATGTTCATAGTTTTTACATCGATGGGGGAGAACCAGATGGTTTCCCACCATCAATGTCAAGCTAAAACGAAAAGATTTGTTGTGCTATCTCCTGGGACATGGAATATAGCTCCACCCCCTGAAACATGTGAAGCCCCGCCCCCGTGTTCTGATTGGCCCACGGTCCAGTCAGTCAAATACAATGGATGACCACCTATAGGCAACAATGGCCATCACTAACACTCATTCAAAACAATCCATTCCGATTGGTTTATGCACTGTCAGTCAACAGTTTTCTATTTTACTACTTTAGCTGGGACCATCATGTGATAGTCTTCAACCAGCAAGACAATCAGTCGTGAATGTTCTTGTCACCCACCATCTTTGGCTAGTTTTGTAGGTTTTCAATAAGACTAGGGTGAGGAAAGACCTAAGTAAGTTATGGAGAGCAAAGAAAGCCCTTATGCAAATTAGTTTAGAAATTAGACCATCTGATTGGTTGATGCAATACTCATTAGGGATGGCCATCGGCCATCGATGTTTATAAAACATCTATAGGTTATTGTCGATGTTCAATAGTTTTGACATCGATGGGGGAGAACCAGATGGTTTCACACCATCAATGTCAAGCTCAAACTACTAGTTTTGTTTTGCTATTTCCTGGGACACTGAGCATAGCTCCACCCACGACACCAGTGAAGCCCCGCCCCCATATTCTGATTGGCCCACAGGCCAGTCCATCAAATACAATGGATGACCACCGATATGTAACAACATCAATGGCAAGTCAACAGTTTTCTATTTTACTACTTTTGATGGGACCATCATACAACAGTCTTCAACTAACAAACCAATTGGTCAAGAACATTCTTGTTATCAACCATCTTTGGCTGGTTTTGTAGGTTTTCAATTAGACTATGGTGAGGAAGGACCTAAATAAGTTATAGAGAGCAAATAAATTCCTTATGCAAATTAGTTTGGAAATTAGACCGTGTGATTGGTTGATGCAATTCTCATTAGGGATGACCATCGATGTTCATAAAACATCGATAGATTATGGTTGATGTTCATAGTTTTTACATCGATGGGGGAGAACCAGATGGTTTCCCACCATCAATGTCAAGCTAAAACGAAAAGATTTTTTGTGCTATCTCCTGGGACATGGAATATAGCCCCGCCCCCGTGTTCTGATTGGCCCACGGTCCAGTCAGTCAAATACAATGGATGACCACCTATAGGTAACAACATCGATGGCAAAGGCAACAATGGCTATCACTAACACTCATTCAAAACAATCCATTCCGATTGGTTTATGCACTGTCAGTCAACAGTTTTCTATTTTACTATTTTAGCTGGGACCATCAAGTGATAGTCTTCTACCAGCAAGACAATCAGTCGTGAATGTTCTTGTCACCCACCATCTTTGGCTAGTTTTGTAGGTTTTCAATAAGACTAGGGTGAAGAAAGACCTAAGTAAGTTATGGAGAGCAAAGAAAGTCTTCTACCAGCAAGACAATCAGTCGTGAATGTTCTTGTCACCCACCATCTTTGGCTAGTTTTGTAGGTTTTCAATAAGACTAGGGTGAGGAAAGACCTAAGTAAGTTATGGAGAGCAAAGAAAGCCCTTATGCAAATTAGTTTAGAAATTAGACCATCTGATTGGTTGATGCAATACTCATTAGGGATGGCCATCGGCCATCGATGTTTATAAAACATCTATAGGTTATGGTCGATGTTCAATAGTTTTGACATCGATGGGGTAGAACCAGATGGTTTCACACCATCAATGTCAAGCTCAAACTACTAGTTTTGTTTTGCTATTTCCTGGGACACTGAGCATAGCTCTACCCACGACACCAGTGAAGCCCCGCCCCGCCCCCATATTCTGATTGGCCCACAGGCTAGTCCATCAAATACAATGGATGACCACCGATATGTAACAACATCAATGGCAAGTCAACAGTTTTCTATTTTATTACTTTTGATGGGACCATCATACAACAGTCTTCAACAAACAAACCAATTGGTCAAGAACATTCTTGTTATCAACCATCTTTGGCTGGTTTTGTAGGTTTTCAATTAGACTATGGTGAGGAAGGACCTAAATAAGTTATGGAGAACAAATAAATTCCTTATGCAAATTAGTTTGGAAATTAGACCTTGTGATTGGTTGATGCAATACTCATTAGGGATGACATCAATGTTTATAAAAAATCGATAGATTATTGTCGATGTTCATAGTTTTTACATTGATGGGGGAGAACCAGATGGTTTCCCACCATCAATGTCAAGCTAAAACGAAAAGATTTGTTGTGCTATCTCCTGGGACATGGAATATAGCTCCACCCCCTGAAACATGTGAAGCCCCGCCCCCATGTTCTGATTGGCCCACGGTCCAGTCAGTCAAATACAATGGATGACCACCTATAGGTAACAACATCAATGGCAAAGGCAACAATGGCCATCACTAACACTCATTCAAAACAATCCATTCTGATTGGTTTATGCACTGTCAGTCAACAGTTTTCTATTTTACTACTTTAGCTGGGACCATCATGTGATAGTCTTCAACCAGCAAGACAATCAGTCGTGAATGTTCTTGTCACCCACCATCTTTGGCTAGTTTTGTAGGTTTTCAATAAGACTAGGGTGAGGAAAGACCTAAGTAAGTTATGGAGAGCAAAGAAAGCCCTTATGCAAATTAGTTTAGAAATTAGACCATCTGATTGGTTGATGCAATACTCATTAGGGATGGCCATCGGCCATCGATGTTTATAAAACATCTATAGGTTATGGTCGATGTTCAATAGTTTTGACATCGATGGGGGAGAACCAGATGGTTTCACACCATCAATGTCAAGCTCAAACTACTAGTTTTGTTTTGCTATTTCCTGGGACACTGAGCATAGCTCCACCCACGACACCAGTGAAGCCCCGCCCCCATATTCTGATTGGCCCACAGGCCAGTCCATCAAATACAATGGATGGCCACCGATATGTAACAACATCAATGGCAAGTCAACAGTTTTCTATTTTACTACTTTTGATGGGACCATCATACAACAGTCTTCAACCAACAAAACAATTGGTCAAGAACATTCTTGTTATCAACCATCTTTGGCTGGTTTTGTAGGTTTTCAATTAGACTATGGTGAGGAAGGACCGAAATAAGTTATGGAGAGCAAATAAATTCCTTATGCAAATTAGTTTGGAAATTAGACCATGTGATTGGTTGATGCAATTCTTATTAGGGATGACCATCGATGTTTATAAAACATCGATAGATTATGGTTGATGTTCATAGTTTTTACATCGATGGGGGAGAACCAGATGGTTTCCCACCATCAATGTCAAGCTAAAACGAAAAGATTTGTTGTGCTATCTCCTGGGACATGGAATATAGCTCCACCCCCTGAAACATGTGAAGCCCCGCCCCCGTGTTCTGATTGGCCCACGGTCCAGTCAGTCAAATACAATGGATGACCACCTATAGGTAACAACATCGATGGCAAAGGCAACAATGGCCATCACTAACACTCATTCAAAACAATCCATTCCGATTGGTTTATGCACTGTCAGTCAACAGTTTTCTATTTTACTACTTTAGCTGGGACCATCATGTGATAGTCTTCAACCAGCAAGACAATCAGTCGTGAATGTTCTTGTCACCCACCATCTTTGGCTAGTTTTGTAGGTTTTCAATAAGACTAGGGTGAGGAAAGACCTAAGTAAGTTATGGAGAGCAAAGAAAGCCCTTATGCAAATTAGTTTAGAAATTAGACCATCTGATTGGTTGATGCAATACTCATTAGGGATGGCCATCGGCCATCGATGTTTATAAAACATCTATAGGTTATTGTCGATGTTCAATAGTTTTGACATCGATGGGGGAGAACCAGATGGTTTCACACCATCAATGTCAAGCTCAAACTACTAGTTTTGTTTTGCTATTTCCTGGGACACTGAGCATAGCTCCACCCACGACACCAGTGAAGCCCCGCCCCCATATTCTGATTGGCCCACAGGCCAGTCCATCAAATACAATGGATGACCACCGATATGTAACAACATCAATGGCAAGTCAACAGTTTTCTATTTTACTACTTTTGATGGGACCATCATACAACAGTCTTCAACTAACAAACCAATTGGTCAAGAACATTCTTGTTATCAACCATCTTTGGCTGGTTTTGTAGGTTTTCAATTAGACTATGGTGAGGAAGGACCTAAATAAGTTATGGAGAGCAAATAAATTCCTTATGCAAATTAGTTTGGAAATTAGACCATGTGATTGGTTGATGCAATTCTCATTAGGGATGGCCATCGATGTTTATAAAACATCGATAGATTATGGTTGATGTTCATAGTTTTTACATCGATGGGGGAGAACCAGATGGTTTCCCACCATCAATGTCAAGCTAAAACGAAAAGATTTGTTGTGCTATCTCCTGGGACATGGAATATAGCTCCACCCCCTGAAACATGTGAAGCCCCGCCCCCGTGTTCTGATTGGCCCACGGTCCAGTCAGTCAAATACAATGGATGACCACCTATAGGTAACAACATCGATGGCAAAGGCAAAAATGGCCATCACTAACACTCATTCAAAACAATCCATTCCGATTGGTTTATGCACTGTCAGTCAACAGTTTTCTATTTTACTACTTTAGCTGGGCACTAACACTCATTCAAAACAATCCATTCCGATTGGTTTATGCACTGTCAGTCAACAGTTTTCTATTTTACTACTTTAGCTGGGACCATCATGTGATAGTCTTCAACCAGCAAGACAATCAGTCGTGAATGTTCTTGTCACCCACCATCTTTGGCTAGTTTTGCAGGTTTTCAATAAGACTAGGGTGAGGAAAGACCTAAGTAAGTTATGGAGAGCAAAGAAAGCCCTTATGCAAATTAGTTTAGAAATTAGACCATCTGATTGGTTGATGCAATACTCATTAGGGATGGCCATCGGCCATCAATGTTTATAAAACATCTATAGGTTATGGTCGATGTTCAATAGTTTTGACATCGATGGGGGAGAACCAGATGGTTTCACACCATCAATGTCAAGCTCAAACTACTAGTTTTGTTTTGCTATTTCCTGGGACACTGAGCATAGCTCCACCCACGACACCAGTGAAGCCCCACCCCCATATTCTGATTGGCCCACAGGCCAGTCCATCAAATACAATGGATGACCACCGATATGTAACAACATCAATGGCAAGTCAACAGTTTTCTATTTTACTACTTTTGATGGGACCATCATACAACAGTCTTCAACCAACAAACCAATTGGTCAAGAACATTCTTGTTATCAACCATCTTTGGCTGGTTTTGTAGGTTTTCAATTAGACTATGGTGAGGAAGGACCTAAATAAGTTATGGAGAGCAAATAAATTCCTTATGCAAATTAGTTTTGAAATTAGACCATGTGATTGGTTGATGCAATTCTCATTAGGGATGGCCATCGATGTTTATAAAACATCGATAGATTATGGTCGATGTTCATAGTTTTTACATCGATGGGGGAGAACCAGATGGTTTCCCACCATCAATGTCAAGCTAAAACGAAAAGATTTGTTGTGCTATCTCCTGGGACATGGAATATAGCTCCACCCCCTGAAACATTTGAAGCCCCACCCCCGTGTTCTGATTGGCCCACGGTCCAGTCAGTCAAATACAATGGATGACCACCTATAGGTAACAACATCGATGGCAAAGGCAACAATGGCCATCACTAACACTCATTCAAAACAATCCATTCCGATTGGTTTATGCACTGTCAGTCAACAGTTTTCTATTTTACTACTTTAGCTGGGACCATCATGTGATAGTCTTCAACCAGCAAGACAATCAGTCGTGAATGTTCTTGTCACCCACCATCTTTGGCTAGTTTTGTAGGTTTTCAATAAGACTAGGGTGAGGAAAGACCTAAGTAAGTTATGGAGAGCAAAGAAAGCCCTTATGCAAATTAGTTTAGAAATTAGACCATCTGATTGGTTGATGCAATACTCATTAGGGATGGCCATCGGCCATCGATGTTTATAAAACATCTATAGGTTATGGTCGATGTTCAATAGTTTTGACATCGATGGGGGAGAACCAGATGGTTTCACACCATCAATGTCAAGCTCAAACTACTAGTTTTGTTTTGCTATTTCCTGGGACACTGAGCATAGCTCCACCCACGACACCAGTGAAGCCCCGCCCCCATATTCTGATTGGCCCACAGGCCAGTCCATCAAATACAATGGATGACCACCGATATGTAACAACATCAACGGCAAGTCAACAGTTTTCTATTTAACTACTTTTGATGAGACCATCATACAACAGTCTTCAACCAACAAACCAATTGGTCAAGAACATTCTTGTTATCAACCATCTTTGGCTGGTTTTGTAGGTTTTCAATTAGACTATGGTGAGGAAGGACCTAAATAAGTTATAGAGAGCAAATAAATTCCTTATGCAAATTAGTTTGGAAATTAGACCGTGTGATTGGTTGATGCAATTCTCATTAGGGATGACCATCGATGTTCATAAAACATCGATAGATTATGGTCGATGTTCATAGTTTTTACATCGATGGAGGAGAACCAGATGGTTTCCCACCATCAATGTCAAGCTAAAACGAAAAGATTTTTTGTGCTATCTCCTGGGACATGGAATATAGCCCCGCCCCCGTGTTCTGATTGGCCCACGGTCCAGTCAGTCAAATACAATGGATGACCACCTATAGGTAACAACATCGATGGCAAAGGCAACAATGGCTATCACTAACACTCATTCAAAACAATCCATTCCGATTGGTTTATGCACTGTCAGTCAACAGTTTTCTATTTTACTATTTTAGCTGGGACCATCAAGTGATAGTCTTCTACCAGCAAGACAATCAGTCGTGAATGTTCTTGTCACCCACCATCTTTGGCTAGTTTTGTAGGTTTTCAATAAGACTAGGGTGAGGAAAGACCTAAGTAAGTTATGGAGAGCAAAGAAAGTCTTCTACCAGCAAGACAATCAGTCGTGAATGTTCTTGTCACCCACCATCTTTGGCTAGTTTTGTAGGTTTTCAATAAGACTAGGGTGAGGAAAGACCTAAGTAAGTTATGGAGAGCAAAGAAAGCCCTTATGCAAATTAGTTTAGAAATTAGACCATCTGATTGGTTGATGCAATACTCATTAGGGATGGCCATCGGCCATCGATGTTTATAAAACATCTATAGGTTATGGTCGATGTTCAATAGTTTTGACATTGATGGGGTAGAACCAGATGGTTTCACACCATCAATGTCAAGCTCAAACTACTAGTTTTGTTTTGCTATTTCCTGGGACACTGAGCATAGCTCTACCCACGACACCAGTGAAGCCCCGCCCCCATATTCTGATTGGCCCACAGGCTAGTCCATCAAATACAATGGATGACCACCGATATGTAACAACATCAATGGCAAGTCAACAGTTTTCTATTTTACTACTTTTGATGGGACCATCATACAACAGTCTTCAACAAACAAACCAATTGGTCAAGAACATTCTTGTTATCAACCATCTTTGGCTGGTTTTGTAGGTTTTCAATTAGACTATGGTGAGGAAGGACCTAAATAAGTTATGGAGAACAAATAAATTCCTTATGCAAATTAGTTTGGAAATTAGACCTTGTGATTGGTTGATGCAATACTCATTAGGGATGACCATCAATGTTTATAAAAAATCGATAGATTATGGTCGATGTTCATAGTTTTTACATCGATGGGGGAGAACCAGATGGTTTCCCACCATCAATGTCAAGCTAAAACGAAAAGATTTGTTGTGCTATCTCCTGGGACATGGAATATAGCTCCACCCCCTGAAACATGTGAAGCCCCGCCCCCATGTTCTGATTGGCCCACGGTCCAGTCAGTCAAATACAATGGATGACCACCTATAGGTAACAACATCAATGGCAAAGGCAACAATGGCCATCACTAACACTCATTCAAAACAATCCATTCCGATTGGTTTATGCACTGTCAGTCAACAGTTTTCTATTTTACTACTTTAGCTGGGACCATCATGTGATACTCTTCAACCAGCAAGACAATCAGTCGTGAATGTTCTT
This sequence comes from Crinia signifera, assembly GCF_055691185.1. Taxonomy (NCBI): domain Eukaryota; kingdom Metazoa; phylum Chordata; class Amphibia; order Anura; family Myobatrachidae; genus Crinia; species Crinia signifera. The sequence continues at coordinate 164,485,446 of NC_139218.1, read as the reverse complement.
GTCACCCACCATCTTTGGCTAGTTTTGTTGGTTTTCAATAAGACTAGGGTGAGGAAAGACCTAAGTAAGTTATGGAGAGCAAAGAAAGCCCTTATGCAAATTAGTTTAGAAATTAGACCATCTGATTGGTTGATGCAATACTCATTAGGGATGGCCATCGGCCATCGATGTTTATAAAACATCTATAGGTTATGGTCGATGTTCAATAGTTTTGACATCGATGGGGGAGAACCAGATGGTTTCACACCATCAATGTCAAGCTCAAACTACTAGTTTTGTTTTGCTATTTCCTGGGACACTGAGCATAGCTCCACCCACGACACCAGTGAAGCCCCGCCCCCATATTCTGATTGGCCCACAGGCCAGTCCATCAAATACAATGGATGGCCACCGATATGTAACAACATCAATGGCAAGTCAACAGTTTTCTATTTTACTACTTTTGATGGGATCATCATACAACAGTCTTCAACCAACAAACCAATTGGTCAAGAACATTCTTGTTATCAACCATCTTTGGCTGGTTTTGTAGGTTTTTAATTAGACTATGGTGAGGAAGGACCTAAATAAGTTATGGAGAGCAAATAAATTCCTTATGCAAATTAGTTTGGAAATTAGACCATGTGATTGGTTGATGCAATTCTCATTAGGGATGGCCATCGATGTTTATAAAACATCGATAGATTATGGTCGATGTTCATAGTTTTTACATCGATGGGGGAGAACCAGATGGTTTCCCACCATCAATGTCAAGCTAAAACGAAAAGATTTGTTGTGCTATCTCCTGGGACATGGAATATAGCTCCACCCCCTGAAACATGTGAAGCCCCGCCCCCGTGTTCTGATTGGCCCACGGTCCAGTCAGTCAAATACAATGGATGACCACCTATAGGTAACAACATCGATGGCAAAGGCAAAAATGGCCATCACTAACACTCATTCAAAACAATCTATTCCGATTGGTTTATGCACTGTCAGTCAACAGTTTTCTATTTTACTACTTTAGCTGGGACCATCATGTGATAGTCTTCAACCAGCAAGACAATCAGTCGTGAATGTTCTTGTCACCCACCATCTTTGGCTAGTTTTGCAGGTTTTCAATAAGACTAGGGTGAGGAAAGACCTAAGTAAGTTATGGAGAGCAAAGAAAGCCCTTATGCAAATTAGTTTAGAAATTAGACCATCTGATTGGTTGATGCAATACTCATTAGGGATGGCCATCGGCCATCGATGTTTATAAAACATCTATAGGTTATGGTCGATGTTCAATAGTTTTGACATCGATGGGGGAGAACCAGATGGTTTCACACCATCAATGTCAAGCTCAAACTACTAGTTTTGTTTTGCTATTTCCTGGGACACTGAGCATAGCTCCACCCACGACACCAGTGAAGCCCCACCCCCATATTCTGATTGGCCCACAGGCCAGTCCATCAAATACAACGGATGACCACCGATATGTAACAACATCAATGGCAAGTCAACAGTTTTCTATTTTACTACTTTTGATGGGACCATCATACAACAGTCTTCAACCAACAAACCAATTGGTCAAGAACATTCTTGTTATCAACCATCTTTGGCTGGTTTTGTAGGTTTTCAATTAGACTATGGTGAGGAAGGACCTAAATAAGTTATGGAGAGCAAATAAATTCCTTATGCAAATTAGTTTTGAAATTAGACCATGTGATTGGTTGATGCAATTCTCATTAGGGATGGCCATCGATGTTTATAAAACATCGATAGATTATGGTCGATGTTCATAGTTTTTACATCGATGGGGGAGAACCAGATGGTTTCCCACCATCAATGTCAAGCTAAAACGAAAAGATTTGTTGTGCTATCTCCTGGGACATGGAATATAGCTCCACCCCCTGAAACATGTGAAGCCCCACCCCCGTGTTCTGATTGGCCCACAGGCCAGTCCATCAAATACAATGGATGACCACCGATATGTAACAACATCAATGGCAAGTCAACAGTTTTCTATTTTACTACTTTTGATGGGACCATCATACAACAGTCTTCAACCAACCAACCAATTGGTCAAGAATATTCTTGTTATCAACCATCTTTGGCTGGTTTTGTAGGTTTTCAATTAGACTATGGTGAGGAAGGACCTAAATAAGTTATGGAGAGCAAATAAATTCCTTATGCAAATTAGTTTGGAAATTAGACCATGTGATTGGTTGATGCAATTCTCATTAGGGATGACCATCGATGTTTATAAAACATCGATAGATTATGGTCGATTTTCATAGTTTTTACATCGATGGGGGAGAACCAGATGGTTTCCCACCATCAATGTCAAGCTAAAACGAAAAGATTTGTTGTGCTATCTCCTGAAACATGTGAAGCCCCGGCCCCGTGTTCTGATTGGCCCACGGTCCAGTCAGTCAAATACAATGGATGACCACCTATAGGTAACAACATCGATGGCAAAGGCAACAATGGCCATCACTAACACTCATTCAAAACAATCCATTCCGATTGGTTTATGCACTGTCAGTCAACAGTTTTCTATTTTACTACTTTAGCTGGGACCATCATGTGATAGTCTTCAACCAGCAAGACAATCAGTCGTGAATGTTCTTGTCACCCACCATTTTTGGCTAGTTTTGTAGGTTTTCAATAAGACTAGGGTGAGGAAAGACCTAAGTAAGTTATGTAGAGCAAAGAAAGCCCTTATGCAAATCAGTTTAGAAATTAGACCATCTGATTGGTTGATGCAATACTCATTAGGGATGGCCATCGGCCATCGATGTTTATAAAACATCTATAGGTTATGGTCGATGTTCAATAGTTCTGACATCGATGGGGGAGAACCAGATGGTTTCACACCATCAATGTCAAGCTCAAACTACTAGTTTTGTTTTGCTATTTCCTGGGACACTGAGCATAGCTCCACCCACGACACCAGTGAAGCCCCGCCCCCATATTCTGATTGGCCCACAGGCCAGTCCATCAAATACAATGGATGACCACCAATATGTAACAACATCAATAGCAAGTCAACAGTTTTCTATTTTACTACTTTTGATGGGACCATCATACAACAGTCTTCAACCAACAAACCAATTGGTCAAGAACATTCTTGTTATCAAGCATCTTTGGCTGGTTTTGTAGATTTTCAATTAGACTATGGTGAGGAAGGACCTAAATAAGTTATGGAGAGCAAATAAATTCCTTATGCAAATTAGTTTGGATATTAGACCATGTGATTGGTTGATGCAATTCTCATTAGGGATGACCATCGATGTTTATAAAACATCGATAGATTATGGTCGATGTTCATAGTTTTTACATCGATGGGGGAGAACAAGATGGTTTCGGACCATCAATGTCAAGCTAAAACGAAAAGATTTGTTGTGCTATCTCCTGGGACATGGAATATAGCTCCACCCCCTGAAACATGTGAAGCCCCGCCCCCGTGTTCTGATTGGCCCACGGTCCAGTCAGTCAAATACAATGGATGACCACCTATAGGTAACAACATCGATGGCAAAGGCAACAATGGCCATCACTAACACTCATTCAAAACAATCCATTCCGATTGGTTTATGCACTGTCAGTCAACAGTTTTCTATTTTACTACTTTAGCTGGGACCATCATGTGATAGTCTTCAACCAGCAAGACAATCAGTCGTTAATGTTCGTGTCACCCACCATCTTTGGCTAGTTTTGTAGGTTTTCAATAAGACTAGGGTGAGGAAAGACCTAAGTAAGTTATGGAGAGCAAAGAAAGCCCTTATGCAAATTAGTTTAGAAATTAGACCATCTGATTGGTTGATGCAATACTCATTAGGGATGGCCATCGGCCATCGATGTTTATAAAACATCTATAGGTTATGGTCGATGTTCAATAGTTCTGACATCGATGGGGGAGAACCAGATGGTTTCACACCATCAATGTCAAGCTCAAACTACTAGTTTTGTTTTGCTATTTCCTGGGACACTGAGCATAGCTCCACCCACGACACCAGTGAAGCCCCGCCCCCATATTCTGATTGGCCCACAGGCCAGTCCATCAAATACAATGGATGACCACCGATATGTAACAACATCAATGGCAAGTCAACAGTTTTCTATTTTACTACTTTTGATGGGACCATCATACAACAGTCTTCAACCAACAAACCAATTGGTCAAGAACATTCTTGTTATCAACCATCTTTGGCTGGTTTTGTAGGTTTTCAATTAGACTATGGTAAGGAAGGACCTAAATAAGTTATGGAGAGCAAATAAATTCCTTATGCAAATTAGTTTTGAAATTAGACCATGTGATTGGTTGATGCAATTCTCATTAGGGATGGCCATCGATGTTTATAAAACATCGATAGATTATGGTCGATGTTCATAGTTTTTACATCGATGGGGGAGAACCAGATGGTTTCCCACCATCAATGTCAAGCTAAAACGAAAAGATTTGTTGTGCTATCTCCTGGGACATGGAATATAGCTCCACCCCCTGAAACATGTGAAGCCCCACCCCCGTGTTCTGATTGGCCCACAGGCCAGTCCATCAAATACAATGGATGACCACCGATATGTAACAACATCAATGGCAAGTCAACAGTTTTCTATTTAACTACTTTTGATGAGACCATCATACAACAGTCTTCAACCAACAAACCAATTGGTCAAGAACATTCTTGTTATCAACCATCTTTGGCTGGTTTTGTAGGTTTTCAATTAGACTATGGTGAGGAAGGACCTAAATAAGTTATAGAGAGCAAATAAATTCCTTATGCAAATTAGTTTGGAAATTAGACCGTGTGATTGGTTGATGCAATTCTCATTAGGGATGACCATCGATGTTCATAAACCATCGATAGATTATGGTCGATGTTCATAGTTTTTACATCGATGGAGGAGAACCAGATGGTTTCCCACCATCAATGTCAAGCTAAAACGAAAAGATTTTTTGTGCTATCTCCTGGGACATGGAATATAGCCCCGCCCCCGTGTTCTGATTGGCCCACGGTCCAGTCAGTCAAATACAATGGATGACCACCTATAGGTAACAACATCGATGGCAAAGGCAACAATGGCTATCACTAACACTCATTCAAAACAATCCATTCCGATTGGTTTATGCACTGTCAGTCAACAGTTTTCTATTTTACTACTTTAGCTGGGACCATCATGTGATAGTCTTCAACCAGCAAGACAATCAGTCGTGAATGTTCTTGTCACCCACCATTTTTGGCTAGTTTTGTAGGTTTTCAATAAGACTAGGGTGAGGAAAGACCTAAGTAAGTTATGTAGAGCAAAGAAAGCCCTTATGCAAATCAGTTTAGAAATTAGACCATCTGATTGGTTGATGCAATACTCATTAGGGATGGCCATCGGCCATCGATGTTTATAAAACATCTATAGGTTATGGTTGATGTTCAATAGTTCTGACATCGATGGGGGAGAACCAGATGGTTTCACACCATCAATGTCAAGCTCAAACTACTAGTTTTGTTTTGCTATTTCCTGGGACACTGAGCATAGCTCCACCCACGACACCAGTGAAGCCCCGCCCCATATTCTGATTGGCCCACAGGCCAGTCCATCAAATACAATGGATGACCACCGATATGTAACAACATCAATGGCAAGTCAACAGTTTTCTATTTTACTACTTTTGATGGGACCATCATACAACAGTCTTCAACCAACAAACCAATTGGTCAAGAATATTCTTGTTATCAACCATCTTTGGCTGGTTTTGTAGGTTTTCAATTAGACTATGGTGAGGAAGGACCTAAATAAGTTATGGAGAGCAAATAAATTCCTTATGCAAATTAGTTTGGAAATTAGACCATGTGATTGGTTGATGCAATTCTCATTAGGGATGACCATCGATGTTTATAAAACATCGATAGATTATGGTCGATTTTCATAGTTTTTACATCGATGGGGGAGAACCAGATGGTTTCCCACCATCAATGTCAAGCTAAAACGAAAAGATTTGTTGTGCTATCTCCTGAAACATGTGAAGCCCCGGCCCCGTGTTCTGATTGGCCCACGGTCCAGTCAGTCAAATACAATGGATGACCACCTATAGGTAACAACATCGATGGCAAAGGCAACAATGGCCATCACTAACACTCATTCCAAACAATCCATTCCGATTGGTTTATGCACTGTCAGTCAACAGTTTTCTATTTTACTACTTTAGCTGGGACCATCATGTGATAGTCTTCAACCAGCAAGACAATCAGTCGTGAATGTTCTTGTCACCCACCATCTTTGGATAGTTTTGTAGGTTTTCAATAAGACTAGGGTGAGGAAAGACCTAAGTAAGTTATGGAGAGCAAAGAAAGCCCTTATGCAAGTTAGTTTAGAAATTAGACCATCTGATTGGTTGATGCAATACTCATTAGGGATGGCCATCGGCCATCGATGTTTATAAAACATCTATAGGTTATGGTCGATGTTCAATAGTTCTGACATCGATGGGGGAGAACCAGATGGTTTCACACCATCAATGTCAAGCTCAAACTACTAGTTTTGTTTTGCTATTTCCTGGGACACTGAGCATAGCTCCACCCACGACACCAGTGAAGCCCCGCCCCCATATTCTGATTGGCCCACAGGCCAGTCCATCAAATACAATGGATGACCACCGATATGTAACAACATCAATGGCAAGTCAACAGTTTTCTATTTTACTACTTTTGATGGGACCATCATACAACAGTCTTCAACCAACAAACCAATTGGTCAAGAACATTCTTGTTATCAACCATCTTTGGCTGGTTTTGTATGTTTTCAATTAGACTATGGTGAGGAAGGACCTGAATAAGTTATGGAGAGCATATAAATTCCTTATGCAAATTAGTTTTGGAAATTAGACCGTGTGATTGGTTGATGCAATTCTCATTAGGGATGACCATCGATGTTTATAAAACATCGATAGATTATGGTCGATGTTCATAGTTTTTACATTGATGGGGGAGAACCAGATGGTTTGCCACCATCAATGTCAAGCTAAAACGAAAATATTTGTTGTGCTATCTCCTGGGACATGGAATATAGCTCCACCCCCTGAAACATGTGAAGCCCCGCCCCCGTGTTCTGATTGGCCCACGGTCCAGTCAGTCAAATACAATGGATGACCACCTATAGGTAACAACATCGATGGCAAAGGCAACAATGGCCATCACTAACACTCATTCAAAACAATCCATTCCGATTGGTTTATGCACTGTCAGTCAACAGTTTTCTATTTTACTACTTTAGCTGGGACCATCATGTGATAGTCTTCAACCAGCAAGACAATCAGTCGTTAATGTTCGTGTCACCCACCATCTTTGGCTAGTTTTGTAGGTTTTCAATAAGACTAGGGTGAGGAAAGACCTAAGTAAGTTATGGAGAGCAAAGAAAGCCCTTATGCAAATTAGTTTAGAAATTAGACCATCTGATTGGTTGATGCAATACTCATTAGGGATGGCCATCGGCCATCGATGTTTATAAAACATCTATAGGTTATGGTCGATGTTCAATAGTTCTGACATCGATGGGGGAGAACCAGATGGTTTCACACCATCAATGTCAAGCTCAAACTACTAGTTTTGTTTTGCTATTTCCTGGGACACTGAGCATAGCTCCACCCACGACACCAGTGAAGCCCCGCCCCCATATTCTGATTGGCCCACAGGCCAGTCCATCAAATACAATGGATGACCACCGATATGTAACAACATCAATGGCAAGTCAACAGTTTTCTATTTTACTACTTTTGATGGGACCATCATACAACAGTCTTCAACCAACAAACCAATTGGTCAAGAACATTCTTGTTATCAACCATCTTTGGCTGGTTTTGTAGGTTTTCAAATAGACTATGGTGAGGAAGGACCTAAATAAGTTATGGAGAGCAAATAAATTCCTTATGCAAATTAGTTTGGAAATTAGACCATGTGATTGGTTGATGCAATTCTCATTATGGATGACCATCGATGTTTATAAAACATCGATAAATTATGGTCGATGTTTATAGTTTTTACATCGATGGGGGAGAACCAGATGGTTTCGGACCATCAATGTCAAGCTAAAATGAAAAGATTTGTTGTGCTATCTCCTGGGACATGGAATATAGCTCCACCCTCTGAAACATGTGAAGCCCCGCCCCCGTGTTCTGATTGGCCCACGGTCCAGTCAGTCAAATACAATGGATGACCACCTATAGGTAACAACATCGATGGCAAAGGCAACAATGGCCATCACTAACACTCATTCAAAACAATCCATTCCGATTGGTTTATGCACTGTCAGTCAACAGTTTTCTATTTTACTACTTTAGCTGGGACCATCATGTGATAGTCTTCAACCAGCAAGACAATCAGTCGTTAATGTCCTTGTTACCCACCATCTTTGGCTAGTTTTGTTGGTTTTCAATAAGACTAGAGTGAGGAAAGACCTAAGTAAGTTATGGAGAGCAAAGAAAGCCCTTATGCAAATTAGTTTAGAAATTAGACCATCTGATTGGTTGATGCAATACTCATTAGGGATGGCCATCGGCCATCGATGTTTATAAAACATCTATAGGTTATGGTCGATGTTCAATAGTTCTGACATCGATGGGGGAGAACCAGATGGTTTCACACCATCAATGTCAAGCTCAAACTACTAGTTTTGTTTTGCTATTTCCTGGGACACTGAGCATAGCTCCACCCACTACACCAGTGAAGCCCCGCCCCCATATTCTGATTGGCCCACAGGCCAGTCCATCAAATACAATGGATGACCACCGATATGTAACAACATCAATGGCAAGTCAACAGTTTTCTATTTTACTACTTTTGATGGGACCATCATACAACAGTCTTCAACCAACAAACCAATTGGTCAAGAACATTCTTGTTATCAACCATCTTTGGCTGGTTTTGTAGGTTTTCAATTAGACTATGGTGAGGAAGGACCTAAATAAGTTATGGAGAGCAAATAAATTCCTTATGCAAATTAGTTTGGAAATTAGACCATGTGATTGGTTGATGCAATTCTCATTAGGGATGACCATCGATGTTTATAAAACATCGATAGATTATGGTCGATTTTCATAGTTTTTACATCGATGGGGGAGAACCAGATGGTTTCCCACCATCAATGTCAAGCTAAAACGAAAAGATTTGTTGTGCTATCTCCTGAAACATGTGAAGCCCCGGCCCCGTGTTCTGATTGGCCCACGGTCCAGTCAGTCAAATACAATGGATGACCACCTATAGGTAACAACATCGATGGCAAAGGCAACAATGGCCATCACTAACACTCATTCCAAACAATCCATTCCGATTGGTTTATGCACTGTCAGTCAACAGTTTTCTATTTTACTACTTTAGCTGGGACCATCATGTGATAGTCTTCAACCAGCAAGACAATCAGTCGTGAATGTTCTTGTCACCCACCATCTTTGGATAGTTTTGTAGGTTTTCAATAAGACTAGGATGAGGAAAGACCTAAGTAAGTTATGGAGAGCAAAGAAAGCCCTTATGCAAATTAGTTTAGAAATTAGACCATCTGATTGGTTGATGCAATACTCATTAGGGATGGCCATCGGCCATCGATGTTTATAAAACATCTATAGGTTATGGTCGATGTTCAATAGTTCTGACATCGATGGGGGAGAACCAGATGGTTTCACACCATCAATGTCAAGCTCAAACTACTAGTTTTGTTTTGCTATTTCCTGGGACACTGAGCATAGCTCCACCCACGACACCAGTGAAGTCCCGCCCCCATATTCTGATTGGCCCACAGGCCAGTCCATCAAATACAATGGATGACCACCGATATGTAACAACATCAATGGCAAGTCAACAGTTTTCTATTTTACTACTTTTGATGGGACCATCATACAACAGTCTTCAACCAACAAACCAATTGGTCAAGAACATTCTTGTTATCAACCATCTTTGGCTGGTTTTGTAGGTTTTCAATTAGACTATGGTGAGGAAGGACCTAAATAAGTTATGGAGAGCAAATAAATTGCTTATGCAAATTAGTTTTGATATTAGACCATGTGATTGGTTGATGCAATTCTCATTAGGGATGACCATCGATGTTTATAAAACATCGATAGATTATGGTCGATGTTCATAGTTTTTACATCGATGGGGGAGAACCAGATGGTTTCGGACCATCAATGTCAAGCTAAAACGAAAAGATTTGTTGTGCTATCTCCTGGGACATGGAATATAGCTCCACCCCCTGAAACATGTGAAGCCCCGCCCCCGTGTTCTGATTGGCCCACGGTCCAGTCAGTCAAATACAATGGATGACCACCTATAGGTAACAACATCGATGGCAAAGGCAACAATGGCCATCACTAACACTCATTCAAAACAATCCATTCCGATTGGTTTATACACTGTCAGCCAACAGTTTTCTATTTTACTACTTTAGCTGGGACCATCATGTGATAGTCTTTAACCAGCAAGACAATCAGTCGTGAATGTTCTTGTCACCCACCATCTTTGGCTAGTTTTGTAGGTTTTCAATAAGACTAGGGTGAGGAAAGACCTAAGTAAGTTATGGAGAGCAAATAAAGCCATTATGCAAATTAGTTTAGAAATTAGACCATCTGATTGGTTGATGCAATACTCATTAGGGATGGCCATCGGCCATCGATGTTTATAAAACATCTATAGGTTATGGTCGATGTTCATTAGTTTTGACATCGATGGGGGAGAACCAGATGGTTTCACACCATCAATGTCAAGCTCAAACTACTAGTTTTGTTTTGCTATTTCCTGGGACACTGAGCATAGCTCCACCCACGACACCAGTGAAGCCCCGCCCCAATATTCTGATTGGCCCACAGGCCAGTCCATCAAATACAATGGATGACCACCGATATGTAACAACATCAATGGCAAGTCAACAGTTTTCTATTTTACTACTTTTGATGGGACCATCATACAACAGTCTTCAACCAACAAACCAATTGGTCAAGAACATTCTTGTTATCAACCATCTTTGGCTGGTTTTGTAGGTTTTCAATTAGACTATGGTGAGGAAGGACCTAAATAAGTTATGGAGAGCAAATAAATTCCTTATGCAAATTAGTTTGGAAATTAGACCATGTGATTGGTTGATGCAATTCTCATTAGGGATGACCATCGATGTTTATAAAAAATCGATAGATTATGGTCAATGTTCATAGTTTTTACATCAATGGGGGAGAACCAGATGGTTTCCCACCATCAATGTCAAGCTAAAACGAAAAGATTTGTTGTGCTATCTCCTGGGACATGGAATATAGCTCCACCCCCTGAAACATGTGAAGCCCCGCCCCCGTGTTCTGATTGGCCCACGTTCCAGTCAGTCAAATACAATGGATGACCACCTATAGGTAACAACATCGATGGCAAAGGCAACAATGGCCATCACTAACACTCATTCAAAACAATCCATTCCGATTGGTTTATGCACTGTCAGTCAACAGTTTTCTATTTTACTACTTTAGCTGAGACCATCATGTGATAGTCTTCAACCAGCAAGACAATCAGTCGTTAATGTTCTTGTCACCCACCATCTTTGGCTAGTTTTGTAGGTTTTCAATAAGACTAGGGTGAGGAAAGACCTAAGTAAGTTATGGAGAGCAAAGAAAGCCCTTATGCAAATTAGTTTAGAAATTAGACCATCTGATTGGTTGATGCAATACTCATTAGGGATGGCCATCGATGTTTATAAAACATCTATAGGTTATGGTCGATGTTCAATAGTTTTGACATCGATGGGGGAGAACCAGATGGTTTCACACCATCAATGTCAAGCTCAAACTACTAGTTTTGTTTTGCTATTTCCTGGGACACTGAGCATAGCTCCACCCACGACGCCCCGCCCCCATATCCTGATTAGCCCACAGGCCAGTCCATCAAATACAATGGATGACCACCGATATGTAACAACATCAATGGCAAGTCAACAGTTTTCTATTTTACTACTTTTGATGGGACCATCATACAACAGTCTTCAACCAACAAACCAATTGGTCAAGAACATTCTTGTTATCAACCATCTTTGGCTGGTTTTGTAGGTTTTCAATTAGACTATGGTGAGGAAGGACCTAAATAAGTTATGGAGAGCAAATAAATTCCTTATGCAAATTAGTTTGGAAATTAGACCATGTGATTGGTTGATGCAATACTCATTAGGGATGACAATCGATGTTTATAAAACATCGATAGATTATGGTCGATGTTCATAGTTTTTACATCGATGGGGGAGAACCAGATGGTTTCGGACCATCATTGTCAAGCTAAAATGAAAAGATTTGTTGTGCTATCTCCTGGGACATGGAATATAGCTCCACCCTCTGAAACATGTGAAGCCCCGCCCCCGTGTTCTGATTGGCCCACGGTCCAGTCAGTCAAATACAATGGATGACCGCCTATAGGTAACAACATCGATGGCAAAGGCAACAATGGCCATCACTAACACTCATTCAAAACAATCCATTCCGATTGGTTTATGCACTGTCAGTCAACAGTTTTCTATTTTACTACTTTAGTTGGGACCATCATGTGATATTCTTCAACCAGCAAGACAATCAGTCGTTAATGTTCTTGTCACCCACCATCTTTGGCTAGTTTTGTAGGTTTTCAATAAGACTAGGGTGAGGAAAGACCTAAGTAAGTTATGGAGAGCAAAGAAAGCCCTTATGCAAATTAGTTTAGAAATTAGTCCATCTGATTGGTTGATGCAATACTCATTAGGGATGGCCATCGGCCATCGATGTTTATAAAACATCTATAGGTTATGGTCGATGTTCAATAGTTTTGACATCGATGGGGGAGAACCAGATGGTTTCACACCATCAATGTCAAGCTCAAACTACTAGTTTTGTTTTGCTATTTCCTGGGACACTGAGCATAGCTCCACCCACGACACCAGTGAAGCCCCGCCCCCATATTCTGATTGGCCCACAGGCCAGTCCATCAAATACAATGGATGACCACCGATATGTAACAACATCAATGGCAAGTCAACAGTTTTCTATTTTACTACTTTTGATGGGACCATCATACAATAGTCTTCAATCAACAAACCAATTGGTCAAGAACATTCTTGTTATCAACCATCTTTGGCTGGTTTTGTAGGTTTTCAATTAGACTATGGTGAGGAAGGACCTAAATAAGTTATGGAGAGCAAATAAATTCCTTATGCAAATTAGTTTGGAAATTAGACCATGTGATTGGTTGATGCAATACTCATTAGGTATGACCATCGATGTTTATAAAACATCGATAGATTATGGTCGATGTTCATAGTTTTTACATCGATGGGGGAGAACCAGATGGTTTCCCACCATCAATGTCAAGCTAAAACGAAAAGATTTGTTGTGCTATCTCCTGGGACATGGAATATAGCTCCACCCCCTGAAACAGGTGAAGCCCCGCCCCCGTGTTCTGATTGGCCCACGGTCCAGTCAGTCAAATACAATGGATGACCACATATAGGTAACAACATCGATGGCAAAGGCAACAATGGCCATCACTAACACTCATTCAAAACAATCCATTCCGATTGGTTTATGCACTGTCAGTCAACAGTTTTCTATTTTATTACTTTAACTGGGACCATCATGTGATAGTCTTCAACCAGCATGACAATCAGTCGTGAAATTTCTTGCCACCCACCATCTTTGGCTAGTTTTGTAGGTTTTCAATAAGACAAGGGTGAGGAAAGACCTAAGTAAGTTATGGAGAGCAAAGAAAGCCCTTATGCAAATTAGTTTAGAAATTAGACCATCTGATTGGTTGATGCAATACTCATTAGGGATGGCCATCGGCCATCGATGTTTATAAAACATCTATAGGTTTTGGTCGATGTTCAATAGTTTTGACATCGATGGGGGAGAACCAGATGGTTTCACACCATCAATGTCAAGCTCAAACTACTAGTTTTGTTTTGCTATTTCCTGGGACACTGAGCATAGCTCCACCCACGACGCCCCGCCCCCATTTCCTGATTGGCCCACAGGCCAGTCCATCAAATACAATGGATGACCACCGATATGTAACAACATCAATGGCAAGTCAACAGTTTTCTATTTTACTACTTTTGATGGGACCATCATACAACAGTCTTCAACCAACAAACAAATTGGTCGAGAACATTCTTGTTATCAACCATCTTTGGCTGGTTTTGTAGGTTTTCAATTAGACTATGGTGAGGAAGGACCTAAATAAGTTATGGAGAGCAAATAAATTCCTTATGCAAATTAGTTTGGAAATTAGACCATGTGATTGGTTGATGCAATTCTCATTAGGGATGACTATCGATGTTTATAAAACATCGATAGATTATGGTCGATGTTCATAGTTTTTACATCGATGGGGGAGAACCAGATGGTTTCCCACCATCAATGTCAAGCTAAAACGAAAAGATTTGTTGTGCTATCTCCTGGGACATGGAATATAGCCCTGCCCCCGTGTTCTGATTGGCCCACGGTCCAGTCAGTCAAATACAATGGATGACCACCTATAGGTAACAACATCGATGGCAAAGGCAACAATGGCCATCACTAACACTCATTCAAAACAATCCATTCCGATTGGTTTATGCACTGTCAGTCAACAGTTTTCTATTTTACTACTTTAGCTGGGACCATCATGTGATAGTCTTCAACCAACAAGACAATCAGTCGTGAATGTTCTTGTCACCAACCATCTTTGGCTAGTTTTGTAGGTTTTCAATAATACTAGGGTGAGGAAAGACCTACAGTAAGTAAGTTATGGAGAGCAAAGAAAGCCCTTATGCAAATTAGTTTAGAAATTAGACCATCTGATTGGTTGATGCAATACTCATTAGGGATGGCCATCGGCCATCGATGTTTATAAAACATCTATAGGTTATGGTCGATGTTCAATAGTTTTGACATCGATGGGGGAGAACCAGATGGTTTCACACCATCAATGTCAAGCTCAAACTACTAGTTTTGTTTTGCTATTTCCTGGGACACTGAGCATAGCTCCACCCACGACGCCCCGCCCCCATATCCTGATTGGCCCACAGGCCAGTCCATCAAATACAATGGATGACCACCGATATGTAACAACATCAATGGCAAGTCAACAGTTTTCTATTTTACTACTTTTGATGGGACCATCATACAACAGTCTTCAACCAACAAACAAATTGGTCAAGAACATTCTTGTTATCAACCATCTTTGGCTGGTTTTGTAGGTTTTCAATTAGACTATGGTGAGGAAGGACCTAAATAAGTTATGGAGAGCAAATAAATTCCTTATGCAAATTAGTTTGGAAATTAGACCATGTGATTGGTTGATGCAATTCTCATTAGGGATGACTATCGATGTTTATAAAACATCGATAGATTATGGTCGATGTTCATAGTTTTTACATCGATGGGGGAGAACCAGATGGTTTCCCACCATCAATGTCAAGCTAAAACGAAAAGATTTGTTGTGCTATCTCCTGGGACATGGAATATAGCCCCGCCCCCGTGTTCTGATTGGCCCACGGTCCAGTCAGTCAAATACAATGGATGACCACCTATAGGTAACAACATCGATGGCAAAGGCAACAATGGCCATCACTAACACTCATTCAAAACAATCCATTCCGATTGGTTTATGCACTGTCAGTCAACAGTTTTCTATTTTACTACTTTAGCTGGGACCATCATGTGATAGTCTTCAACCAGAAAGACAATCAGTCGTTAATGTTCTTGTCACCCACCATCTTTGGCTAGTTTTGTAGGTTTTCAATAAGACTAGGGTGAGGAAAGACCTAAGTAAGTTATGGAGAGCAAAGATAGCCCTTATGCAAATTAGTTTAGAAATTAGACCATCTGATTGGTTGATGCAATACTCATTAGGGATGGCCATCGGCCATCGGCCATCGATGTTTATAAAACATCTGTAGGTTATGGTCGATGTTCAATAGTTTTGACATCGATGGGGGAGAACCAGATGGTTTCACACCATCAATGTCAAGCTCAAACTACTAGTTTTGTTTTGCTATTTCCTGGGACACTGAGCATAGCTCCACCCACGACACCAGTGAAGCCCCGCCCCCATATTCTGATTGGCCCACAGGCCAGTCCATCAAATACAATGGATGACCACCGATATGTAACAACATCAATGGCAAGTCAACAGTTTTCTATTTTACTACTTTTGATGGGACCATCATACAACAGTCTTCAACCAACAAACCAATTGGTCAAGAACATTCTTGTTATCAACCATCTTTGGCTGGTTTTGTATGTTTTCAATTAGACTATGGTGAGGAAGGACCTGAATAAGTTATGGAGAGCAAATAAATTCCTTATGCAAATTAGTTTGGAAATTAGACCGTGTGATTAGTTGATGCAATTCTCATTAGGGATGACCATCGATGTTTATAAAACATCGATAGATTATGGTCGATGTTCATAGTTTTTACATTGATGGGGGAGAACCAGATGGTTTCCCACCATCAATGTCAAGCTAAAACGAAAATATTTGTTGTGCTATCTCCTGGGACATGGAATATAGCTCCACCCCCTGAAACATGTGAAGCCCCGCCCCCGTGTTCTGATTGGCCCACGGTCCAGTCAGTCAAATACAATGGATGACCACCTATAGGTAACAACATCGATGGCAAAGGCAACAATGGCCATCACTAACACTCATTCAAAACAAGCCATTCCGATTGGTTTATGCACTGTCATTTAACAGTTTTCTATTTTACTACTTTAGCTGGGACCATCATGTGATAGTCTTCAACCAGCAAGACAATCAGTCGTGAATGTTCTTGTCACCCACCATTTTTGGCTAGTTTTGTAGGTTTTCAATAAGACTAGGGTGAGGAAAGACCTAAGTAAGTTATGTAGAGCAAAGAAAGCCCTTATGCAAATTAGTTTAGAAATTAGATCATCTGATTGGTTGATGCAATACTCATTAGGGATGGCCATCGGCCATCGATGTTTATAAAACATCTATAGGTTATGGTCGATGTTCAATAGTTTTGACATCGATGGGGGAGAACCAGATGGTTTCACACCATCAATGTCAAGCTCAAACTACTAGTTTTGTTTTGCTATTTCCTGGGACACTGAGCATAGCTCCACCCACGACACCAGTGAAGCCCCGCCCCCATATTCTGATTGGCCCACAGGCCAGTCCTTCAAATACAATGGATGACCACCGATATGTAACAACATCAATGGCAAGTCAACAGTTTTCTATTTAACTACTTTTGATGAGACCATCATACAACAGTCTTCAACCAACAAACCAATTGGTCAAGAACATTCTTGTTATCAACCATCTTTGGCTGGTTTTGTATGTTTTCAATTAGACTATGGTGAGGAAGGACCTGAATAAGTTATGGAGAGCAAATAAATTCCTTATGCAAATTAGTTTGGAAATTAGACCGTGTGATTGGTTGATGCAATTCTCATTAGGGATGACCATCGATGTTTATAAAACATCGATAGATTATGGTCGATGTTCATAGTTTTTACATTGATGGGGGAGAACCAGATGGTTTCCCACCATCAATGTCAAGCTAAAACGAAAATATTTGTTGTGCTATCTCCTGGGACATGGAATATAGCTCCACCCCCTGAAACATGTGAAGCCCCGCCCCCGTGTTCTGATTGGCCCACGGTCCAGTCAGTCAAATACAATGGATGACCACCTATAGGTAACAACATCGATGGCAAAGGCAACAATGGCCATCACTAACACTCATTCAAAACAAGCCATTCCGATTGGTTTATGCACTGTCATTTAACAGTTTTCTATTTTACTACTTTAGCTGGGACCATCATGTGATAGTCTTCAACCAGCAAGACAATCAGTCGTGAATGTTCTTGTCACCCACCATTTTTGGCTAGTTTTGTAGGTTTTCAATAAGACTAGGGTGAGGAAAGACCTAAGTAAGTTATGTAGAGCAAAGAAAGCCCTTATGCAAATTAGTTTAGAAATTAGATCATCTGATTGGTTGATGCAATACTCATTAGGGATGGCCATCGGCCATCGATGTTTATAAAACATCTATAGGTTATGGTCGATGTTCAATAGTTTTGACATCGATGGGGGAGAACCAGATGGTTTCACACCATCAATGTCAAGCTCAAACTACTAGTTTTGTTTTGCTATTTCCTGGGACACTGAGCATAGCTCCACCCACGACACCAGTGAAGCCCCGCCCCCATATTCTGATTGGCCCACAGGCCAGTCCATCAAATACAATGGATGACCACCGATATGTAACAACATCAATGGCAAGTCAACAGTTTTCTATTTAACTACTTTTGATGAGACCATCATACAACAGTCTTCAACCAACAAACCAATTGGTCAAGAACATTCTTGTTATCAACCATCTTTGGCTGGTTTTGTAGGTTTTCAATTAGACTATGGTGAGGAAGGACCTAAATAAGTTATAGAGAGCAAATAAATTCCTTATGCAAATTAGTTTGGAAATTAGACCGTGTGATTGGTTGATGCAATTCTCATTAGGGATGACCATCGATGTTCATAAAACATCGATAGATTATGGTCGATGTTCATAGTTTTTACATCGATGGAGGAGAACCAGATGGTTTCCCACCATCAATGTCAAGCTAAAACGAAAAGATTTTTTGTGCTATCTCCTGGGACATGGAATATAGCCCCGCCCCCGTGTTCTGATTGGCCCACGGTCCAGTCAGTCAAATACAATGGATGACCACCTATAGGTAACAACATCGATGGCAAAGGCAACAATGGCCATCACTAACACTCATTCAAAACAATCCATTCCGATTGGTTTATGCACTGTCAGTCAACAGTTTTCTATTTTACTATTTTAGCTGGGACCATCAAGTGATCGTCTTCTACCAGCAAGACAATCAGTCGTGAATGTTCTTGTCACCCACCATCTTTGGCTAGTTTTGTAGGTTTTCAATAAGACTAGGGTGAGGAAAGACCTAAGTAAGTTATGGAGAGCAAAGAAAGCCCTTATGCAAATTAGTTTAGAAATTAGACCATCTGATTGGTTGATGCAATACTCATTAGGGATGGCCATCGGCGATCGATGTTTATAAAACATCTATAGGTTATGGTCGATGTTCAATAGTTTTGACATCGATGGGGGAGAACCAGATGGTTTCACACCATCAATGTCAAGCTCAAACTACTAGTTTTGTTTTGCTATTTCCTGGGACACTGAGCATAGCTCCACCCATGACACCAGTGAAGCCCCGCCCCGCCCCCATATTCTGATTGGCCCACAGGCTAGTCCATCAAATACAATGGATGACCACCGATATGTAACAACATCAATGGCAAGTCAACAGTTTTCTATTTTACTACTTTTGATGGGACCATCATACAACAGTCTTCAACCAACAAACCAATTGGTCAAGAACATTCTTGTTATCAACCATCTTTGGCTGGTTTTGTATGTTTTCAATTAGACTATGGTGAGGAAGAACCTGAATAAGTTATGGAGAGCAAATAAATTCCTTATGCAAATTAGTTTGGAAATTAGACCATGTGATTGGTTGATGCAATTCTCATTAGGGATGACCATCGATGTTTATAAAACATCGATAGATTATGGTCGATGTTCATAGTTTTTACATTGATGGGGGAGAACCAGATGGTTTCCCACCATCAATGTCAAGCTAAAACGAAAATATTTGTTGTGCTATCTCCTGGGACATGGAATATAGCTCCACCCCCTGAAACATGTGAAGCCCCGCCCCCGTGTTCTGATTGGCCCACGGTCCAGTCAGTCAAATACAATGGATGACCACCTATAGGTAACAACATCGATGGCAAAGGCAACAATGGCCATCACTAACACTCATTCAAAACAATCCATTCCGATTGGTTTATGCACTGTCATTTAACAGTTTTCTATTTTACTACTTTAGCTGGGACCATCATGTGATAGTCTTCAACCAGCAAGACAATCAGTCGTGAATGTTCTTGTCACCCACCATTTTTGGCTAGTTTTGTAGGTTTTCAATAAGACTAGGGTGAGGAAAGACCTAAGTAAGTTATGTAGAGCAAAGAAAGCCCTTATGCAAATCAGTTTAGAAATTAGACCATCTGATTGGTTGATGCAATACTCATTAGGGATGGCCATCGGCCATCGATGTTTATAAAACATCTATAGGTTATGGTCGATGTTCAATAGTTTTGACATCGATGGGGGAGAACCAGATGGTTTCCCACCATCAATGTCAAGCTAAAACGAAAAGATTTGTTGTGCTATCTCCTGGGACATGGAATATAGCTCCACCCCCTGAAACATGTGAAGCCCCGCCCCCATGTTCTGATTGGCCCACGGTCCAGTCAGTCAAATACAATGGATGACCACCTATAGGTAACAACATCGATGGCAAAGGCAACAATGGCCATCACTAACACTCATTCAAAACAATCCATTCCGATTGGTTTATGCACTGTCAGTCAACAGTTTTCTATTTTACTACTTTAGCTGGGACCATCATGTGATAGTCTTCAACCAGCAAGACAATCAGTCGTGAATGTTCTTGTCACCCACCATCTTTGGCTAGTTTTGTAGGTTTTCAATAAGACTAGGGTGAGGAAAGACCTAAGTAAGTTATGGAGAGCAAAGAAAGCCCTTATGCAAATTAGTTTAGAAATTAGACCATCTGATTGGTTGATGCAATACTCATTAGGGATGGCCATCGGCCATCGATGTTTATAAAACATCTATAGGTTATGGTCGATGTTCAATAGTTTTGACATCGATGGGGGAGAACCAGATGGTTTCACACCATCAATGTCAAGCTCAAACTACTAGTTTTGTTTTGCTATTTCATGGGACACTGAGCATAGCTCCACCCACGACACCAGTGAAGCCCCGCCCCCATATTCTGATTGGCCCACAGGCCAGTCCATCAAATACAATAGATGACCACCGATATGTAACAACATCAATGGCAAGTCAACAGTTTTCTATTTTACTACTTTTGATGGGACCATCATACAACAGTCTTCAACCAACAAACCAATTGGTCAAGAACATTCTTGTTATCAACCATCTTTGGCTGGTTTTGTAGGTTTTCAATTAGACTATGGTGAGGAAGGACCTAAATAAGTTATGGAGAGCAAATAAATTACTTATGCAAATAAGTTTGGAAATTAGACCATGTGATTGGTTGATGCAATTCTCATTAGGGATGACCATCGATGTTTATAAAACATCGATAGATTATGGTCGATGTTCATAGTTTTTACATTGATGGGGGAGAACCAGATGGTTTCCCACCATCAATGTCAAGCTAAAACGAAAATATTTGTTGTGCTATCTCCTGGGACATGGAATATAGCTCCACCCCCTAAAACATGTGAAGCCCCGCCCCCGTGTTCTGATTGGCCCACGGTCCAGTCAGTCAAATACAATGGATGACCACCTATAGGTAACAACATCGATGGCAAAGGCAACAATGGCCATCACTAACACTCATTCAAAACAATCCATTCCGATTGGTTTATGCACTGTCATTTAACAGTTTTCTATTTTACTACTTTAGCTGGGACCATCATGTGATAGTCTTCAACCAGCAAGACAATCAGTCGTGAATGTTCTTGTCACCCACCATTTTTGGCTAGTTTTGTAGGTTTTCAATAAGACTAGGGTGAGGAAAGACCTAAGTAAGTTATGTAGAGCAAAGAAAGCCCTTATGCAAATCAGTTTAGAAATTAGACCATCTGATTGGTTGATGCAATACTCATTAGGGATGGCCATCGGCCATCGATGTTTATAAAACATCTATAGGTTATGGTCGATGTTCAATAGTTTTGACATCGATGGGGGAGAACCAGATGGTTTCACACCATCAATGTCAAGCTCAAACTACTAGTTTTGTTTTGCTATTTCCTGGGACACTGAGCATAGCTCCACCCACGACACCAGTGAAGTCCCGCCCCCATATTCTGATTGGCCCACAGGCCAGTCCATCAAATACAATGGATGACCACCGATATGTAACAACATCAATGGCAAGTCAACAGTTTTCTATTTTACTACTTTTGATGGGACCATCATACAACAGTCTTCAACCAACAAACCAATTGGTCAAGAACATTCTTGTTATCAACCATCTTTGGCTGGTTTTGTAGGTTTTCAATTAGACTATGGTGAGGAAGGACCTAAATAAGTTATGGAGAGCAAATAAATTCCTTATGCAAATTAGTTTGGAAATTAGACCATGCGATTGGTTGATGCAATTCTCATTAGGGATGACCATCGATGTTTATAAAACATCGATAGATTATGGTCGATTTTCATAGTTTTTACATCGATGGGGGAGAACCAGATGGTTTCCCACCATCAATGTCAAGCTAAAACGAAAAGATTTGTTGTGCTATCTCCTGAAACATGTGAAGCCCCGGCCCCGTGTTCTGATTGGCCCACGGTCCAGTCAGTCAAATACAATGGATGACCACCTATAGGTAACAACATCGATGGCAAAGGCAACAATGGCCATCACTAACACTCATTCCAAACAATCTATTCCGATTGGTTTATGCACTGTCAGTCAACAGTTTTCTATTTTACTACTTTAGCTGGGACCATCATGTGATAGTCTTCAACCAGCAAGACAATCAGTCGTGAATGTTCTTGTCACCCACCATCTTTGGATAGTTTTGTAGGTTTTCAATAAGACTAGGATGAGGAAAGACCTAAGTAAGTTATGGAGAGCAAAGAAAGCCCTTATGCAAATTAGTTTAGAAATTAGACCATCTGATTGGTTGATGCAATACTCATTAGGGATGGCCATCGGCCATCGATGTTTATAAAACATCTATAGGTTATGGTCGATGTTCAATAGTTCTGACATCGATGGGGGAGAACCAGATGGTTTCACACCATCAATGTCAAGCTCAAACTACTAGTTTTGTTTTGCTATTTCCTGGGACACTGAGCATAGCTCCACCCACGACACCAGTGAAGCCCCGCCCCCATATTCTGATTGGCCCACAGGCCAGTCCATCAAATACAATGGATGACCACCGATATGTAACAACATCAATGGCAAGTCAACAGTTTTCTATTTAACTACTTTTGATGAGACCATCATACAACAGTCTTCAACCAACAAACCAATTGGTCAAGAACATTCTTGTTATCAACCATCTTTGGCTGGTTTTGTAGGTTTTCAATTAGACTATGGTGAGGAAGGACCTAAATAAGTTATAGAGAGCAAATAAATTCCTTATGCAAATTAGTTTGGAAATTAGACCGTGTGATTGGTTGATGCAATTCTCATTAGGGATGACCATCGATGTTCATAAAACATCGATAGATTATGGTCGATGTTCATAGTTTTTACATCGATGGAGGAGAACCAGATGGTTTCCCACCATCAATGTCAAGCTAAAACGAAAAGATTTTTTGTGCTATCTCCTGGGACATGGAATATAGCCCCGCCCCCGTGTTCTGATTGGCCCACGGTCCAGTCAGTCAAATACAATGGATGACCACCTATAGGTAACAACATCGATGGCAAAGGCAACAATGGCCATCACTAACACTCATTCAAAACAATCCATTCCGATTGGTTTATGCACTGTCAGTCAACAGTTTTCTATTTTACTATTTTAGCTGGGACCATCAAGTGATCGTCTTCTACCAGCAAGACAATCAGTCGTGAATGTTCTTGTCACCCACCATCTTTGGCTAGTTTTGTAGGTTTTCAATAAGACTAGGGTGAGGAAAGACCTAAGTAAGTTATGGAGAGCAAAGAAAGCCCTTATGCAAATTAGTTTAGAAATTAGACCATCTGATTGGTTGATGCAATACTCATTAGGGATGGCCATCGGCGATCGATGTTTATAAAACATCTATAGGTTATGGTCGATGTTCAATAGTTTTGACATCGATGGGGGAGAACCAGATGGTTTCACACCATCAATGTCAAGCTCAAACTACTAGTTTTGTTTTGCTATTTCCTGGGACACTGAGCATAGCTCCACCCATGACACCAGTGAAGCCCCGCCCCGCCCCCATATTCTGATTGGCCCACAGGCTAGTCCATCAAATACAATGGATGACCACCGATATGTAACAACATCAATGGCAAGTCAACAGTTTTCTATTTTACTACTTTTGATGGGACCATCATACAACAGTCTTCAACAAACAAACCAATTGGTCAAGAACATTCTTGTTATCAACCATCTTTGGCTGGTTTTGTAGGTTTTCAATTAGACTATGGTGAGGAAGGACCTAAATAAGTTATGGAGAACAAATAAATTCCTTATGCAAATTAGTTTGGAAATTAGACCTTGTGATTGGTTGATGCAATACTCATTAGGGATGACCATCAATGTTTATAAAACATCAATAGATTATGGTCGATGTTCATAGTTTTTACATCGATGGGGGAGAACCAGATGGTTTCCCACCATCAATGTCAAGCTAAAACGAAAAGATTTGTTGTGCTATCTCCTGGGACATGGAATATAGCTCCACCCCCTGAAACATGTGAATCCCCGCCCCCATGTTCTGATTGGCCCACGGTCCAGTCAGTCAAATACAATGGATGACCACCTATAGGTAACAACATCGATGGCAAAGGCAACAATGGCCATCACTAACACTCATTCAAAACAATCCATTCCGATTGGTTTATGCACTTTCAGTCAACAGTTTTCTATTTTACTACTTTAGCTGGGACCATCATGTGATAGTCTTCAACCAGCAAGACAATCAGTCATGAATGTTCTTGTCACCCACCATTTTTGGCTAGTTTTGTAGGTTTTCAATAAGACTAGGGTGAGGAAAGACCTAAGTAAGTTATGTAGAGCAAAGAAAGCCCTTATGCAAATCAGTTTAGAAATTAGACCATCTGATTGGTTGATGCAATACTCATTAGGGATGGCCATCGGCCATCGATGTTTATAAAACATCTATAGGTTATGGTCGATGTTCAATAGTTTTGACATCGATGGGGGAGAACCAGATGGTTTCACACCATCAATGTCAAGCTCAAACTACTAGTTTTGTTTTGCTATTTCCTGGGACACTGAGCATAGCTCCACCCACGACACCAGTGAAGTCCCGCCCCCATATTCTGATTGGCCCACAGGCCAGTCCATCAAATACAATGGATGACCACCGATATGTAACAACATCAATGGCAAGTCAACAGTTTTCTATTTTACTACTTTTGATGGGACCATCATACAACAGTCTTCAACCAACAAACCAATTGGTCAAGAACATTCTTGTTATCAACCATCTTTGGCTGGTTTTGTAGGTTTTCAATTAGACTATGGTGAGGAAGGACCTAAATAAGTTATGGAGAGCAAATAAATTCCTTATGCAAATTAGTTTGGAAATTAGACCATGCGATTGGTTGATGCAATTCTCATTAGGGATGACCATCGATGTTTATAAAACATCGATAGATTATGGTCGATTTTCATAGTTTTTACATCGATGGGGGAGAACCAGATGGTTTCCCACCATCAATGTCAAGCTAAAACGAAAAGATTTGTTGTGCTATCTCCTGAAACATGTGAAGCCCCGGCCCCGTGTTCTGATTGGCCCACGGTCCAGTCAGTCAAATACAATGGATGACCACCTATAGGTAACAACATCGATGGCAAAGGCAACAATGGCCATCACTAACACTCATTCCAAACAATCCATTCCGATTGGTTTATGCACTGTCAGTCAACAGTTTTCTATTTTACTACTTTAGCTGGGACCATCATGTGATAGTCTTCAACCAGCAAGACAATCAGTCGTGAATGTTCTTGTCACCCACCATCTTTGGATAGTTTTGTAGGTTTTCAATAAGACTAGGATGAGGAAAGACCTAAGTAAGTTATGGAGAGCAAAGAAAGCCCTTATGCAAATTAGTTTAGAAATTAGACCATCTGATTGGTTGATGCAATACTCATTAGGGATGGCCATCGGCCATCGATGTTTATAAAACATCTATAGGTTATGGTCGATGTTCAATAGTTCTGACATCGATGGGGGAGAACCAGATGGTTTCACACCATCAATGTCAAGCTCAAACTACTAGTTTTGTTTTGCTATTTCCTGGGACACTGAGCATAGCTCCACCCACGACACCAGTGAAGCCCCGCCCCCATATTCTGATTGGCCCACAGGCCAGTCCATCAAATACAATGGATGACCACCGATATGTAACAACATCAATGGCAAGTCAACAGTTTTCTATTTAACTACTTTTGATGAGACCATCATACAACAGTCTTCAACCAACAAACCAATTGGTCAAGAACATTCTTGTTATCAACCATCTTTGGCTGGTTTTGTAGGTTTTCAATTAGACTATGGTGAGGAAGGACCTAAATAAGTTATAGAGAGCAAATAAATTCCTTATGCAAATTAGTTTGGAAATTAGACCGTGTGATTGGTTGATGCAATTCTCATTAGGGATGACCATCGATGTTCATAAAACATCGATAGATTATGGTCGATTTTCATAGTTTTTACATCGATGGGGGAGAACCAGATGGTTTCCCACCATCAATGTCAAGCTAAAACGAAAAGATTTGTTGTGCTATCTCCTGAAACATGTGAAGCCCCGGCCCCGTGTTCTGATTGGCCCACGGTCCAGTCAGTCAAATACAATGGATGACCACCTATAGGTAACAACATCAATGGCAAAGGCAACAATGGCCATCACTAACACTCATTCCAAACAATCCATTCCGATTGGTTTATGCACTGTCAGTCAACAGTTTTCTATTTTACTACTTTAGCTGGGACCATCATGTGATAGTCTTCAACCAGCAAGACAATCAGTCGTGAATGTTCTTGTCACCCACCATCTTTGGATAGTTTTGTAGGTTTTCAATAAGACTAGGATGAGGAAAGACCTAAGTAAGTTATGGAGAGCAAAGAAAGCCCTTATGCAAATTAGTTTAGAAATTAGACCATCTGATTGGTTGATGCAATACTCATTAGGGATGGCCATCGGCCATCGATGTTTATAAAACATCTATAGGTTATGGTCGATGTTCAATAGTTCTGACATCGATGGGGGAGAACCAGATGGTTTCACACCATCAATGTCAAGCTCAAACTACTAGTTTTGTTTTGCTATTTCCTGGGACACTGAGCATAGCTCCACCCACGACACCAGTGAAGCCCCGCCCCCATATTCTGATTGGCCCACAGGCCAGTCCATCAAATACAATGGATGACCACCGATATGTAACAACATCAATGGCAAGTCAACAGTTTTCTATTTAACTACTTTTGATGAGACCATCATACAACAGTCTTCAACCAACAAACCAATTGGTCAAGAACATTCTTGTTATCAACCATCTTTGGCTGGTTTTGTAGGTTTTCAATTAGACTATGGTGAGGAAGGACCTAAATAAGTTATAGAGAGCAAATAAATTCCTTATGCAAATTAGTTTGGAAATTAGACCGTGTGATTGGTTGATGCAATTCTCATTAGGGATGACCATCGATGTTCATAAAACATCGATAGATTATGGTCGATGTTCATAGTTTTTACATCGATGGAGGAGAACCAGATGGTTTCCCACCATCAATGTCAAGCTAAAACGAAAAGATTTTTTGTGCTATCTCCTGGGACATGGAATATAGCCCCGCCCCCGTGTTCTGATTGGCCCACGGTCCAGTCAGTCAAATACAATGGATGACCACCTATAGGTAACAACATCGATGGCAAAGGCAACAATGGCCATCACTAACACTCATTCAAAACAATCCATTCCGATTGGTTTATGCACTGTCAGTCAACAGTTTTCTATTTTACTATTTTAGCTGGGACCATCAAGTGACCGTCTTCTACCAGCAAGACAATCAGTCGTGAATGTTCTTGTCACCCACCATCTTTGGCTAGTTTTGTAGGTTTTCAATAAGACTAGGGTGAGGAAAGACCTAAGTAAGTTATGGAGAGCAAAGAAAGCCCTTATGCAAATTAGTTTAGAAATTAGACCATCTGATTGGTTGATGCAATACTCATTAGGGATGGCCATCGGCGATCGATGTTTATAAAACATCTATAGGTTATGGTCGATGTTCAATAGTTTTGACATCGATGGGGGAGAACCAGATGGTTTCACACCATCAATGTCAAGCTCAAACTACTAGTTTTGTTTTGCTATTTCCTGGGACACTGAGCATAGCTCCACCCATGACACCAGTGAAGCCCCGCCCCGCCCCCATATTCTGATTGGCCCACAGGCTAGTCCATCAAATACAATGGATGACCACCGATATGTAACAACATCAATGGCAAGTCAACAGTTTTCTATTTTACTACTTTTGATGGGACCATCATACAACAGTCTTCAACAAACAAACCAATTGGTCAAGAACATTCTTGTTATCAACCATCTTTGGCTGGTTTTGTAGGTTTTCAATTAGACTATGGTGAGGAAGGACCTAAATAAGTTATGGAGAACAAATAAATTCCTTATGCAAATTAGTTTGGAAATTAGACCTTGTGATTGGTTGATGCAATACTCATTAGGGATGACCATCAATGTTTATAAAACATCGATAGATTATGGTCGATGTTCATAGTTTTTACATCGATGGGGGAGAACCAGATGGTTTCCCACCATCAATGTCAAGCTAAAACGAAAAGATTTGTTGTGCTATCTCCTGGGACATGGAATATAGCTCCACCCCCTGAAACATGTGAAGCCCCGCCCCCATGTTCTGATTGGCCCACGGTCCAGTCAGTCAAATACAATGGATGACCACCTATAGGTAACAACATCGATGGCAAAGGCAACAATGGCCATCACTAACACTCATTCAAAACAATCCATTCCGATTGGTTTATGCACTTTCAGTCAACAGTTTTCTATTTTACTACATTAGCTGGGACCATTATGTGATAGTCTTCAACCAGCAAGACAATCAGTCGTGAATGTTCTTGTCACCCACGATCTTTGGCTAGTTTTGTAGGTTTTCAATAAGACTAGGGTGAGGAAAGACCTAAGTAAGTTATGGAGAGCAAAGAAAGCCCTTATGCAAATTAGTTTAGAAATTAGACCATCTGATTGGTTGATGCAATACTCATTAGGGATGGCCATCGGCCATCGATGTTTATAAAACATCTATAGGTTATGGTCGATGTTCAATAGTTCTGACATCGATGGGGGAGAACCAGATGGTTTCACACCATCAATGTCAAGCTCAAACTACTAGTTTTGTTTTGCTATTTCCTGGGACACTGAGCATAGCTCCACCCACGACACCAGTGAAGCCCCGCCCCCATATTCTGATTGGCCCACAGGCCAGTCCATCAAATACAATGGATGACCACCGATATGTAACAACATCAATGGCAAGTCAACAGTTTTCTATTTTACTACTTTTGATGGGACCATCATACAACAGTCTTCAACCAACAAACCAATTGGTCAAGAACATTCTTGTTATCAACCATCTTTGGCTGGTTTTGTAGGTTTTCAATTAGACTATGGTGAGGAAGGACCTAAATAAGTTATGGAGAGCAAATAAATTCCTTATGCAAATTAGTTTGGAAATTAGACCATGTGATTGGTTGATGCAATTCTCATTAGGGATGACCATCGATGTTTATAAAACATCGATAGATTATGGTCGATGTTCATAGTTTTTACATCGATGGGGGAGAACCAGATGGTTTCCCACCATCAATGTCAAGCTAAAACGAAAAGATTTGTTGTGCTATCTCCTGGGACATGGAATATAGCTCCACCCCCTGAAACATGTGAAGCCCCGCTCCCGTGTTCTGATTGGCCCACGGTCCAGTCAGTCAAATACAATGGATGACCACCTATAGGCAACAATGGCCATCACTAACACTCATTCAAAACAATCCATTCCGATTGGTTTATGCACTGTCAGTCAACAGTTTTCTATTTTACTACTTTAGCTGGGACCATCATGTGATAGTCTTCAACCAGCAAGACAATCAGTCGTGAATGTTCTTGTCACCCACCATCTTTGGATAGTTTTGTAGGTTTTCAATAAGACTAGGATGAGGAAAGACCTAAGTAAGTTATGGAGAGCAAAGAAAGCCCTTATGCAAATTAGTTTAGAAATTAGACCATCTGATTGGTTGATGCAATACTCATTAGGGATGGCCATCGGCCATCGATGTTTATAAAACATCTATAGGTTATGGTCGATGTTCAATAGTTCTGACATCGATGGGGGAGAACCAGATGGTTTCACACCATCAATGTCAAGCTCAAACTACTAGTTTTGTTTTGCTATTTCCTGGGACACTGAGCATAGCTCCACCCACGACACCAGTGAAGCCCCGCCCCCATATTCTGATTGGCCCACAGGCCAGTCCATCAAATACAATGGATGACCACCGATATGTAACAACATCAATGGCAAGTCAACAGTTTTCTATTTAACTACTTTTGATGAGACCATCATACAACAGTCTTCAACCAACAAACCAATTGGTCAAGAACATTCTTGTTATCAACCATCTTTGGCTGGTTTTGTAGGTTTTCAATTAGACTATGGTGAGGAAGGACCTAAATAAGTTATAGAGAGCAAATAAATTCCTTATGCAAATTAGTTTGGAAATTAGACCGTGTGATTGGTTGATGCAATTCTCATTAGGGATGACCATCGATGTTCATAAAACATCGATAGATTATGGTCGATTTTCATAGTTTTTACATCGATGGGGGAGAACCAGATGGTTTCCCACCATCAATGTCAAGCTAAAACGAAAAGATTTGTTGTGCTATCTCCTGAAACATGTGAAGCCCCGGCCCCGTGTTCTGATTGGCCCACGGTCCAGTCAGTCAAATACAATGGATGACCACCTATAGGTAACAACATCAATGGCAAAGGCAACAATGGCCATCACTAACACTCATTCCAAACAATCCATTCCGATTGGTTTATGCACTGTCAGTCAACAGTTTTCTATTTTACTACTTTAGCTGGGACCATCATGTGATAGTCTTCAACCAGCAAGACAATCAGTCGTGAATGTTCTTGTCACCCACCATCTTTGGATAGTTTTGTAGGTTTTCAATAAGACTAGGATGAGGAAAGACCTAAGTAAGTTATGGAGAGCAAAGAAAGCCCTTATGCAAAT
Source organism: Crinia signifera (assembly GCF_055691185.1). NCBI lineage: Eukaryota > Metazoa > Chordata > Amphibia > Anura > Myobatrachidae > Crinia > Crinia signifera. Next base: position 164,454,383 of record NC_139218.1, on the reverse strand, counting down.
TAGTTTAGAAATTAGACCATCTGATTGGTTGATGCAATACTCATTAGGGATGGCCATCGGCCATCGATGTTTATAAAACATCTATAGGTTATGGTCGATGTTCAATAGTTCTGACATCGATGGGGGAGAAACAGATGGTTTCACACCATCAATGTCAAGCTCAAACTACTAGTTTTGTTTTGCTATTTCCTGGGACACTGAGCATAGCTCCACCCACGACACCAGTGAAGCCCCGCCCCCATATTCTGATTGGCCCACAGGCCAGTCCATCAAATACAATGGATGACCACCGATATGTAACAACATCAATGGCAAGTCAACAGTTTTCTATTTAACTACTTTTGATGAGACCATCATACAACAGTCTTCAACCAACAAACCAATTGGTCAAGAACATTCTTGTTATCAACCATCTTTGGCTGGTTTTGTAGGTTTTCAATTAGACTATGGTGAGGAAGGACCTAAATAAGTTATAGAGAGCAAATAAATTCCTTATGCAAATTAGTTTGGAAATTAGACCGTGTGATTGGTTGATGCAATTCTCATTAGGGATGACCATCGATGTTCATAAAACATCGATAGATTATGGTCGATGTTCATAGTTTTTACATCGATGGAGGAGAACCAGATGGTTTCCCACCATCAATGTCAAGCTAAAACGAAAAGATTTTTTGTGCTATCTCCTGGGACATGGAATATAGCCCCGCCCCCGTGTTCTGATTGGCCCACGGTCCAGTCAGTCAAATACAATGGATGACCACCTATAGGTAACAACATCGATGGCAAAGGCAACAATGGCCATCACTAACACTCATTCAAAACAATCCATTCCGATTGGTTTATGCACTGTCAGTCAACAGTTTTCTATTTTACTATTTTAGCTGGGACCATCAAGTGATCGTCTTCTACCAGCAAGACAATCAGTCGTGAATGTTCTTGTCACCCACCATCTTTGGCTAGTTTTGTAGGTTTTCAATAAGACTAGGGTGAGGAAAGACCTAAGTAAGTTATGGAGAGCAAAGAAAGCCCTTATGCAAATTAGTTTAGAAATTAGACCATCTGATTGGTTGATGCAATACTCATTAGGGATGGCCATCGGCGATCGATGTTTATAAAACATCTATAGGTTATGGTCGATGTTCAATAGTTTTGACATCGATGGGGGAGAACCAGATGGTTTCACACCATCAATGTCAAGCTCAAACTACTAGTTTTGTTTTGCTATTTCCTGGGACACTGAGCATAGCTCCACCCATGACACCAGTGAAGCCCCGCCCCGCCCCCATATTCTGATTGGCCCACAGGCTAGTCCATCAAATACAATGGATGACCACCGATATGTAACAACATCAATGGCAAGTCAACAGTTTTCTATTTTACTACTTTTGATGGGACCATCATACAACAGTCTTCAACAAACAAACCAATTGGTCAAGAACATTCTTGTTATCAACCATCTTTGGCTGGTTTTGTAGGTTTTCAATTAGACTATGGTGAGGAAGGACCTAAATAAGTTATGGAGAACAAATAAATTCCTTATGCAAATTAGTTTGGAAATTAGACCTTGTGATTGGTTGATGCAATACTCATTAGGGATGACCATCAATGTTTATAAAACATCGATAGATTATGGTCGATGTTCATAGTTTTTACATCGATGGGGGAGAACCAGATGGTTTCCCACCATCAATGTCAAGCTAAAACGAAAAGATTTGTTGTGCTATCTCCTGGGACATGGAATATAGCTCCACCCCCTGAAACATGTGAAGCCCCGCCCCCATGTTCTGATTGGCCCACGGTCCAGTCAGTCAAATACAATGGATGACCACCTATAGGTAACAACATCGATGGCAAAGGCAACAATGGCCATCACTAACACTCATTCAAAACAATCCATTCCGATTGGTTTATGCACTGTCAGCCAACAGTTTTCTATTTTACTACTTTAGCTGGGACCATCATGTGATAGTCTTTAACCAGCAAGACAATCAGTCGTGAATGTTCTTGTCACCCACCATCTTTGGCTAGTTTTGTAGGTTTTCAATAAGACTAGGGTGAGGAAAGACCTAAGTAAGTTATGGAGAGCAAATAAAGCCATTATGCAAATTAGTTTAGAAATTAGACCATCTGATTGGTTGATGTAATACTCATTAGGGATGGCCATCGGCCATTGATGTTTATAAAAAATCTATAGGTTTTGGTCGATGTTAATTAGTTTTGACATCGATGGGGGAGAACCAGATGGTTTCACACCATCAATGTCAAGCTCAAACTACTAGTTTTGTTTTGCTATTTCCTGGGACACTGAGCATAGCTCCACCCACGACACCAGTGAAGCCCCGCCCCCATATTCTGATTGGCCCACAGGCCAGTCCATCAAATACAATGGATGACCACCGATATGTAACAACATCAATGGCAAGTCAACAGTTTTCTATTTTACTACTTTTGATGGGACCATCATACAACAGTCTTCAACCAACAAACCAATTGGTCAAGAACATTCTTGTTATCAACCATCTTTGGCTGGTTTTGTAGGTTTTCAATTAGACTATGGTGAGGAAGGACCTAAATAAGTTATGGAGAGCAAATAAATTCCTTATGCAAATTAGTTTGGAAATTAGACCATGTGATTGGTTGATGCAATTCTCATTAGGGATGACCATCGATGTTTATAAAACATCGATAGATTATGGTCGATTTTCATAGTTTTTACATCGATGGGGGAGAACCAGATGGTTTCCCACCATCAATGTCAAGCTAAAACGAAAAGATTTGTTGTGCTATCTCCTGAAACATGTGAAGCCCCGGCCCCGTGTTCTGATTGGCCCACGGTCCAGTCAGTCAAATACAATGGATGACCACCTATAGGTAACAACATCGATGGCAAAGGCAACAATGGCCATCACTAACACTCATTCCAAACAATCCATTCCGATTGGTTTATGCACTGTCAGTCAACAGTTTTCTATTTTACTACTTTAGCTGGGACCATCATGTGATAGTCTTCAACCAGCAAGACAATCAGTCGTGAATGTTCTTGTCACCCACCATCTTTGGATAGTTTTGTAGGTTTTCAATAAGACTAGGATGAGGAAAGACCTAAGTAAGTTATGGAGAGCAAAGAAAGCCCTTATGCAAATTAGTTTAGAAATTAGACCATCTGATTGGTTGATGCAATACTCATTAGGGATGGCCATCGGCCATCGATGTTTATAAAACATCTATAGGTTATGGTCGATGTTCAATAGTTCTGACATCGATGGGGGAGAACCAGATGGTTTCACACCATCAATGTCAAGCTCAAACTACTAGTTTTGTTTTGCTATTTCCTGGGACACTGAGCATAGCTCCACCCACGACACCAGTGAAGCCCCGCCCCCATATTCTGATTGGCCCACAGGCCAGTCCATCAAATACAATGGATGACCACCAATATGTAACAACATCAATGGCAAGTCAACAGTTTTCTATTTAACTACTTTTGATGAGACCATCATACAACAGTCTTCAACCAACAAACCAATTGGTCAAGAACATTCTTGTTATCAACCATCTTTGGCTGGTTTTGTAGGTTTTCAATTAGACTATGGTGAGGAAGGACCTAAATAAGTTATAGAGAGCAAATAAATTCCTTATGCAAATTAGTTTGGAAATTAGACCGTGTGATTGGTTGATGCAATTCTCATTAGGGATGACCATCAATGTTCATAAAACATCGATAGATTATGGTCGATGTTCATAGTTTTTACATCGATGGAGGAGAACCAGATGGTTTCCCACCATCAATGTCAAGCAAAAACGAAAAGATTTTTTGTGCTATCTCCTGGGACATGGAATATAGCCCCGCCCCCGTGTTCTGATTGGCCCACGGTCCAGTCAGTCAAATACAATGGATGATTACCTATAGGTAACAACATCGATGGCAAAGGCAACAATGGCCATCACTAACACTCATTCAAAACAATCCATTCCGATTGGTTTATGCACTGTCAGTCAACAGTTTTCTATTTTACTATTTTAGCTGGGACCATCAAGTGATCGTCTTCTACCAGCAAGACAATCAGTCGTGAATGTTCTTGTCACCCACCATCTTTGGCTAGTTTTGTAGGTTTTCAATAAGACTAGGGTGAGGAAAGACCTAAGTAAGTTATGGAGAGCAAAGAAAGCCCTTATGCAAATTAGTTTAGAAATTAGACCATCTGATTGGTTGATGCAATACTCATTAGGGATGGCCATCGGCGATCGATGTTTATAAAACATCTATAGGTTATGGTCGATGTTCAATAGTTTTGACATCGATGGGGGAGAACCAGATGGTTTCACACCATCAATGTCAAGCTCAAACTACTAGTTTTGTTTTGCTATTTCCTGGGACACTGAGCATAGCTCCACCCACGACACCAGTGAAGCCCCGCCCCCATATTCTGATTGGCCCACAGGCCAGTCCATCAAATACAATGGATGACCACCGATATGTAACAACATCAATGGCAAGTCAACAGTTTTCTATTTTACTACTTTTGATGGGACCATCATACAACAGTCTTCAACCAACAAACCAATTGGTCAAGAACATTCTTGTTATCAACCATCTTTGGCTGGTTTTGTAGGTTTTCAATTAGACTATGGTGAGGAAGGACCTAAATAAGTTATGGAGAGCAAATAAATTCCTTATGCAAATTAGTTTGGAAATTAGACCATGTGATTGGTTGATGCAATTCTCATTAGGGATGACCATCGATGTTTATAAAACATCGATAGATTATGGTCGATGTTCATAGTTTTTACATCGATGGGGGAGAACCAGATGGTTTCCCACCATCAATGTCAAGCTAAAACGAAAAGATTTGTTGTGCTATCTCCTGGGACATGGAATATAGCTCCACCCCCTGAAACATGTGAAGCCCCGCTCCCGTGTTCTGATTGGCCCACGGTCCAGTCAGTCAAATACAATGGATGACCACCTATAGGCAACAATGGCCATCACTAACACTCATTCAAAACAATCCATTCCGATTGGTTTATGCACTGTCAGTCAACAGTTTTCTATTTTACTACTTTAGCTGGGACCATCATGTGATAGTCTTCAACCAGCAAGATAATCAGTCGTGAATGTTCTTGTCACCCACCATCTTTGGCTAGTTTTGTAGGTTTTCAATAAGACCAGGGTGAGGAAAGACCTAAGTAAGTTATGGAGAGCAAAGAAAGCCCTTATGCAAATTAGTTTGGAAATTAGACCTTGTGATTGGTTGATGCAATACTCATTAGGGATGACCATCAATGTTTATAAAACATCGATAGATTATGGTCGATGTTCAATAGTTTTGACATCGATGGGGGAGAACCAGATGGTTTCACACCATCAATGTCAAGCTCAAACTACTAGTTTTGTTTTGCTATTTCCTGGGACACTGAGCATAGCTCCACCCACGACACCAGTGAAGCCCCGCCCCCATATTCTGATTGGCCCACAGGCCAGTCCATCAAATACAATGGATGACCACCGATATGTAACAACATCAATTGCAAGTCAACAGTTTTCTAATTTACTACTTTTGATGGGACCATCATACAACAGTCTTCAACCAACAAACCAATTGGTCAAGAACATTCTTGTTATCAACCATCTTTGGCTGGTTTTGTAGGTTTTCAATTAGACTATGGTGAGGAAGGACCTAAATAAGTTATGGAGAGCAAATAAATTCCTTATGCAAATTAGTTTGGAAATTAGACCATGTGATTGGTTGATGCAATTCTCATTAAAGATGACTATCGATGTTTATAAAACATCGATAGATTATGGTCGATGTTCATAGTTTTTACATCGATGGGGGAGAACCAGATGGTTTCCCACCATCAATGTCAAGCTAAAACGAAAAGATTTGTTGTGCTATCTCCTGGGACATGGAATATAGCCCCGCCCCCGTGTTCTGATTGGCCCACGGTCCAGTCAGTCAAATACAATGGATGACCACCTATAGGTAACAACATCGATGGCAAAGGCAACAATGGCCATCACTAACACTCATTCAAAACAATCCATTCCGATTGGTTTATGCACTGTCAGTCAACAGTTTTCTATTTTACTACTTTAGCTGGGACCATCATGTGATAGTCTTCAACCAGCAAGACAATCAGTCGTGAATGTTCTTGTCACCCACCATCTTTGGCTAGTTTTGTAGGTTTTCAATAAGACTAGGGTGAGGAAAGACCTAAGTAAGTTATGGAGAGCAAAGAAAGCCCTTATGCAAATTAGTTTAGAAATTAGACCATCTGATTGGTTGATGCAATACTCATTAGGGATGGCCATCGGCCATCGATGTTTATAAAACATCTATAGGTTATGGTCGATGTTCAATAGTTTTGACATCGATGGGGGAGAACCAGATGGTTTCACACCATCAATGTCAAGCTCAAACTACTAGTTTTGTTTTGCTATTTCCTGGGACACTGAGCATAGCTCCACCCACGACGCCCCGCCCCCATATCCTGATTGGCCCACAGGCCAGTCCATCAAATACAATGGATGACCACCGATATGTAACAACATCAATGGCAAGTCAACAGTTTTCTATTTTACTACTTTTGATGGGACCATCATACAATAGTCTTCAATCAACAAACCAATTGGTCAAGAACATTCTTGTTATCAACCATCTTTGGCTGGTTTTGTAGGTTTTCAATTAGACTATGGTGAGGAAGGACCTAAATAAGTTATGGAGAGCAAATAAATTCCTTATGCAAATTAGTTTGGAAATTAGACCATGTGATTGGTTGATGCAATACTCATTAGGTATGGCCATCGATGTTTATAAAACATCGATAGATTATGGTCGATGTTCATAGTTTTTACATCGATGGGGGAGAACCAGATGGTTTCCCACCATCAATGTCAAGCTAAAACGAAAAGATTTGTTGTGCTATATCCTGGGACATGGAATATAGCTCCACCCCCTGAAACATGTGAAGCCCCGCCCCCGTGTTCTGATTGGCCCACGGTCCAGTCAGTCAAATACAATGGATGACCACCTATAGGTAACAACATCGATGGCAAAGGCAACAATGGCCATCACTAACACTCATTCAAAACAATCCATTCCGATTGGATTATGCACTGTCAGTCAACAGTTTTCTATTTTACTACTTTAGCTGGGACCATCATGTGACAGTCTTCAACCAGCAAGACAATCAGTCGTGAATGTTCTTGTCACCCACCATCTTTGGCTAGTTTTGTAGGTTTTCAATAAGACTAGGGTGAGGAAAGACCTAAGTAAGTTATGGAGAGCAAAGAAAGCCCTTATGCAAATTAGTTTAGAAATTAGACCATCTGATTGGTTGATGCAATACTCATTAGGGATGGCCATCAGCCATTGATGTTTATAAAAAATCTATAGGTTTTGGTCGATGTTCATTAGTTTTGACATCGATGGGGGAGAACCAGATGGTTTCACACCATCAATGTCAAGCTCAAACTACTAGTTTTGTTTTGCTATTTCCTGGGACACTGAGCATAGCTCCATCCATGACACCAGTGAAGCCCCGCCCCCATATTCTGATTGGCCCACAGGCCAGTCCATCAAATACAATGGATGACCACCGATATGTAACAACATCAATGGCAAGTCAACAGTTTTCTATTTTACTACTTTTGATGGGACCATCATACAACAGTCTTCAACCAACAAACCAATTGGTCAAGAACATTCTTGTTCTCAACCATCTTTGGCTGGTTTTGTAGGTTTTCAATTAGACTATGGTGAGGAAGGACCTAAGTAAGTTATGGAGAGCAAAGAAAGCCCTTATGCAAATTAGTTTAGAAATTAGACCATGTGATTGGTTGATGCAATACTCATTAGGGATGACAATCGATGTTTATAAAACATCGATATATTATGGTCGATGTTCATAGTTTTTACATCGATTGGGGAGAACCAGATGGATTCCCACCATCAATGTCAAGCTAAAACGAAAAGATTTGTTGTGCTATCTCCTGGGACATGGAATATAGCTCCACCCCCTGAAACATGTGAAGCCCCGCCCCCGTGTTCTGATTGGCCCACGGTCCAGTCAGTCAAATACAATGGATGGCCACCTATAGGTAACAACATCGATGGCAAAGGCAACAATGGCCATCACTAACACTCATTCAAAACAATCCATTCCGACTGGTTTATGCACTGTCAGTCAACAGTTTTCTATTTTATTACTTTAGCTGGGACCATCATGTGATAGTCTTCAACCAGCAAGACAATCAGTCGTGAATGTTCTTGTCACCCACCATCTTTGGCTAGTTTTGTAGGTTTTCAATAAGACTAGGATGAGGAAAGACCTAAGTAAGTTATGGAGAGCAAAGAAAGCCCTTATGCTAATTAGTTTAGAAATTAGATCATCTGATTGGTTGATGCAATACTCATTAGGGATGGCCATCGGCCATCGATGTTTATAAAACATCAATAGGTTTTGGTCGATGTTCAATAGTTTTGACATCGATGGGGGAGAACCAGATGGTTTCACACCATCAATGTCAAGCTCAAACTACTAGTTTTGTTTTGCTATTTCCTGGGACACTGAGCATAGCTCCACCCACGACGCCCCGCCCCCATATCCTGATTGGCCCACAGGCCAGTCCATCAAATACAATGGATGACCACCGATATGTAACAACATCAATGGCAAGTCAACAGTTTTCTATTTTACTACTTTTGATGGGACCATCATACAATAGTCTTCAATCAACAAACCAATTGGTCAAGAACATTCTTGTTATCAACCATCTTTGGCTGGTTTTGTAGGTTTTCAATTAGACTATGGTGAGGAAGGACCTAAATAAGTTATGGAGAGCAAATAAATTCCTTATGCAAATTAGTTTGGAAATTAGACCATGTGATTGGTTGATGCAATACTCATTAGGTATGACCATCGATGTTTATAAAACATCGATAGATTATGGTCGATGTTCATAGTTTTTACATCGATGGGGGAGAACCAGATGGTTTCCCACCATCAATGTCAAGCTAAAACGAAAAGATTTGTTGTGCTATATCCTGGGACATGGAATATAGCTCCACCCCCTGAAACATGTGAAGCCCCGCCCCCGTGTTCTGATTGGCCCACGGTCCAGTCAGTCAAATACAATGGATGACCGCCTATACATAACAACATCGATGGCAAAGGCAACAATGGCCATCACTAACACTCATTCAAAACAATCCATTCCGATTGGTTTATGCACTGTCAGTCAACAGTTTTCTATTTTACTACTTTAGTTGGGACCATCATGTGATATTCTTCAACCAGCAAGACAATCAGTCGTTAATGTTCTTGTCACCCACCATCTTTGGCTAGTTTTGTAGGTTTTCAATAAGACTAGGGTGAGGAAAGACCTAAGTAAGTTATGGAGAGCAAAGAAAGCCCTTATGCAAATTAGTTTAGAAATTAGTCCATCTGATTGGTTGATGCAATACTCATTAGGGATGGCCATCGGCCATCGATGTTTATAAAACATCTATAGGTTATGGTCGATGTTCAATAGTTTTGACATCGATGGGGGAGAACCAGATGGTTTCACACCATCAATGTCAAGCTCAAACTACTAGTTTTGTTTTGCTATTTCCTGGGACACTGAGCATAGCTCCACCCACGACGCCCCGCCCCCATATCCTGATTGGCCCACAGGCCAGTCCATCAAATACAATGGATGACCACCGATATGTAACAACATCAATGGCAAGTCAACAGTTTTCTATTTTACTACTTTTGATGGGACCATCATACAACAGTCTTCAACCAACAAACCAATTGGTCAAGAACATTCTTGTTATCAACCATCTTTGGCTGGTTTTGTAGGTTTTCAATTAGACTATGGTGAGGAAGGACCTAAATAAGTTATGGAGAGCAAATAAATTCCTTATGCAAATTAGTTTGGAAATTAGACCATGTGATTGGTTGATGCAATACTCATTAGGTATGACCATCGATGTTTATAAAACATCGATAGATTATGGTCGATGTTCATAGTTTTTACATCGATGGGGGAGAACCAGATGGTTTCCCACCATCAATGTCAAGCTAAAACGAAAAGATTTGTTGTGCTATCTCCTGGGACATGGAATATAGCCCTGCCCCCGTGTTCTGATTGGCCCATGGTCCAGTCAGTCAAATACAATGGATGACCACCTATAGGTAACAACATCGATGGCAAAGGCAACAATGGCCATCACTAACACTCATTCAAAACAATCCATTCCGATTAGTTTATGCACTGTCAGTCAACAGTTTTCTATTTTACTACTTTAGCTGGGACCATCATGTGATAGTCTTCAACCAGCAAGACAATCAGTCGTGAATGTTCTTGTCACCCACCATCTTTGGCTAGTTTTGTAGGTTTTCAATAAGACTAGGGTGAGGAAAGACCTAAGTAAGTTATGGAGAGCAAATAAAGCCCTTATGCAAATTAGTTTAGAAATTAGACCATCTGATTGGTTGATGCAATACTCATTAGGGATGGCCATCGGCCATTGATGTTTATAAAACATCTATAGGTTATGGTCGATGTTCAATAGTTTTGACATCGATGGGGGAGAACCAGATGGTTTCACACCATCAATGTCAAGCTCAAACTACTAGTTTTGTTTTGCTATTTCCTGGGACACTGAGCATAGCTCCACCCACGACACCAGTGAAGCCCCAACCCCATATTCTGATTGGCCCACAGGCCAGTCCATCAAATACAATGGATGACCACCGATATGTAACAACATCAATGGCAAGTCAACAGTTTTCTATTTTACTACTTTTGATGGGACCATCATACAACAGTCTTCAACCAACAAACCAATTGGTCAAGAACTTTCTTGTTATCAACCATCTTTGGCTGGTTTTGTAGGTTTTCAATTAGACTATGGTGAGGAAGGACCTAAAAAAGTTATGGAGAGCAAATAAATTCCTTATGCAAATTAGTTTGGAAATTAGACCATGTGATTGGTTGATGCAATTCTCATTAGGGATGACCATCGATGTTTATAAAACATCGATATATTATGGTCGATGTTCATAGTTTTTACATTGATGGGGGAGAACCAGATGGTTTGCCACCATCAATGTCAAGCTAAAACGAAAATATTTGTTGTGCTATCTCCTGGGACATGGAATATAGCTCCACCCCCTGAAACATGTGAAACCCCGCCCCCGTGTTCTGATTGGCCCACGGTCCAGTCAGTCAAATACAATGGATGACCACCTATAGGTAACAACATCGATGGCAAAGGCAACAATGGCCATCACTAACACTCATTCAAAACAATCCATTCCGATTGGTTTATGCACTGTCAGTCAACAGTTTTCTATTTTACTACTTTAGCTGGGACCATCATGTGATAGTCTTCAACCAGCAAGACAATCAGTCGTGAATGTTCTTGTCACCCACCATCTTTGGCTAGTTTTGTAGGTTTTCAATAAGACTAGGGTGAGGAAAGACCTAAGTAAGTTATGTAGAGCAAAGAAAGCCCTTATGCAAATCAGTTTAGAAATTAGACCATCTGATTGGTTGATGCAATACTCATTAGGGATTGCCATCGGCCATCGATGTTTATAAAACATCTATAGGTTTTGGTCGATGTTTAATAGTTTTGACATCGATGGGGGAGAACCAGATGGTTTCACACCATCAATGTCAAGCTCAAACTACTAGTTTTGTTTTGCTATTTCCTGGGACACTGAGCATAGCTCCACCCACGACACCAGTGAAGCCCCGCCCCCATATTCTGATTGGCCCACAGGCCAGTCCATCAAATACAATGGATGACCACCGATATGTAACAACATCAATGGCAAGTCAACAGTTTTCTATTTTACTACTTTTGATGGGACCATCATACAACAGTCTTCAACCAACAAACCAATTGGTCAAGAACATTCTTGTTATCAACCATCTTTGGCTGGTTTTGTAGGTTTTCAATTAGACTATGGTGAGGAAGGACCTAAATAAGTTATGGAGAGCAAATAAATTCCTTATGCAAATTAGTTTGGAAATTAGACCATGTGATTGGTTGATGCAATTCTCATTAGGGATGACCATCGATGTTTATAAAAAATCGATAGATTATGGTCAATGTTCATAGTTTTTACATCAATGGGGGAGAACCAGATGGTTTCCCACCATCAATGTCAAGCTAAAACGAAAAGATTTGTTGTGCTATCTCCTGGGACATGGAATATAGCTCCACCCCCTGAAACATGTGAAGCCCCGCCCCCGTGTTCTGATTGGCCCACGTTCCAGTCAGTCAAATACAATGGATGACCACCTATATGTAACAACATCGATGGCAAAGGCAACAATGGCCATCACTAACACTCATTCAAAACAATCCATTCCGATTGGTTTATGCACTGTCAGTCAACAGTTTTCTATTTTACTACTTTAGCTGAGACCATCATGTGATAGTCTTCAACCAGCAAGACAATCAGTCGTTAATGTTCTTGTCACCCACCATCTTTGGCTAGTTTTGTAGGTTTTCAATAAGACTAGGGTGAGGAAAGACCTAAGTAAGTTATGGAGAGCAAAGAAAGCCCTTATGCAAATTAGTTTAGAAATTAGACCATCTTATTGGTTGATGCAATACTCATTAGGGATGGCCATCGGCCATCGATGTTTATAAAACATCTATAGGTTATGGTCGATGTTCAATAGTTTTGACATCGATGGGGGAGAACCAGATGGTTTCACACCATCAATGTCAAGCTCAAACTACTAGTTTTGTTTTGCTATTTCCTGGGACACTGAGCATAGCTCCACCCACGACGCCCCGCCCACATATCCTGATTAGCCCACAGGCCAGTCCATCAAATACAATGGATGATCACCGATATGTAACAACATCAATGGCAAGTCAACAGTTTTCTATTTTACTACTTTTGATGGGACCATCATACAACAGTCTTCGACCAACAAACCAATTGGTCAAGAACATTCTTGTTATCAACCATCTTTGGCTGGTTTTGTAGGTTTTCAATTAGACTATGGTGAGGAAGGACCTAAATAAGTTATGGAGAGCAAATAAATTCCTTATGCAAATTAGTTTGGAAATTAGACCGTGTGATTGGTTGATGCAATTCTCATTAGGGATGACCATCAATGTTTATAAAACATCGATAGATTATGGTCGATGTTCATAGTTTTTACATCAATGGGGGAGAACCAGATGGTTTCCCACCATCAATGTCAAGCTAAAACGAAAAGATTTGTTGTGCTATCTCCTGGGACATGGAATATAGCTCCACCCCCTGAAACATGTGAAACCCCGCCCCCGTGTTCTGATTGGCCCACGGTCCAGTCCATCAAATACAATGGATGACCACCGATATGTAACAACATCAATGGCAAGTCAACAGTTTTCTATTTTACTACTTTTGATGGGACCATCATACAACAGTCTTCAACCAACAAACCAATTGGTCAAGAACATTCTTGTTATCAACCATCTTTGGCTGGTTTTGTAGGTTTTCAATTAGACTATGGTGAGGAAGGACCTAAATAAGTTATGGAGAGCAAATAAATTCCTTATGCAAATTAGTTTGGAAATTAGACCATGTGATTGGTTGATGCAATTCTCATTAGGGATGACCATCGATGTTTATAAAACATCGATATATTATGGTCGATGTTCATAGTTTTTACATTGATGGGGGAGAACCAGATGGTTTGCCACCATCAATGTCAAGCTAAAACGAAAATATTTGTTGTGCTATCTCCTGGGACATGGAATATAGCTCCACCCCCTGAAACATGTGAAACCCCGCCCCCGTGTTCTGATTGGCCCACGGTCCAGTCAGTCAAATACAATGGATGACCACCTATAGGTAACAACATCGATGGCAAAGGCAACAATGGCCATCACTAACACTCATTCAAAACAATCCATTCCGATTGGTTTATGCACTGTCAGTCAACAGTTTTCTATTTTACTACTTTAGCTGGGACCATCATGTGATAGTCTTCAACCAGCAAGACAATCAGTCGTGAATGTTCTTGTCACCCACCATTTTTGGCTAGTTTTGTAGGTTTTCAATAAGACTAGGGTGAGGAAAGACCTAAGTAAGTTATGTAGAGCAAAGAAAGCCCTTATGCAAATCAGTTTAGAAATTAGACCATCTGATTGGTTGATGCAATACTCATTAGGGATTGCCATCGGCCATCGATGTTTATAAAACATCTATAGGTTTTGGTCGATGTTTAATAGTTTTGACATCGATGGGGGAGAACCAGATGGTTTCACACCATCAATGTCAAGCTCAAACTACTAGTTTTGTTTTGCTATTTCCTGGGACACTGAGCATAGCTCCACCCACGACACCAGTGAAGCCCCGCCCCCATATTCTGATTGGCCCACAGGCCAGTCCATCAAATACAATGGATGACCACCGATATGTAACAACATCAATGGCAAGTCAACAGTTTTCTATTTTACTACTTTTGATGGGACCATCATACAACAGTCTTCAACCAACAAACCAATTGGTCAAGAACATTCTTGTTATCAACCATCTTTGGCTGGTTTTGTAGGTTTTCAATTAGACTATGGTGAGGAAGGACCTAAATAAGTTATGGAGAGCAAATAAATTCCTTATGCAAATTAGTTTGGAAATTAGACCATGTGATTGGTTGATGCAATTCTCATTAGGGATGACCATCGATGTTTATAAAAAATCGATAGATTATGGTCAATGTTCATAGTTTTTACATCAATGGGGGAGAACCAGATGGTTTCCCACCATCAATGTCAAGCTAAAACGAAAAGATTTGTTGTGCTATCTCCTGGGACATGGAATATAGCTCCACCCCCTGAAACATGTGAAGCCCCGCCCCCGTGTTCTGATTGGCCCACGTTCCAGTCAGTCAAATACAATGGATGACCACCTATATGTAACAACATCGATGGCAAAGGCAACAATGGCCATCACTAACACTCATTCAAAACAATCCATTCCGATTGGTTTATGCACTGTCAGTCAACAGTTTTCTATTTTACTACTTTAGCTGAGACCATCATGTGATAGTCTTCAACCAGCAAGACAATCAGTCGTTAATGTTCTTGTCACCCACCATCTTTGGCTAGTTTTGTAGGTTTTCAATAAGACTAGGGTGAGGAAAGACCTAAGTAAGTTATGGAGAGCAAAGAAAGCCCTTATGCAAATTAGTTTAGAAATTAGACCATCTTATTGGTTGATGCAATACTCATTAGGGATGGCCATCGGCCATCGATGTTTATAAAACATCTATAGGTTATGGTCGATGTTCAATAGTTTTGACATCGATGGGGGAGAACCAGATGGTTTCACACCATCAATGTCAAGCTCAAACTACTAGTTTTGTTTTGCTATTTCCTGGGACACTGAGCATAGCTCCACCCACGACGCCCCGCCCACATATCCTGATTAGCCCACAGGCCAGTCCATCAAATACAATGGATGATCACCGATATGTAACAACATCAATGGCAAGTCAACAGTTTTCTATTTTACTACTTTTGATGGGACCATCATACAACAGTCTTCGACCAACAAACCAATTGGTCAAGAACATTCTTGTTATCAACCATCTTTGGCTGGTTTTGTAGGTTTTCAATTAGACTATGGTGAGGAAGGACCTAAATAAGTTATGGAGAGCAAATAAATTCCTTATGCAAATTAGTTTGGAAATTAGACCGTGTGATTGGTTGATGCAATTCTCATTAGGGATGACCATCGATGTTTATAAAACATCGATAGATTATGGTCGATGTTCATAGGTTTTACATCGATGGGGGAGAACCAGATGGTTTCCCACCATCAATGTCAAGCTAAAACGAAAAGATTTGGTTTCCCACCATCAATGTCAAGCTAAAACGAAAAGATTTGTTGTGCTATCTCCTGGGACATGGAATATAGCTCCACCCCCTGAAACATGTGAAGCCCCGCCCCCGTGTTCTGATTGGCCCACGGTCCAGTCAGTCAAATACAATGGATGACCACCTATAGGTAACAACATCGATGGCAAAGGCAACAGTGGCCATCACTAACACTCATTCAAAACAATACATTCCGATTGGTTTATGCACTGTCAGTCAACAGTTTTCTATTTTACTACTTTTGATGGGACCATCATACAAGTCTTCAACAAACAAACCATTTTTTTTTTTTTTTTTTTTTACTAAACCATCAGGTTTAGAGATAACATGCATTGTCCCATCAGGGACTAATCCATCAATCATGCTCAACCTGTAGCATTTATCTCCAACTCATCATTCTGGTCTTTATTTTTTTCTTAACTTTTAACTTATAGAGACTAACATAATTTTGCATAAACACACCTCCTTTCCAGTGCACCTCCCCAAACGGTCACACCCCAAACACTCAGCCTGGGGGCCATTTTAAACAATACTCCAAAAAAACACACTAACCCAAATTACTCATATTGATCCACATAATTCACTCCTTCTTGAAAAACTGGAATCCACGCTTTTGCTGGTTTAAAACCTTCTGGAACCACCCAAAAATCTGTGTTCGATTTCCAGGACACAAAACCCAGTTTCTCCAACACATCTGTCTTTACTTCCTTAAGCACATTCTTTAGGATAACTGCAACCTTTCCACCATACAGAGTCCCAGACACTCCTGAACCCTCTGATGTACTTGAGTCTTCACTTTCAGACCAGTCCTTAACTTTCTTTTTCTTTCTTTCCCGTTCAATCTTATCCTTTGATTTTCCCCTGCCCTCCTCCTTAGAACAATCAGATAAGTCCACTGGTATACACATCTCCTCAACCATTTCCACTTTATTTTCCTTCTCAACAGGTTCACTCTTTTCTACTTCTGCCACAACCTGTTCCTTCTCTGAATCATTACCTTCTGTATACGTTTCCTGCTGCTTTTTAAAGACAGGGCAGCTCCTTGCCATATGATCTGCAGCTCCACATATATCACATTTGCATATTTCAGGACATTCATTAGCCATGTGCCCTGCTTTTTTGCACTTCCTACATTTCTTCTCTGCTGAACACTCGCTCTGAACATGTCCATAAGAAAAACATTTCCTACAATATGTAGGCTGGCCAGGATAGTACAAAAAACCACGTTTTCCTCCTATGTTGAAACTTGCTGAAGGATGTTTAACCCCTCCTATGCCACCGGGCTCTGGCTTAAACTTGACAAAAAAACTTAATCTTGCCATTAAAAATCCCAAAGGAATTTTTCATGCGCTCTCCTCCTTTTATCTCAGTGCAGTATTGCAACAAAAAGGATATAACCAAATTCACATCTGTATACGGGTCATAAAGATGTATATACATAGGCCTTTGTAACGCAAAAAACAGTTCAGTGAGCTTAATTCCCTCCATGATGGAGTTAGCCCCCTTAATGCAGTCTTTTAATTTCCCGCAGGCATCAAGACAACGATTCATCTCGTACAAGGTAATATCGTACATACCGGCTTTCTGGAAATCTTGCAGACAAAAAATCTCATTTTTTCCAATTCCAGCTACCTTTATCAAAATTTTCTCCATGATAAACTCCAAATCCACATCCTTCCTCAGAGCCAAATCGACTTCCAATCGAAACGTATTGCGCACCATCTTGGACACGATCAATCTTAACTCCTTCAACTCGCCTTCCCGTTCTCGTTCTCAGGGGATCTCCAGCATGAAGAACCCCCAAACAGACAATTGACCAAGAATGTTCTTGTTATCAACCATCTTTTGCTGGTTTTCAATTAGACTATAGTGAGGAAGGACCGAAATAAGTTATGGAGAGCAAATAAATTCCTTATGCAAATTAGTTTGGAAATTAGACCATGTGATTGGTTGATGCAATTCTCATTAGGGATGACCATCGATGTTTATAAAACATCGACAGATTATGGTCGATGTTCATAGTTTTTACATCGATGGGGGAGAACCAGATGGTTTCCCTCCATCAATGTCAAGCTAAAACGAAAAGATTTGTTGTGCTATCTCCTGGGACATGGAATATAGCTCCACCCCTTGAAACATGTGAAGCCCCGCCCCCGTGTTCTGATTGGCCCACGGTCCAGTCAGTCAAATACAATGGATGACCACCTATAGGTAACAACATCGATGGCAAAGGCAACAATGGCCATCACTAACACTCATTCAAAACAATCCATTCCGATTGGTTTATGCACTGTCAGTCAACAGTTTTCTATTTTACTACTTTAGCTGGGACCATCATGTGATAGTCTTCAACCAGCAAGACAATCAGTCGTGAATGTTCTTGTCACCCACCATCTTTGGCTAGTTTTGTAGGTTTTCAATAAGACTAGGGTGAGGAAAGACCTAAGTAAGTTATGGAGAGCAAATAAAGCCCTTATGCAAATTAGTTTAGAAATTAGACCATCTGATTGGTTGATGCAATACTCATTAGGGATGGCCATCGGCCATCGATGTTTATAAAACATCTATAGGTTATGGTCGATGTTCAATAGTTTTGACATCGATGGGGGAGAACCAGATGGTTTCACACCATCAATGTCAAGCTCAAACTACTAGTTTTGTTTTGCTATTTCCTGGGACACTGAGCATAGCTCCACCCACGACACCAGTGAAGCCCCGCCCCCATATTCTGATTGGCCCACAGGCCAGTCCATCAAATACAATGGATGACCACCGATATGTAACAACATCAATGGCAAGTCAACAGTTTTCTATTTTACTACTTTTGATGGGACCATCATACAAGTCTTCAACCAACAAACCAATTGGTCACGAACATTCTTGTTATCAACCATCTTTGGCTGGTTTTGTAGGTTTTCAATTAGACTATGGTGAGGAAGGACCGAAATAAGTTATGGAGAGCAAATAAATTCCTTATGCAAATTAGTTTGGAAATTAGACCATGTGATTGGTTGATGCAATTCTCATTAGGGATGACCATCGATGTTTATAAAACATCGATAAATTATGGTCGATGTTCATAGTTTTTACATCGATTGGGGAGAACCAGATGGTTTCCCACCATCAATGTCAAGCTAAAACGAAAAGATTTGTTGTGCTATCTCCTGGGACATGGAATATAGCTCCACCCCCTGAAACATGTGAAGCACCGCCCCTGTGTTCTGATTGGCCCACGGTCCAGTCAGTCAAATACAATGGATGACCACCTATAGGTAACAACATCGATGGCAAAGGCAACAATGGCCATCACTAACACTCATTCAAAACAATCCATTCCGATTGGTTTATGCACTGTCAGTCAACAGTTTTCTATTTTACTACTTTAGCTGGGACCATCATGTGATAGTCTTCAACCAGCAAGACAATCAGTCGTGAATGTTCTTGTCACTCACTATCTTTGGCTAGTTTTGTAGGTTTTCAATAAGACTAGGGTGAGGAAAGACCCAAGTAAGTTATGGAGAGCAAATAAAGCCCTTATGCAAATTAGTTTAGAAATTAGACCATCTGATTGGTTGATGCAATACTCATTAGGGATGCCCTTCGGCCATCGATGTTTATAAAACATCTATAGGTTATGGTCGATGTTCAATAGTTTTGACATCGATGGGGGAGAACCAGATGGTTTCACACCATCAATGTCAAGCTCAAACTACTAGTTTTGTTTTGCTATTTCCTGGGACACTGAGCATAGCTCCACCCACGACACCAGTGAAGCCCCGCCCCCATATTCTGATTGGCCCACAGGACAGTCCATCACATACAATGGATGACCACCGATATGAAACAACATCAATGGCAAGTCAAAAGTTTTCTATTTTACTACTTTTGATGGGACCATCATACAACAGTCTTCATCCAACAAACCAATTGGTCAAGAACATTCTTGTTATCAACCATCTTTGGCTGGTTTTGTAGGTTTTCAATTAGACTATGGTGAGGAAGGACCTAAATAAGTTATGGAGAGCAAATAAATTCCTTATGCAAATTAGTTTGGAAATTAGACCATGTGATTGGTTGATGCATTTCTCATTAGGGATGACCATCGATGTTTATAAAACATCGATAGATTATGGTCGATGTTCATAGTTTTTACATCGATGGGGGAGAACCAGATGGTTTCCCACCATCAATGTCAAGCTAAAACGAAAAGATTTGTTGTGCTATCTCCTGGGACATGGAATATAGCTCCACCCCCTGAAACATGTGAAGCCCCGCCCCCGTGTTCTGATTGGCCCACGGTCCAGTCAGTCAAATACAATGGATGACCACCTATAGGTAACAACATCAATGGCAAAGGTAACAATGGCCATCACTAACACTCATTCAAAACAATCCATTCCAATTGGTTTATGCACTGTCAGTCAACAGTTTTCTATTTTACTACTTTAGCTGGGACCATCATGTGATAGTCTTCAACCAGCAAGACAATAGGTCAAGAATGCTCTTTTTATCAACCACCTGTGGCTGGTTCTGCAGGTGTTCAATTAAACTAGGGTTAGGAAGGACCTCAGTAAGTTATGGAGAGTAAATAAAGCCCTTATGCAAATTAGTTTAGAATTGAGATCATCTGATTGGTTAATGCAATTGACATTCAAAATAAGCCACTCTGATTGGTTTATGTACTGTCGGTCAACAGTTTTCTATTTTACAACTTTTGCTGGGACCATCATGCAATAGTCTTAAACCAGCAAGACAATTGGTCAAGAATGCTCTTGTTATCAACTATCTGTGGCTGGTTCTGCAGGTGTTCAATTAAACTAGGGTTAGGAAGGACCTCAGTAAGTTATGGAGAGCAAATAAAGCGCTTATGCAAATTAGTTTAGAATTGAGATCATCTGATTGGTTGATGCAATTGTCATTCAAAATAAGCCACTCTGATTGGTTTATGTACTGTCAGTCAACAGTTTTCTATTTTACAACTTTTGCTGGGACCATCATGCAATAGTTTTCAACCAGCAAGACAATTGGTCAAGAATGCTCTTGTTATCAACTATCTGTGGCTTGTTCTGCAGGTGTTCAATTAAACTATTGGCAGGAAGGACCTCAGTAAGTTATGGAGAGTAAAAAAAGCCCTTATGCAAATTAGTTTAGAATTGAGGCCATCTGATTGGTTGATACAATTGTCATTCAAAATAAGCCATTCTGATTGATTTATGTACTGTCAGTCAACAGTTTTCTATTTTACAACTTTTGCTGGGACCATCATGCAATAGTCTTCAACCAGCAAGACAATTGGTCAAGAATGCTCTTGTTATCAACTATCTGTGGCTGGTTCTGCAGGTGTTCAATCAAACTAGGGTTAGGAAGGACCTCAGTAAGTTATGGAGAGTAAATAAAGCCCTTATGCAAATTAGTTAAGAATTGAGACCATCTGATTGGTTGATACAATTGTCATTCAAAATAAGCCACTCTGATTGGTTTATGTAATGTCAGTCAACAGTTTTCTATTTTACAACTTTTGCTGGGACCATCATGCAATAGTCTTCAACCAGCAAGACAATTGGTCAAGAATGCTCTTGTTATCCACTACCTGTGGCTGGTTCTGAAGGTGTTCAATTAAACTAGGGTTAGGAAGGACCTCAGTAAGTTATGGAGAGTAAATAAAGCCCATATGCAAATTAGTTTAGAATTGAGACCATCTGATTGGTTGATGCAATTGTCATTCAAAATAAGCCATTCTGATTGGTTTATGTACTGTCAGTCAACAGTTTTCTATTTTACAACTTTTGCTGGGACCATCATGCAATAGTCTTAAGCCAGCAAGACAATTGGTCAAGAATGCTCTTGTTATCAACTATCTGTGGCTGGTTCTGCAGGTGTTCAATTAAACTAGGGTTAGGAAGGACCTCAGTAAGTTATGGAGAGTAAATAAAGCCCTTATGCAAATTAGTTTAGAATTGAGATCATCTGATTGGTTAATGCAATTGTCATTCAAAATAAGCCACTCTGATTGGTTTATGTACTGTCAGTCAACAGTTTTCTATTTTACAACTTTTGCTGGGACCATCATTCAATAGTCTTCAACCAGCAAGACAATTGGTCAAGAATGCTCTTGTTATCAACTATCTGTGGCTGGTTCTGCAGGTGTTCAATTAAACTAGGGTTAGGATGGACCTCAGTAAGTTATGGAGAGCAAATAAAGCCATTATGCAAATTAGTTTAGAATTGAGATCACCTGATTGGTTGATGCAATTGTCATTCAAAATAAGCCATTCTGATTGGTTTATGTACTGTCAGTCAACAGTTTTCTATTTTACAACTTTTGCTGGAACCATCATGCAATAGTCTTCAACCAGCAAGACAATTGGTCAAGAATGCTCTTGTTATCCACTATCTGTGGCTGGTTCTGAAGGTGTTCAATTAAACTAGGGTTAGGAAGGACCTCAGTAAGTTATGGAGAGTAAATAAAGCCCTTATGCAAATTAGTTTAGAATTGAGACCATCTGTTTGGTTGATGCAATTGTCATTCAAAATAAGCCATTCTGATTGGTTTATGTACTGTCAGTCAACAGTTTTCTATTTTACAACTTTTGCTGGGACCATCATGCAATAGTCTTCAACCAGCAAGACAATTGGTCAAGAATGCTCTTGTTATCAACTATCTGTGGCTGGTTCTGCAGGTGTTCAATTAAACTAGGGTTAGGAAAGACCTCAGTAAGTTATGAAGAGCAAATAAAGCGCTTATGCAAATTAGTTTAGAATTGAGATCATCTGATTGGTTGATGCAATTGTCATTCAAAATAAGCCACTCTGATTGGTTTATGTACTGTCAGTCAACAGTTTTCTATTTTACAACTTTTGCTGGGACCATCATGCCATAGTCTTCAACCAGCAAGACATTTGGTCAAGAATGCTCTTGTTATCAACTATCTGTAGCTTGTTCTGCAGGTGTTCAATTAAACTATGGGCAGGAAGGACCTCAGTAAGTTATGGAGAGTAAAAAAAGCCCTTATGCAAATTAGTTTAGAATTGAGATCACCTGATTGGTTGATGCAATTGTCATTCAAAATAAGCCATTCTGATTGGTTTATGTACTGTCAGTCAACAGTTTTCTATTTTACAACTTTTGCTGGGACCATTATGCAATAGTCTTCAACCAGCAAGACAATTGGTCAAGAATGCTCTTGTTATCCACTATCTGTGGCTGGTTCTGAAGGCGTTCAATTAAACTAGGGTTAGGAAGGACCTCAGTAAGTTATGGAGAGTAAATAAAGCCCTTATGCAAATTAGTTTAGAATTGAGACCATCTGATTGGTTGATGCAATTGTCATTCAAAATAAGCCATTCTGATTGGTTTATGTACTGTCAGTCAACAGTTTTCGATTTTACAACTTTTGCTGGTACCATCATGCAATAGTCTTCAACCAGCAAGACAATTTGTCAATAATGCTCTTGTTATCAACTATCTGTGGCTGGTTCTGCAGGTGTTCAATTAAACTAGGGTTAGGAAAGACCTCAGTAAGTTATGGAGAGCAAATAAAGCGCTTATGCAAATTAGTTTAGAATTGAGATCATCTGATTGGTTGATGCAATTGTCATTCAAAATAAGCCACTCTGATTGGTTTATGTACTGTCAGTCAACAGTTTTCTATTTTACAACTTTTGCTGGGACCATCATGCAATAAAAAAAACTATACACCATTATCTCCAGAATAAGGTAAGTCGTGCTTAAATTGTTCTTCTAATTAATTTGTAAATGTAACCCAAATGCCTTTTTTTCCCAGGGTACCACCCCCACTATCCACGCGCACCCGAAGCGTGGCGAGCGCAGCGAGCCCCGCGAGGGGCGGCGGTACGCGTCCTCCGACCTTTTCATGCCCTACTATCCACGTCGGCGTGGAGTTGAGAATAGAATAGTGTGGCGAGCGCAGCGAGCCACCGAGCCCGAAGCGTGGCGAGCGCAGCGAGCCCCGCGAGGGGACGCGGATACCTTCACAGTTATATGCGTCCCCTCGCAGGCTTCACAGGTGTCCGTGGCGAAAAGCGGACACCTGTGAAGCCCGCGAGGGGACGCGTTTACCTCTCCCCCCCCCTCTCCCCATCTCCCCCCCCCTCTCCCCCCCTGTCCCCCTCTCCCCCCCCAAAATTTATCCAAAAACGCCACAGGCGCTCAGGGGCAGGGTGTGGAAGCTAATGCGCGCTCTGTAGTGAGTGAAATGCATGCTGGGACACTTCCTGCCTTCCCTACATGCATTTTTTCAGTTTGAGTGACATTACTGGATGAAATCGCGGTCATCGCGTGCATTGAGGTGTACAATGCACAGCTCAATACCCGCGATGCCCGCGATGACCGCGATTTCAATGTTACTTTACTAGTGCTAAAAGTGCATGAAATCGCAGTCATCGCGGGCATCCCAGGCATTGTGGTGTACATTACACAGCTCAATGCCCGAGATGCCCGCGATGACCGCGATTTCAATGTTAACTGGCCTAAAATGATGATGGAATCACATTTCTGTGAACCTCTGTCACACAGAAACAGTGTGAGAGGTGACAGCAGGTGTAATTTCGAGGGGGGCAATAATTGCAGGACAATAATTACAGGTGCATTATAAAGCAAGGGGTGATATACTAAAATGAGATTGCTGTGATCCTCTGTCACACATAAGCAGTGTGAGAGGTGTCAGCAAATGATTTGAGCCAAATGTACATTTAGCAAAAAATTACAGGGACCCAATACAGCTAGGGGTGATTCATGAACTATTACAGGGACCCAATACGGCTAAGGGGGTGATACATGATTAATTACAGGGACAAAATATGGCTAAGGGGTGCAACATTATGGGTGAACACTGCTTAAGATGCCAGGGAATCTAACTACTTTTTTGGGGGTGAGAGCAGGAAATGGGCCTAATTCAGGTGTGTGTGCAAATTCACTCATACATGCAAAATCACTCAACTGACTCAGTAAAGACAAGTTTGAATAAAAGGCAGTAATTTACTTGAATAAAAAATAGATAACATTGAAATGCAAACAAACAGTAGCATAAAAAAAACAGCTTTACAAGTTTAAAGTCCATAGTTTTTCAGTCATCTTTCTCTAACAATGTTAAGGCGTGTAAAATACGCTCAAAAGTTTGGTTCATACCTATGCTCTTTCTCCACATAAATTCTTGTAGATAGCCTTCCAGCAAATGTCTGGCAGTACCCCGGTGGCGTTTATTGCGCCATTTCGCCGCCCCCCACATGCGCTCAATGTTCTGGGTGTGCACCCCTGTTGTGGGGTCCACAAAGTTAAACCTATGATTAACTTGAGCGTGCTGGAAGCCTGCCGCCTCCAGCTGTTCTGTATTATAGGCCCTCCAGCAATCGCTGTATATGGTGGAGCCCGGCTCCACATGCTCCACAATGGCAGCCAATAAAGTGGGGGCGTCCCGGGTGGCAACTTTTGTGGCAAAGCACTGCCCAGTTTCCCGGCAGATGCCCCCAAACACCCACTGCTGGGGTAGCACACGGCCGACATGGGACTTGCGGCGGACAAACAGAGTCTCGTCGACCTCGACTATTTTGTCGGGCCCTCCAATGCGGCGCTGGGGCTGAGCCATCAAGTCCATGAGGCACGCCTCCCTCATGTACTTATTGTACAGTACCGTTGTCTTGGGGGAGATGCCAAGGTGCCGCTCACAGTAGTCGCCGGAAGTCAACTCCTCGGACCAGTTGAAGATGAACCTGATGATGTTCACAAACGACATCCGGCACCCAGGAATGAAGAGGCCAGCGCGGAGACTGATCTTCTGGCGGCAGGCTCTCATGTGGCAGCGCCACATCACCTCCTTCTCGCTGAGCTTCATGGCATGCCCATTGCCATTGCCGCAGGTAGCTTCCTTGGGCAACAGGTGATGCTCCTGGAGGAATCGGATAGCCTCCGCCTCCGTCTGAGGCAGGGAGTACATGTTCACTCCAGATCCAGATGCCATGGATATGACAGGAACAGCAGAAACAGCAGAAGGCCGAATTAGCAGCAGGGCCTCAGTCACCAATAGAAACAGCAGCACAGTCTCTGTAATCACGGTAACTCAGCAGCAGAATGAACAGCAGCAGCAACACTGGAATCAGCAGCAGGCTCTCAGGAATCAGTAATAATCAATCAAAACGCAAATCTCTCTCTCAAACCACAGCTCCTCTCAACCAACAAATTTCCCCACAAAATCAAGGTCTTTTAAACTGTCACAGGGGGGCGGTCTGAGGCAGTGGGATGTACCCTTTGTTGTTATTGTCCTATAAACATCTGTCACTATGCAGACACAGGGGGTTGGCCTCAGACAGGAGGATGGTGTCAACATGAGTAACTAGGCAGACGGACCTAGGGCAGATGTAGCTAGGCAGACTAAGGGCCATTCCACCTATTACAGATGTTACCATGCAGAATTAGGGTCATTAAAGGGTCATTTGAACCCATTACAGATGTGAGTGTGGCTGGAAATCGCGAAATCGCGGTCATCGCGGGCATCTTGTGCACAAAATAACACCCGCAATGCCTCAATCACCGCGATTTTACAATGGGGCCGACGAAAAAGTTGAGGAATCACTGCCATCGCGGTGATCGCGGGCATCTTGTCCACCAAAATAACACCCGCGATGCCTCAATCACCGCGATTTTACATGCTGCCGATTAGAAAGTTGAGGCATCGCGGTCATCGCGGTGATCTTGGGCCGTAAATAGTACCCGCGATGCCTCAATTTTACACCCGACAATCGCGATGAACATCGTGGGCGCCCTTCTAGGTAAAGAGTACCAAACTATTGAACATCGACCATAACCTATAGATGTTTTATAAACATCGATGGCCGATGGCCATCCCTAATGAGTATTGCATCAACCAATCACATGGTCTAATTTCCAAACTAATTTGCATAAGGAATTTATTTGCTCTCCATAACTTATTTAGGTCCTTCCTCACCATAGTCTAATTGAAAACCTACAAAACCAGCCAAAGATGGTTGATAACAAGAATGTTCTTGACCAATTGGTTTGTTGGTTGAAGACTGTTGTATGATGGTCCCATCAAAAGTAGTAAAATAGAAAACTGTTGACTTGCCATTGATGTTGTTACATATCGGTGGTCATCCATTGTATTTGATGGACTGGCCTGTGGGCCAATCAGAATATGGGGGTGGGGCTTCACTGGTGTCGTGGGTGGAGCTATGCTCAGTGTCCCAGGAAATAGCAAAACAAAACTAGTAGTTTGAGCTTGACATTGATGGTGTGAAACCATCTGGTTCTCCCCCATCGATGTCAAAACTATTGAACATCGACCATAACCTATAGATGTTTTATAAACATCGATGGCCGATGGCCGATGGCCATCCCTAATGAGTATTGCATCAACCAATCAGATGGTCTAATTTCTAAACTAATTTGCATAAAGGCTTTCTTTGCTCTCCATAACTTACTTAGGTCTTTCCTCACCCTAGTCTTATTGAAAACCTACAAAACTAGCCAAAGATGGTGGGTGACAAGAACATTCACGACTGATTGTCTTGCTGGTTGAAGACTATCACATGATGGTCCCAGCTAAAGTAGTAAAATAGAAAACTGTTGACTGACAGTGCATAAACCAATCGGAATGGATTGTTTTGAATGAGTGTTAGTGATGGCCATTGTTGCCTTTGCCATCGATGTTGTTACCTATATGTGGTCATCCATTGTATTTGACTGACTGGACCGTGGGCCATTCAGAACACGGGGGCGGGGCTTCACCTGTTTCAGGGGGTGGAGCTATATTCCATGTCCCAGGAGATAGCACAACAAATCTTTTCGTTTTAGCTTAACCTACAAAACTAGCCAAAGATGGTGGTTGACAAGAACTTTCACGACTGATTGTCTTGCTGGTTGAAGACTATCACATGATGGTCCCAGCTAAAGTAGTAAAATAGAAAACTGTTGACTGATAGTGCATAAACCAATCGGAATGGATTGTTTTGAATGAGTGTTAGTGATGGCCATTGTTGCCTTTGCCATCGATGTTGTTACATATAGGTGGTCATCCATTGTATTTGACTGACTGGACCGTGGGCCAATCAGAACACGGGGGCGGGGCTTCACATGTTTCAGGGGGTGGAGCTATATTCCATGTCCCAGGAGATAGCACAACAAATCTTTTCGTTTTAGCTTGACATTGATGGTGGGAAACCATCTGGTTCTCCCCCATCGATGTAAAAACTATGAACATCGACCATAATATATCGATGTTTTATAAACATCGATGGTCATCCCTAATGAGAATTGCATCAACCAATCACATGGTCTAATTTCCAAACTAATTTGCATAAGGAATTTATTTGCTCTCCATAACTTATTTAGGTCCTTCCTCACCATAGTCTAATTGAAAACCTACAAAACCATCCAAAGATGGTTGATAACAAGAATGTTCTTGAACAATTGGTTTGTTGGTCGAAGACTGTTGTATGATGGTCCCATCAAAAGTAGTAAAATAGAAAACTGTTGACTTGCCATTGATGTTGTTACATATCGGTGGTCATCCATTGTATTTGATGGACTGGCCTGTGGGCCAATCAGAATATGGGGGCGGGGCTTCACTGGTGTCGTGGGTGGAGCTATGCTCAGTGTCCCAGGAAATAGCAGAACAAAACTAGTAGTTTGAGCTTGACATTGATGGTGTGAAACCATCTGGTTCTCCCCCATCGATGTCAAAACTATTGAACATCGACCATAACCTATAGATGTTTTATAAACATCGATGGCCGATGGCCATCCCTAATGAGTATTGCATCAACCAATCAGATGGTCTAATTTCTAAACTAATTTGCATAAGGGCTTTCTTTGCTCTCCATAACTTACTTAGGTCTTTCCTCACCCTAGTCTTATTGAAAACCTACAAAACTAGCCAAAGATGGTGGGTGACAAGAACATTCACGACTGATTGTCTTGCTGGTTGAAGACTATCACATGATGGTCCCAGCTAAAGTAGTAGAATAGAAAACTGTTGACTGACAGTGCATAAACCAATCGGAATGGATTGTTTTGAATGAGTGTTAGTGATGGCTGTTGTTGCCTTTGCCATCGATGTTGTTACCTATAGGTGGTCATCCATTATATTTGACTGACTGGACCGTGGGCCAATCAGAACACGGGGGCGGGGCTTCACATGTTTCAGGGGGTGGAGCTATACTCCATGTCCCAGGAGATAGCACAACAAATATTTTCGTTTTAGCTTGACATTGATGGTGGGAAACCATCTGGTTCTCCCCCATCGATGTAAAAACTATGAACATCGACCATAATCTATCGATGTTTTATAAACATCGATGGTCATCCCTAATGAGAATTGCATCAACCAATCACATGGTCTAATTTCCAAACTTATTTGCATAAGTAATTTATTTGCTCTCCATAACTTATTTAGGTCCTTCCTCACCATAGTCTAATTGAAAACCTACAAAACCAGCCAAAGATGGTTGATAACAAGAATGTTCTTGACCAATTGGTTTGTTGGTTGAAGACTGTTGTATGATGGTCCCATCAAAAGTAGTAAAATAGAAAACTGTTGACTTGCCATTGATGTTGTTACATATCGGTGGTCATCCATTGTATTTGATGGACTGGCCTGTGGGCCAATCAGAATATGGGGGCGGGGCTTCACTGGTGTCGTGGGTGGAGCTATGCTCAGTGTCCCAGGAAATAGCAAAACAAAACTAGTAGTTTGAGCTTGACATTGATGGTGTGAAACCATCTGGTTCTCCCCCATCGATGTCAAAACTATTGAACATCGACCATAACCTATAGATGTTTTATAAACATCGATGGCCGATGGCCATCCCTAATGAGTATTGCATCAACCAATCAGATGGTCTAATTTCTAAACTAATTTGCATAAGGGCTTTCTTTGCTCTCCATAACTTACTTAGGTCTTTCCTCACCCTAGTCTTATTGAAAACCTACAAAACTAGCCAAAGATGGTGGGTGACAAGAACATTAACGACTGATTGTCTTGCTGGTTCGAGACTATCACATGATGGTCCCAGCTAAAGTAGTAAAATAGAAAACTGTTGACTGACAGTGCATAAACCAATCGGAATGGATTTTTTTGAATGAGTGTTAGTGATGGCCATTGTTGCCTTTGCCATCGATGTTGTTACCTATAGGTGGTCATCCATTGTATTTGACTGACTGGACCGTGGGCCAATCAGAACACGGGGGCGGGGCTTCACATGTTTCAGGGGGTGGAGCTATATTCCATGTCCCAGGAGATAGCACAACAAATCTTTTCGTATTAGCTTGACATTGATGGGGTGAAACCATCTGGTTCTCCCCCATCGATGTAAAAACTATGAACATCGACCATAATCTATCGATGTTTTATAAACATCGATAGTCATCCCTAATGAGAATTGCATCAACCAATCACATGGTCTAATTTCCAAACTAATTTGCATAAGGAATTTATTTGCTCTCCATAACTTATTTAGGTCGTTCCTCACCATAGTCTAATTGAAAACCTACAAAACCAGCCAAAGATGGTTGATAACAAGAATGTTCTTGACCAATTGGTTTGTTGGTTGAAGACTGTTGTATGATGGTCCCATCAAAAGTAGTAAAATAGAAAACTGTTGACTTGCCATTGATGTTGTTACATATCGGTGGTCATCCATTGTATTTGATGGACTGGCCTGTGGGCCAATCAGAATATGGGGGCGGGGCTTCACTGGTGTCGTGGGTGGAGCTATGCTCAGTGTCCCAGGAAATAGCAAAACAAAACTAGTAGTTTGAGCTTGACATTGATGGTGTGAAACCATCTGGTTCTCCCCCATCGATGTCAAAACTTTTGAACATCGACCATAACCTATAGATGTTTTATAAACATCGATGGCCGATGGCCATCCCTAATGAGTATTGCATCAACCAATCAGATGGTCTAATTTCTAAACTAATTTGCATAAGGGCTTTCTTTGCTCTCCATAACTTACTTAGGTCTTTCCTCACCCTAGTCTTATTGAAAACCTACAAAACTAGCCAAAGATGGTGGGTGACAAGAACATCCACGACTGACTGTCTTGCTGGTTGAAGACTATCACATGATGGTCCCAGCTAAAGTAGTAAAATAGAAAACTGTTGACTGACAGTGCATAAACCAATCGGAATGGATTGTTTTGAATGAGTGTTAGTGATGGCCATTGTTGCCTTTGCCATCGATGTTGTTACATATAGGTGGTCATCCATTGTATTTGACTGACTGGACCGTGGGCCAATCAGAACACGGGGGCGGGGCTTCACATGTTTCAGGGGGTGGAGCTATATTCCATGTCCCAGGAGATAGCACAACAAATCTTTTCGTTTTAGCTTGACATTGATGGTGGGAAACCATCTGGTTCTCCCCCATCGATGTAAAAACTATGAACATCGACCATAATCTATCGATGTTTTATAAACATCGATGGTCATCCCTAATGAGAATTGCATCAACCAATCACATGGTCTAATTTCCAAACTAATTTGCATAAGGAATTTATTTGCTCTCCATAACTTATTTAGGTCCTTCCTCACCATAGTCTAATTGAAAACCTACAAAACCAGCCAAAGATGGTTGATAACAAGAATGTTCTTGACCAATTGGTTTGTTGGTTGAAGACTGTTGTATGATGGTCCCATCAAAAGTAGTAAAATAGAAAACTGTTGACTTGCCATTGATGTTGTTACATATCGGTGGTCATCCATTGTATTTGATGGACTGGCCTGTCGGCCAATCAGAATATGGGGGCGGGGCTATGCTCAGTGTCCCAGGAAATAGCAAAACAAAACTAGTAGTTTGAGCTTGACATTGATGGTGTGAAACCATCTGGTTCTCCCCCATCGATGTCAAAACTATTGAACATCGACCATAACCTATAGTTGTTTTATAAACATCGATGGCCGATGGCCATCCCTAATGAGTATTGCATCAACCAATCAGATGGTCTAATTTCTAAACTAATTTGCATAAGGGCTTTCTTTGCTCTCCATAACTTACTTAGTTCTTTCCTCACCCTAGTCTTATTGAAAACCTACAAAACTAGCCAAAGATGGTGGGTGACAAGAACATTCACGACTGATTGTCTTGCTGGTTGAAGACTATCACGTGATGGTCCCAGCTAAAATAGTAAAATAGAAAACTGTTGACTGACAGTGCATAAACCAATCAGAATGGATTGTTTTGAATGAGTGTTAGTGATGGCCATTGTTGCCTTTGCCATCGATGTTGTTACCTATAGGTGGTCATCCATTGTATTTGACTGACTGGACCGTGGGCCAATCAGAACACGGGGGCGGGGCTATATTCCATGTCCCAGGAGATAGCACAAAAAATCTTTTCGTTTTAGCTTGACATTGATGGTGGGAAACCATCTGGTTCTCCCCCATCGATGTAAAAACTATGAACATCGACCATAATCTATCGATGTTTTATAAACATCGATGGTCATCCCTAATGAGAATTGCATCAACCAATCACATGGTCTAATTTCCAAACTTATTTGCATAAGTAATTTATTTGCTCTCCATAACTTATTTAGGTCCTTCCTCACCATAGTCTAATTGAAAACCTACAAAACCAGCCAAAGATGGTTGATAACAAGAATGTTCTTGACCAATTGGTTTGTTGGTTGAAGACTGTTGTATGATGGTCCCATCAAAAGTAGTAAAATAGAAAACTGTTGACTTGCCATTGATGTTGTTACATATCGGTGGTCATCCATTGTATTTGATGGACTGGCCTGTGGGCCAATCAGAATATGGGGGCGGGGCTTCACTGGTGTCGTGGGTGGAGCTATGCTCAGTGTCCCAGGAAATAGCAAAACAAAACTAGTAGTTTGAGCTTGACATTGATGGTGTGAAACCATCTGGTTCTCCCCCATCGATGTCAAAACTATTGAACATCGACCATAACCTATAGATGTTTTATAAACATCGATGGCCGATGGCCATCCCTAATGAGTATTGCATCAACCAATCAGATGGTCTAATTTCTAAACTAATTTGCATAAGGGCTTTCTTTGCTCTCCATAACTTACTTAGGTCTTTCCTCACCCTAGTCTTATTGAAAACCTACAAAACTAGCCAAAGATGGTGGGTGACAAGAACATTAACGACTGATTGTCTTGCTGGTTCGAGACTATCACATGATGGTCCCAGCTAAAGTAGTAAAATAGAAAACTGTTGACTGACAGTGCATAAACCAATCGGAATGGATTTTTTTGAATGAGTGTTAGTGATGGCCATTGTTGCCTTTGCCATCGATGTTGTTACCTATAGGTGGTCATCCATTGTATTTGACTGACTGGACCGTGGGCCAATCAGAACACGGGGGCGGGGCTATATTCCATGTCCCAGGAGATAGCACAAAAAATCTTTTCGTTTTAGCTTGACATTGATGGTGGGAAACCATCTGGTTCTCCCCCATCGATGTAAAAACTATGAACATCGACCATAATCTATCGATGTTTTATAAACATCGATGGTCATCCCTAATGAGAATTGCATCAACCAATCACACGGTCTAATTTCCAAACTAATTTGCATAAGGAATTTATTTGCTCTCTATAACTTATTTAGGTCCTTCCTCACCATAGTCTAATTGAAAACCTACAAAACCAGCCAAAGATGGTTGATAACAAGAATGTTCTTGAACAATTGGTTTGTTGGTCGAAGACTGTTGTATGATGGTCCCATCAAAAGTAGTAAAATAGAAAACTGTTGACTTGCCATTGATGTTGTTACATATCGGTGGTCATCCATTGTATTTGATGGACTGGCCTGTGGGCCAATCAGAATATGGGGGCGGGGCTTCACTGGTGTCGTGGGTGGAGCTATGCTCAGTGTCCCAGGAAATAGCAAAACAAAACTAGTAGTTTGAGCTTGACATTGATGGTGTGAAACCATCTGGTTCTCCCCCATCGATGTCAAAACTATTGAACATCGACCATAACCTATAGATGTTTTATAAACATCGATGGCCGATGGCCATCCCTAATGAGTATTGCATCAACCAATCAGATGGTCTAATTTCTAAACTAATTTGCATAAGGGCTTTCTTTGCTCTCCATAACTTACTTAGGTCTTTCCTCACCCTAGTCTTATTGAAAACCTACAAAACTAGCCAAAGATGGTGGGTGACAAGAACATTCACGACTGATTGTCTTGCTGGTTGAAGACTATCACATGATGGTCCCAGCTAAAGTAGTAGAATAGAAAACTGTTGACTGACAGTGCATAAACCAATCGGAATGGATTGTTTTGAATGAGTGTTAGTGATGGCTGTTGTTGCCTTTGCCATCGATGTTGTTACCTATAGGTGGTCATCCATTATATTTGACTGACTGGACCGTGGGCCAATCAGAACACGGGGGCGGGGCTTCACATGTTTCAGGGGGTGGAGCTATACTCCATGTCCCAGGAGATAGCACAACAAATATTTTCGTTTTAGCTTGACATTGATGGTGGGAAACCATCTGGTTCTCCCCCATCGATGTAAAAACTATGAACATCGACCATAATCTGTCGATGTTTTATAAACATCGATGGTCATCCCTAATGAGAATTGCATCAACCAATCACATGGTCTAATTTCCAAACTTATTTGCATAAGTAATTTATTTGCTCTCCATAACTTATTTAGGTCCTTCCTCACCATAGTCTAATTGAAAACCTACAAAACCAGCCAAAGATGGTTGATAACAAGAATGTTCTTGACCAATTGGTTTGTTGGTTGAAGACTGTTGTATGATGGTCCCATCAAAAGTAGTAAAATAGAAAACTGTTGACTTGCCATTGATGTTGTTACATATCGGTGGTCATCCATTGTATTTGATGGACTGGCCTGTGGGCCAATCAGAATATGGGGGCGGGGCTTCACTGGTGTCGTGGGTGGAGCTATGCTCAGTGTCCCAGGAAATAGCAAAACAAAACTAGTAGTTTGAGCTTGACATTGATGGTGTGAAACCATCTGGTTCTCCCCCATCGATGTCAAAACTATTGAACATCGACCATAACCTATAGATGTTTTATAAACATCGATGGCCGATGGCCATCCCTAATGAGTATTGCATCAACCAATCAGATGGTCTAATTTCTAAACTAATTTGCATAAGGGCTTTCTTTGCTCTCCATAACTTACTTAGGTCTTTCCTCACCCTAGTCTTATTGAAAACCTACAAAACTAGCCAAAGATGGTGGGTGACAAGAACATTAACGACTGATTGTCTTGCTGGTTCGAGACTATCACATGATGGTCCCAGCTAAAGTAGTAAAATAGAAAACTGTTGACTGACAGTGCATAAACCAATCGGAATGGATTTTTTTGAATGAGTGTTAGTGATGGCCATTGTTGCCTTTGCCATCGATGTTGTTACCTATAGGTGGTCATCCATTGTATTTGACTGACTGGACCGTGGGCCAATCAGAACACGGGGGCGGGGCTTCACATGTTTCAGGGGGTGGAGCTATATTCCATGTCCCAGGAGATAGCACAACAAATCTTTTCGTTTTAGCTTGACATTGATGGTGGGAAACCATCTGGTTCTCCCCCATCGATGTAAAAACTATGAACATCGACCATAATCTATCGATGTTTTATAAACATCGATAGTCATCCCTAATGAGAATTGCATCAACCAATCACATGGTCTAATTTCCAAACTAATTTGCATAAGGAATTTATTTGCTCTCCATAACTTATTTAGGTCGTTCCTCACCATAGTCTAATTGAAAACCTACAAAACCAGCCAAAGATGGTTGATAACAAGAATGTTCTTGACCAATTGGTTTGTTGGTTGAAGACTGTTGTATGATGGTCCCATCAAAAGTAGTAAAATAGAAAACTGTTGACTTGCCATTGATGTTGTTACATATCGGTGGTCATCCATTGTATTTGATGGACTGGCCTGTCGGCCAATCAGAATATGGGGGCGGGGCTATGCTCAGTGTCCCAGGAAATAGCAAAACAAAACTAGTAGTTTGAGCTTGACATTGATGGTGTGAAACCATCTGGTTCTCCCCCATCGATGTCAAAACTATTGAACATCGACCATAACCTATAGTTGTTTTATAAACATCGATGGCCGATGGCCATCCCTAATGAGTATTGCATCAACCAATCAGATGGTCTAATTTCTAAACTAATTTGCATAAGGGCTTTCTTTGCTCTCCATAACTTACTTAGTTCTTTCCTCACCCTAGTCTTATTGAAAACCTACAAAACTAGCCAAAGATGGTGGGTGACAAGAACATTCACGACTGATTGTCTTGCTGGTTGAAGACTATCACGTGATGGTCCCAGCTAAAATAGTAAAATAGAAAACTGTTGACTGACAGTGCATAAACCATTCAGAATGGATTGTTTTGAATGAGTGTTAGTGATGGCCATTGTTGCCTTTGCCATCGATGTTGTTACCTATAGGTGGTCATCCATTGTATTTGACTGACTGGACCGTGGGCCAATCAGAACACGGGGGCGGGGCTATATTCCATGTCCCAGGAGATAGCACAAAAAATCTTTTCGTTTTAGCTTGACATTGATGGTGGGAAACCATCTGGTTCTCCCCCATCGATGTAAAAACTATGAACATCGACCATAATCTATCGATGTTTTATAAACATCGATGGTCATCCCTAATGAGAATTGCATCAACCAATCACATGGTCTAATTTCCAAAAATAATTTGCATAAGGAATTTATTTGCTCTCTATAACTTATTTAGGTCCTTCCTCACCATAGTCTAATTGAAAACCTACAAAACCAGCCAAAGATGGTTGATAACAAGAATGTTCTTGAACAATTGGTTTGTTGGTCGAAGACTGTTGTATGATGGTCCCATCAAAAGTAGTAAAATAGAAAACTGTTGACTTGCCATTGATGTTGTTACATATCGGTGGTCATCCATTGTATTTGATGGACTGGCCTGTGGGCCAATCAGAATATGGGGGCGGGGCTTCACTGGTGTCGTGGGTGGAGCTATGCTCAGTGTCCCAGGAAATAGCAAAACAAAACTAGTAGTTTGAGCTTGACATTGATGGTGTGAAACCATCTGGTTCTCCCCCATCGATGTCAAAACTATTGAACATCGACCATAACCTATAGATGTTTTATAAACATCGATGGCCGATGGCCATCCCTAATGAGTATTGCATCAACCAATCAGATGGTCTAATTTCTAAACTAATTTGCATAAGGGCTTTCTTTGCTCTCCATAACTTACTTAGGTCTTTCCTCACCCTAGTCTTATTGAAAACCTACAAAACTAGCCAAAGATGGTGGGTGACAAGAACATTCACGACTGATTGTCTTGCTGGTTGAAGACTATCACATGATTGTCCCAGCTAAAGTAGTAAAATAGAAAACTGTTGACTGACAGTGCATAAACCAATCGGAATGGATTGTTTTGAATGAGTGTTAGTGATGGCCATTGTTGCCTTTGCCATCGATGTTGTTACCTATAGGTGGTCATCCATTGTATTTGACTGACTGGACCGTGGGCCAATCAGAACACGGGGGCGGGGCTTCACATGTTTCAGGGGGTGGAGCTATATTCCATGTCCCAGGAGATAGCACAACAAATATTTTCGTTTTAGCTTGACATTGATGGTGGGAAACCATCTGGTTCTCCCCCATCAATGTAAAAACTATGAACATCGACCATAATCTATCGATGTTTTATAAACATCGATGGTCATCCCTAATGAGAATTGCATCAACCAATCACACGGTCTAATTTCCAAACTAATTTGCATAAGGAATTTATTTGCTCTCCATAACTTATTCAGGTCCTTCCTCACCATAGTCTAATTGAAAACATACAAAACCAGCCAAAGATGGTTGATAACAAGAATGTTCTTGACCAATTGGTTTGTTGGTTGAAGACTGTTGTATGATGGTCCCATCAAAAGTAGTAAAATAGAAAACTGTTGACTTGCCATTGATGTTGTTACATATCGGTGGTCATCCATTGTATTTGATGGACTGGCCTGTGGGCCAATCAGAAAATGGGGGTGGGGCTTCACTGGTGTCGTGGGTGGAGCAATGCTCAGTGTCCCAGGAAATAGCAAAACAAAACTAGTAGTTTGAGCTTGACATTGATGGTGTGAAACCATCTGGTTCTCCCCCATCGATGTCAAAACTATTGAACATCGACCATAACCTATAGATGTTTTATAAACATCGATGGCCGATGGCCGATGGCCATCCCTAATAAGTATTGCATCAACCAATCAGATGGTCTAATTTCTAAACTAATTTGCATAAGGGCTTTCTTTGCTCTCCATAACTTACTTAGGTCTTTCCTCACCCTAGTCTTATTGAAAACCTACAAAACTAGCCAAAGATGGTGGGTGACAAGAACATTCACGACTGATTGTCTTGCTGGTTGAAGACTATCACATGATGGTCCCAGCTAAAGTAGTAGAATAGAAAACTGTTGACTGACAGTGCATAAACCAATCGGAATGGATTGTTTTGAATGAGTGTTAGTGATGGCTGTTGTTGCCTTTGCCATCGATGTTGTTACCTATAGGTGGTCATCCATTATATTTGACTGACTGGACCGTGGGACAATCAGAACACGGGGGCGGGGCTTCACATGTTTCAGGGGGTGGAGCTATACTCCATGTCCCAGGAGATAGCACAACAAATCTTTTCGTTTTAGCTTGACATTGATGGTGGGAAACCATCTGGTTCTCCCCCATCGATGTAAAAACTATGAACATCGACCATAATCTATCGATGTTTTATAAACATCGATGGTCATCCCTAATGAGAATTGCATCAACCAATCACATGGTCTAATTTCCAAACTTATTTGCATAAGTAATTTATTTGCTCTCCATAACTTATTTAGGTCCTTCCTCACCATAGTCTAATTGAAAACCTACAAAACCAGCCAAAGATGGTTGATAACAAGAATGTTCTTGACCAATTGGTTTGTTGGTTGAAGACTGTTGTATGATGGTCCCATCAAAAGTAGTAAAATAGAAAACTGTTGACTTCCCATTGATGTTGTTACATATCGGTGGTCATCCATTGTATTTGATGGACTGGCCTGTGGGCCAATCAGAATATGGGGGCGGGGCTTCACTGGTGTCGTGGGTGGAGCTATGCTCAGTGTCCCAGGAAATAGCAAAAAAAAAATAGTAGTTTGAGCTTGACATTGATGGTGTGAAACCATCTGGTTCTCCCCCATCGATGTCAAAACTATTGAACATCGACCATAACCTATAGATGTTTTATAAACATCGATGGCCGATGGCCATCCCTAATGAGTATTGCATCAACCAATCAGATGGTCTAATTTCTAAACTAATTTGCATAAGGGCTTTCTTTGCTCTCCATAACTTACTTAGGTCTTTCCTCACCCTAGTCTTATTGAAAACCTACAAAACTAGCCAAAGATGGTGGGTGACAAGAACATTAACGACTGATTGGCTTGCTGGTTGGAGACTATCACATGATGGTCCCAGCTAAAGTAGTAAAATAGAAAACTGTTGACTGACAGTGCATAAATCAATCGGAATGGATTGTTTTGAATGAGTGTTAGTGATGGCCATTGTTGCCTTTGCCATCGATGTTGTTACCTATAGGTGGTCATCCATTGTATTTGACTGACTGGACCGTGGGCCAATCAGAACATGGGGGCGGGGCTTCACATGTTTCAGGGGGTGGAGCTATAGTCCATGTCCCCGGAGATAGCACAACAAATCTTTTCGTTTTAGCTTGACATTGATGGTGGGAAACCATCTGGTTCTCCCCAATCGATGTAAAAACTATGAACATCGACCATAATCTATCGATGTTTTATAAACATCGATGGCCATCCCTAATGAGAATTGCATCAACCAATCACATGGTCTAATTTCCAAACTAATTTGCATAAGGAATTTATTTGCTCTCCATAACTTATTTATGTCCTTCCTCACCATAGTCTAATTGAAAACCTACAAAACCAGCCAAAGATGGTTGATAACAAGAATGTTCTTGACCAATTGGTTTGTTGGTTGAAGACTGTTGTATGATGGTCCCATCAAAAGTAGTAAAATAGAAAACTGTTGACTTGCCATTGATGTTGTTACATATCGGTGGTCATCCATTGTATTTGATGGACTGGCCTGTGGGCCAATCAGAATATGGGGGCGGGGCTTCACTGGTGTCGTGGGTGGAGCTATGCTCAGTGTTCCAGGAAATAGCAAAACAAAACTAGTAGTTTGAGCTTGACATTGATGGTGTGAAACCATCTGGTTCTCCCCCATCGATGTCAAAACTATTGAACATCGACCATAACCTATAGATGTTTTATAAACATCGATGGCCGATGGCCATCCCTAATGAGTATTGCATCAACCAATCAGATGGTCTAATTTCTAAACTAATTTGCATAAGGGCTTTCTTTGCTCTCCATAACTTACTTAGGTCTTTCCTCACCCTAGTCTTATTGAAAACCTACAAAACTAGCCAAAGATGGTGGGTGACAAGAACATTCACGACTGATTGTCTTGCTGGTTGAAGACTATCACATGATGGTCCCAGCTAAAGTAGTAAAATAGAAAACTGTTGACTGACAGTGCATAAACCAATCGGAATGGATTGTTTTGAATGAGTGTTAGTGATGGCCATTGTTGCCTTTGCCATCGATGTTGTTACCTATAGGTGGTCATCCATTGAATTTGACTGACTGGACCGTGGGCCAATCAGAACACGGGGCGGGGCTTCACATGTTTCAGGGGGTGGAGCTATATTCCATGTCCCAGGAGATAGCACAACAAATCTTTTCGTTTTAGCTTGACATTGATGGTGGGAAACCATCTGGTTCTCCCCCATCGATGTAAAAACTATGAACATCGACCATAATCTATCGATGTTTTATAAACATCGATGGTCATCCCTTATGAGAATTGCATCAACCAATCACATGGTCTAATTTCCAAACTAATTTGCATAAGGAATTTATTTGCTCTCCATAACTTATTTAGGTCCTTCCTCACCATAGTCTAATTGAAAACCTACAAAACCAGCCAAAGATGGTTGATAACAAGAATGTTCTTGACCATATGGTTTGTTGGTTGAAGACTGTTGTATGATGGTCCCATCAAAAGTAGTAAAATAGAAAACTGTTGACTTGCCATTGATGTTGTTACATATCGGTGGTCATCCATTGTATTTGATGGACTGGCCTGTGGGCCAATCAGAATATGGGGGTGGGGCTTCACTGGTGTCGTGGGTGGAGCAATGCTCAGTGTCCCAGGAAATAGCAAAACAAAACTAGTAGTTTGAGCTTGACATTGATGGTGTGAAACCATCTGGTTCTCCCCCATCGATGTCAAAACTATTGAACATCGACCATAACCTATAGATGTTTTATAAACATCGATGGCCGATGGCCATCCCTAATGAGTATTGCATCAACCAATCAGATGGTCTTATTTCTAAACTAATTTGCATAAGGGCTTTATTTGCTCTCCATAACTTACTTAGGTCTTTCCTCACCCTAGTCTTATTGAAAACCTACAAAACTAGCCTAAGATGGTGGGTGACAAGAACATTCACGACTGATTGTCTTGCTGGTTGAAGACTATCACATAATGGTCCCAGCTAAAGTAGTAAAATAGAAAACTGTTGATTG
The DNA here is from genome assembly GCF_055691185.1 of Crinia signifera. Lineage (NCBI taxonomy): Eukaryota > Metazoa > Chordata > Amphibia > Anura > Myobatrachidae > Crinia > Crinia signifera. The sequence goes on along the minus strand of NC_139218.1, from coordinate 164,412,837 downwards.
ACAGTGCATAAACCAATCGGAATGGATTGTTTTGAATGAGTGTTAGTGATGGCCATTGTTGCCTTTGCCATCGATGTTGTTACCTATAGGTGGTCATCCATTGTATTTGACTGACTGGACCGTGGGCCAATCAGAACACGGGGGCGGGGCTTCACATGTTTCAGGGGGTGGAGCTATATTCCATGTCCCAGGAGATAGCACAACAAATCTTTTCGTTTTAGCTTGACATTGATGGTGGGAAACCATCTGGTTCTCCCCATCGATGTAAAAACTATGAACATCGACCATAACCTATAGATGTTTTATAAACATCGATGGTCATCCCTAATGAGTATTGCATCAACCAATCACATGGTCTAATTTCCAAACTAATTTGCATAAGGAATTTATTTGCTCTCCATAACTTATTTAGGTCCTTCCTCACCATAGTCTAATTGAAAACCTACAAAAACCAGCCAAAGATGGTTGATAACAAGAATGTTCTTGACCAATTGGTTTGTTGGTTGAAGACTGTTGTATGATGGTCCCATCAAAAGTATTAAAATAGAAAACTGTTGACTTGCCATTGATGTTGTTACATATCGGTGGCCATCCATTGTATTTGATGGACTAGCCTGTGGGCCAATCAGAATATGGGGGCGGGGCTTCACTGGTGTCGTGGGTGGAGCTATGCTCAGTGTCCCAGGAAATAGCAAAACAAAACTAGTAGTTTGAGCTTGACATTGATGGTGTGAAACCATCTGGTTCTCCCCCATCGATGTCAAAACTATTGAACATCGACCATAACCTATAGATGTTTTATAAACATCGATGGCCGATGGCCATCCCTAATGAGTATTGCATCAACCAATCAGATGGTCTAATTTCTAAACTAATTTGCATAAGGGCTTTATTTGCTCTCCATAACTTACTTAGGTCTTTCCTCACCCTAGTCTTATTGAAAATCTACAAAACTAGCCAAAGATGGTGGGTGACAAGAACATTCACGACTGATTGTCTTGCTGGTTGAAGACTATCACATAATGGTCCCAGCTAAAGTAGTAAAATAGAAAACTGTTGATTGACAGTGCATAAACCAATCGGAATGGATTGTTTTGAATAAGTGTTAGTGATGGCCATTGTTGCCTTTGCCATCGATGTTGTTACCTATAGGTGGTCATCCATTGTATTTGACTGACTGGACCGTGGGCCAATCAGAACACGGGGGCGGGGCTTCACATGTTTCAGGGGGTGGAGCTATATTCCATGTCCCAGGAGATAGCACAACAAATCTTTTCGTTTTAGCTTGACATTGATGGTGGGAAACCATCTGGTTCTCCCCCATCGATGTAAAAACTATGAACATCGACCATAACCTATAGATGTTTTATAAACATCGATGGTCATCCCTAATGAGTATTGCATCAACCAATCACATGGTCTAATTTCCAAACTAATTTGCATACGGAATTTATTTGCTCTCCATAACTTATTTAGGTCCTTCCTCATCATAGTCTAATTGAAAACCTACAAAACCAGCCAAAGATGGTTGATAACAAGAATGTTCTTGACCAATTGGTTTGTTGGTTGAAGACTGTTGTATGATGGTCCCATCAAAAGTAGTAAAATAGAAAACTGTTGACTTGCCATTGATGTTGTTACATATCGGTGGTCATCCATTGTATTTGATGGACTGGCCTGTGGGCCAATCAGAATATGGGGGTGGGGCTTCACTGGTGTCGTGGGTGGAGCAATGCTCAGTGTCCCAGGAAATAGCAAAACAAAACTAGTAGTTTGAGCTTGACATTGATGGTGTGAAACCATCTGGTTCTCCCCCATCGATGTCAAAACTATTGAACATCGACCATAACCTATAGATGTTTTATAAACATCGATGGCCGATGGCCATCCCTAATGAGTATTGCATCAACCAATCAGATGGTCTAATTTCTAAACTAATTTGCATAAGGGCTTTATTTGCTCTCCATAACTTACTTAGGTCTTTCCTCACCCTAGTCTTATTGAAAACCTACAAAACTAGCCTAAGATGGTGGGTGACAAGAACATTCACGACTGATTGTCTTGCTGGTTGAAGACTATCACATAATGGTCCCAGCTAAAGTAGTAAAATAGAAAACTGTTGATTGACAGTGCATAAACCAATCGGAATGGATTGTTTTGAATGAGTGTTAGTGATGGCCATTGTTGCCTTTGCCATCGATGTTGTTACCTATAGGTGGTCATCCATTGTATTTGACTGACTGGACCGTGGGCCAATCAGAACACGGGGGCGGGGCTTCACATGTTTCAGGGGGTGGAGCTATATTCCATGTCCCAGGAGATAGCACAACAAATCTTTTCGTTTTAGCTTGACATTGATGGTGGGAAACCATCTGGTTCTCCCCATCGATGTAAAAACTATGAACATCGACCATAACCTATAGATGTTTTATAAACATCGATGGTCATCCCTAATGAGTATTGCATCAACCAATCACATGGTCTAATTTCCAAACTAATTTGCATAAGGAATTTATTTGCTCTCCATAACTTATTTAGGTCCTTCCTCACCATAGTCTAATTGAAAACCTACAAAAACCAGCCAAAGATGGTTGATAACAAGAATGTTCTTGACCAATTGGTTTGTTGGTTGAAGACTGTTGTATGATGGTCCCATCAAAAGTATTAAAATAGAAAACTGTTGACTTGCCATTGATGTTGTTACATATCGGTGGCCATCCATTGTATTTGATGGACTAGCCTGTGGGCCAATCAGAATATGGGGGCGGGGCTTCACTGGTGTCGTGGGTGGAGCTATGCTCAGTGTCCCAGGAAATAGCAAAACAAAACTAGTAGTTTGAGCTTGACATTGATGGTGTGAAACCATCTGGTTCTCCCCCATCGATGTCAAAACTATTGAACATCGACCATAACCTATAGATGTTTTATAAACATCGATGGCCGATGGCCATCCCTAATGAGTATTGCATCAACCAATCAGATGGTCTAATTTCTAAACTAATTTGCATAAGGGCTTTCTTTGCTCTCCATAACTTACTTAGGTCTTTCCTCACCCTAGTCTTATTGAAAATCTACAAAACTAGCCAAAGATGGTGGGTGACAAGAACATTCACGACTGATTGTCTTGCTGGTTGAAGACTATCACATAATGGTCCCAGCTAAAGTAGTAAAATAGAAAACTGTTGATTGACAGTGCATAAACCAATCGGAATGGATTGTTTTGAATAAGTGTTAGTGATGGCCATTGTTGCCTTTGCCATCGATGTTGTTACCTATAGGTGGTCATCCATTGTATTTGACTGACTGGACCGTGGGCCAATCAGAACACGGGGGCGGGGCTTCACATGTTTCAGGGGGTGGAGCTATATTCCATGTCCCAGGAGATAGCACAACAAATCTTTTCGTTTTAGCTTGACATTGATGGTGGGAAACCATCTGGTTCTCCCCCATCGATGTAAAAACTATGAACATCGACCATAACCTATAGATGTTTTATAAACATCGATGGTCATCCCTAATGAGTATTGCATCAACCAATCACATGGTCTAATTTCCAAACTAATTTGCATACGGAATTTATTTGCTCTCCATAACTTATTTAGGTCCTTCCTCATCATAGTCTAATTGAAAACCTACAAAACCAGCCAAAGATGGTTGATAACAAGAATGTTCTTGACCAATTGGTTTGTTGGTTGAAGACTGTTGTATGATGGTCCCATCAAAAGTAGTAAAATAGAAAACTGTTGACTTGCCATTGATGTTGTTACATATCGGTGGTCATCTATTGTATTTGATGGACTGGCCTGTGGGCCAATCAGAATATGGGGCAGGGCTTCACTGGTGTCGTGGGTGGAGCTATGCTCAGTGTCCCAGGAAATAGCAAAACAAAACTAGTAGTTTGAGCTTGACATTGATGGTGTGAAACCATCTGGTTCTCCCCCATCGATGTCAAAACTATTGAACATCGACCATAACCTATAGATGTTTTATAAACATCGATGGCCGATGGCCATCCCTAAGAGTATTGCATCAACCAATCAGATGGTCTAATTTCTAAACTAATTTGCATAAGGGCTTTCTTTGCTCTCCATAACTTACTTAGGTCTTTCCTCACCCTGGTCTTATTGAAAACCTACAAAACTAGCCAAAGATGGTGGGTGACAAGAACATTCACGACTGATTATCTTGCTGGTTGAAGACTATCACATGATGGTCCCAGCTAAAGTAGTAAAATAGAAAACTGTTGACTGACAGTGCATAAACCAATCGGAATGGATTGTTTGAATGAGTGTTAGTGATGGCCATTGTTGCCTATAGGTGGTCATCCATTGTATTTGACTGACTGGACCGTGGGCCAATCAGAACACGGGGGCGGGGCTTCACATGTTTCAGGGGGTGGAGCTATATTCCATGTCCCAGGAGATAGCACAACAAATCTTTTCGTTTTAGCTTGACATTGATGGTGGGAAACCATCTGGTTCTCCCCCATCGATGTAAAAACTATGAACATCGACCATAATCTATCGATGTTTTATAAACATCGATAGTCATCCCTAATGAGAATTGCATCAACCAATCACATGGTCTAATTTCCAAACTAATTTGCATAAGGAATTTATTTGCTCTCCATAACTTATTTAGGTCGTTCCTCACCATAGTCTAATTGAAAACCTACAAAGCCAGCCAAAGATGGTTGATAACAAGAATGTTCTTGACCAATTGGTTTGTTGGTTGAAGACTGTTGTATGATGGTCCCATCAAAAGTAGTAAAATAGAAAACTGTTGACTTGCCATTGATGTTGTTACATATCGGTGGTCATCCATTGTATTTGATGGACTGGCTTGTGGGCCAATCAGAATATGGGGGCGGGGCTTCACTGGTGTCGTGGGTGGAGCTATGCTCAGTGTCCCAGGAAATAGCAAAACAAAACTAGTAGTTTGAGCTTGACATTGATGGTGTGAAACCATCTGGTTCTCCCCCATCGATGTCAAAACTATTGAACATCGACCATAACCTATAGATGTTTTATAAACATCGATGGCCGATGGCCATCCCTAATGAGTATTGCATCAACCAATCAGATGGTCTAATTTCTAAACTAATTTGCATAAGGGCTTTCTTTGCTCTCCATAACTTACTTAGGTCTTTCCTCACCCTAGTCTTATTGAAAACCTACAAAACTAGCCAAAGATGGTGGGTGACAAGAACATTAACGACTGATTGTCTTGCTGGTTGGAGACTATCACATGATGGTCCCAGCTAAAGTAGTAAAATAAAAAACTGTTGACTGACAGTGCATAAACCAATCGGAATGGATTGTTTTGAATGAGTGTTAGTGATGGCCATTGTTGCCTTTGCCATCGATGTTGTTACCTATAGGTGGTCATCCATTGTATTTGACTGACTGGACCGTGGGCCAATCAGAACACGGGGGCGGGGCTTCACATGTTTCAGGGGGTGGAGCTATATTCCATGTCCCAGGAGATAGCACAACAAATCTTTTCGTTTTAGCTTGACATTGATGGTGGGAAACCATCTGGTTCTCCCCCATCGATGTAAAAACTATGAACATCGACCATAATCTATCGATGTTTTATAAACATCGATAGTCATCCCTAATGAGAATTGCATCAACCAATCACATGGTCTAATTTCCAAACTAATTTGCATAAGGAATTTATTTGCTCTCCATAACTTATTTAGGTCGTTCCTCACCATAGTCTAATTGAAAACCTACAAAACCAGCCAAAGATGGTTGATAACAAGAATTTTCTTGACCAATTGGTTTGTTGGTTGAAGACTGTTGTATGATGGTCCCATCAAAAGTATTAAAATAGAAAACTGTTGACTTGCCATTGATGTTGTTACATATCGGTGGCCATCCATTGTATTTGATGGACTAGCCTGTGGGCCAATCAGAATATGGGGGCGGGGCTTCACTGGTGTCATGGGTGGAGCTATGCTCAGTGTCCCAGGAAATAGCAAAACAAAACTAGTAGTTTGAGCTTGACATTGATGGTGTGAAACCATCTGGTTCTCCCCCATCGATGTCAAAACTATTGAACATCGACCATAACCTATAGATGTTTTATAAACATCGATGGCCGATGGCCATCCCTAATGAGTATTGCATCAACCAATCAGATGGTCTAATTTCTAAACTAATTTGCATAAGGGCTTTATTTGCTCTCCATAACTTACTTAGGTCTTTCCTCACCCTAGTCTTATTGAAAATCTACAAAACTAGCCAAAGATGGTGGGTGACAAGAACATTCACGACTGATTGTCTTGCTGGTTGAAGACTATCACATAATGGTCCCAGCTAAAGTAGTAAAATAGAAAACTGTTGATTGACAGTGCATAAACCAATCGGAATGGATTGTTTTGAATAAGTGTTAGTGATGGCCATTGTTGCCTTTGCCATCGATGTTGTTACCTATAGGTGGTCATCCATTGTATTTGACTGACTGGACCGTGGGCCAATCAGAACACGGGGGCGGGGCTTCACATGTTTCAGGGGGTGGAGCTATATTCCATGTCCCAGGAGATAGCACAACAAATCTTTTCGTTTTAGCTTGACATTGATGGTGGGAAACCATCTGGTTCTCCCCCATCGATGTAAAAACTATGAACATCGACCATAACCTATAGATGTTTTATAAACATCGATGGTCATCCCTAATGAGTATTGCATCAACCAATCACATGGTCTAATTTCCAAACTAATTTGCATACGGAATTTATTTGCTCTCCATAACTTATTTAGGTCCTTCCTCATCATAGTCTAATTGAAAACCTACAAAACCAGCCAAAGATGGTTGATAACAAGAATGTTCTTGACCAATTGGTTTGTTGGTTGAAGACTGTTGTATGATGGTCCCATCAAAAGTAGTAAAATAGAAAACTGTTGACTTGCCATTGATGTTGTTACATATCGGTGGTCATCTATTGTATTTGATGGACTGGCCTGTGGGCCAATCAGAATATGGGGCAGGGCTTCACTGGTGTCGTGGGTGGAGCTATGCTCAGTGTCCCAGGAAATAGCAAAACAAAACTAGTAGTTTGAGCTTGACATTGATGGTGTGAAACCATCTGGTTCTCCCCCATCGATGTCAAAACTATTGAACATCGACCATAACCTATAGATGTTTTATAAACATCGATGGCCGATGGCCATCCCTAAGAGTATTGCATCAACCAATCAGATGGTCTAATTTCTAAACTAATTTGCATAAGGGCTTTCTTTGCTCTCCATAACTTACTTAGGTCTTTCCTCACCCTGGTCTTATTGAAAACCTACAAAACTAGCCAAAGATGGTGGGTGACAAGAACATTCACGACTGATTATCTTGCTGGTTGAAGACTATCACATGATGGTCCCAGCTAAAGTAGTAAAATAGAAAACTGTTGACTGACAGTGCATAAACCAATCGGAATGGATTGTTTTGAATGAGTGTTAGTGATGGCCATTGTTGCCTTTGCCATCGATGTTGTTACCTATAGGTGGTCATCCATTGTATTTGACTGACTGGACCGTGGGCCAATCAGAACACGGGGGCGGGGCTTCACATGTTTCAGGGGGTGGAGCTATATTCCATGTCCCAGGAGATAGCACAACAAATCTTTTCGTTTTAGCTTGACATTGATGGTGGGAAACCATCTGGTTCTCCCCCATCGATGTAAAAACTATGAACATCGACCATAATCTATCGATGTTTTATAAACATCGATAGTCATCCTTAATGAGAATTGCATCAACCAATCACATGGTCTAATTTCCAAACTAATTTGCATAAGGAATTTATTTGCTCTCCATAACTTATTTAGGTCGTTCCTCACCATAGTCTAATTGAAAACCTACAAAACCAGCTAAAGATAGTTGATAACAAGAATGTTCTTGACCAATTGGTTTGTTGGTTGAAGACTGTTGTATGATGGTCCCATCAAAAGTAGTAAAATAGAAAACTGTTGACTTGCCATTGATGTTGTTACATATCGGTGGTCATCCATTGTATTTGATGGACTGGCCTGTGGGCCAATCAGAATATGGGGGCGGGGCTTCACTGGTGTCGTGGGTGGAGCTATGCTCAGTGTCCCAGGAAATAGCAAAACAAAACTAGTAGTTTGAGCTTGACATTGATGGTGTGAAACCATCTGGTTCTCCCCCATCGATGTCAAAACTTTTGAACATCGACCATAACCTATAGATGTTTTATAAACATCGATGGCCGATGGCCATCCCTAATGAGTATTGCATCAACCAATCAGATGGTCTAATTTCTAAACTAATTTGCATAAGGGCTTTCTTTGCTCTCCATAACTTACTTAGGTCTTTCCTCACCCTAGTCTTATTGAAAACCTACAAAACTAGCCAAAGATGGTGGGTGACAAGAACATTAACGACTGATTGTCTTGCTGGTTGGAGACTATCACATGATGGTCCCAGCTAAAGTAGTAAAATAGAAAACTGTTGACTGACAGTGCATAAACCAATCGGAATGGATTGTTTTGAATGAGTGTTAGTGATGGCCATTGTTGCCTTTGCCATCGATGTTGTTACCTATAGGTGGTCATCCATTGTATTTGACTGACTGGACCGTGGGCCAATCAGAACACGGGGGCGGGGCTTCACATGTTTCAGGGGGTGGAGCTATATTCCATGTCCCAGGAGATAGCACAACAAATCTTTTCGTTTTAGCTTGACATTGATGGTGGGAAACCATCTGGTTCTCCCCCATCGATGTAAAAACTATGAACATCGACCATAATCTATCGATGTTTTATAAACATCGATAGTCATCCCTAATGAGAATTGCATCAACCAATCACATGGTCTAATTTCCAAACTAATTTGCATAAGGAATTTATTTGCTCTCCATAACTTATTTAGGTCGTTCCTCACCATAGTCTAATTGAAAACCTACGAAACCAGCCAAAGATGGTTGATAACAAGAATGTTCTTGACCAATTGGTTTGTTGGTTGAAGACTGTTGTATGATGGTCCCATCAAAAGTAGTAAAATAGAAAACTGTTGACTTGCCATTGATGTTGTTACATATCGGTGGTCATCCATTGTATTTGATGGACTGGCCTGTGGGCCAATCAGAATATGGGGGCGGGGCTTCACTGGTGTCGTGGGTGGAGCTATGCTCAGTGTCCCAGGAAATAGCAAAACAAAACTAGTAGTTTGAGCTTGACATTGATGGTGTGAAACCATCTGGTTCTCCCCCATCGATGTCAAAACTTTTGAACATCGACCATAACCTATAGATGTTTTATAAACATCGATGGCCGATGGCCATCCCTAATGAGTATTGCATCAACCAATCAGATGGTCTAATTTCTAAACTAATTTGCATAAGGGCTTTCTTTGCTCTCCATAACTTACTTAGGTCTTTCCTCACCCTAGTCTTATTGAAAACCTACAAAACTAGCCAAAGATGGTGGGTGACAAGAACATTAACGACTGATTGTCTTGCTGGTTGGAGACTATCACATGATGGTCCCAGCTAAAGTAGTAAAATAGAAAACTGTTGACTGACAGTGCATAAACCAATCGGAATGGATTGTTTTGAATGAGTGTTAGTGATGGCCATTGTTGCCTTTGCCATCGATGTTGTTACCTATAGGTGGTCATCCATTATATTTGACTGACTGGACCGTGGGCCAATCAGAACACGGGGGCGGGGCTTCACATGTTTCAGGGGGTGGAGCTATATTCCATGTCCCAGGAGATAGCACAACAAATCTTTTCGTTTTAGCTTGACATTGATGGTGGGAAACCATCTGGTTCTCCCCCATCGATGTAAAAACTATGAACATCGACCATAATCTATCGATGTTTTATAAACATCGATAGTCATCCCTAATGAGAATTGCATCAACCAATCACATGGTCTAATTTCCAAACTAATTTGCATAAGGAATTTATTTGCTCTCCATAACTTATTTAGGTCGTTCCTCACCATAGTCTAATTGAAAACCTACGAAACCAGCCAAAGATGGTTGATAACAAGAATGTTCTTGACCAATTGGTTTGTTGGTTGAAGACTGTTGTATGATGGTCCCATCAAAAGTAGTAAAATAGAAAACTGTTGACTTGCCATTGATGTTGTTACATATCGGTGGTCATCCATTGTATTTGATGGACTGGCCTGTGGGCCAATCAGAATATGGGGGCGGGGCTTCACTGGTGTCGTGGGTGGAGCTATGCTCAGTGTCCCAGGAAATAGCAAAACAAAACTAGTAGTTTGAGCTTGACATTGATGGTGTGAAACCATCTGGTTCTCCCCCATCGATGTCAAAACTTTTGAACATCGACCATAACCTATAGATGTTTTATAAACATCGATGGCCGATGGCCATCCCTAATGAGTATTGCATCAACCAATCAGATGGTCTAATTTCTAAACTAATTTGCATAAGGGCTTTCTTTGCTCTCCATAACTTACTTAGGTCTTTCCTCACCCTAGTCTTATTGAAAACCTACAAAAATAGCCAAAGATGGTGGGTGACAAGAACATCCACGACTGACTGTCTTGCTGGTTGAAGACTATCACATGATGGTCCCAGCTAAAGTAGTAAAATAGAAAACTGTTGACTGACAGTGCATAAATCAATCGGAATGGATTGTTTTGAATGAGTGTTAGTGATGGCCATTGTTGCCTTTGCCATCGATGTTGTTACCTATAGGTGGTCATCCATTGTATTTGACTGACTGGACCGTGGGCCAATCAGAACATGGGGGCGGGGCTTCACATGTTTCAGGGGGTGGAGCTATAGTCCATGTCCCCGGAGATAGCACAACAAATCTTTTCGTTTTAGCTTGACATTGATGGTGGGAAACCATCTGGTTCTCCCCCATCGATGTAAAAACTATGAACATCGACCATAATCTATCGATGTTTTATAAACATCGATGGCCATCCCTAATGAGAATTGCATCAACCAATCACATGGTCTAATTTCCAAACTAATTTGCATAAGGAATTTATTTGCTCTCCATAACTTATTTATGTCCTTCCTCACCATAGTCTAATTGAAAACCTACAAAACCAGCCAAAGATGGTTGATAACAAGAATGTTCTTGACCATATGGTTTGTTGGTTGAAGACTGTTGTATGATGGTCCCATCAAAAGTAGTAAAATAGAAAACTGTTGACTTGCCATTGATGTTGTTACATATCGGTGGTCATCCATTGTATTTGATGGACTGGCCTGTGGGCCAATCAGAATATGGGGGTGGGGCTTCACTGGTGTCGTGGGTGGAGCAATGCTCAGTGTCCCAGGAAATAGCAAAACAAAACTAGTAGTTTGAGCTTGACATTGATGGTGTGAAACCATCTGGTTCTCCCCCATCGATGTCAAAACTATTGAACATCGACCATAACCTATAGATGTTTTATAAACATCGATGGCCGATGGCCATCCCTAATGAGTATTGCATCAACCAATCAGATGGTCTAATTTCTAAACTAATTTGCATAAGGGCTTTATTTGCTCTCCATAACTTACTTAGGTCTTTCCTCACCCTAGTCTTATTGAAAACCTACAAAACTAGCCTAAGATGGTGGGTGACAAGAACATTCACGACTGATTGTCTTGCTGGTTGAAGACTATCACATAATGGTCCCAGCTAAAGTAGTAAAATAGAAAACTGTTGATTGACAGTGCATAAACCAATCGGAATGGATTGTTTTGAATGAGTGTTAGTGATGGCCATTGTTGCCTTTGCCATCGATGTTGTTACCTATAGGTGGTCATCCATTGTATTTGACTGACTGGACCGTGGGCCAATCAGAACACGGGGGCGGGGCTTCACATGTTTCAGGGGGTGGAGCTATATTCCATGTCCCAGGAGATAGCACAACAAATCTTTTCGTTTTAGCTTGACATTGATGGTGGGAAACCATCTGGTTCTCCCCATCGATGTAAAAACTATGAACATCGACCATAACCTATAGATGTTTTATAAACATCGATGGTCATCCCTAATGAGTATTGCATCAACCAATCACATGGTCTAATTTCCAAACTAATTTGCATAAGGAATTTATTTGCTCTCCATAACTTATTTAGGTCCTTCCTCACCATAGTCTAATTGAAAACCTACAAAAACCAGCCAAAGATGGTTAATAACAAGAATGTTCTTGACCAATTGGTTTGTTGGTTGAAGACTGTTGTATGATGGTCCCATCAAAAGTATTAAAATAGAAAACTGTTGACTTGCCATTGATGTTGTTACATATCGGTGGCCATCCATTGTATTTGATGGACTAGCCTGTGGGCCAATCAGAATATGGGGGCGGGGCTTCACTGGTGTCGTGGGTGGAGCTATGCTCAGTGTCCCAGGAAATAGCAAAACAAAACTAGTAGTTTGAGCTTGACATTGATGGTGTGAAACCATCTGGTTCTCCCCCATCGATGTCAAAACTATTGAACATCGACCATAACCTATAGATGTTTTATAAACATCGATGGCCGATGGCCATCCCTAATGAGTATTGCATCAACCAATCAGATGGTCTAATTTCTAAACTAATTTGCATAAGGGCTTTATTTGCTCTCCATAACTTACTTAGGTCTTTCCTCACCCTAGTCTTATTGAAAATCTACAAAACTAGCCAAAGATGGTGGGTGACAAGAACATTCACGACTGATTGTCTTGCTGGTTGAAGACTATCACATAATGGTCCCAGCTAAAGTAGTAAAATAGAAAACTGTTGATTGACAGTGCATAAACCAATCGGAATGGATTGTTTTGAATAAGTGTTAGTGATGGCCATTGTTGCCTTTGCCATCGATGTTGTTACCTATAGGTGGTCATCCATTGTATTTGACTGACTGGACCGTGGGCCAATCAGAACACGGGGGCGGGGCTTCACATGTTTCAGGGGGTGGAGCTATATTCCATGTCCCAGGAGATAGCACAACAAATCTTTTCGTTTTAGCTTGACATTGATGGTGGGAAACCATCTGGTTCTCCCCCATCGATGTAAAAACTATGAACATCGACCATAACCTATAGATGTTTTATAAACATCGATGGTCATCCCTAATGAGTATTGCATCAACCAATCACATGGTCTAATTTCCAAACTAATTTGCATATGGAATTTATTTGCTCTCCATAACTTATTTAGGTCCTTCCTCATCATAGTCTAATTGAAAACCTACAAAACCAGCCAAAGATGGTTGATAACAAGAATGTTCTTGACCAATTGGTTTGTTGGTTGAAGACTGTTGTATGATGGTCCCATCAAATGTAGTAAAATAGAAAACTGTTGACTTGCCATTGATGTTGTTACATATCGGTGGTCATCTATTGTATTTGATGGACTGGCCTGTGGGCCAATCAGAATATGGGGCAGGGCTTCACTGGTGTCGTGGGTGGAGCTATGCTCAGTGTCCCAGGAAATAGCAAAACAAAACTAGTAGTTTGAGCTTGACATTGATGGTGTGAAACCATCTGGTTCTCCCCCATCGATGTCAAAACTATTGAACATCGACCATAACCTATAGATGTTTTATAAACATCGATGGCCGATGGCCATCCCTAATGAGTATTGCATCAACCAATCAGATGGTCTAATTTCTAAACTAATTTGCATAAGGGCTTTCTTTGCTCTCCATAACTTACTTAGGTCTTTCCTCACCCTAGTCTTATTGAAAACCTACAAAACTAGAAAAAGATGGTGGGTGACAAGAACATTAACGACTGATTGTCTTGCTGGTTGGAGACTATCACATGATGGTCCCAGCTAAAGTAGTAAAATAGAAAACTGTTGACTGACAGTGCATAAACCAATCGGAATGGATTGTTTTGAATGAGTGTTAGTGATGGCCATTGTTGCCTTTGCCATCGATGTTGTTACCTATAGGTGGTCATCCATTATATTTGACTGACTGGACCGTGGGCCAATCAGAACACGGGGGCGGGGCTTCACATGTTTCAGGGGGTGGAGCTATATTCCATGTCCCAGGAGATAGCACAACAAATCTTTTCGTTTTAGCTTGACATTGATGGTGGGAAACCATCTGGTTCTCCCCCATCGATGTAAAAACTATGAACATCGACCATAATCTATCGATGTTTTATAAACATCGATAGTCATCCCTAATGAGAATTGCATCAACCAATCACATGGTCTAATTTCCAAACTAATTTGCATAAGGAATTTATTTGCTCTCCATAACTTATTTAGGTCGTTCCTCACCATAGTCTAATTGAAAACCTACGAAACCAGCCAAAGATGGTTGATAACAAGAATGTTCTTGACCAATTGGTTTGTTGGTTGAAGACTGTTGTATGATGGTCCCATCAAAAGTAGTAAAATAGAAAACTGTTGACTTGCCATTGATGTTGTTACATATCGGTGGTCATCCATTGTATTTGATGGACTGGCCTGTGGGCCAATCAGAATATGGGGGCGGGGCTTCACTGGTGTCGTGGGTGGAGCTATGCTCAGTGTCCCAGGAAATAGCAAAACAAAACTAGTAGTTTGAGCTTGACATTGATGGTGTGAAACCATCTGGTTCTCCCCCATCGATGTCAAAACTTTTGAACATCGACCATAACCTATAGATGTTTTATAAACATCGATGGCCGATGGCCATCCCTAATGAGTATTGCATCAACCAATCAGATGGTCTAATTTCTAAACTAATTTGCATAAGGGCTTTCTTTGCTCTCCATAACTTACTTAGGTCTTTCCTCACCCTAGTCTTATTGAAAACCTACAAAAATAGCCAAAGATGGTGGGTGACAAGAACATCCACGACTGACTGTCTTGCTGGTTGAAGACTATCACATGATGGTCCCAGCTAAAGTAGTAAAATAGAAAACTGTTGACTGACAGTGCATAAATCAATCGGAATGGATTGTTTTGAATGAGTGTTAGTGATGGCCATTGTTGCCTTTGCCATCGATGTTGTTACCTATAGGTGGTCATCCATTGTATTTGACTGACTGGACCGTGGGCCAATCAGAACATGGGGGCGGGGCTTCACATGTTTCAGGGGGTGGAGCTATAGTCCATGTCCCCGGAGATAGCACAACAAATCTTTTCGTTTTAGCTTGACATTGATGGTGGGAAACCATCTGGTTCTCCCCCATCGATGTAAAAACTATGAACATCGACCATAATCTATCGATGTTTTATAAACATCGATGGCCATCCCTAATGAGAATTGCATCAACCAATCACATGGTCTAATTTCCAAACTAATTTGCATAAGGAATTTATTTGCTCTCCATAACTTATTTATGTCCTTCCTCACCATAGTCTAATTGAAAACCTACAAAACCAGCCAAAGATGGTTGATAACAAGAATGTTCTTGACCATATGGTTTGTTGGTTGAAGACTGTTGTATGATGGTCCCATCAAAAGTAGTAAAATAGAAAACTGTTGACTTGCCATTGATGTTGTTACATATCGGTGGTCATCCATTGTATTTGATGGACTGGCCTGTGGGCCAATCAGAATATGGGGGTGGGGCTTCACTGGTGTCGTGGGTGGAGCAATGCTCAGTGTCCCAGGAAATAGCAAAACAAAACTAGTAGTTTGAGCTTGACATTGATGGTGTGAAACCATCTGGTTCTCCCCCATCGATGTCAAAACTATTGAACATCGACCATAACCTATAGATGTTTTATAAACATCGATGGCCGATGGCCATCCCTAATGAGTATTGCATCAACCAATCAGATGGTCTAATTTCTAAACTAATTTGCATAAGGGCTTTATTTGCTCTCCATAACTTACTTAGGTCTTTCCTCACCCTAGTCTTATTGAAAACCTACAAAACTAGCCTAAGATGGTGGGTGACAAGAACATTCACGACTGATTGTCTTGCTGGTTGAAGACTATCACATAATGGTCCCAGCTAAAGTAGTAAAATAGAAAACTGTTGATTGACAGTGCATAAACCAATCGGAATGGATTGTTTTGAATGAGTGTTAGTGATGGCCATTGTTGCCTTTGCCATCGATGTTGTTACCTATAGGTGGTCATCCATTGTATTTGACTGACTGGACCGTGGGCCAATCAGAACACGGGGGCGGGGCTTCACATGTTTCAGGGGGTGGAGCTATATTCCATGTCCCAGGAGATAGCACAACAAATCTTTTCGTTTTAGCTTGACATTGATGGTGGGAAACCATCTGGTTCTCCCCATCGATGTAAAAACTATGAACATCGACCATAACCTATAGATGTTTTATAAACATCGATGGTCATCCCTAATGAGTATTGCATCAACCAATCACATGGTCTAATTTCCAAACTAATTTGCATAAGGAATTTATTTGCTCTCCATAACTTATTTAGGTCCTTCCTCACCATAGTCTAATTGAAAACCTACAAAAACCAGCCAAAGATGGTTAATAACAAGAATGTTCTTGACCAATTGGTTTGTTGGTTGAAGACTGTTGTATGATGGTCCCATCAAAAGTATTAAAATAGAAAACTGTTGACTTGCCATTGATGTTGTTACATATCGGTGGCCATCCATTGTATTTGATGGACTAGCCTGTGGGCCAATCAGAATATGGGGGCGGCGCTTCACTGGTGTCGTGGGTGGAGCTATGCTCAGTGTCCCAGGAAATAGCAAAACAAAACTAGTAGTTTGAGCTTGACATTGATGGTGTGAAACCATCTGGTTCTCCCCCATCGATGTCAAAACTATTGAACATCGACCATAACCTATAGATGTTTTATAAACATCGATGGCCGATGGCCATCCCTAATGAGTATTGCATCAACCAATCAGATGGTCTAATTTCTAAACTAATTTGCATAAGGGCTTTATTTGCTCTCCATAACTTACTTAGGTCTTTCCTCACCCTAGTCTTATTGAAAATCTACAAAACTAGCCAAAGATGGTGGGTGACAAGAACATTCACGACTGATTGTCTTGCTGGTTGAAGACTATCACATAATGGTCCCAGCTAAAGTAGTAAAATAGAAAACTGTTGATTGACAGTGCATAAACCAATCGGAATGGATTGTTTTGAATAAGTGTTAGTGATGGCCATTGTTGCCTTTGCCATCGATGTTGTTACCTATAGGTGGTCATCCATTGTATTTGACTGACTGGACCGTGGGCCAATCAGAACACGGGGGCGGGGCTTCACATGTTTCAGGGGGTGGAGCTATATTCCATGTCCCAGGAGATAGCACAACAAATCTTTTCGTTTTAGCTTGACATTGATGGTGGGAAACCATCTGGTTCTCCCCCATCGATGTAAAAACTATGAACATCGACCATAACCTATAGATGTTTTATAAACATCGATGGTCATCCCTAATGAGTATTGCATCAACCAATCACATGGTCTAATTTCCAAACTAATTTGCATATGGAATTTATTTGCTCTCCATAACTTATTTAGGTCCTTCCTCATCATAGTCTAATTGAAAACCTACAAAACCAGCCAAAGATGGTTGATAACAAGAATGTTCTTGACCAATTGGTTTGTTGGTTGAAGACTGTTGTATGATGGTCCCATCAAATGTAGTAAAATAGAAAACTGTTGACTTGCCATTGATGTTGTTACATATCGGTGGTCATCTATTGTATTTGATGGACTGGCCTGTGGGCCAATCAGAATATGGGGCAGGGCTTCACTGGTGTCGTGGGTGGAGCTATGCTCAGTGTCCCAGGAAATAGCAAAACAAAACTAGTAGTTTGAGCTTGACATTGATGGTGTGAAACCATCTGGTTCTCCCCCATCGATGTCAAAACTATTGAACATCGACCATAACCTATAGATGTTTTATAAACATCGATGGCCGATGGCCATCCCTAAGAGTATTGCATCAACCAATCAGATGGTCTAATTTCTAAACTAATTTGCATAAGGGCTTTCTTTGCTCTCCATAACTTACTTAGGTCTTTCCTCACCCTGGTCTTATTGAAAACCTACAAAACTAGCCAAAGATGGTGGGTGACAAGAACATTCACGACTGATTATCTTGCTGGTTGAAGACTATCACATGATGGTCCCAGCTAAAGTAGTAAAATAGAAAACTGTTGACTGACAGTGCATAAACCAATCGGAATGGATTGTTTTGAATGAGTGTTAGTGATGGCCATTGTTGCCTATAGGTGGTCATCCATTGTATTTGACTGACTGGACCGTGGGCCAATCAGAACACGGGGGCGGGGCTTCACATGTTTCAGGGGGTGGAGCTATATTCCATGTCCCAGGAGATAGCACAACAAATCTTTTCGTTTTAGCTTGACATTGATGGTGGGAAACCATCTGGTTCTCCCCCATCGATGTAAAAACTATGAACATCGACCATAATCTATCGATTTTTATAAACATCGATAGTCATCCCTAATGAGAATTGCATCAACCAATCACATGGTCTAATTTCCAAACTAATTTGAATAAGGAATTTATTTGCTCTCCATAACTTATTTAGGTCGTTCCTCACCATAGTCTAATTGAAAACCTACAAAGCCAGCCAAAGATGGTTGATAACAAGAATGTTCTTGACCAATTGGTTTGTTGGTTGAAGACTGTTGTATGATGGTCCCATCAAAAGTAGTAAAATAGAAAACTGTTGACTTGCCATTGATGTTGTTACATATCGGTGGTCATCCATTGTATTTGATGGACTGGCCTGTGGGCCAATCAGAATATGGGGGCGGGGCTTCACTGGTGTCGTGGGTGGAGCTATGCTCAGTGTCCCAGGAAATAGCAAAACAAAACTAGTAGTTTGAGCTTGACATTGATGGTGTGAAACCATCTGGTTCTCCCCCATCGATGTCAAAACTATTGAACATCGACCATAACCTATAGATGTTTTATAAACATCGATGGCCGATGGCCATCCCTAATGAGTATTGCATCAACCAATCAGATGGTCTAATTTCTAAACTAATTTGCATAAGGGCTTTCTTTGCTCTCCATAACTTACTTAGGTCTTTCCTCACCCTAGTCTTATTGAAAACCTACAAAACTAGCCAAAGATGGTGGGTGACAAGAACATTAACGACTGATTGTCTTGCTGGTTGGAGACTATCACATGATGGTCCCAGCTAAAGTAGTAAAATAAAAAACTATTGACTGACAGTGCATAAACCAATCGGAATGGATTGTTTTGAATGAGTGTTAGTGATGGCCATTGTTGCCTTTGCCATCGATGTTGTTACCTATAGGTGGTCATCCATTGTATTTGACTGACTGGACCGTGGGCCAATCAGAACACGGGGGCGGGGCTTCACATGTTTCAGGGGGTGGAGCTATATTCCATGTCCCAGGAGATAGCACAACAAATCTTTTCGTTTTAGCTTGACATTGATGGTGGGAAACCATCTGGTTCTCCCCCATCGATGTAAAAACTATGAACATCGACCATAATCTATCGATGTTTTATAAACATCGATAGTCATCCCTAATGAGAATTGCATCAACCAATCACATGGTCTAATTTCCAAACTAATTTGCATAAGGAATTTATTTGCTCTCCATAACTTATTTAGGTCGTTCCTCAGCATAGTCTAATTGAAAACCTACAAAACCAGCCAAAGATGGTTGATAACAAGAATGTTCTTGACCAATTGGTTTGTTGGTTGAAGACTGTTGTATGATGGTCCCATCAAAAGTATTAAAATAGAAAACTGTTGACTTGCCATTGATGTTGTTACATATCGGTGGCCATCCATTGTATTTGATGGACTAGCCTGTGGGCCAATCAGAATATGGGGGCGGGGCTTCACTGGTGTCGTGGGTGGAGCTATGCTCAGTGTCCCAGGAAATAGCAAAACAAAACTAGTAGTTTGAGCTTGACATTGATGGTGTGAAACCATCTGGTTCTCCCCCATCGATGTCAAAACTATTGAACATCGACCATAACCTATAGATGTTTTATAAACATCGATGGCCGATGGCCGATGGCCATCCCTAAGAGTATTGCATCAACCAATCAGATGGTCTAATTTCTAAACTAATTTGCATAAGGGCTTTCTTTGCTCTCCATAACTTACTTAGGTCTTTCCTCACCCTAGTCTTATTGAAAACCTACAAAACTAGCCAAAGATGGTGGGTGACAAGAACATTAACGACTGATTGTCTTGCTGGTTGGAGACTATCACATGATGGTCCCAGCTAAAGTAGTAAAATAAAAAACTGTTGACTGACAGTGCATAAACCAATCGGAATGGATTGTTTTGAATGAGTGTTAGTGATGGCCATTGTTGCCTTTGCCATCGATGTTGTTACCTATAGGTGGTCATCCATTGTATTTGACTGACTGGACCGTGGGCCAATCAGAACACGGGGGCGGGGCTTCACATGTTTCAGGGGGTGGAGCTATATTCCATGTCCCAGGAGATAGCACAACAAATCTTTTCGTTTTAGCTTGACATTGATGGTGGGAAACCATCTGGTTCTCCCCCATCGATGTAAAAACTATGAACATCGACCATAACCTATAGATGTTTTATAAACATCGATGGTCATCCCTAATGAGTATTGCATCAACCAATCACATGGTCTAATTTCCAAACTAATTTGCATACGGAATTTATTTGCTCTCCATAACTTATTTAGGTCCTTCCTCATCATAGTCTAATTGAAAACCTACAAAACCAGCCAAAGATGGTTGATAACAAGAATGTTCTTGACCAATTGGTTTGTTGGTTGAAGACTGTTGTATGATGGTCCCATCAAAAGTAGTAAAATAGAAAACTGTTGACTTGCCATTGATGTTGTTACATATCGGTGGCCATCCATTGTATTTGATGGACTAGCCTGTGGGCCAATCAGAATATGGGGGCGGGGCTTCACTGGTGTCGTGGGTGGAGCTATGCTCAGTGTCCCAGAAAATAGCAAAACAAAACTAGTAGTTTGAGCTTGACATTGATGGTGTGAAACCATCTGGTTCTCCCCCATCGATGTCAAAACTATTGAACATCGACCATAACCTATAGCTGTTTTATAAACATCGATGGCCGATGGCCATCCCTAAGAGTATTGCATCAACCAATCAGATGGTCTAATTTCTAAACTAATTTGCATAAGGGCTTTCTTTGCTCTCCATAACTTACTTAGGTCTTTCCTCACCCTAGTCTTATTGAAAACCTACAAAACTAGCCAAAGATGGTGGGTGACAAGAACATTAACGACTGATTGTCTTGCTGGTTGGAGACTATCACATGATGGTCCCAGCTAAAGTAGTAAAATAGAAAACTGTTGACTGACAGTGCATAAACCAATCGGAATGGATTGTTTTGAATGAGTGTTAGTGATGGCCATTGTTGCCTTTGCCATCGATGTTGTTACCTATAGGTGGTCATCCATTATATTTGACTGACTGGACCGTGGGCCAATCAGAACACGGGGGCGGGGCTTCACATGTTTCAGGGGGTGGAGCTATATTCCATGTCCCAGGAGATAGCACAACAAATCTTTTCGTTTTAGCTTGACATTGATGGTGGGAAACCATCTGGTTCTCCCCCATCGATGTAAAAACTATGAACATCGACCATAATCTATCGATGTTTTATAAACATCGATAGTCATCCCTAATGAGAATTGCATCAACCAATCACATGGTCTAATTTCCAAACTAATTTGCATAAGGAATTTATTTGCTCTCCATAACTTATTTAGGTCGTTCCTCACCATAGTCTAATTGAAAACCTACGAAACCAGCCAAAGATGGTTGATAACAAGAATGTTCTTGACCAATTGGTTTGTTGGTTGAAGACTGTTGTATGATGGTCCCATCAAAAGTAGTAAAATAGAAAACTGTTGACTTGCCATTGATGTTGTTACATATCGGTGGTCATCCATTGTATTTGATGGACTGGCCTGTGGGCCAATCAGAATATGGGGGCGGGGCTTCACTGGTGTCGTGGGTGGAGCAATGCTCAGTGTCCCAGGAAATAGCAAAACAAAACTAGTAGTTTGAGCTTGACATTGATGGTGTGAAACCATCTGGTTCTCCCCCATCGATGTCAAAACTTTTGAACATCGACCATAACCTATAGATGTTTTATAAACATCGATGGCCGATGGCCATCCCTAATGAGTATTGCATCAACCAATCAGATGGTCTAATTTCTAAACTAATTTGCATAAGGGCTTTCTTTGCTCTCCATAACTTACTTAGGTCTTTCCTCACACTAGTCTTATTGAAAACCTACAAAAATAGCCAAAGATGGTGGGTGACAAGAACATCCACGACTGACTGTCTTGCTGGTTGAAGACTATCACATGATGGTCCCAGCTAAAGTAGTAAAATAGAAAACTGTTGACTGACAGTGCATAAATCAATCGGAATGGATTGTTTTGAATGAGTGTTAGTGATGGCCATTGTTGCCTTTGCCATCGATGTTGTTACCTATAGGTGGTCATCCATTGTATTTGACTGACTGGACCGTGGGCCAATCAGAACATGGGGGCGGGGCTTCACATGTTTCAGGGGGTGGAGCTATAGTCCATGTCCCCGGAGATAGCACAACAAATCTTTTCGTTTTAGCTTGACATTGATGGTGGGAAACCATCTGGTTCTCCCCCATCGATGTAAAAACTATGAACATCGACCATAATCTATCGATGTTTTATAAACATCGATGGCCATCCCTAATGAGAATTGCATCAACCAATCACATGGTCTAATTTCCAAACTAATTTGCATAAGGAATTTATTTGCTCTCCATAACTTATTTATGTCCTTCCTCACCATAGTCTAATTGAAAACCTACAAAACCAGCCAAAGATGGTTGATAACAAGAATGTTCTTGACCATATGGTTTGTTGGTTGAAGACTGTTGTATGATGGTCCCATCAAAAGTAGTAAAATAGAAAACTGTTGACTTGCCATTGATGTTGTTACATATCGGTGGTCATCCATTGTATTTGATGGACTGGCCTGTGGGCCAATCAGAATATGGGGGTGGGGCTTCACTGGTGTCGTGGGTGGAGCAATGCTCAGTGTCCCAGGAAATAGCAAAACAAAACTAGTAGTTTGAGCTTGACATTGATGGTGTGAAACCATCTGGTTCTCCCCCATCGATGTCAAAACTATTGAACATCGACCATAACCTATAGATGTTTTATAAACATCGATGGCCGATGGCCATCCCTAATGAGTATTGCATCAACCAATCAGATGGTCTAATTTCTAAACTAATTTGCATAAGGGCTTTATTTGCTCTCCATAACTTACTTAGGTCTTTCCTCACCCTAGTCTTATTGAAAATCTACAAAACTAGCCAAAGATGGTGGGTGACAAGAACATTCACGACTGATTGTCTTGCTGGTTGAAGACTATCACATAATGGTCCCAGCTAAAGTAGTAAAATAGAAAACTGTTGATTGACAGTGCATAAACCAATCGGAATGGATTGTTTTGAATAAGTGTTAGTGATGGCCATTGTTGCCTTTGCCATCGATGTTGTTACCTATAGGTGGTCATCCATTGTATTTGACTGACTGGACCGTGGGCCAATCAGAACACGGGGGCGGGGCTTCACATGTTTCAGGGGGTGGAGCTATATTCCATGTCCCAGGAGATAGCACAACAAATCTTTTCGTTTTAGCTTGACATTGATGGTGGGAAACCATCTGGTTCTCCCCCATCGATGTAAAAACTATGAACATCGACCATAACCTATAGATGTTTTATAAACATCGATGGTCATCCCTAATGAGTATTGCATCAACCAATCACATGGTCTAATTTCCAAACTAATTTGCATATGGAATTTATTTGCTCTCCATAACTTATTTAGGTCCTTCCTCATCATAGTCTAATTGAAAACCTACAAAACCAGCCAAAGATGGTTGATAACAAGAATGTTCTTGACCAATTGGTTTGTTGGTTGAAGACTGTTGTATGATGGTCCCATCAAATGTAGTAAAATAGAAAACTGTTGACTTGCCATTGATGTTGTTACATATCGGTGGTCATCTATTGTATTTGATGGACTGGCCTGTGGGCCAATCAGAATATGGGGCAGGGCTTCACTGGTGTCGTGGGTGGAGCTATGCTCAGTGTCCCAGGAAATAGCAAAACAAAACTAGTAGTTTGAGCTTGACATTGATGGTGTGAAACCATCTGGTTCTCCCCCATCGATGTCAAAACTATTGAACATCGACCATAACCTATAGATGTTTTATAAACATCGATGGCCGATGGCCATCCCTAAGAGTATTGCATCAACCAATCAGATGGTCTAATTTCTAAACTAATTTGCATAAGGGCTTTCTTTGCTCTCCATAACTTACTTAGGTCTTTCCTCACCCTGGTCTTATTGAAAACCTACAAAACTAGCCAAAGATGGTGGGTGACAAGAACATTCACGACTGATTATCTTGCTGGTTGAAGACTATCACATGATGGTCCCAGCTAAAGTAGTAAAATAGAAAACTGTTGACTGACAGTGCATAAACCAATCGGAATGGATTGTTTTGAATGAGTGTTAGTGATGGCCATTGTTGCCTATAGGTGGTCATCCATTGTATTTGACTGACTGGACCGTGGGCCAATCAGAACACGGGGGCGGGGCTTCACATGTTTCAGGGGGTGGAGCTATATTCCATGTCCCAGGAGATAGCACAACAAATCTTTTCGTTTTAGCTTGACATTGATGGTGGGAAACCATCTGGTTCTCCCCCATCGATGTAAAAACTATGAACATCGACCATAATCTATCGATGTTTTATAAACATCGATAGTCATCCCTAATGAGAATTGCATCAACCAATCACATGGTCTAATTTCCAAACTAATTTGCATAAGGAATTTATTTGCTCTCCATAACTTATTTAGGTCGTTCCTCACCATAGTCTAATTGAAAACCTACAAAGCCAGCCAAAGATGGTTGATAACAAGAATGTTCTTGACCAATTGGTTTGTTGGTTGAAGACTGTTGTATGATGGTCCCATCAAAAGTAGTAAAATAGAAAACTGTTGACTTGCCATTGATGTTGTTACATATCGGTGGTCATCCATTGTATTTGATGGACTGGCCTGTGGGCCAATCAGAATATGGGGGCGGGGCTTCACTGGTGTCGTGGGTGGAGCTATGCTCAGTGTCCCAGGAAATAGCAAAACAAAACTAGTAGTTTGAGCTTGACATTGATGGTGTGAAACCATCTGGTTCTCCCCCATCGATGTCAAAACTATTGAACATCGACCATAACCTATAGATGTTTTATAAACATCGATGGCCGATGGCCATCCCTAATGAGTATTGCATCAACCAATCAGATGGTCTAATTTCTAAACTAATTTGCATAAGGGCTTTCTTTGCTCTCCATAACTTACTTAGGTCTTTCCTCACCCTAGTCTTATTGAAAACCTACAAAACTAGCCAAAGATGGTGGGTGACAAGAACATTAACGACTGATTGTCTTGCTGGTTGGAGACTATCACATGATGGTCCCAGCTAAAGTAGTAAAATAAAAAACTGTTGACTGACAGTGCATAAACCAATCGGAATGGATTGTTTTGAATGAGTGTTAGTGATGGCCATTGTTGCCTTTGCCATCGATGTTGTTACCTATAGGTGGTCATCCATTGTATTTGACTGACTGGACCGTGGGCCAATCAGAACACGGGGGCGGGGCTTCACATGTTTCAGGGGGTGGAGCTATATTCCATGTCCCAGGAGATAGCACAACAAATCTTTTCGTTTTAGCTTGACATTGATGGTGGGAAACCATCTGGTTCTCCCCCATCGATGTAAAAACTATGAACATCGACCATAATCTATCGATGTTTTATAAACATCGATAGTCATCCCTAATGAGAATTGCATCAACCAATCACATGGTCTAATTTCCAAACTAATTTGCATAAGGAATTTATTTGCTCTCCATAACTTATTTAGGTCGTTCCTCAGCATAGTCTAATTGAAAACCTACAAAACCAGCCAAAGATGGTTGATAACAAGAATGTTCTTGACCAATTGGTTTGTTGGTTGAAGACTGTTGTATGATGGTCCCATCAAAAGTATTAAAATAGAAAACTGTTGACTTGCCATTGATGTTGTTACATATCGGTGGCCATCCATTGTATTTGATGGACTAGCCTGTGGGCCAATCAGAATATGGGGGCGGGGCTTCACTGGTGTCGTGGGTGGAGCTATGCTCAGTGTCCCAGGAAATAGCAAAACAAAACTAGTAGTTTGAGCTTGACATTGATGGTGTGAAACCATCTGGTTCTCCCCCATCGATGTCAAAACTATTGAACATCGACCATAACCTATAGATGTTTTATAAACATCGATGGCCGATGGCCATCCCTAAGAGTATTGCATCAACCAATCAGATGGTCTAATTTCTAAACTAATTTGCATAAGGGCTTTCTTTGCTCTCCATAACTTACTTAGGTCTTTCCTCACCCTAGTCTTATTGAAAACCTACAAAACTAGCCAAAGATGGTGGGTGACAAGAACATTAACGACTGATTGTCTTGCTGGTTGGAGACTATCACATGATGGTCCCAGCTAAAGTAGTAAAATAAAAAACTGTTGACTGACAGTGCATAAACCAATCGGAATGGATTGTTTTGAATGAGTGTTAGTGATGGCCATTGTTGCCTTTGCCATCGATGTTGTTACCTATAGGTGGTCATCCATTGTATTTGACTGACTGGACCGTGGGCCAATCAGAACACGGGGGCGGGGCTTCACATGTTTCAGGGGGTGGAGCTATATTCCATGTCCCAGGAGATAGCACAACAAATCTTTTCGTTTTAGCTTGACATTGATGGTGGGAAACCATCTGGTTCTCCCCCATCGATGTAAAAACTATGAACATCGACCATAACCTATAGATGTTTTATAAACATCGATGGTCATCCCTAATGAGTATTGCATCAACCAATCACATGGTCTAATTTCCAAACTAATTTGCATACGGAATTTATTTGCTCTCCATAACTTATTTAGGTCCTTCCTCATCATAGTCTAATTGAAAACCTACAAAACCAGCCAAAGATGGTTGATAACAAGAATGTTCTTGACCAATTGGTTTGTTGGTTGAAGACTGTTGTATGATGGTCCCATCAAAAGTAGTAAAATAGAAAACTGTTGACTTGCCATTGATGTTGTTACATATCGGTGGCCATCCATTGTATTTGATGGACTAGCCTGTGGGCCAATCAGAATATGGGGGCGGGGCTTCACTGGTGTCGTGGGTGGAGCTATGCTCAGTGTCCCAGAAAATAGCAAAACAAAACTAGTAGTTTGAGCTTGACATTGATGGTGTGAAACCATCTGGTTCTCCCCCATCGATGTCAAAACTATTGAACATCGACCATAACCTATAGCTGTTTTATAAACATCGATGGCCGATGGCCATCCCTAAGAGTATTGCATCAACCAATCAGATGGTCTAATTTCTAAACTAATTTGCATAAGGGCTTTCTTTGCTCTCCATAACTTACTTAGGTCTTTCCTCACCCTAGTCTTATTGAAAACCTACAAAACTAGCCAAAGATGGTGGGTGACAAGAACATTAACGACTGATTGTCTTGCTGGTTGGAGACTATCACATGATGGTCCCAGCTAAAGTAGTAAAATAGAAAACTGTTGACTGACAGTGCATAAACCAATCGGAATGGATTGTTTTGAATGAGTGTTAGTGATGGCCATTGTTGCCTTTGCCATCGATGTTGTTACCTATAGGTGGTCATCCATTATATTTGACTGACTGGACCGTGGGCCAATCAGAACACGGGGGCGGGGCTTCACATGTTTCAGGGGGTGGAGCTATATTCCATGTCCCAGGAGATAGCACAACAAATCTTTTCGTTTTAGCTTGACATTGATGGTGGGAAACCATCTGGTTCTCCCCCATCGATGTAAAAACTATGAACATCGACCATAATCTATCGATGTTTTATAAACATCGATAGTCATCCCTAATGAGAATTGCATCAACCAATCACATGGTCTAATTTCCAAACTAATTTGCATAAGGAATTTATTTGCTCTCCATAACTTATTTAGGTCGTTCCTCACCATAGTCTAATTGAAAACCTACGAAACCAGCCAAAGATGGTTGATAACAAGAATGTTCTTGACCAATTGGTTTGTTGGTTGAAGACTGTTGTATGATGGTCCCATCAAAAGTAGTAAAATAGAAAACTGTTGACTTGCCATTGATGTTGTTACATATCGGTGGTCATCCATTGTATTTGATGGACTGGCCTGTGGGCCAATCAGAATATGGGGGCGGGGCTTCACTGGTGTCGTGGGTGGAGCTATGCTCAGTGTCCCAGGAAATAGCAAAACAAAACTAGTAGTTTGAGCTTGACATTGATGGTGTGAAACCATCTGGTTCTCCCCCATCGATGTCAAAACTTTTGAACATCGACCATAACCTATAGATGTTTTATAAACATCGATGGCCGATGGCCATCCCTAATGAGTATTGCATCAACCAATCAGATGGTCTAATTTCTAAACTAATTTGCATAAGGGCTTTCTTTGCTCTCCATAACTTACTTAGGTCTTTCCTCACCCTAGTCTTATTGAAAACCTACAAAAATAGCCAAAGATGGTGGGTGACAAGAACATCCACGACTGACTGTCTTGCTGGTTGAAGACTATCACATGATGGTCCCAGCTAAAGTAGTAAAATAGAAAACTGTTGACTGACAGTGCATAAATCAATCGGAATGGATTGTTTTGAATGAGTGTTAGTGATGGCCATTGTTGCCTTTGCCATCGATGTTGTTACCTATAGGTGGTCATCCATTGTATTTGACTGACTGGACCGTGGGCCAATCAGAACATGGGGGCGGGGCTTCACATGTTTCAGGGGGTGGAGCTATAGTCCATGTCCCCGGAGATAGCACAACAAATCTTTTCGTTTTAGCTTGACATTGATGGTGGGAAACCATCTGGTTCTCCCCCATCGATGTAAAAACTATGAACATCGACCATAATCTATCGATGTTTTATAAACATCGATGGCCATCCCTAATGAGAATTGCATCAACCAATCACATGGTCTAATTTCCAAACTAATTTGCATAAGGAATTTATTTGCTCTCCATAACTTATTTATGTCCTTCCTCACCATAGTCTAATTGAAAACCTACAAAACCAGCCAAAGATGGTTGATAACAAGAATGTTCTTGACCATATGGTTTGTTGGTTGAAGACTGTTGTATGATGGTCCCATCAAAAGTAGTAAAATAGAAAACTGTTGACTTGCCATTGATGTTGTTACATATCGGTGGTCATCCATTGTATTTGATGGACTGGCCTGTGGGCCAATCAGAATATGGGGGTGGGGCTTCACTGGTGTCGTGGGTGGAGCAATGCTCAGTGTCCCAGGAAATAGCAAAACAAAACTAGTAGTTTGAGCTTGACATTGATGGTGTGAAACCATCTGGTTCTCCCCCATCGATGTCAAAACTATTGAACATCGACCATAACCTATAGATGTTTTATAAACATCGATGGCCGATGGCCATCCCTAATGAGTATTGCATCAACCAATCAGATGG
Organism: Crinia signifera; assembly: GCF_055691185.1. Taxonomy (NCBI): domain Eukaryota; kingdom Metazoa; phylum Chordata; class Amphibia; order Anura; family Myobatrachidae; genus Crinia; species Crinia signifera. The sequence goes on along the minus strand of NC_139218.1, from coordinate 164,383,349 downwards.
TCTAATTTCTAAACTAATTTGCATAAGGGCTTTATTTGCTCTCCATAACTTACTTAGGTCTTTCCTCACCCTAGTCTTATTGAAAATCTACAAAACTAGCCAAAGATGGTGGGTGACAAGAACATTCACGACTGATTGTCTTGCTGGTTGAAGACTATCACATAATGGTCCCAGCTAAAGTAGTAAAATAGAAAACTGTTGATTGACAGTGCATAAACCAATCGGAATGGATTGTTTTGAATAAGTGTTAGTGATGGCCATTGTTGCCTTTGCCATCGATGTTGTTACCTATAGGTGGTCATCCATTGTATTTGACTGACTGGACCGTGGGCCAATCAGAACACGGGGGCGGGGCTTCACATGTTTCAGGGGGTGGAGCTATATTCCATGTCCCAGGAGATAGCACAACAAATCTTTTCGTTTTAGCTTGACATTGATGGTGGGAAACCATCTGGTTCTCCCCCATCGATGTAAAAACTATGAACATCGACCATAACCTATAGATGTTTTATAAACATCGATGGTCATCCCTAATGAGTATTGCATCAACCAATCACATGGTCTAATTTCCAAACTAATTTGCATATGGAATTTATTTGCTCTCCATAACTTATTTAGGTCCTTCCTCATCATAGTCTAATTGAAAACCTACAAAACCAGCCAAAGATGGTTGATAACAAGAATGTTCTTGACCAATTGGTTTGTTGGTTGAAGACTGTTGTATGATGGTCCCATCAAATGTAGTAAAATAGAAAACTGTTGACTTGCCATTGATGTTGTTACATATCGGTGGTCATCTATTGTATTTGATGGACTGGCCTGTGGGCCAATCAGAATATGGGGCAGGGCTTCACTGGTGTCGTGGGTGGAGCTATGCTCAGTGTCCCAGGAAATAGCAAAACAAAACTAGTAGTTTGAGCTTGACATTGATGGTGTGAAACCATCTGGTTCTCCCCCATCGATGTCAAAACTATTGAACATCGACCATAACCTATAGATGTTTTATAAACATCGATGGCCGATGGCCATCCCTAAGAGTATTGCATCAACCAATCAGATGGTCTAATTTCTAAACTAATTTGCATAAGGGCTTTCTTTGCTCTCCATAACTTACTTAGGTCTTTCCTCACCCTGGTCTTATTGAAAACCTACAAAACTAGCCAAAGATGGTGGGTGACAAGAACATTCACGACTGATTATCTTGCTGGTTGAAGACTATCACATGATGGTCCCAGCTAAAGTAGTAAAATAGAAAACTGTTGACTGACAGTGCATAAACCAATCGGAATGGATTGTTTTGAATGAGTGTTAGTGATGGCCATTGTTGCCTTTGCCATCGATGTTGTTACCTATAGGTGGTCATCCATTGTATTTGACTGACTGGACCGTGGGCCAATCAGAACACGGGGGCGGGGCTTCACATGTTTCAGGGGGTGGAGCTATATTCCATGTCCCAGGAGATAGCACAACAAATCTTTTCGTTTTAGCTTGACATTGATGGTGGGAAACCATCTGGTTCTCCCCCATCGATGTAAAAACTATGAACATCGACCATAATCTATCGATGTTTTATAAACATCGATGGTCATCCCTAATGAGTATTGCATCAACCAATCACATGGTCTAATTTCCAAACTAATTTGCATAAGGAATTTATTTGCTCTCCATAACTTATTTAGGTCCTTCCTCACCATAGTCTAATTGAAAACCTACAGAACCAGCCAAAGATGGTTGATAACTAGAATGTTCTTGACCAATTGGTTTGTTGGTTGAAGACTGTTGTATGATGGTCCCATCAAAAGTAGTAAAATAGAAAACTGTTGACTTGCCATTGATGTTGTTACATATCGGTGGTCATATATTGTATTTGATGGACTGGCCTGTGGGCCAATCAGAATATGGGGCAGGGCTTCACTGGTGTTGTGGGTGGAGCTATGCTCAGTGTCCCAGGAAATAGCAAAACAAAACTAGTAGTTTGAGCTTGACATTGATGGTGTGAAACCATCTGGTTCTCCCCCATCGATGTCAAAACTATTGAACATCGACCATAACCTATAGATGTTTTATAAACATCGATGGCCGATGGCCATCCCTAATGAGTATTGCATCAACCAATCAGATGGTCTAATTTCTAAACTAATTTGCATAAGGGCTTTATTTGCTCTCCATAACTTACTTAGGTCTTTCCTCACCCTAGTCTTATTGAAAATCTACAAAACTAGCCAAAGATGGTGGGTGACAAGAACATTCACGACTGATTGTCTTGCTGGTTGAAGACTATCACATAATGGTCCCAGCTAAAGTAGTAAAATAGAAAACTGTTGATTGACAGTGCATAAACCAATCGGAATGGATTGTTTTGAATAAGTGTTAGTGATGGCAATTGTTGCCTTTGCCATCGATGTTGTTACCTATAGGTGGTCATCCATTGTATTTGACTGACTGGACCGTGGGCCAATCAGAACACGGGGGTGGGGCTTCACATGTTTCAGGGGGTGAAGCTATATTCCATGTCCCAGGAGATAGCACAACAAATCTTTTCGTTTTAGCTTGACATTGATGGTGGGAAACCATCTGGTTCTCCCCCATCGATGTAAAAACTATGAACATCGACCATAACCTATAGATGTTTTATAAACATCGATGGTCATCCCTAATGAGTATTGCATCAACCAATCACATGGTCTAATTTCCAAACTAATTTGCATACGGAATTTATTTGCTCTCCATAACTTATTTAGGTCCTTCCTCATCATAGTCTAATTGAAAACCTACAAAACCAGCCAAAGATGGTTGATAACAAGAATGTTCTTGACCAATTGGTTTGTTGGTTGAAGACTGTTGTATGATGGTCCCATCAAAAGTATTAAAATAGAAAACTGTTGACTTGCCATTGATGTTGTTACATATCGGTGGCCATCCATTGTATTTGATGGACTAGCCTGTGGGCCAATCAGAATATGGGGGCGGGGCTTCACTGGTGTCGTGGGTGGAGCTATGCTCAGTGTCCCAGGAAATAGCAAAACAAAACTAGTAGTTTGAGCTTGACATTGATGGTGTGAAACCATCTGGTTCTCCCCCATCGATGTCAAAACTATTGAACATCGACCATAACCTATAGATGTTTTATAAACATCGATGGCCGATGGCCATCCCTAATGAGTATTGCATCAACCAATCAGATGGTCTAATTTCTAAACTAATTTGCATAAGGGCTTTATTTGCTCTCCATAACTTACTGAGGTCTTTCCTCACCCTAGTCTTATTGAAAATCTACAAAACTAGCCAAAGATGGTGGGTGACAAGAACATTCACGACTGATTGTCTTGCTGGTTGAAGACTATCACATAATGGTCCCAGCTAAAGTAGTAAAATAGAAAACTGTTGATTGACAGTGCATAAACCAATCGGAATGGATTGTTTTGAATAAGTGTTAGTGATGGCCATTGTTGCCTTTGCCATCGATGTTGTTACCTATAGGTGGTCATCCATTGTATTTGACTGACTGGACCGTGGGCCAATCAGAACACGGGGGCGGGGCTTCACATGTTTCAGGGGGTGGAGCTATATTCCATGTCCCAGGAGATAGCACAACAAATCTTTTCGTTTTAGCTTGACATTGATGGTGGGAAACCATCTGGTTCTCCCCCATCGATGTAAAAACTATGAACATCGACCATAACCTATAGATGTTTTATAAACATCGATGGTCATCCCTAATGAGTATTGCATCAACCAATCACATGGTCTAATTTCCAAACTAATTTGCATACGGAATTTATTTGCTCTCCATAACTTATTTAGGTCCTTCCTCATCATAGTCTAATTGAAAACCTACAAAACCAGCCAAAGATGGTTGATAACAAGAATGTTCTTGACCAATTGGTTTGTTGGTTGAAGACTGTTGTATGATGGTCCCATCAAAAGTAGTAAAATAGAAAACTGTTGACTTGCCATTGATGTTGTTACATATCGGTGGTCATATATTGTATTTGATGGACTGGCCTGTGGGCCAATCAGAATATGGGGCAGGGCTTCACTGGTGTTGTGGGTGGAGCTATGCTCAGTGTCCCAGGAAATAGCAAAACAAAACTAGTAGTTTGAGCTTGACATTGATGGTGTGAAACCATCTGGTTCTCCCCCATCGATGTCAAAACTATTGAACATCGACCATAACCTATAGATGTTTTATAAACATCGATGGCCGGTGGCCATCCCTAATGAGTATTGCATCAACCAATCAGATGGTCTAATTTCTAAACTAATTTGCATAAGGGCTTTATTTGCTCTCCATAACTTACTTAGGTCTTTCCTCACCCTAGTCTTATTGAAAATCTACAAAACTAGCCAAAGATGGTGGGTGACAAGAACATTCACGACTGATTGTCTTGCTGGTTGAAGACTATCACATAATGGTCCCAGCTAAAGTAGTAAAATAGAAAACTGTTGATTGACAGTGCATAAACCAATCGGAATGGATTGTTTTGAATAAGTGTTAGTGATGGCCATTGTTGCCTTTGCCATCGATGTTGTTACCTATAGGTGGTCATCCATTGTATTTGACTGACTGGACCGTGGGCCAATCAGAACACGGGGGCGGGGCTTCACATGTTTCAGGGGGTGGAGCTATATTCCATGTCCCAGGAGATAGCACAACAAATCTTTTCGTTTTAGCTTGACATTGATGGTGGGAAACCATCTGGTTCTCCCCCATCGATGTAAAAACTATGAACATCGACCATAACCTATAGATGTTTTATAAACATCGATGGTCATCCCTAATGAGTATTGCATCAACCAATCACATGGTCTAATTTCCAAACTAATTTGCATACGGAATTTATTTGCTCTCCATAACTTATTTAGGTCCTTCCTCATCATAGTCTAATTGAAAACCTACAAAACCAGCCAAAGATGGTTGATAACAAGAATGTTCTTGACCAATTGGTTTGTTGGTTGAAGACTGTTGTATGATGGTCCCATCAAAAGTAGTAAAATAGAAAACTGTTGACTTGCCATTGATGTTGTTACATATCGGTGGTCATCTATTGTATTTGATGGACTGGCCTGTGGGCCAATCAGAATATGGGGCAGGGCTTCACTGGTGTCGTGGGTGGAGCTATGCTCAGTGTCCCAGGAAATAGCAAAACAAAACTAGTAGTTTGAGCTTGACATTGATGGTGTGAAACCATCTGGTTCTCCCCCATCGATGTCAAAACTATTGAACATCGACCATAACCTATAGATGTTTTATAAACATCGATGGCCGATGGCCATCCCTAAGAGTATTGCATCAACCAATCAGATGGTCTAATTTCTAAACTAATTTGCATAAGGGCTTTCTTTGCTCTCCATAACTTACTTAGGTCTTTCCTCACCCTGGTCTTATTGAAAACCTACAAAACTAGCCAAAGATGGTGGGTGACAAGAACATTCACGACTGATTATCTTGCTGGTTGAAGACTATCACATGATGGTCCCAGCTAAAGTAGTAAAATAGAAAACTGTTGACTGACAGTGCATAAACCAATCGGAATGGATTGTTTTGAATGAGTGTTAGTGATGGCCATTGTTGCCTTTGCCATCGATGTTGTTACCTATAGGTGGTCATCCATTGTATTTGACTGACTGGACCGTGGGCCAATCAGAACACGGGGGCGGGGCTTCACATGTTTCAGGGGGTGGAGCTATATTCCATGTCCCAGGAGATAGCACAACAAATCTTTTCGTTTTAGCTTGACATTGATGGTGGGAAACCATCTGGTTCTCCCCCATCGATGTAAAAACTATGAACATCGACCATAATCTATCGATGTTTTATAAACATCGATAGTCATCCTTAATGAGAATTGCATCAACCAATCACATGGTCTAATTTCCAAACTAATTTGCATAAGGAATTTATTTGCTCTCCATAACTTATTTAGGTCGTTCCTCACCATAGTCTAATTGAAAACCTACAAAACCAGCCAAAGATGGTTGATAACAAGAATGTTCTTGACCAATTGGTTTGTTGGTTGAAGACTGTTGTATGATGGTCCCATCAAAAGTATTAAAATAGAAAACTGTTGACTTGCCATTGATGTTGTTACATATCGGTGGCCATCCATTGTATTTGATGGACTAGCCTGTGGGCCAATCAGAATATGGGGGCGGGGCTTCACTGGTGTCGTGGGTGGAGCTATGCTCAGTGTCCCAGGAAATAGCAAAACAAAACTAGTAGTTTGAGCTTGACATTGATGGTGTGAAACCATCTGGTTCTCCCCCATCGATGTCAAAACTATTGAACATCGGCCATAACCTATAGCTGTTTTATAAACATCGATGGCCGATGGCCATCCCTAAGAGTATGGCATCAACCAATCAGATGGTCTAATTTCTAAACTAATTTGCATAAGGGCTTTCTTTGCTCTCCATAACTTACTTAGGTCTTTCCTCACCCTAGTCTTATTGAAAACCTACAAAACTAGCCAAAGATGGTGGGTGACAAGAACATTAACGACTGATTGTCTTGCTGGTTGGAGACTATCACATGATGGTCCCAGCTAAAGTAGTAAAATAAAAAACTGTTGACTGACAGTGCATAAACCAATCGGAATGGATTGTTTTGAATGAGTGTTAGTGATGGCCATTGTTGCCTTTGCCATCGATGTTGTTACCTATAGGTGGTCATCCATTGTATTTGACTGACTGGACCGTGGGCCAATCAGAACACGGGGGCGGGGCTTCACATGTTTCAGGGGGTGGAGCTATATTCCATGTCCCAGGAGATAGCACAACAAATCTTTTCGTTTTAGCTTGACATTGATGGTGGGAAACCATCTGGTTCTCCCCCATCGATGTAAAAACTATGAACATCGACCATAATCTATTGATGTTTTATAAACATCGATGGTCATCCCTAATGAGTATTGCATCAACCAATCACATGGTCTAATTTCCAAACTAATTTGCATAAGGAATTTATTTGCTCTCCATAACTTATTTAGGTCCTTCCTCATCATAGTCTAATTGAAAACCTACAAAACCAGCCAAAGATGGTTGATAACTAGAATGTTCTTGACCAATTGGTTTGTTGGTTGAAGACTGTTGTATGATGGTCCCATCAAAAGTAGTAAAATAGAAAACTGTTGACTTGCCATTGATGTTGTTTCATATCGGTGGTCATATATTGTATTTGATGGACTGGCCTGTGGGCCAATCAGAATATGGGGCAGGGCTTCACTGGTGTTGTGGGTGGAGCTATGCTCAGTGTCCCAGGAAATAGCAAAACAAAACTAGTAGTTTGAGCTTGACATTGATGGTGTGAAACCATCTGGTTCTCCCCCATCGATGTCAAAACTATTGAACATCGACCATAACCTATAGATGTTTTATAAACATCGATGGCCGATGGCCATCCCTAATGAGTATTGCATCAACCAATCAGATGGTCTAATTTCTAAACTAATTTTCATAAGGGCTTTCTTTGCTCTCCATAACTTACTTAGGTCTTTCCTCACCCTAGTCTTATTGAAAACCTACAAAACTAGCCAAAGATGGTGGGTGACAAGAACATTCACGACTGATTGTCTTGCTGGTTGAAGACTATCACGTGATGGTCCCAGCTAAAATAGTAAAATAGAAAACTGTTGACTGACAGTGCATAAACCAATCAGAATGGATTGTTTTGAATGAGTGTTAGTGATGGCCATTGTTGCCTTTGCCATCGATGTTGTTACCTATAGGTGGTCATCCATTGTATTTGACTGACTGGACCGTGGGCCAATCAGAACACGGGGGCGGGGCTATATTCCATGTCCCAGGAGATAGCACAAAAAATCTTTTCGTTTTAGCTTGACATTGATGGTGGGAAACCATCTGGTTCTCCCCCATCGATGTAAAAACTATGAACATCGACCATAATCTATCGATGTTTTATAAACATCGATGGTCATCCCTAATGAGAATTGCATCAACCAATCACACGGTCTAATTTCCAAACTAATTTGCATAAGGAATGTATTTGCTCTCTATAACTTATTTAGGTCCTTCCTCACCATAGTCTAATTGAAAACCTACAAAACCAGCCAAAGATGGTTCATAACAAGAATGTTCTTGAACAATTGGTTTGTTGGTCAAAGACTGTTGTATGATGGTCCCATCAAAAGTAGTAAAATAGAAAACTGTTGACTTGCCATTGATGTTGTTACATATCGGTGGTCATCCATTGTATTTGATGGACTGGCCTGTGGGCCAATCAGAATATGGGGGCGGGGCTTCACTGGTGTCGTGGGTGGAGCTATGCTCAGTGTCCCAGGAAATAGCAAAACAAAACTAGTAGTTTGAGCTTGACATTGATGGTGTGAAACCATCTGGTTCTCCCCCATCGATGTCAAAACTATTGAACATCGACCATAACCTATAGATGTTTTATAAACATCGATGGCCGATGGCCATCCCTAATGAGTATTGCATCAACCAATCAGATGGTCTAATTTCTAAACTAATTTGCATAAGGGCTTTCTTTGCTCTCCATAACTTACTTAGGTCTTTCCTCACCCTAGTCTTATTGAAAACCTACAAAACTAGCCAAAGATGGTGGGTGACAAGAACATTCACGACTGATTGTCTTGCTGGTTGAAGACTATCACATGATGGTCCCAGCTAAAGTAGTAAAATAGAAAACTGTTGACTGACAGTGCATAAACCAATCGGAATGGATTGTTTTGAATGAGTGTTAGTGATGGCCATTGTTGCCTTTGCCATCGATGTTGTTACCTATAGGTGGTCATCCATTGTATTTGACTGACTGGACCGTGGGCCAATCAGAACATGGGGGCGGGGCTATATTCCATGTCCCAGGAGATAGCACAACAAATCTTTTCGTTTTAGCTTGACATTGATGGTGGGAAACCATCTGGTTCTCCCCCATCGATGTAAAAACTATGAACATCGACCATAATCTATCGATGTTTTATAAACATTGATGGTCATCCCTAATGAGTATTGCATCAACCAATCACACGGTCTAATTTCCAAACTAATTTGCATAAGGAATTTATTTGTTCTCCATAACTTATTTAGGTCCTTCCTCACCATAGTCTAATTGAAAACCTACAAAACCAGCCAAAGATGGTTGATAACAAGAATGTTCTTGACCAATTGGTTTGTTTGTTGAAGACTGTTGTATGATGGTCCCATTAAAAGTAGTAAAATAGAAAACTGTTGACTTGCCATTGATGTTGTTACATATCGGTGGTCATCCATTGTATTTGATGGACTGGCCTGTGGGCCAATCAGAATATGGGGGCGGGGCTTCACTGGTGTCGTGGGTGGAGCTATGCTCAGTGTCCCAGGAAATAGCAAAACAAAACTAGTAGTTTGAGCTTGACATTGATGGTGTGAAACCATCAGGTTCTCCCCCATCGATGTCAAAACTATTGAACATCGACCATAACCTATAGATGTTTTATAAACATCGATGGCCGATGGCCATCCCTAATAAGTATTGCATCAACCAATCAGATGGTCTAATTTCTAAACTAATTTGCATAAGGGCTTTCTTTGCTCTCCATAACTTACTTAGGTCTTTCCTCACCCTAGTCTTATTGAAAACCTACAAAACTAGCCAAAGATGGTGGGTGACAAGAACATTAACGACTGATTGTCTTGCTGGTTGGAGACTATCACAAGATGGTCCCAGCTAAAGTAGTAAAATAGAAAACTGTTGACTGACAGTGCATAAACCAATCAGAATGGATTGTTTTGAATGAGTGTTAGTGATGGCCATTGTTGCCTTTGCCATCGATGTTGTTACCTATAGGTGGTCATCCATTGTATTTGACTGACTGGACCGTGGGCCAATCAGAACACGGGGGCGGGGCTTCACATGTTTCAGGGGGTGGAGCTATATTCCATGTCCCAGGAGATAGCACAACAAATCTTTTCGTTTTAGCTTGACATTGATGGTGGGAAACCATCTGGTTCTCCCCCATCGATGTAAAAAATATGAACATCGACCATAATCTATCGATGTTTTATAAACATCGATGGTCATCCCTAATGAGAATTGCATCAACCAATCACATGGTCTAATTTCCAAACTTATTTGCATAAGTAATTTATTTGCCCTCCATAACTTATTTAGGTCCTTCCTCACCATAGTCTAATTGAAAACCTACAAAACCAGCCAAAGATGGTTGATAACAAGAATGTTCTTGACCAATTGGTTTGTTGGTTGAAGACTGTTGTATGATGGTCCCATCAAAAGTAGTAAAATAGAAAACTGTTGACTTGCCATTGATGTTGTTACATATCGGTGGTTATCCATTGTATTTGATGGACTGGCCTGTGGGCCAATCAGAATATGGGGGCGGGGCTTCACTGGTGTCGTGGGTGGAGCTATGCTCAGTGTCCCAGGAAATAGCAAAACAAAACTAGTAGTTTGAGCTTGACATTGATGGTGTGAAACCATCTGGTTCTCCCCCATCGATGTCAAAACTATTGAACATCGACCATAACCTATAGATGTTTTATAAACATCGATGGCCGATGGCCATCCCTAATGAGTATTGCATCAACCAATCAGATGGTCTAATTTCTAAACTAATTTGCATAAGGGCTTTCTTTGCTCTCCATAACTTACTTAGGTCTTTCCTCACCCTAGTCTTATTGAAAACCTACAAAACTAGCCAAAGATGGTGGGTGACAAGAACATTCACGACTGATTGTCTTGCTGGTTGAAGACTATCACGTGATGGTCCCAGCTAAAATAGTAAAATAGAAAACTGTTGACTGACAGTGCATAAACCAATCAGAATGGATTGTTTTGAATGAGTGTTAGTGATGGCCATTGTTGCCTTTGCCATCGATGTTGTTACCTATAGGTGGTCATCCATTGTATTTGACTGACTGGACCGTGGGCCAATCAGAACACGGGGGCGGGGCTATATTCCATGTCCCAGGAGATAGCACAAAAAATCTTTTCGTTTTAGCTTGACATTGATGGTGGGAAACCATCTGGTTCTCCCCCATCGATGTAAAAACTATGAACATCGACCATAATCTATCGATGTTTTATAAACATCGATGGTCATCCCTAATGAGAATTGCATCAACCAATCACACGGTCTAATTTCCAAACTAATTTGCATAAGGAATGTATTTGCTCTCTATAACTTATTTAGGTCCTTCCTCACCATAGTCTAATTGAAAACCTACAAAACCAGCCAAAGATGGTTCATAACAAGAATGTTCTTGAACAATTGGTTTGTTGGTCAAAGACTGTTGTATGATGGTCCCATCAAAAGTAGTAAAATAGAAAACTGTTGACTTGCCATTGATGTTGTTACATATCGGTGGTCATCCATTGTATTTGATGGACTGGCCTGTGGGCCAATCAGAATATGGGGGCGGGGCTTCACTGGTGTCGTGGGTGGAGCTATGCTCAGTGTCCCAGGAAATAGCAAAACAAAACTAGTAGTTTGAGCTTGACATTGATGGTGTGAAACCATCTGGTTCTCCCCCATCGATGTCAAAACTATTGAACATCGACCATAACCTATAGATGTTTTATAAACATCGATGGCCGATGGCCATCCCTAATAAGTATTGCATCAACCAATCAGATGGTCTAATTTCTAAACTAATTTGCATAAGGGCTTTCTTTGCTCTCCATAACTTACTTAGGTCTTTCCTCACCCTAGTCTTATTGAAAACCTACAAAACTAGCCAAAGATGGTGGGTGACAAGAACATTAACGACTGATTGTCTTGCTGGTTGGAGACTATCACATGATGGTCCCAGCTAAAGTAGTAAAATAGAAAACTGTTGACTGACAGTGCATAAACCAATCGGAATGGATTGTTTGGAATGAGTGTTAGTGATGGCCATTGTTGCCTTTGCCATCGATGTTGTTACCTATAGGTGGTCATCCATTGTATTTGACTGACTGGACCGTGGGCCAATCAGAACACGGGGGCGGGGCTTCACATGTTTCAGGGGGTGGAGCTATATTCCATGTCCCAGGAGATAGCACAACAAATCTTTTCGTTTTAGCTTGACATTGATGGTGGGAAACCATCTGGTTCTCCCCCATCGATGTAAAAACTATGAACATCGACCATAATCTATCGATGTTTTAAAAACATCGATAGTCATCCCTAATGAGAATTGCATCAACCAATCACATGGTCTAATTTCCAAACTAATTTGCATAAGGAATTTATTTGCTCTCCATAACTTATTTAGGTCGTTCCTCACCATAGTCTAATTGAAAACCTACAAAACCAGCCAAAGATGGTTGATAACAAGAATGTTCTTGACCAATTGGTTTGTTGGTTGAAGACTGTTGTATGATGGTCCCATCAAAAGTAGTAAAATAGAAAACTGTTGACTTGCCATTGATGTTGTTACATATCAGTGGTCATCCATTGTATTTGATGGACTGGCCTGTGGGCCAATCAGAATATGGGGGCGGGGCTTCACTGGTGTCGTGGGTGGAGCTATGCTCAGTGTCCCAGGAAATAGCAAAACAAAACTAGTAGTTTGAGCTTGACATTGATGGTGTGAAACCATCTGGTTCTCCCCCATCGATGTCAAAACTTTTGAACATCGACCATAACCTATAGATGTTTTATAAACATCGATGGCCGATGGCCATCCCTAATGAGTATTGCATCAACCAATCAGATGGTCTAATTTCTAAACTAATTTGCATAAGGGCTTTCTTTGCTCTCCATAACTTACTTAGGTCTTTCCTCACCCTAGTCTTATTGAAAACCTACAAAACTAGCCAAAGATGGTGGGTGACAAGAACATTCACGACTGATTGTCTTGATGGTTGAAGACTATCACGTGATGGTCCCAGCTAAAATAGTAAAATAGAAAACTGTTGACTGACAGTGCATAAACCAATCAGAATGGATTGTTTTGAATGAGTGTTAGTGATGGCCATTGTTGCCTTTGCCATCGATGTTGTTACCTATAGGTGGTCATCCATTGTATTTGACTGACTGGACCGTGGGCCAATCAGAACACGGGGGCGGGGCTATATTCCATGTCCCAGGAGATAGCACAAAAAATCTTTTCGTTTTAGCTTGACATTGATGGTGGGAAACCATCTGGTTCTCCCCCATCGATGTAAAAACTATGAACATCGACCATAATCTATCGATGTTTTATAAACATCGATGGTCATCCCTAATGAGAATTGCATCAACCAATCACACGGTCTAATTTCCAAACTAATTTGCATAAGGAATGTATTTGCTCTCTATAACTTATTTAGGTCCTTCCTCACCATAGTCTAATTGAAAACCTACAAAACCAGCCAAAGATGGTTCATAACAAGAATGTTCTTGAACAATTGGTTTGTTGGTCGAAGACTGTTGTATGATGGTCCCATCAAAAGTAGTAAAATAGAAAACTGTTGACTTGCCATTGATGTTGTTACATATCGGTGGTCATCCATTGTATTTGATGGACTGGCCTGTGGGCCAATCAGAATATGGGGGCGGGGCTTCACTGGTGTCGTGGGTGGAGCTATGCTCAGTGTCCCAGGAAATAGCAAAACAAAACTAGTAGTTTGAGCTTGACATTGATGGTGTGAAACCATCTGGTTCTCCCCCATCGATGTCAAAACTATTGAACATCGACCATAACCTATAGATGTTTTATAAACATCGATGGCCGATGGCCATCCCTAATGAGTATTGCATCAACCAATCAGATGGTCTAATTTCTAAACTAATTTGCATAAGGGCTTTCTTTGCTCTCCATAACTTACTTAGGTCTTTCCTCACCCTAGTCTTATTGAAAACCTACAAAACTAGCCAAAGATGGTGGGTGACAAGAACATTCACGACTGATTGTCTTGCTGGTTGAAGACTATCACGTGATGGTCCCAGCTAAAGTAGTAAAATAGAAAACTGTTGACTGACAGTGCATAAACCAATCGGAATGGATTGTTTTGAATGAGTGTTAGTGATGGCCATTGTTGCCTTTGCCATCGATGTTGTTACCTATAGGTGGTCATCCATTGTATTTGACTGACTGGACCGTGGGCCAATCAGAACATGGGGGCGGGGCTATATTCCATGTCCCAGGAGATAGCACAACAAATCTTTTCGTTTTAGCTTGACATTGATGGTGGGAAACCATCTGGTTCTCCCCCATCGATGTAAAAACTATGAACATCGACCATAATCTATCGATGTTTTATAAACATTGATGGTCATCCCTAATGAGTATTGCATCAACCAATCACACGGTCTAATTTCCAAACTAATTTGCATAAGGAATTTATTTGTTCTCCATAACTTATTTAGGTCCTTCCTCACCATAGTCTAATTGAAAACCTACAAAACCAGCCAAAGATGGTTGATAACAAGAATGTTCTTGACCAATTGGTTTGTTTGTTGAAGACTGTTGTATGATGGTCCCATTAAAAGTAGTAAAATAGAAAACTGTTGACTTGCCATTGATGTTGTTACATATCGGTGGTCATCCATTGTATTTGATGGACTGGCCTGTGGGCCAATCAGAATATGGGGGCGGGGCTTCACTGGTGTCGTGGGTGGAGCTATGCTCAGTGTCCCAGGAAATAGCAAAACAAAACTAGTAGTTTGAGCTTGACATTGATGGTGTGAAACCATCAGGTTCTCCCCCATCGATGTCAAAACTATTGAACATCGACCATAACCTATATATGTTTTATAAACATCGATGGCCGATGGCCATCCCTAATAAGTATTGCATCAACCAATCAGATGGTCTAATTTCTAAACTAATTTGCATAAGGGCTTTCTTTGCTCTCCATAACTTACTTAGGTCTTTCCTCACCCTAGTCTTATTGAAAACCTACAAAACTAGCCAAAGATGGTGGGTGACAAGAACATTCACGACTGATTGTCTTGCTGGTTGAAGACTATCGCATGATGGTCCCAGCTAAAGTAGTAGAATAGAAAACTGTTGACTGACAGTGCATAAACCAATCGGAATGGATTGTTTTGAATGAGTGTTAGTGATGGCTGTTGTTGCTTTTGCCATCGATGTTGTTACCTATAGGTGGTCATCCATTATATTTGACTGACTGGACCGTGGGCCAATCAGAACACGGGGGCGGGGCTTCACATGTTTCAGGGGGTGGAGCTATACTCCATGTCCCAGGAGATAGCACAACAAATCTTTTCGTTTTAGCTTGACATTGATGGTGGGAAACCATCTGGTTCTCCCCCATCGATGTAAAAACTATGAACATCGACCATAATCTATCGATGTTTTATAAACATCGATGGTCATCCCTAATGAGAATTGCATCAACCAATCACATGGTCTAATTTCCAAACTTATTTGCATAAGTAATTTATTTGCTCTCCATAACTTATTTAGGTCCTTCCTCACCATAGTCTAATTGAAAACCTACAAAACCAGCCAAAGATGGTTGATAACAAGAATGTTCTTGACCAATTGGTTTGTTGGTTGAAGACTGTTGTATGATGGTCCCATCAAAAGTAGTAAAATAGAAAACTGTTGACTTGTCATTGATGTTGTTACATATCGGTGGTCATCCATTGTATTTGATGGACTGGCCTGTGGGCCAATCAGAATATGGGGGCGGGGCTTCACTGGTGTCGTGGGTGGAGCTATGCTCAGTGTCCCAGGAAATAGCAAAACAAAACTAGTAGTTTGAGCTTGACATTGATGGTGTGAAACCATCTGGTTCTCCCCCATCGATGTCAAAACTATTGAACATCGACCATAACCTATAGTTGTTTTATAAACATCGATGGCCGATGGCCATCCCTAATGAGTATTGCATCAACCAATCAGATGGTCTAATTTCTAAACTAATTTGCATAAGGGCTTTCTTTGCTCTCCATAACTTACTTAGGTCTTTCCTCACCCTAGTCTTATTGAAAACCTACAAAACTAGCCAAAGATGGTGGGTGACAAGAACATTCACGACTGATTGTCTTGCTGGTTGAAGACTATCACGTGATGGTCCCAGCTAAAATAGTAAAATAGAAAACTGTTGACTGACAGTGCATAAACCAATCAGAATGGATTGTTTTGAATGAGTGTTAGTGATGGCCATTGTTGCCTTTGCCATCGATGTTGTTACCTATAGGTGGTCATCCATTGTATTTGACTGACTGGACCGTGGGCCAATCAGAACACGGGGGTGGGGCTATATTCCATGTCCCAGGAGATAGCACAAAAAATCTTTTCGTTTTAGCTTGACATTGATGGTGGGAAACCATCTGGTTCTCCCCCATCGATGTAAAAACTATGAACATCGACCATAATCTATCGATGTTTTATAAACATCGATGGTCATCCCTAATGAGAATTGCATCAACCAATCACACGGTCTAATTTCCAAACTAATTTGCATAAGGAATGTATTTGCTCTCTATAACTTATTTAGGTCCTTCCTCACCATAGTCTAATTGAAAACCTACAAAACCAGCCAAAGATGGTTGATAACAAGAATGTTCTTGACCAATTGGTTTGTTGGTTGAAGACTGTTGTATGATGGTCCCATCAAAAGTAGTAAAATAGAAAACTGTTGACTTGTCATTGATGTTGTTACATATCGGTGGTCATCCATTGTATTTGATGGACTGGCCTGTGGGCCAATCAGAATATGGGGGCGGGGCTTCACTGGTGTCGTGGGTGGAGCTATGCTCAGTGTCCCAGGAAATAGCAAAACAAAACTAGTAGTTTGAGCTTGACATTGATGGTGTGAAACCATCTGGTTCTCCCCCATCGATGTCAAAACTATTGAACATCGACCATAACCTATAGTTGTTTTATAAACATCGATGGCCGATGGCCATCCCTAATGAGTATTGCATCAACCAATCAGATGGTCTAATTTCTAAACTAATTTGCATAAGGGCTTTCTTTGCTCTCCATAACTTACTTAGGTCTTTCCTCACCCTAGTCTTATTGAAAACCTACAAAACTAGCCAAAGATGGTGGGTGACAAGAACATTCACGACTGATTGTCTTGCTGGTTGAAGACTATCACGTGATGGTCCCAGCTAAAATAGTAAAATAGAAAACTGTTGACTGACAGTGCATAAACCAATCAGAATGGATTGTTTTGAATGAGTGTTAGTGATGGCCATTGTTGCCTTTGCCATCGATGTTGTTACCTATAGGTGGTCATCCATTGTATTTGACTGACTGGACCGTGGGCCAATCAGAACACGGGGGCGGGGCTATATTCCATGTCCCAGGAGATAGCACAAAAAATCTTTTCGTTTTAGCTTGACATTGATGGTGGGAAACCATCTGGTTCTCCCCCATCGATGTAAAAACTATGAACATCGACCATAATCTATCGATGTTTTATAAACATCGATGGTCATCCCTAATGAGAATTGCATCAACCAATCACACGGTCTAATTTCCAAACTAATTTGCATAAGGAATGTATTTGCTCTCTATAACTTATTTAGGTCCTTCCTCACCATAGTCTAATTGAAAACATACAAAACCAGCCAAAGATGGTTGATAACAAGAATGTTCTTGACCAATTGGTTTGTTGGTTGAAGACTGTTGTATGATGGTCCCATCAAAAGTAGTAAAATAGAAAACTGTTGACTTGCCATTGATGTTGTTACATATCGGTGGTCATCCATTGTATTTGATGGACTGGCCTGTGGGCCAATCAGAATATGGGGGCGGGGCTTCACTGGTGTCGTGGGTGGAGCTATGCTCAGTGTCCCAGGAAATAGCAAAACAAAACTAGTAGTTTGAGCGTGACATTGATGGTGTGAAACCATCTGGTTCTCCCCCATCGATGTCAAAACTTTTGAACATCGACCATAACCTATAGATGTTTTATAAACATCGATGGCCGATGGCCATCCCTAATAAGTATTGCATCAACCAATCAGATGGTCTAATTTCTAAACTAATTTGCATAAGGGCTTTCTTTGCTCTCCATAACTTACTTAGGTCTTTCCTCACCCTAGTCTTATTGAAAACCTACAAAACTAGCCAAAGATGGTGGGTGACAAGAACATTCACGACTGATTGTCTTGCTGGTTGAAGACTATCACATGATGGTCCCAGCTAAAGTAGTAGAATAGAAAACTGTTGACTGACAGTGCATAAACCAATCGGAATGGATTGTTTTGAATGAGTGTTAGTGATGGCTGTTGTTGCCTTTGCCATCGATGTTGTTACCTATAGGTGGTCATCCATTATATTTGACTGACTGGACCGTGGGCCAATCAGAACACGGGGGCGGGGCTTCACATGTTTCAGGGGGTGGAGCTATACTCCATGTCCCAGGAGATAGCACAACAAATCTTTTCGTTTTAGCTTGACATTGATGGTGGGAAACCATCTGGTTCTCCCCCATCGATGTAAAAACTATGAACATCGACCATAATCTATCGATGTTTTATAAACATCGATGGTCATCCCTAATGAGAATTGCATCAACCAATCACATGGTCTAATTTCCAAACTTATTTGCATAAGTAATTTATTTGCTCTCCATAACTTATTTAGGTCCTTCCTCACCATAGTCTAATTGAAAACCTACAAAACCAGCCAAAGATGGTTGATAACAAGAATGTTCTTGACCAATTGGTTTGTTGGTTGAAGACTGTTGTATGATGGTCCCATCAAAAGTAGTAAAATAGAAAACTGTTGACTTGCCATTGATGTTGTTACATATCGGTGGTCATCCATTGTATTTGATGGACTGGTCTGTGGGCCAATCAGAATATGGGGGCGGGGCTTCACTGGTGTCGTGGGTGGAGCTATGCTCAGTGTCCCAGGAAATAGCAAAACAAAACTAGTAGTTTGAGCTTGACATTGATGGTGTGAAACCATCTGGTTCTCCCCCATCGATGTCAAAACTATTGAACATCGACCATAACCTATAGATGTTTTATAAACATCGATGGCCGATGGCCATCCCTAATGAGTATTGCATCAACCAATCAGATGGTCTAATTTCTAAACTAATTTGCATAAGGGCTTTATTTGCTCTCCATAACTTACTTAGGTCTTTCCTCACCCTAGTCTTATTGAAAACCTACAAAACTAGCCAAAGATGGTGGGTGACAAGAACATTCACGACTGATTGTCTTGCTGGTTGAAGACTATCACATGATGGTCCCAGCTAAAGTAGTAAAATAGAAAACTGTTGACTGACAGTGCATAAACCAATCGGAATGGATTGTTTTGAATGAGTGTTAGTGATGGCCATTGTTGCCTTTGCCATCGATGTTGTTACCTATAGGTGGTCATCCATTGTATTTGACTGACTGGACCGTGGGCCAATCAGAACACGGGGGCGGGGCTTCACATGTTTCAGGGGGTGGAGCTATACTCCATGTCCCAGGAGATAGCACAACAAATCTTTTCGTTTTAGCTTGACATTGATGGTGGGAAACCATCTGGTTCTCCCCCATCGATGTAAAAACTATGAACATCGACAATAATCTATCGATGTTTTATAAACATCGATGGTCATCCCTAATGAGAATTTCATCAACCAATCACACGGTCTAATTTCCAAACTTATTTGCATAAGTAATTTATTTGCTCTCCATAACTTATTTAGGTCCTTCCTCACCATAGTCTAATTGAAAACCTACAAAACCAGCCAAAGATGGTTGATAACAAGAATGTTCTTGACCATATGGTTTGTTGGTTGAAGACTGTTGTATGATGGTCCCATCAAAAGTAGTAAAATAGAAAACTGTTGACTTGCCATTGATGTTGTTACATATCGGTGGTCATCCATTGTATTTGATGGACTGGCCTGTGGGCCAATCAGAATATGGGGGCGGGGCTTCACTGGTGTCGTGGGTGGAGCAATGCTCAGTGTCCCAGGAAATAGCAAAACAAAACTAGTAGTTTGAGCTTGACATTGATGGTGTGAAACCATCTGGTTCTCCCCCATCGATGTCAAAACTATTGAACATCGACCATAACCTATAGATGTTTTATAAACATCGATGGCCGATGGCCATCCCTAATGAGTATTGCATCAACCAATCAGATGGTCTAATTTCTAAACTAATTTGCATAAGGGCTTTATTAGCTCTCCATAACTTACTTAGGTCTTTCCTCACCCTAGTCTTATTGAAAACCTACAAAACTAGCCTAAGATGGTGGGTGACAAGAACATTCACGACTGATTGTCTTGCTGGTTGAAGACTATCACATAATGGTCCCAGCTAAAGTAGTAAAATAGAAAACTGTTGATTGACAGTGCATAAACCAATCGGAATGGATTGTTTTGAATGAGTGTTAGTGATGGCCATTGTTGCCTTTGCCATCGATGTTGTTACCTATAGGTGGTCATCCATTGTATTTGACTGACTGGACCGTGGGCCAATCAGAACACGGGGGCGGGGCTTCACATGTTTCAGGGGGTGGAGCTATATTCCATTACCCAGGAGATAGCACAACAAATCTTTTCGTTTTAGCTTGACATTGATGGTGGGAAACCATCTGGTTCTCCCCCATCGATGTAAAAACTATGAACATCGACCATAACCTATAGATGTTTTATAAACATCGATGGTCATCCCTAATGAGTATTGCATCAACCAATCACATGGTCTAATTTCCAAACTAATTTGCATAAGGAATTTATTTGCTCTCCATAACTTATTTAGGTCCTTCCTCATCATAGTCTAATTGAAAACCTACAAAATCAGCCAAAGATGGTTGATAACAAGAATGTTCTTGACCAATTGGTTTGTTGGTTGAAGACTGTTGTATGATGGTCCCATCAAAAGTAGTAAAATAGAAAACTGTTGACTTGCCATTGATGTTGTTACATATCGGTGGTCATCTATTGTATTTGATGGACTGGCCTGTGGGCCAATCAGAATATGGGGCAGGGCTTCACTGGTGTCGTGGGTGGAGCTATGCTCAGTGTCCCAGGAAATAGCAAAACAAAACTAGTAGTTTGAGCTTGACATTGATGGTGTGAAACCATCTGGTTCTCCCCCATCGATGTCAAAACTATTGAACATCGACCATAACCTATAGATGTTTTATAAACATCGATGGCCGATGGCCATCCCTAAGAGTATTGCATCAACCAATCAGATGGTCTAATTTCTAAACTAATTTGCATAAGGGCTTTCTTTGCTCTCCATAACTTACTTAGGTCTTTCCTCACCCTAGTCTTATTGAAAACCTACAAAACTAGCCAAAGATGGTGGGTGACAAGAACATTCACGACTGATTATCTTGCTGGTTGAAGACTATCACATGATGGTCCCAGCTAAAGTAGTAAAATAGAAAACTGTTGACTGACAGTGCATAAACCAATCGGAATGGATTGTTTTGAATGAGTGTTAGTGATGGCCATTGTTGCCTTTGCCATCGATGTTGTTACCTATAGGTGGTCATCCATTGTATTTGACTGACTGGACCGTGGGCCAATCAGAACACGGGGGCGGGGCTTCACATGTTTCAGGGGGTGGAGCTATATTCCATGTCCCAGGAGATAGCACAACAAATCTTTTCGTTTTAGCTTGACATTGATGGTGGGAAACCATCTGGTTCTCCCCCATCGATGTAAAAACTATGAACATCGACCATAACCTATAGATGTTTTATAAACATCGATGGTCATCCCTAATGAGTATTGCATCAACCAATCACATGGTCTAATTTCCAAACTAATTTGCATAAGGAATTTATTTGCTCTCCATAACTTATTTAGGTCCTTCCTCATCATAGTCTAATTGAAAACCTACAAAATCAGCCAAAGATGGTTGATAACAAGAATGTTCTTGACCAATTGGTTTGTTGGTTGAAGACTGTTGTATGATGGTCCCATCAAAAGTAGTAAAATAGAAAACTGTTGACTTGCCATTGATGTTGTTACATATCGGTGGTCATATATTGTATTTGATGGACTGGCCTGTGGGCCAATCAGAATATGGGGCAGGGCTTCACTGGTGTTGTGGGTGGAGCTATGCTCAGTGTCCCAGGAAATAGCAAAACAAAACTAGTAGTTTGAGCTTGACATTGATGGTGTGAAACCATCTGGTTCTCCCCCATCGATGTCAAAACTATTGAACATCGACCATAACCTATAGATGTTTTATAAACATCGATGGCCGATGGCCATCCCTAATGAGTATTGCATCAACCAATCAGATGGTCTAATTTCTAAACTAATTTACATAAGGGCTTTATTTGCTCTCCATAACTTACTTAGGTCTTTCCTCACCCTAGTCTTATTGAAAACCTACAAAACTAGCCAAAGATGGTGGGTGACAAGAACATTCACGACTGATTGTCTTGCTGGTTGAAGACTATCACATAATGGTCCCAGCTAAAGTAGTAAAATAGAAAACTGTTGATTGACAGTGCATAAACCAATCGGAATGGATTGTTTTGAATGAGTGTTAGTGATGGCCATTGTTGCCTTTGCCATCGATGTTGTTACCTATAGGTGGTCATCCATTGTATTTGACTGACTGGACCGTGGGCCAATCAGAACATGGGGGCGGGGCTTCACATGTTTCAGGGGGTGGAGCTATATTCCATGTCCCAGGAGATAGCACAACAAATCTTTTCGTTTTAGCTTGACATTGATGGTGGGAAACCATCTGGTTCTCCCCCATCGATGTAAAAACTATGAACATCGACCATAACCTATAGATGTTTTATAAACATCGATGGTCATCCCTAATGAGTATTGCATCAACCAATCACATGGTCTAATTTCCAAACTAATTTGCATACGGAATTTATTTGCTCTCCATAACTTATTTAGGTCCTTCCTCATCATAGTCTAATTGAAAACCTACAAAACCAGCCAAAGATGGTTGATAACAAGAATGTTCTTGACCAATTGGTTTGTTGGTTGAAGACTGTTGTATGATGGTCCCATCAAAAGTAGTAAAATAGAAAACTGTTGACTTGCCATTGATGTTGTTGCATATCGGTGGTCATCTATTGTATTTGATGGACTGGCCTGTGGGCCAATCAGAATATGGGGGCGGGGCTTCACTGGTGTCGTGGGTGGAGCTATGCTCAGTGTCCCAGGAAATAGCAAAACAAAACTAGTAGTTTGAGCTTGACATTGATGGTGTGAAACCATCTGGTTCTCCCCCATCGATGTCAAAACTATTGAACATCGACCATAACCTATAGATGTTTTATAAACATCGATGGCCGATGGCCATCCCTAATGAGTATTGCATCAACCAATCAGATGGTCTAATTTCTAAACTAATTTGCATAAGGGCTTTCTTTGCTCTCCATAACTTACTTAGGTCTTTCCTCACCCTAGTCTTATTGAAAACCTACAAAACTAGCCAAAGATGGTGGGTGACAAGAACATTCACGACTGATTGTCTTGCTGGTTGAAGACTATCACATGATGGTCCCAGCTAAAGTAGTAAAATAGAAAACTGTTGACTGACAGTGCATAAACCAATCGGAATATATTGTTTTGAATGAGTGTTAGTGATGGCCATTGTTGCCTATAGGTGGTCATCCATTGTATTTGACTGACTGGACCGTGGGCCAATCAGAACACGGGGGCGGGGCTTCACATGTTTCAGGGGGTGGAGCTATATTCCATGTCCCAGGAGATAGCACAACAAATCTTTTCGTTTTAGCTTGACATTGATGGTGGGAAACCATCTGGTTCTCCCCCATCGATGTAAAAACTATGAACATCGACCATAATCTATCGATGTTTTATAAACATCGATAGTCATCCCTAATGAGAATTGCATCAACCAATCACATGGTCTAATTTCCAAACTAATTTGCATAAGGAATTTATTTGTTTTCCATAACTCATTTAGGTCGTTCCTCACCATAGTCTAATTGAAAACCTACAAAACCAGCCAAAGATGGTTGATAACAAGAATGTTCTTGACCAATTGGTTTGTTGGTTGAAGACTGTTGTATGATGGTCCCATCAAAAGTATTAAAATAGAAAACTGTTGACTTGCCATTGATGTTGTTACATATCGGTGGCCATCCATTGTATTTGATGGACTAGCCTGTGGGCCAATCAGAATATGGGGGCGGGGCTTCACTGGTGTCGTGGGTGGAGCTATGCTCAGTGTCCCAGGAAATAGCAAAACAAAACTAGTAGTTTGAGCTTGACATTGATGGTGTGAAACCATCTGGTTCTCCCCCATCGATGTCAAAACTATTGAACATCGACCATAACCTATAGATGTTTTATAAACATCGATGGCCGATGGCCATCCCTAATGAGTATTGCATCAACCAATCAGATGGTCTAATTTCTAAACTAATTTGCATAAGGGCTTTCTTTGCTCTCCATAACTTACTTAGGTCTTTCCTCACCCTAGTCTTATTGAAAACCTACAAAACTAGCCAAAGATGGTGGGTGACAAGAACATTCACGACTGATTGTCTTGCTGGTTGAAGACTATCACATGATGGTCCCAGCTAAAGTAGTAAAATAGAAAACTGTTGACTGACAGTGCATAAACCAATCGGAATGGATTGTTTTGAATGAGTGTTAGTGATGGCCATTGTTGCCTTTGCCATCGATGTTGTTACCTATAGGTGGTCATCCATTGTATTTGACTGACTGGACCGTGGGCCAATCAGAACACGGGGGCGGGGCTTCACATGTTTCAGGGGGTGGAGCTATATTCCATGTCCCAGGAGATAGCACAACAAATCTTTTCGTTTTAGCTTGACATTGATGGTGGGAAACCATCTGGTTCTCCCCCATCGATGTAAAAACTATGAACATCGACCATAATCTATCGATGTTTTATAAACATCGATGGCCATCCCTAATGAGAATTGCATCAACCAATCACATGGTCTAATTTCCAAACTTATTTGCATAAGGAATTTATTTGCTCTCCATAACTTATTTCGGTCCTTCCTCACCATAGTCTAATTGAAAACCTACAAAACCAGCCAAAGATGGTTGATAACAAGAATGTTCTTGACCAATTGGTTTGTTGGTTGAAGACTGTTGTATGATGGTCCCATCAAAAGTAGTAAAATAGAAAACTGTTGACTTGCCATTGATGTTGTTGCTTATCGGTGGTCATCTATTGTATTTGATGGACTGGCCTGTGGGCCAATCAGAATATGGGGGCGGGGCTTCACTGGTGTCGTGGGTGGAGCTATGCTCAGTGTCCCAGGAAATAGCAAAACAAAACTAGTAGTTTGAGCTTGACATTGATGGTGTGAAACCATCTGGTTCTCCCCCATCGATGTCAAAACTATTGAACATCGACCATAACCTATAGATGTTTTATAAACATCGATGGCCGATGGCCATCCCTAATGAGTATTGCATCAACCAATCAGATGGTCTAATTTCTAAACTAATTTGCATAAGGGCTTTCTTTGCTCTCCATAACTTACTTAGGTCTTTCCTCACCCTAGTCTTATTGAAAACCTACAAAACTAGCCAAAGATGGTGGGTGACAAGAACATTCACGACTGATTGTCTTGCTGGTTGAAGACTATCACATGATGGTCCCAGCTAAAGTAGTAAAATAGAAAACTGTTGACTGACAGTGCATAAACCAATCGGAATGGATTGTTTTGAATGAGTGTTAGTGATGGCCATTGTTGCCTTTGCCATCGATGTTGTTACCTATAGGTGGTCATCCATTGTATTTGACTGACTGGACCGTGGGCCAATCAGAACACGGGGGCGGGGCTTCACATGTTTCAGGGGGTGGAGCTATATTCCATGTCCCAGGAGATAGCACAACAAATCTTTTCGTTTTAGCTTGACATTGATGGTGGGAAACCATCTGGTTCTCCCCCATCGATGTAAAAACTATGAACATCGACCATAATCTATCGATGTTTTATAAACATCGATGGCCATCCCTAATGAGAATTGCATCAACCAATCACATGGTCTAATTTCCAAACTAATTTGCATAAGGAATTTATTTGCTCTCCATAACTTATTTCGGTCCTTCCTCACCATAGTCTAATTGAAAACCTACAAAACCAGCCAAAGATGGTTGATAACAAGAATGTTCTTGACCAATTGGTTTGTTGGTTGAAGACTGTTGTATGATGGTCCCATCAAAAGTAGTAAAATAGAAAACTGTTGACTTGCCATTGATGTTGTTACATATCGGTGGTCATCTATTGTATTTGATGGACTGGCCTGTGGGCCAATCAGAATATGGGGGCGGGGCTTCACTGGTGTCGTGGGTGGAGCTATGCTCAGTGTCCCAGGAAATAGCAAAACAAAACTAGTAGTTTGAGCTTGACATTGATGGTGTGAAACCATCTGGTTCTCCCCCATCGATGTCAAAACTATTGAACATCGACCATAACCTATAGATGTTTTATAAACATCGATGGCCGATGGCCATCCCTAATGAGTATTGCATCAACCAATCAGATGGTCTAATTTCTAAACTAATTTGCATAAGGGCTTTCTTTGCTCTCCATAACTTACTTAGGTCTTTCCTCACCCTAGTCTTATTGAAAACCTACAAAACTAGCCAAAGATGGTGGGTGACAAGAACATTCACGACTGATTGTCTTGCTGGTTGAAGACTATCACATGATGGTCCCAGCTAAAGTAGTAAAATAGAAAACTGTTGACTGACAGTGCATAAACCAATTGGAATATATTGTTTTGAATGAGTGTTAGTGATGGCCATTGTTGCCTATAGGTGGTCATCCATTGTATTTGACTGACTGGACCGTGGGCCAATCAGAACACGGGGGCGGGGCTTCACATGTTTCAGGGGGTGGAGCTATATTCCATGTCCCAGGAGATAGCACAACAAATCTTTTCGTTTTAGCTTGACATTGATGGTGGGAAACCATCTGGTTCTCCCCCATCGATGTAAAAACTATGAACATCGACCATAATCTATCGATGTTTTATAAACATCGATAGTCATCCCTAATGAGAATTGCATCAACCAATCACATGGTCTAATTTCCAAACTAATTTGCATAAGGAATTTATTTGCTCTCCATAACTCATTTAGGTCGTTCCTCACCATAGTCTAATTGAAAACCTACAAAACCAGCCAAAGATGGTTGATAACAAGAATGTTCTTGACCAATTGGTTTGTTGGTTGAAGACTGTTGTATGATGGTCCCATCAAAAGTATTAAAATAGAAAACTGTTGACTTGCCATTGATGTTGTTACATATCGGTGGCCATCCATTGTATTTGATGGACTAGCCTGTGGGCCAATCAGAATATGGGGGCGGGGCTTCACTGGTGTCGTGGGTGGAGCTATGCTCAGTGTCCCAGGAAATAGCAAAACAAAACTAGTAGTTTGAGCTTGACATTGATGGTGTGAAACCATCTGGTTCTCCCCCATCGATGTCAAAACTATTGAACATCGACCATAACCTATAGATGTTTTATAAACATCGATGGCCGATGGCCATCCCTAATGAGTATTGCATCAACCAATCAGATGGTCTAATTTCTAAACTAATTTGCATAAGGGCTTTCTTTGCTCTCCATAACTTACTTAGGTCTTTCCTCACCCTAGTCTTATTGAAAACCTACAAAACTAGCCAAAGATGGTGGGTGACAAGAACATTCACGACTGATTGTCTTGCTGGTTGAAGACTATCACATGATGGTCCCAGCTAAAGTAGTAAAATAGAAAACTGTTGACTGACAGTGCATAAACCAATCGGAATGGATTGTTTTGAATGAGTGTTAGTGATGGCCATTGTTGCCTTTGCCATCGATGTTGTTACCTATAGGTGGTCATCCATTGTATTTGACTGACTGGACCGTGGGCCAATCAGAACACGGGGGCGGGGCTTCACATGTTTCAGGGGGTGGAGCTATATTCCATGTCCCAGGAGATAGCACAACAAATCTTTTCGTTTTAGCTTGACATTGATGGTGGGAAACCATCTGGTTCTCCCCCATCGATGTAAAAACTATGAACATCGACCATAATCTATCGATGTTTTATAAACATCGATGGCCATCCCTAATGAGAATTGCATCAACCAATCACATGGTCTAATTTCCAAACTTATTTGCATAAGGAATTTATTTGCTCTCCATAACTTATTTCGGTCCTTCCTCACCATAGTCTAATTGAAAACCTACAAAACCAGCCAAAGATGGTTGATAACAAGAATGTTCTTGACCAATTGGTTTGTTGGTTGAAGACTGTTGTATGATGGTCCCATCAAAAGTAGTAAAATAGAAAACTGTTGACTTGCCATTGATGTTGTTACATATCGGTGGTCATCTATTGTATTTGATGGACTGGCCTGTGGGCCAATCAGAATATGGGGGCGGGGCTTCACTGGTGTCGTGGGTGGAGCTATGCTCAGTGTCCCAGGAAATAGCAAAACAAAACTAGTAGTTTGAGCTTGACATTGATGGTGTGAAACCATCTGGTTCTCCCCCATCGATGTCAAAACTATTGAACATCGACCATAACCTATAGATGTTTTATAAACATCGATGGCCGATGGCCATCCCTAATGAGTATTGCATCAACCAATCAGATGGTCTAATTTCTAAACTAATTTGCATAAGGGCTTTCTTTGCTCTCCATAACTTACTTAGGTCTTTCCTCACCCTAGTCTTATTGAAAACCTACAAAACTAGCCAAAGATGGTGGGTGACAAGAACATTCACGACTGATTGTCTTGCTGGTTGAAGACTATCACATGATGGTCCCAGCTAAAGTAGTAAAATAGAAAACTGTTGACTGACAGTGCATAAACCAATCGGAATGGATTGTTTTGAATGAGTGTTAGTGATGGCCATTGTTGCCTTTGCCATCGATGTTGTTACCTATAGGTGGTCATCCATTGTATTTGACTGACTGGACCGTGGGCCAATCAGAACACGGGGGCGGGGCTTCACATGTTTCAGGGGGTGGAGCTATATTCCATGTCCCAGGAGATAGCACAACAAATCTTTTCGTTTTAGCTTGACATTGATGGTGGGAAACCATCTGGTTCTCCCCCATCGATGTAAAAACTATGAACATCGACCATAATATATCGATGTTTTATAAACATCGATGGCCATCCCTAATGAGAATTGCATCAACCAATCACATGGTCTAATTTCCAAACTTATTTGCATAAGGAATTTATTTGCTCTCCATAACTTATTTCGGTCCTTCCTCACCATAGTCTAATTGAAAACCTACAAAACCAGCCAAAGATGGTTGATAACAAGAATGTTCTTGACCAATTGGTTTGTTGGTTGAAGACTGTTGTATGATGGTCCCATCAAAAGTAGTAAAATAGAAAACTGTTGACTTGCCATTGATGTTGTTGCATATCGGTGGTCATCTATTGTATTTGATGGACTGGCCTGTGGGCCAATCAGAATATGGGGGCGGGGCTTCACTGGTGTCGTGGGTGGAGCTATGCTCAGTGTCCCAGGAAATAGCAAAACAAAACTAGTAGTTTGAGCTTGACATTGATGGTGTGAAACCATCTGGTTCTCCCCCATCGATGTCAAAACTATTGAACATCGACCATAACCTATAGATGTTTTATAAACATCGATGGCCGATGGCCATCCCTAATGAGTATTGCATCAACCAATCAGATGGTCTAATTTCTAAACTAATTTGCATAAGGGCTTTCTTTGCTCTCCATAACTTACTTAGGTCTTTCCTCACCCTAGTCTTATTGAAAACCTACAAAACTAGCCAAAGATGGTGGGTGACAAGAACATTCACGACTGATTGTCTTGCTGGTTGAAGACTATCACATGATGGTCCCAGCTAAAGTAGTAAAATAGAAAACTGTTGACTGACAGTGCATAAACCAATCGGAATGGATTGTTTTGAATGAGTGTTAGTGATGGCCATTGTTGCCTTTGCCATCGATGTTGTTACCTATAGGTGGTCATCCATTGTATTTGACTGACTGGACCGTGGGCCAATCAGAACACGGGGGCGGGGCTTCACATGTTTCAGGGGGTGGAGCTATATTCCATGTCCCAGGAGATAGCACAACAAATCTTTTCGTTTTAGCTTGACATTGATGGTGGGAAACCATCTGGTTCTCCCCCATCGATGTAAAAACTATGAACATCGACCATAATCTATCGATGTTTTATAAACATCGATGGCCATCCCTAATGAGAATTGCATCAACCAATCACATGGTCTAATTTCCAAACTAATTTGCATAATGAATTTATTTGCTCTCCATAACTTATTTCGGTCCTTCCTCACCATAGTCTAATTGAAAACCTACAAAACCAGCCAAAGATGGTTGATAAGAATGTTCTTGACCAATTGGTTTGTTGGTTGAAGACTGTTGTATGATGGTCCCATCAAAAGTAGTAAAATAGAAAACTGTTGACTTGCCATTGATGTTGTTACATATCGGTGGTCATCTATTGTATTTGATGGACTGGCCTGTGGGCCAATCAGAATATGGGGGCGGGGCTTCACTGGTGTCGTGGGTGGAGCTATGCTCAGTGTCCCAGGAAATAGCAAAACAAAACTAGTAGTTTGAGCTTGACATTGATGGTGTGAAACCATCTGGTTCTCCCCCATCGATGTCAAAACTATTGAACATCGACCATAACCTATAGATGTTTTATAAACATCGATGGCCGATGGCCATCCCTAATGAGTATTGCATCAACCAATCAGATGGTCTAATTTCTAAACTAATTTGCATAAGGGCTTTCTTTGCTCTCCATAACTTACTTAGGTCTTTCCTCACCCTAGTCTTATTGAAAACCTACAAAACTAGCCAAAGATGGTGG
Source organism: Crinia signifera (assembly GCF_055691185.1). NCBI lineage: Eukaryota > Metazoa > Chordata > Amphibia > Anura > Myobatrachidae > Crinia > Crinia signifera. Next base: position 164,352,634 of record NC_139218.1, on the reverse strand, counting down.
GTGACAAGAACATTCACGACTGATTGTCTTGCTGGTTGAAGACTATCACATAATGGTCCCAGCTAAAGTAGTAAAATAGAAAACTGTTGACTGACAGTGCATAAACCAATCGGAATATATTGTTTTGAATGAGTGTTAGTGATGGCCATTGTTGCCTATAGGTGGTCATCCATTGTATTTGACTGACTGGACCGTGGGCCAATCAGAACACGGGGGCGGGGCTTCACATGTTTCAGGGGGTGGAGCTATATTCCATGTCCCAGGAGATAGCACAACAAATCTTTTCGTTTTAGCTTGACATTGATGGTGGGAAACCATCTGGTTCTCCCCCATCGATGTAAAAACTATGAACATCGACCATAATCTATCGATGTTTTATAAACATCGATAGTCATCCCTAATGAGAATTGCATCAACCAATCACATGGTCTAATTTCCAAACTAATTTGCATAAGGAATTTATTTGCTCTCCATAACTCATTTAGGTCGTTCCTCACCATAGTCTAATTGAAAACCTACAAAACCAGCCAAAGATGGTTGATAACAAGAATGTTCTTGACCAATTGGTTTGTTGGTTGAAGACTGTTGTATGATGGTCCCATCAAAAGTATTTAAATAGAAAACTGTTGACTTGCCATTGATGTTGTTACATATCGGTGGCCATCCATTGTATTTGATGGACTAGCCTGTGGGCCAATCAGAATATGGGGGCGGGGCTTCACTGGTGTCGTGGGTGGAGCTATGCTCAGTGTCCCAGGAAATAGCAAAACAAAACTAGTAGTTTGAGCTTGACATTGATGGTGTGAAACCATCTGGTTCTCCCCCATCGATGTCAAAACTATTGAACATCGACCATAACCTATAGATGTTTTATAAACATCGATGGCCGATGGCCATCCCTAATGAGTATTGCATCAACCAATCAGATGGTCTAATTTCTAAACTAATTTGCATAAGGGCTTTCTTTGCTCTCCATAACTTACTTAGGTCTTTCCTCACCCTAGTCTTATTGAAAACCTACAAAACTAGCCAAAGATGGTGGGTGACAAGAACATTCACGACTGATTGTCTTGCTGGTTGAAGACTATCACATGATGGTCCCAGCTAAAGTAGTAAAATAGAAAACTGTTGACTGACAGTGCATAAACCAATCGGAATGGATTGTTTTGAATGAGTGTTAGTGATGGCCATTGTTGCCTTTGCCATCGATGTTGTTACCTATAGGTGGTCATCCATTGTATTTGACTGACTGGACCGTGGGCCAATCAGAACACGGGGGCGGGGCTTCACATGTTTCAGGGGGTGGAGCTATATTCCATGTCCCAGGAGATAGCACAACAAATCTTTTCGTTTTAGCTTGACATTGATGGTGGGAAACCATCTGGTTCTCCCCCATCGATGTAAAAACTATGAACATCGACCATAATCTATCGATGTTTTATAAACATCGATGGCCATCCCTAATGAGAATTGCATCAACCAATCACATGGTCTAATTTCCAAACTTATTTGCATAAGGAATTTATTTGCTCTCCATAACTTATTTCGGTCCTTCCTCACCATAGTCTAATTGAAAACCTACAAAACCAGCCAAAGATGGTTGATAACAAGAATGTTCTTGACCAATTGGTTTGTTGGTTGAAGACTGTTGTATGATGGTCCCATCAAAAGTAGTAAAATAGAAAACTGTTGACTTGCCATTGATGTTGTTACATATCGGTGGTCATCTATTGTATTTGATGGACTGGCCTGTGGGCCAATCAGAATATGGGGGCGGGGCTTCACTGGTGTCGTGGGTGGAGCTATGCTCAGTGTCCCAGGAAATAGCAAAACAAAACTAGTAGTTTGAGCTTGACATTGATGGTGTGAAACCATCTGGTTCTCCCCCATCGATGTCAAAACTATTGAACATCGACCATAACCTATAGATGTTTTATAAACATCGATGGCCGATGGCCATCCCTAATGAGTATTGCATCAACCAATCAGATGGTCTAATTTCTAAACTAATTTGCATAAGGGCTTTCTTTGCTCTCCATAACTTACTTAGGTCTTTCCTCACCCTAGTCTTATTGAAAACCTACAAAACTAGCCAAAGATGGTGGGTGACAAGAACATTCACGACTGATTGTCTTGCTGGTTGAAGACTATCACATGATGGTCCCAGCTAAAGTAGTAAAATAGAAAACTGTTGACTGACAGTGCATAAACCAATCGGAATGGATTGTTTTGAATGAGTGTTAGTGATGGCCATTGTTGCCTTTGCCATCGATGTTGTTACCTATAGGTGGTCATCCATTGTATTTGACTGACTGGACCGTGGGCCAATCAGAACACGGGGGCGGGGCTTCACATGTTTCAGGGGGTGGAGCTATATTCCATGTCCCAGGAGATAGCACAACAAATCTTTTCGTTTTAGCTTGACATTGATGGTGGGAAACCATCTGGTTCTCCCCCATCGATGTAAAAACTATGAACATCGACCATAATCTATCGATGTTTTATAAATATCGATGGCCATCCCTAATGAGAATTGCATCAACCAATCACATGGTCTAATTTCCAAACTTATTTGCATAAGGAATTTATTTGCTCTCCATAACTTATTTCGGTCCTTCCTCACCATAGTCTAATTGAAAACCTACAAAACCAGCCAAAGATGGTTGATAACAAGAATGTTCTTGACCAATTGGTTTGTTGGTTGAAGACTGTTGTATGATGGTCCCATCAAAAGTAGTAAAATAGAAAACTGTTGACTTGCCATTGATGTTGTTGCATATCGGTGGTCATCTATTGTATTTGATGGACTGGCCTGTGGGCCAATCAGAATATGGGGGCGGGGCTTCACTGGTGTCGTGGGTGGAGCTATGCTCAGTGTCCCAGGAAATAGCAAAACAAAACTAGTAGTTTGAGCTTGACATTGATGGTGTGAAACCATCTGGTTCTCCCCCATCGATGTCAAAACTATTGAACATCGACCATAACCTATAGATGTTTTATAAACATCGATGGCCGATGGCCATCCCTAATGAGTATTGCATCAACCAATCAGATGGTCTAATTTCTAAACTAATTTGCATAAGGGCTTTCTTTGCTCTCCATAACTTACTTAGGTCTTTCCTCACCCTAGTCTTATTGAAAACCTACAAAACTAGCCAAAGATGGTGGGTGACAAGAACATTCACGACTGATTGTCTTGCTGGTTGAAGACTATCACATGATGGTCCCAGCTAAAGTAGTAAAATAGAAAACTGTTGACTGACAGTGCATAAACCAATCGGAATGGATTGTTTTGAATGAGTGTTAGTGATGGCCATTGTTGCCTTTGCCATCGATGTTGTTACCTATAGGTGGTCATCCATTGTATTTGACTGACTGGACCGTGGGCCAATCAGAACACGGGGGCGGGGCTTCACATGTTTCAGGGGGTGGAGCTATATTCCATGTCCCAGGAGATAGCACAACAAATCTTTTCGTTTTAGCTTGACATTGATGGTGGGAAACCATCTGGTTCTCCCCCATCGATGTAAAAACTATGAACATCGACCATAATCTATCGATGTTTTATAAACATCGATGTCCATCCCTAATGAGAATTGCATCAACCAATCACATGGTCTAATTTCCAAACTAATTTGCATAAGGAATTTATTTGCTCTCCATAACTTATTTCGGTCCTTCCTCACCATAGTCTAATTGAAAACCTACAAAACCAGCCAAAGATGGTTGATAACAAGAATGTTCTTGACCAATTGGTTTGTTGGTTGAAGACTGTTGTATGATGGTCCCATCAAAAGTAGTAAAATAGAAAACTGTTGACTTGCCATTGATGTTGTTACATATCGGTGGTCATCTATTGTATTTGATGGACTGGCCTGTGGGCCAATCAGAATATGGGGGTGGGGCTTCACTGGTGTCGTGGGTGGAGCTATGCTCAGTGTCCCAGGAAATAGCAAAACAAAACTAGTAGTTTGAGCTTGACATTGATGGTGTGAAACCATCTGGTTCTCCCCCATCGATGTCAAAACTATTGAACATCGACCATAACCTATAGATGTTTTATAAACATCGATGGCCGATGGCCATCCCTAATGAGTATTGCATCAACCAATCAGATGGTCTAATTTCTAAACTAATTTGCATAAGGGCTTTCTTTGCTCTCCATAACTTACTTAGGTCTTTCCTCACCCTAGTCTTATTGAAAACCTACAAAACTAGCCAAAGATGGTGGGTGACAAGAACATTCACGACTGATTGTCTTGCTGGTTGAAGACTATCACATGATGGTCCCAGCTAAAGTAGTAGAATAGAAAACTGTTGACTGACAGTGCATAAACCAATCGGAATGGATTGTTTTGAATGAGTGTTAGTGATGGCTGTTGTTGCCTTTGCCATCGATGTTGTTACCTATAGGTGGTCATCCATTATATTTGACTGACTGGACCGTGGGCCAATCAGAACACGGGGGCGGGGCTTCACATGTTTCAGGGGGTGGAGCTATACTCCATGTCCCAGGAGATAGCACAACAAATCTTTTCGTTTTAGCTTGACATTGATGGTGGGAAACCATCTGGTTCTCCCCCATCGATGTAAAAACTATGAACATCGACCATAATATATCGATGTTTTATAAACATCGATGGTCATCCCTAATGAGAATTGCATCAACCAATCACATGGTCTAATTTCCAAACTTATTTGCATAAGTAATTTATTTGCTCTCCATAACTTATTTAGGTCCTTCCTCACCATAGTCTAATTGAAAACCTACAAAACCAGCCAAAGATGGTTGATAACAAGAATGTTCTTGACCAATTGGTTTGTTGGTTGAAGACTGTTGTATGATGGTCCCATCAAAAGTAGTAAAATAGAAAACTGTTGACTTGCCATTGATGTTGTTGCATATCGGTGGTCATCTATTGTATTTGATGGACTGGCCTGTGGGCCAATCAGAATATGGGGGCGGGGCTTCACTGGTGTCGTGGGTGGAGCTATGCTCAGTGTCCCAGGAAATAGCAAAACAAAACTAGTAGTTTGAGCTTGACATTGATGGTGTGAAACCATCTGGTTCTCCCCCATCGATGTCAAAACTATTGAACATCGACCATAACCTATAGATGTTTTATAAACATCGATGGCCGATGGCCATCCCTAATGAGTATTGCATCAACCAATCAGATTGTCTAATTTCTAAACTAATTTGCATAAGGGATTTCTTTGCTCTCCATAACTTACTTAGGTCTTTCCTCACCCTAGTCTTATTGAAAACCTACAAAACTAGCCAAAGATGGTGGGTGACAAGAACATTCATGACTGATTGTCTTGCTGGTTGAAGACTATCACATGATGGTCCCAGCTAAAGTAGTAAAATAGAAAACTGTTGACTGACAGTGCATAAACCAATCGGAATGGATTGTTTTGAATGAGTGTTAGTGATGGCCATTGTTGCCTTTGCCATCGATGTTGTTACCTATAGGTGGTCATCCATTGTATTTGACTGACTGGACCGTGGGCCAATCAGAACACGGGGGCGGGGCTTCACATGTTTCAGGGGGTGGAGCTATATTCCATGTCCCAGGAGATAGCACAAAAAATCTTTTCGTTTTAGCTTGACATTGATGGTGGGAAACCATCTGGTTCTCCCCCATCGATGTAAAAACTATGAACATCGACCATAATCTATCGATGTTTTATAAACATCGATAGTCATCCCTAATGAGAATTGCATCAACCAATCACATGGTCTAATTTCCAAACTAATTTGCATAAGGAATTTATTTGCTCTCCATAACGTATTTAGGTCGTTCCTCACCATAGTCTAATTGAAAACCTACAAAACCAGCCAACGATGGTTGATAACAAGAATGTTCTTGACCAATTGGTTTGTTGGTTGAAGACTGTTGTATGATGGTCCCATCAAAAGTATTAAAATAGAAAACTGTTGACTTGCCATTGATGTTGTTACATATCGGTGGTCATCCATTGTATTTGATGGACTGGCCTGTGGGCCAATCAGAATATGGGGGCGGGGCTTCACTGGTGTCGTGGGTGGAGCTATGCTCAGTGTCCCAGGAAATAGCAAAACAAAACTAGTAGTTTGAGCTTGACATTGATGGTGTTAAACCATCTGGTTCTCCCCCATCGATGTCAAAACTATTGAACATCGACCATAACCTATAGATGTTTTATAAACATCGATGGCCGATGGCCATCCCTAATGAGTATTGCATCAACCAATCAGATGTTCTAATTTCTAAACTAATTTGCATAAGGGCTTTCTTTGCTCTCCATAACTTACTTAGGTCTTTCCTCACCCTAGTCTAATTGAAAACCTACAAAACTAGCCAAAGATGGTGGGTGACAAGAACATTCACGACTGATTGTCTTGCTGGTTGAAGACTATCACATGATGGTCCCAGCTAAAGTAGTAAAATAGAAAACTGTTGACTGACAGTGCATAAACCAATCGGAATGGATTGTTTTGAATGAGTGTTAGTGATGGCCATTGTTGCCTTTGCCATCGATGTTGTTACCTATAGGTGGTCATCCATTGTATTTGACTGACTGGACCGTGGGCCAATCAGAACACGGGGGCGGGGCTTCACATGTTTCAGGGGGTGGAGCTATATTCCATGTCCCAGGAGATAGCACAACAAATCTTTTCGTTTTAGCTTGACATTGATGGTGGGAAACCATCTGGTTCTCCCCCATCGATGTAAAAACTATGAACATCGACCATAATCTATCGATGTTTTATAAACATCGATAGTCATCCCTAATGAGAATTGCATCAACCAATCACATGGTCTAATTTCCAAACTAATTTGCATAAGGAATTTATTTGCTCTCCATAACTTATTTCGGTCCTTCCTCACCATAGTCTAATTGAAAACCTACAAAACCAGCCAAAGATGGTTGATAACAAGAATGTTCTTGACCAATTGGTTTGTTGGTTGAAGACTGTTGTATGATGGTCCCATCAAAAGTATTAAAATAGAAAACTGTTGACTTGCCATTGATGTTGTTACATATCGGTGGTCATCCATTGTATTTGATGGACTGGCCTGTGGGCCAATCAGAATATGGGGGCGGGGCTTCACTGGTGTCGTGGGTGGAGCTATGCTCAGTGTCCCAGGAAATAGCAAAACAAAACTAGTAGTTTGAGCTTGACATTGATGGTGTGAAACCATCTGGTTCTCCCCCATCGATGTCAAAACTATTGAACATCGACCATAACCTATAGATGTTTTATAAACATCGATGGCCGATGGCCATCCCTAATGAGTATTGCATCAACCAATCAGATGGTCTAATTTCTAAACTAATTTGCATAAGGGATTTCTTTGCTCTCCATAACTTACTTAGGTCTTTCCTCACCCTATTCTTATTGAAAACCTACAAAACTAGCCAAAGATGGTGGGTGACAAGAACATTCACGACTGATTGTCTTGCTGGTTGAAGACTATCACATGATGGTCCCAGCTAAAGTAGTAAAATAGAAAACTGTTGACTGACAGTGCATAAACCAATCGGAATGGATTGTTTTGAATGAGTGTTAGTGATGGCCATTGTTGCCTTTGCCATCGATGTTGTTACCTATAGGTGGTCATCCATTGTATTTGACTGACTGGACCGTGGGCCAATCAGAACACGGGGGCGGGGCTTCACATGTTTCAGGGGGTAGAGCTATATTCCATGTCCCAGGAGATAGCACAACAAATCTTTTCGTTTTAGCTTGACATTGATGGTGGGAAACCATCTGGTTCTCCCCCATCGATGTAAAAACTATGAACATCGACCATAATCTATCGATGTTTTATAAACATCGATAGTCATCCCTAATGAGAATTGCATCAACCAATCACATGGTCTAATTTCCAAACTAATTTGCATAAGGAATTTATTTGCTCTCCATAACGTATTTAGGTCGTTCCTTACCATAGTCTAATTGAAAACCTACAAAACCAGCCAATGATGGTTGATAACAAGAATGTTCTTGACCAATTGGTTTGTTGGTTGAAGACTGTTGTATGATGGTCCCATCAAAAGTATTAAAATAGAAAACTGTTGACTTGCCATTGATGTTGTTACATATCGGTGGTCATCCATTGTATTTGATGGACTGGCCTGTGGGCCAATCAGAATATGGGGGCGGGGCTTCACTGGTGTCGTGGGTGGAGCTATGCTCAGTGTCCCAGGAAATAGCAAAACAAAACTAGTAGTTTGAGCTTGACATTGATGGTGTTAAACCATCTGGTTCTCCCCCATCGATGTCAAAACTATTGAACATCGACCATAACCTATAGATGTTTTATAAACATCGATGGCCGATGGCCATCCCTAATGAGTATTGCATCAACCAATCAGATGTTCTAATTTCTAAACTAATTTGCATAAGGGCTTTCTTTGCTCTCCATAACTTACTTAGGTCTTTCCTCACCCTAGTCTAATTGAAAACCTACAAAACTAGCCAAAGATGGTGGGTGACAAGAACATTCACGACTGATTGTCTTGCTGGTTGAAGACTATCACATGATGGTCCCAGCTAAAGTAGTAAAATAGAAAACTGTTGACTGACAGTGCATAAACCAATCGGAATGGATTGTTTTGAATGAGTGTTAGTGATGGCCATTGTTGCCTTTGCCATTGATGTTGTTACCTATAGGTGGTCATCCATTGTATTTGACTGACTGGACCGTGGGCCAATCAGAACACGGGGGCGGGGCTTCACATGTTTCAGGGGGTGGAGCTATATTCCATGTCCCAGGAGATAGCACAACAAATCTTTTCGTTTTAGCTTGACATTGATGGTGGGAAACCATCTGGTTCTCCCCCATCGATGTAAAAACTATGAACATCGACCGTAATCTATCGATGTTTTATAAACATCGATGGTCATCCCTAATGAGTATTGCATCAACCAATCACATGGTCTAATTTCCAAACTAATTTGCATAAGGAATTTATTTGCTCTCCATAACTTATTTAGGTCGTTCCTCACCATAGTCTAATTGAAAACCTACAAAGCCAGCCATAGATGGTTGATAACAAGAATGTTCTTGACCAATTGGTTTGTTGGTTGAAGACTGTTGTATGATGGTCCCATCAAAAGTATTAAAATAGAAAACTGTTGACTTGCCATTGATGTTGTTACATATCGGTGGTCATCCATTGTATTTGATGGACTGGCCTGTGGGCCAATCAGAATATGGGGGCGGGGCTTCACTGGTGTCGTGGGTGGAGCTATGCTCAGTGTCCCAGGAAATAGCAAAACAAAACTAGTAGTTTGAGCTTGACATTGATGGTGTGAAACCATCTGGTTCTCCCCCATCGATGTCAAAACTATTGAACATCGACCATAACCTATAGATGTTTTATAAACATCGATGGCCGATGGCCATCCCTAATGAGTATTGCATCAACCAATCAGATGGTCTAATTTCTAAACTAATTTGCATAAGGGATTTCTTTGCTCTCCATAACTTACTTAGGTCTTTCCTCACCCTAGTCTTATTGAAAACCTACAAAACTAGCCAAAGATGGTGGGTGACAAGAACATTCACGACTGATTGTCTTGCTGGTTGAAGACTATCACATGATGGTCCCAGCTAAAGTAGTAAAATAGAAAACTGTTGACTGACAGTGCATAAACCAATCGGAATGGATTGTTTTGAATGAGTGTTAGTGATGGCCATTGTTGCCTTTGCCATCGATGTTGTTACCTATAGGTGGTCATCCATTGTATTTGACTGACTGGACCGTGGGCCAATCAGAACACGGGGGCGGGGCTTCACATGTTTCAGGGGGTAGAGCTATATTCCATGTCCCAGGAGATAGCACAACAAATCTTTTCGTTTTAGCTTGACATTGATGGTGGGAAACCATCTGGTTCTCCCCCATCGATGTAAAAACTATGAACATCGACCATAATCTATCGATGTTTTATAAACATCGATAGTCATCCCTAATGAGAATTGCATCAACCAATCACATGGTCTAATTTCCAAACTAATTTGCATAAGGAATTTATTTGCTCTCCATAACTTATTTAGGTCGTTCCTCACCATAGTCTAATTGAAAACCTACAAAACCAGCCAACGATGGTTGATAACAAGAATGTTCTTGACCAATTGTTTTGTTGGTTGAAGACTGTTGTATGATGGTTCCATCAAAAGTAGTAAAATAGAAAACTGTTGACTTGCCATTGATGTTGTTACATATCGGTGGTCATCCATTGTATTTGATGGACTGGCCTGTGGGCCAATCAGAATATGGGGGCGGGGCTTCACTGGTGTCGTGGGTGGAGCTATGCTCAGTGTCCCAGGAAATAGCAAAACAAAACTAGTAGTTTGAGCTTGACATTGATGGTGTGAAACCATCTGGTTCTCCCCCATCGATGTCAAAACTATTGAACATCGACCATAACCTATAGATGTTTTATAAACATCGATGGCCGATGGCCATCCCTAATGAGTATTGCATCAACCAATCAGATGGTCTAATTTCTATACTAATTTGTATAAGGGCTTTCTTTGCTCTCCATAACTTACTTAGCTCTTTCCTCACCCTAGTCTTATTGAAAACCTACAAAACTAGCCAAAGATGGTGGGTGACAAGAACATTCACGACTGATTGTCTTGCTGGTTGAAGACTATCACATGATGGTCCCAGCTAAAGTAGTAAAATAGAAAACTGTTGACTGACAGTGCATAAACCAATCGGAATGGATTGTTTTGAATGAGTGTTAGTGATGGCCATTGTTGCCTTTGCCATCGATGTTGTTACCTATAGGTGGTCATCCATTGTATTTGACTGACTGGACCGTGGGCCAATCAGAACACGGGGGCGGGGCTTCACATGTTTCAGGGGGTGGAGCTATATTCCATGTCCCAGGAGATAGCACAACAAATCTTTTCGTTTTAGCTTGACATTGATGGTGGGAAACCATCTGGTTCTCCCCCATCGATGTAAAAACTATGAACATCGACCATAATATATCGATGTTTTATAAACATCGATAGTCATCCCTAATGAGAATTGCATCAACCAATCACATGGTCTAATTTCCAAACTAATTTGCATAAGGAATTTATTTGCTCTCCATAACTTATTTCGGTCGTTCCTCACCATAGTCTAATTGAAAACCTACAAAGCCAGCCAAAGATGGTTGATAACAAGAATGTTCTTGACCAATTGGTTTGTTGGTTGAAGACTGTTGTATGATGGTCCCATCAAAAGTAGTAAAATAGAAAACTGTTGACTTGCCATTGATGTTGTTAAATATCGGTGGTCATCCATTGTATTTGATGGACTGGCCTGTGGGCCAATCAGAATATGGGGGCGGGGCTTCACTGGTGTCGTGGGTGGAGCTATGCTCAGTGTCCCAGGAAATAGCAAAACAAAACTAGTAGTTTGAGCTTGACATTGATGGTGTGAAACCATCTGGTTCTCCCCCATCGATGTCAAAACTATTGAACATCGACCATAACCTATAGATGTTTTATAAACATCGATGGCCGATGGCCATCCCTAATGAGTATTGCATCAACCAATCAGATGGTCTAATTTCTAAACTAATTTGCATAAGGGCTTTCTTTGCTCTCCATAACTTACTTAGGTCTTTCCTCACCCTAGTCTTATTGAAAACCTACAAAACTAGCCAAAGATGGTGGGTGACAAGAACATTAACGACTGATTGTCTTGCTGGTTGGAGACTATCACATGATGGTCCCAGCTAAAGTAGTAAAATAGAAAACTGTTGACTGACAGTGCATAAACCAATCGGAATGGATTGTTTTGAATGAGTGTTAGTGATGGCCATTGTTGCCTTTGCCATCGATGTTGTTACCTATAGGTGGTCATCCATTGTATTTGACTGACTGGACCGTGGGCCAATCAGAACACGGGGGCGGGGCTTCACATGTTTCAGGGGGTGGAGCTATATTCCATGTCCCAGGAGATAGCACAACAAATCTTTTCATTTTAGCTTGACATTGATGGTGGGAAACCATCTGGTTCTCCCCCATCGATGTAAAAACTATGAACATCGACCATAATCTATCGATGTTTTATAAACATCGATGGTCATCCCTAATAAGAATTGCATCAACCAATCACATGGTCTAATTTCCAAACTAATTTGCATAAGGAATTTATTTGCTCTCCATAACTTATTTAGGTCCTTCCTCACCATAGTCTAATTGAAAACCTACAAAACCAGCCAAAGATGGTTGATAACAAGAATGTTCTTGACCAATTGTTTTGTTGGTTGAAGACTGTTGTATGATGGTCCCATCAAAAGTAGTAAAATAGAAAACTGTTGACTTGCCATTGATGTTGTTACATATCGGTGGTCATCCATTGTATTTGATGGACTGGCCTGTGGGCCAATCAGAATATGGGGGCGGGGCTTCACTGGTGTAGTGGGTGGAGCTATGCTCAGTGTCCCAGGAAATAGCACAACAAATCTTTTCGTTTTAGCTTGACATTGATGGTGTGAAACCATCTGGTTCTCCCCCATCGATGTCAAAACTATTGAACATCGACCATAACCTATAGATGTTTTATAAACATCGATGGCCGATGGCCATCCCTAATGAGTATTGCATCAACCAATCAGATGGTCTAATTTCTAAACTAATTTGCATAAGGGCTTTCTTTGCTCTCCATAACTTACTTAGGTCTTTCCTCACCCTAGTCTTATTGAAAACCTACAAAACTAGCCAAAGATGGTGGGTGACAAGAACATTAACGACTGATTGTCTTGCTGGTTGGAGACTATCACATGATGGTCCCAGCTAAAGTAGTAAAATAGAAAACTGTTGACTGACAGTGCATAAACCAATCGGAATGGATTGTTTTGAATGAGTGTTAGTGATGGCCATTGTTGCCTTTGCCATCGATGTTGTTACCTATAGGTGGTCATCCATTGTATTTGACTGACTGGACCGTGGGCCAATCAGAACACGGGGGCGGGGCTTCACATGTTTCAGGGGGTGGAGCTATATTCCATGTCCCAGGAGATAGCACAACAAATCTTTTCGTTTTAGCTTGACATTGATGGTGGGAAACCATCTGGTTCTCCCCCATCGATGTAAAAACTATGAACATCGACCATAATCTATCGATGTTTTATAAACATCGATAGTCATCCCTAATGAGTATTGCATCAACCAATCACATGGTCTAATTTCCAAACTAATTTGCATAAGGAATTTATTTGCTCTCCATAACTTATTTAGGTCGTTCCTCACCATAGTCTAATTGAAAACCTACAAAACCAGCCAACGATGGTTGATAACAAGAATGTTCTTGACCAATTGGTTTGTTGGTTGAAGACTGTTGTATGATGGTCCCATCAAAAGTATTAAAATAGAAAACTGTTGACTTGCCATTGATGTTGTTACATATCGGTGGTCATCCATTGTATTTGATGGACTGGCCTGTGGGCCAATCAGAATATGGGGGCGGGGCTTCACTGGTGTCGTGGGTGGAGCTATGCTCAGTGTCCCAGGAAATAGCAAAACAAAACTAGTAGTTTGAGCTTGACATTGATGGTGTGAAACCATCTGGTTCTAACCCATCGATGTCAAAACTATTGAACATCGACCATAACCTATAGATGTTTTATAAACATCGATGGCCGATGGCCATCCCTAATGAGTATTGCATCAACCAATCAGATGATCTAATTTCTAAACTAATTTGCATAAGGGCTTTCTTTGCTCTCCATAACTTACTTAGGTCTTTCCTCACCCTAGTCTAATTGAAAACCTACAAAACTAGCCAAAGATGGTGGGTGACAAGAACATTCACGACTGATTGTCTTGCTGGTTGAAGACTATCACATGATGGTCCCAGCTAAAGTAGTAAAATAGAAAACTGTCGACTGACAGTGCATAAACCAATTGGAATGGATTGTTTTGAATGAGTGTTAGTGATGGCCATTGTTGCCTTTGCCATCGATGTTGTTACCTATAGGTGGTCATCCATTGTATTTGACTGACTGGACCGTGGGCCAATCAGAACACGGGGGCGGGGCTTCACATGTTTCAGGGGGTGGAGCTATATTCCATGTCCCAGGAGATAGCACAACAAATCTTTTCGTTTTAGCTTGACATTGATGGTGGGAAACCATCTGGTTCTCCCCCATCGATGTAAAAACTATGAACATCGACCATAATCTATCGATGTTTTATAAACATCGATGGTCATCCCTAATGAGTATTGCATCAACCAATCACATGGTCTAATTTCCAAACTAATTTGCATAAGGAATTTATTTGCTCTCCATAACTTATTTAGGTCCTTCCTCACCATAATCTAATTGAAAACCTACAAAACCAGCCAAAGATGGTTGATAACAAGAATGTTCTTGACCAATTGGTTTGTTGGTTGAAGACTGTTGTATGATGGTCCCATCAAAAGTAGTAAAATAGAAAACTGTTGACTTGCCATTGATGTTGTTACATATCGGTGGTCATCCATTGTATTTGATGGACTGGCCTGTGGGCCAATCAGAATATGGGGGCGGGGCTTCACTGGTGTCGTGGGAGGAGCTATGCTCAGTGTCCCAGGAAATAGCAAAACAAAACTAGTAGTTTGAGCTTGACATTGATGGTGTGAAACCATCAGGTTCTCCCCCATCGATGTCAAAACTATTGAACATCGACCATATCCTATAGATGTTTTATAAACATCGATGGCCGATGGCCATCCCTAATGATATTGCATCAACCAATCAGATGGTCTAATTTCTAAACTAATTTGCATAAGGGCTTTCTTTGCTCTCCATAACTTACTTAGGTCTTTCCTCACCCTAGTCTTATTGAAAACCTACAAAACTAGCCAAAGATGGTGGGTGACAAGAACATTCACGACTGATTGTCTTGCTGTTTGAAGACTATCACATGATGGTCCCAGCTAAAGTAGTAAAATAGAAAACTGTTGACTGACAGTGCATAAACCAATCGGAATGGATTGTTTTGAATGAGTGTTAGTGATGGCCATTGTTGCCTTTGCCATCTATGTTGTTACCTATAGGCGGTCATCCATTGTATTTGACTGACTGGACCGTGGGCCAATCAGAACACGGGGGCGGGGCTTCACATGTTTCAGGGGGCGGGGCTATATTCCATGTCCCAGGAGATAGCACAAAAAATCTTTTCGTTTTAGCTTGACATTGATGGTGGGAAACCATCTGGTTCTCCCCCATCGATGTAAAAACTATGAACATCAACCATAATATATCGATGTTTTATAAACATCGATGGTCATCCCTAATGAGAATTGCATCAACCAATCACATGGTCTAATTTCCAAACTAATTTGCATAAGGAATTTATTTGCTCTCCATAACTTATTTAGGTCCTTCCTCACCATAGTCTAATTGAAAACCTACAAAACCAGCCAAAGATGGTTGATAACAAGAATGTTCTTGACCAATTGGTTTGTTGGTTGAAGACTGTTGTTGATGGTCCCATCAAAAGTAGTAAAATAGAAAACTGTTGACTTGCCATTGATGTTGTTAAATATCGGTGGTCATCCATTGTATTTGATGGACTGGCCTGTGGGCCAATCAGGATATGGGGGTGGGGCGTCGTGGGTGGAGCTATGCTCAGTGTCCCAGGAAATAGCAAAACAAAACTAGTAGTTTGAGCTTGACATTGATGGTGTGAAACCATCTGGTTCTCCCCCATCGATGTCAAAACTATTGAACATCGACCATAACCTATAGATGTTTTATAAACATCGATGGCCGATGGCCATCCCTAATGAGTATTGCATCAACCAATCAGATGGTCTAATTTCTAAACTAATTTGCATAAGGGCTTTCTTTGCTCTCCATAACTTACTTAGGTCTTTCCTCACCCTAGTCTTATTGAAAACCTACAAAACTAGCCAAAGATGGTGGGTGACAAGAACATTCACGACTGATTGTCTTGCTGGTTGAAGACTATCACATGATGGTCCCAGCTAAAGTAGTAAAATAGAAAACTGTTGACTGACAGTGCATAAACCAATCGGAATGGATTGTTTTGAATGAGTGTTAGTGATGGCCATTGTTGGCTTTTTCCATCGATGTTGTTACCTATAGGTGGTCATCCATTGTATTTGACTGACTGGACCGTGGGCCAATCAGAACACGGGGGCGGGGCTTCACATGTTTCAGGGGGCGGGGCTATATTCCATGTCCCAGGAGATAGCACAAAAAATCTTTTCGTTTTAGCTTGACATTGATGGTGGGAAACCATCTGGTTCTCCCCCATCGATGTAAAAACTATGAACATCGACCATAATCTATCGATGTTTTATAAACATCAATGGTCATCCCTAATGAGAATTGCATCAACCAATCACATGGTCTAATTTCCAAACTAATTTGCATTAGGAATTTATTTGCTCTCCATAACTTATTTAGGTCCTTCCTCACCATAGTCTAATTGAAAACCAGCCAAAGATGGTTGATAACAAGAATGTTCTTGACCAATTGGTTTGTTGGTTGAAGACTGTTGTATGATGGTCCCATCAAAAGTAGTAAAATAGAAAACTGTTGACTTGCCATTGATGTTGTTACATATCGGTGGTCATCCATTGTATTTGATGGACTGGCCTGTGGGGCGTCGTGGGTGGAGCTATGCTCAGTGTCCCAGGAAATAGCAAAACAAAACTAGTAGTTTGAGCTTGACATTGATGGTGTGAAACCATCTGGTTCTCCCCCATCGATGTCAAAACTATTGAACATCGACCATAACCTATAGATGTTTTATAAACATCGATGGCCGATGGCCATCCCTAATGAGTATTGCATCAACCAATCAGATGATCTAATTTCTAAACTAATTTGCATAAGGGCTTTCTTTGCTCTCCATAACTTACTTAGGTCTTTCCTCACCCTAGTCTTATTGAAAACCTACAAAACTAGCCAAAGATGGTGGGTGACAAGAACATTCACGACTGATTGTCTTGCTGGTTGAAGACTATCACATGATGGTCCCAGCTAAAGTAGTAAAATAGAAAACTGTTGACTGACAGTGCATAAACCAATCGGAATGGATTGTTTTGAATGAGTGTTAGTGATGGCCATTGTTGCCTTTGCCATCAATGTTGTTACCTATAGGTGGTCATCCATTGTATTTGACTGACTGGACCGTGGGCCAATCAGAACACGGGGGCGGGGCTTCACATGTTTCAGGGGGTGGAGCTATATTCCATGTCCCAGGAGATAGCACAACAAATCTTTTCGTTTTAGCTTGACATTGATGGTGGGAAACCATCTGGTTCTCCCCCATCGATGTAAAAACTATGAACATCGACCATAATCTATCGATGTTTTATAAACATCGATGGTCATCCCTAATGAGTATTGCATCAACCAATCACATGGTCTAATTTCCAAACTAATTTGCATAAGGAATTTATTTGCTCTCCATAACTTATTTAGGTCCTTCCTCACCATAGTCTAATTGAAAACCTACAAAACCAGCCAAAGATTGTTGATAACAAGAATGTTCTTGACAAATTGGTTTGTTGGTTGAAGACTGTTGTATGATGGTCCCATCAAAAGTAGTAAAATAGAAAACTGTTGACTTGCCATTGATGTTGTTACATATCGGTGGTCATCCATTGTATTTGATGGACTGGCCTGTGGGCCAATCAGAATATAGGGGCGGGGCTTCACTGGTGTCGTGGGTGGAGCTATGCTCAGTGTCCCAGGAAATAGCAAAACAAAACTAGTAGTTTGAGCTTGACATTGATGGTGTGAAACCATCTGGTTCTCCCCCATCGATGTCAAAACTATTGAACATCGACCATAACCTATAGATGTTTTATAAACATCGATGGCCGATGGCCATCCCTAATGAGTATTGCATCAACCAATCAGATGGTCTAATTTCTAAACTAATTTGCATAAGGGCTATCTTTGCTCTCCATAACTTACTTAGGTCTTTCCTCACCCTAGTCTTATTGAAAACCTACAAAACTAGCCAAAGATGGTGGGTGACAAGAACATTAACGACTGATTGTCTTGCTGGGTGAAGACTATCACATGATGGTCCCAGCTAAAGTAATAAAATAGAAAACTGTTGACTGACAGTGCATAAACCAATCGGAATGGATTGTTTTGAATGAGTGTTAGTGATGGCCATTGTTGCCTTTGCCATCGATGTTGTTACCTATAGGTGGTCATCCATTGTATTTGACTGACTGGACCGTGGGCCAATCAGAACACGGGGGCGGGGCTTCACATGTTTCAGGGGGTGGGGCTATATTCCATGTCCCAGGAGATAGCACAACAAATCTTTTCGTTTTAGCTTGACATTGATGGTGGGAAACCGTCTGGTTCTCCCCCATCGATGTAAAAACTATGAACATCGACCATAATATATCGATGTTTTATAAACATCGATGGTCATCCCTAATGAGAATTGCATCAACCAATCACATGGTCTAATTTCCAAACTAATTTGCATAAGGAATTTATTTGCTCTCCATAACTTATTTAGGTCCTTCCTCACCGTAGTCTAATTGAAAACCTACAAAACCAGCCAAAGATGGTTGATAACAAGAATGTTCTTGACCAATTGGTTTTTTGGTTGAAGACTGTTGTTGATGGTCCCATCAAAAGTAGTACAATAGAAAACTGTTGACTTGCCATTGATGTTGTTAAATATCGGTGGTCATCCATTGTATTTGATGGACTGGCCTGTGGGCCAATCAGGATATGGGGGTGGGGCGTCGTGGGTGGAGCTATGCTCAGTGTCCCAGGAAATAGCAAAACAAAACTAGTAGTTTGAGCTTGACATTGATGGTTTGAAACCATCTGGTTCTCCCCCATCGATGTCAAAACTATTGAACATCGACCATAACCTATAGATGTTTTATAAACATCGATGGCCGATGGCCATCCCTAATGAGTATTGCATCAACCAATCAGATGGTCTAATTTCTAAACTAATTTGCATAAGGGCTTTCTTTGCTCTCCATAACTTACTTAGGTCTTTCCTCACCCTAGTCTTATTGAAAACCTACAAAACTAGCCAAAGATGGTGGGTGACAAGAACATTCACGACTGATTGTCTTGCTGGTTGAAGACTATCACATGATGGTCCCAGCTAAAGTAGTAAAATAGAAAACTGTTGACTGACAGTGCATAAACCAATCGGAATGGATTGTTTTGAATGAGTGTTAGTGATGGCCATTGTTGGCTTTTTCCATCGATGTTGTTACCTATAGGTGGTCATCCATTGTATTTGACTGACTGGACCGTGGGCCAATCAGAACACGGGGGCGGGGCTTCACATGTTTTAGGGGGCGGGGCTATATTCCATGTCCCAGGAGATAGCACAACAAATCTTTTCGTTTTAGCTTGACATTGATGGTGGGAAACCATCTGGTTCTCCCCAATCGATGTAAAAACTATGAACATCGACCATAATCTATCGATGTTTTATAAACATCGATGGTCATCCCTAATGAGAATTGCATCAACCAATCACATGGTCTAATTTCCAAACTAATTTGCATTAGGAATTTATTTGCTCTCCATAACTTATTTAGGTCCTTCCTCACCATAGTCTAATTGAAAACCAGCCAAAGATGGTTGATAACAAGAATGTTCTTGACCAATTGGTTTGTTGGTTGAAGACTGTTGTATGATGGTCCCATCAAAAGTAGTAAAATAGAAAACTGTTGACTTGCCATTGATGTTGTTACATATCGGTGGTCATCCATTGTATTTGATGGACTGGCCTGTGGGCCAATCAGGATATGGGGGTGGGGCGTCGTAGGTGGAGCTATGCTCAGTGTCCCAGGAAATAGCAAAACAAAACTAGTAGTTTGAGCTTGACATTGATGGTGTGAAACCATCTGGTTCTCCCCCATCGATGTCAAAACTATTGAACATCGACCATAACCTATAGATGTTTTATAAACATCGATGGCCGATGGCCATCCCTAATGAGTATTGCATCAACCAATCAGATGGTCTAATTTCTAAACTAATTTGCATAAGGGCTTTCTTTGCTCTCCATAACTTACTTAGGTCTTTCCTCACCCTAGTCTTATTGAAAACCTACAAAACTAGCCAAAGATGGTGGGTGACAAGAACATTCACGACTGATTGTCTTGCTGGTTGAAGACTATCACATGATGGTCCCAGCTAAAGTAGTAAAATAGAAAACTGTTGACTGACAGTGCATAAACCAATCGGAATGGATTGTTTTGAATGAGTGTTAGTGATGGCCATTGTTGCCTTTGCCATCGATGTTGTTACCTATAGGTGGTCATCCATTGTATTTGACTGAATGGACCGTGGGCCAATCAGAACACGGGGGCGTGGCTATATTCCATGTCCCAGGAGATAGCACAACAAATCTTTTCGTTTTAGCTTGACATTGATGGTGGGAAACCATCTGGTTCTCCCCCATCGATGTAAAAACTATGAACATCGACCATAATCTATCGATGTTTTATAAACATCGATGGTCATCCCTAATGAGTATTGCATCAACCAATCACATGGTCTAATTTCCAAACTAATTTGCATAAGGAATTTATTTGCTCTCCATAACTTATTTAGGTCCTTCCTCACCATAGTCTAATTGAAAACCTACAAAACCAGCCAAAGATGGTTGATAACAAGAATGTTCTTGACCAATTGGTTTGTTGGTTGAAGACTGTTGTATGATGGTCCCATCAAAAGTAGTAAAATAGAAAACTGTTGACTTGCCATTGATGTTGTTACATATCGGTGGTCATCCATTGTATTTGATGGACTGGCCTGTGGGCCAATCAGAATATGGGGGCGGGGCTTCACTGGTGTCGTGGGTGGAGCTATGCTCAGTGTCCCAGGAAATAGCAAAACAAAACTAGTAGTTTGAGCTTGACATTGATGGTGTGAAACCATCTGGTTCTCCCCCATCGATGTCAGAACTATTGAACATCGACCATAACCTATAGATGTTTTACAAACATCGATGGCCGATGGCCATCCCTAATGAGTATTGCATCAACCAATCAGATGGTCTAATTTCTAAACTAATTTGCATAAGGGCTTTCTTTGCTCTCCATAACTTACTTAGGTCTTTCCTCACCCTAGTCTTATTGAAAACCTACAAAACTAGCCAAAGATGGTGGGTGACAAGAACATTAACGACTGATTGTCTTGCTGGTTGAAGACTATCACATGATGGTCCCAGCTAAAGTAGTAAAATAGAAAACTGTTGACTGACAGTGCATAAACCAATCGGAATGGATTGTTTTGAATGAGTGTTAGTGATGGCCATTGTTGCCTTTGCCATCGATGTTGTTACCTATAGGTGGTCATCCATTGTATTTGACTGACTGGACCGTGGGCCAATCAGAACACGGGGGCGGGGCTTCACATGTTTCAGGGGGTGGAGCTATATTCCATGTCCCAGGAGATAGCACAACAAATCTTTTCGTTTTAGCTTGACATTGATGGTGGGAAACCATCTGGTTCTCCCCCATCGATGTAAAAACTATAAACATCGACCATAATATATCGATGTTTTATAAACATCGATGGTCATCCCTTATGAGAATTGCATCAACCAATCACATGGTCTAATTTCCAAACTAATTTGCATAAGGAATTTATTTGCTCTCCATAACTTATTTAGGTCCTTCCTCACCATAGTCTAATTGAAAACCTACAAAACCAGCCAAAGATGGTTGATAACAAGAATGTTCTTGACCATATGGTTTGTTGGTTGAAGACTGTTGTATGATGGTCCCATCAAAAGTAGTAAAATAGAAAACTGTTGACTTGCCATTGATGTTGTTACATATCGGTGGTCATCCATTGTATTTGATGGACTGGCCTGTGGGCCAATCAGAATATGGGGGCGGGGCTTCACTGGTGTCGTGGGTGGAGCAATGCTCAGTGTCCCAGGAAATAGCAAAACAAAACTAGTAGTTTGAGCTTGACATTGATGGTGTGAAACCATCTGGTTCTCCCCCATCGATGTCAAAACTATTGAACATCGACCATAACCTATAGATGTTTTATAAACATCGATGGCCGATGGCCGATGGCCATCCCTAATGAGTATTGCATCAACCAATCAGATGGTCTAATTTCTAAACTAATTTGCATAAGGGCTTTCTTTGCTCTCCATAACTTACTTAGGTCTTTCCTCACCCTAGTCTTATTGAAAACCTACAAAACTAGCCAAAGATGGTGGGTGACAAGAACATTAACGACTGATTGTCTTGCTGGTTGGAGACTATCACATGATGGTCCCAGCTAAAGTAGTAAAATAGAAAACTGTTGACTGACAGTGCATAAACCAATCGGAATGGATTGTTTTGAATGAGTGTTAGTGATGGCCATTGTTGCCTTTGCCATCGATGTTGTTACCTATAGGTGGTCATCCATTGTATTTGACTGACTGGACCGTGGGCCAATCAGAACACGGGGGCGGGGCTTCACATGTTTCAGGGGGTGGAGCTATATTCCATGTCCCAGGAGATAGGACAACAAATCTTTTCGTTTTAGCTTGACATTGATGGTGGGAAACCATCTGGTTCTCCCCCATCGATGTAAAAACTATGAACATCGACCATAATCTATCGATGTTTTATAAACATCGATAGTCATCCATAATGAGAATTGCATCAACCAATCACATGGTCTAATTTCCAAACTAATTTGCATAAGGAATTTATTTGCTCTCCATAACTTATTTAGGTCGTTCCTCACCATAGTCTAATTGAAAACCTACAAAACCAGCCAAAGATGGTTGATAACAAGAATGTTCTTGACCAATTGGTTTGTTGGTTGAAGACTGTTGTATGATGGTCCCATCAAAAGTAGTAAAATAGAAAACTGTTGACTTGCCATTGATGTTGTTACATATCGGTGGTCATCCATTGTATTTGATGGACTGGCCTGTGGGCCAATCAGAATATGGGGGCGGGGCTTCACTGGTGTCGTGGGTGGAGCTATGCTCAGTGTCCCAGGAAATAGCAAAACAAAACTAGTAGTTTGAGCTTGACATTGATGGTGTGAAACCATCTGGTTCTCCCCCATCGATGTCAAAACTTTTGAACATCGACCATAACCTATAGATGTTTTATAAACATCGATGGCCGATGGCCATCCCTAATGAGTATTGCATCAACCAATCAGATGGTCTTATTTCTAAACTAATTTGCATAAGGGCTTTCTTTGCTCTCCATAACTTACTTAGGTCTTTCCTCACCCTAGTCTTATTGAAAACCTACAAAACTAGCCAAAGATGGTGGGTGACAAGAACATTCACGACTGATTGTCTTGCTGGTTGAAGACTATCACATGATGGTCCCAGCTAAAGTAGTAAAATAGAAAACTGTTGACTGACAGTGCATAAACCAATCGGAATGGATTGTTTTGAATGAGTGTTAGTGATGGCCATTGTTGCCTTTGCCATCGATGTTGTTACCTATAGGTGGTCATCCATTGTATTTGACTGACTGGACCGTGGGCCAATCAGAACACGGGGGCGGGGCTTCACATGTTTCAGGGGGTGGAGCTATATTCCATGTCCCAGGAGATAGCACAACAAATCTTTTCGTTTTAGCTTGACATTGATGGTGGGAAACCATCTGGTTCTCCCCCATCGATGTAAAAACTATGAACATCGACCATAATCTATCGATGTTTTATAAACATCGATGGTCATCCCTAATGAGAATTGCATCAACCAATCACATGGTCTAATTTCCAAACTAATTTGCATAAGGAATTTATTTGCTCTCCATAACTTATTTAGGTCCTTCCTCACCATAGTCTAATTGAAAACCTACAAAACCAGCCAAAGATGGTTGATAACAAGAATGTTCTTGACCAATTGGTTTGTTGGTTGAAGATTGTTGTATGATGGTCCCATCAAAAGTAGTAAAATAGAAAACTGTTGACTTGCCATTGATGTTGTTACATATCGGTGGTCATCCATTGTATTTGATGGACTGGCCTGTCGGCCAATCAGAATATGGGGGCGGGGCTATGCTCAGTGTCCCAGGAAATAGCAAAACAAAACTAGTAGTTTGAGCTTGACATTGATGGTGTGAAACCATCTGGTTCTCCCCCATCGATGTCAAAACTATTGAACATCGACCATAACCTATAGTTGTTTTATAAACATCGATGGCCGATGGCCATCCCTAATGAGTATTGCATCAACCAATCAGATGGTCTAATTTCTAAACTAATTTGCATAAGGGCTTTCTTTGCTCTCCATAACTTACTTAGGTCTTTCCTCACCCTAGTCTTATTGAAAACCTACAAAACTAGCCAAAGATGGTGGGTGACAAGAACATTCACGACTGATTGTCTTGCTGGTTGAAGACTATCACGTGATGGTCCCAGCTAAAATAGTAAAATAGAAAACTGTTGACTGACAGTGCATAAACCAATCAGAATGGATTGTTTTGAATGAGTGTTAGTGATGGCCATTGTTGCCTTTGCCATCGATGTTGTTACCTATAGGTGGTCATCCATTGTATTTGACTGACTGGACCGTGGGCCAATCAGAACACGGGGGCGGGGCTATATTCCATGTCCCAGGAGATAGCACAAAAAATCTTTTCGTTTTAGCTTGACATTAATGGTGGGAAACCATCTGGTTCTCCCCCATCGATGTAAAAACTATGAACATCGACCATAATCTATCGATGTTTTATAAACATCGATGGTCATCCCTAATGAGAATTGCATCAACCAATCACACGGTCTAATTTCCAAACTAATTTGCATAAGGAATTTATTTGCTCTCTATAACTTATTTAGGTCCTTCCTCACCATAGTCTAATTGAAAACCTACAAAACCAGCCAAAGATGGTTGATAACAAGAATGTTCTTGAACAATTGGTTTGTTGGTCGAAGACTGTTGTATGATGGTCCCATCAAAAGTAGTAAAATAGAAAACTTGCCATTGATGTTGTTACATATCGGTGGTCATCCATTGTATTTGATGGACTGGCCTGTGGGCCAATCAGAATATGGGGGCGGGGCTTCACTGGTGTCGTGGGTGGAGCTATGCTCAGTGTCCCAGGAAATAGCAAAACAAAACTAGTAGTTTGAGCTTGACATTGATGGTGTGAAACCATCTGGTTCTCCCCCATCGATGTCAAAACTATTGAACATCGACCATAACCTATAGATGTTTTATAAACATCGATGGCCGATGGCCATCCCTAATGAGTATTGCATCAACCAATCAGATGGTCTAATTTCTAAACTAATTTGCATAAGGGCTTTCTTTGCTCTCCATAACTTACTTAGGTCTTTCCTCACCCTAGTCTTATTGAAAACCTACAAAACTAGCCAAAGATGGTGGGTGACAAGAACATTCACGACTGATTGTCTTGCTGGTTGAAGACTATCACATGATGGTCCCAGCTAAAGTAGTAAAATAGAAAACTGTTGACTGACAGTGCATAAACCAATCGGAATGGATTGTTTTGAATGAGTGTTAGTGATGGCCATTGTTGCCTTTGCCATCGATGTTGTTACCTATAGGTGGTCATCCATTGTATTTGACTGACTGGACCGTGGGCCAATAAGAACACGGGGGCGGGGCTTCACATGTTTCAGGGGGTGGAGCTATATTCCATGTCCCAGGAGATAGCACAACAAATATTTTCGTTTTAGCTTGACATTGATGGTGGGAAACCATCTGGTTCTCCCCCATCAATGTAAAAACTATGAACATCGACCATAATCTATCGATGTTTTATAAACATCGATGGTCATCCCTAATGAGAATTACATCAACCAATCACACGGTCTAATTTCCAAACTAATTTGCATAAGGAATTTATTTGCTCTCCATAACTTATTCAGGTCCTTCCTCACCATAGTCTAATTGAAAACATACAAAACCAGCCAAAGATGGTTGATAACAAGAATGTTCTTGACCAATTGGTTTGTTGGTTGAAGACTGTTGTATGATGGTCCCATCAAAAGTAGTAAAATAGAAAACGGTTGACTTGCCATTGATGTTGTTACATATCGGTGGTCATCCATTGTATTTGATGGACTGGCCTGTGGGCCAATCAGAATATGGTGGCGGGGCTTCACTGGTGTCGTGGGTGGAGCTATGCTCAGTGTCCCAGGAAATAGCAAAACAAAACTAGTAGTTTGAGCTTGACATTGATGGTGTGAAACCATCTTGTTCTCCCCCATCGATGTCAAAACTATTGAACATCGACCATAACCTATAGATGTTTTATAAACATCGACGGCCGATGGCCATCCCTAATGAGTATTGCATCAACCAATCAGATGGTCTAATTTCTAAACTAATTTGCATAAGGGCTTTATTTGCTCTCCATAACTTACTTAGGTCTTTCCTCACCCTAGTCTTATTGAAAACCTACAAAACTAGCCAAAGATGGTGGGTGACAAGAACATTAACGACTGATTGTCTTGCTGGTTGGAGACTATCACATGATGGTCCCAGCTAAAGTAGTAAAATAGAAAACTGTTGACTGACAGTGCATAAACCAATCGGAATGGATTGTTTTGAATGAGTGTTAGTGATGGCCATTGTTGCCTTTGCCATCGATGTTGTTACCTATAGGTGGTCATCCATTGTATTTGACTGACTGGACCGTGGGCCAATCAGAACACGGGGGCGGGGCTTCACATGTTTCAGGGGGTGGAGCTATATTCCATGTCCCAGGAGATAGCACAACAAATCTTTTCGTTTTAGCTTGACATTGATGGTGGGAAACCATCTGGTTCTCCCCCATCGATGTAAAAACTATGAACATCGACCATAATCTATCGATGTTTTATAAACATCGATAGTCATCCCTAATGAGAATTGCATCAACCAATCACATGGTCTAATTTTCAAACTAATTTGCATAAGGAATTTATTTGCTCTCCATAACTTATTTATGTCCTTCCTCACCATAGTCTAATTGAAAACCTACAAAACCAGCCAAAGATGGTTGATAACAAGAATGTTCTTGACCAATTGGTTTGTTGGTTGAAGACTGTTGTATGATGGTCCCATCAAAAGTAGTAAAATAGAAAACTGTTGACTTGCCATTGATGTTGTTACATATCGGTGGTCATCCATTGTATTTGATGGACTGGCCTGTGGGCCAATCAGAATATGGGGGCAGGGCTTCACTGGTGTCGTGGGTGGAGCTATGCTCAGTGTCCCAGGAAATAGCAAAACAAAACTAGTAGTTTGAGCTTGACATTGATGGTGTGAAACCATCTGGTTCTCCCCCATCGATGTCAAAACTATTGAACATCGACCATAACCTATAGATGTTTTATAAACATCGATGGCCGATGGCCATCCCTAATGAGTATTGCATCAACCAATCAGATGGTCTAATTTCTAAACTAATTTGCATAAGGGCTTTCTTTGCTCTCCATAACTTACTTAGGTCTTTCCTCACCCTAGTCTTATTGAAAACCTACAAAACTAGCCAAAGATGGTGGGTGACAAGAACATTCATGACTGATTGTCTTGCTGGTTGAAGACTATCACATGATGGTCCCAGCTAAAGTAGTAAAATAGAAAACTGTTGACTGACAGTGCATAAACCAATCGGAATGGATTGTTTTGAATGAGTGTTAGTGATGGCCATTGTTGCCTTTGCCATCGATGTTGTTACCTATAGGTGGTCATCCATTGTATTTGACTGACTGGACCGTGGGCCAATAAGAACACGGGGGCGGGGCTTCACATGTTTCAGGGGGTGGAGCTATATTCCATGTCCCAGGAGATAGCACAACAAATATTTTCGTTTTAGCTTGACATTGATGGTGGGAAACCATCTGGTTCTCCCCCATCAATGTAAAAACTATGAACATCGACCATAATCTATCGATGTTTTATAAACATCGATGGTCATCCCTAATGAGAATTGCATCAACCAATCACACGGTCTAATTTCCAAACTAATTTGCATAAGGAATTTATTTGCTCTCCATAACTTATTCAGGTCCTTCCTCACCATAGTCTAATTGAAAACATACAAAACCAGACAAAGATGGTTGATAACAAGAATGTTCTTGACCAATTGGTTTGTTGGTTGAAGACTGTTGTATGATGGTCCCATCAAAAGTAGTAAAATAGAAAACGGTTGACTTGCCATTGATGTTGTTACATATCGGTGGTCATCCATTGTATTTGATGGACTGGCCTGTGGGCCAATCAGAATATGGTGGCGGGGCTTCACTGGTGTCGTGGGTGGAGCTATGCTCAGTGTCCCAGGAAATAGCAAAACAAAACTAGTAGTTTGAGCTTGACATTGATGGTGTGAAACCATCTTGTTCTCCCCCATCGATGTCAAAACTATTGAACATCGACCATAACCTATAGATGTTTTATAAACATCGACGGCCGATGGCCATCCCTAATGAGTATTGCATCAACCAATCAGATGGTCTAATTTCTAAACTAATTTGCATAAGGGCTTTCTTTGCTCTCCATAACTTACTTAGGTCTTTCCTCACCCTAGTCTTATTGAAAACCTACAAAACTAGCCAAAGATGGTGGGTGACAAGAACATTAACGACTGATTGTCTTGCTGGTTGGAGACTATCACATGATGGTCCCAGCTAAAGTAGTAAAATAGAAAACTGTTGACTGACAGTGCATAAACCAATCGGAATGGATTGTTTTGAATGAGTGTTAGTGATGGCCATTGTTGCCTTTGCCATCGATGTTGTTACCTATAGGTGGTCATCCATTGTATTTGACTGACTGGACCGTGGGCCAATCAGAACACGGGGGCGGGGCTTCACATGTTTCAGGGGGTGGAGCTATATTCCATGTCCCAGGAGATAGCACAACAAATCTTTTCGTTTTAGCTTGACATTGATGGTGGGAAACCATCTGGTTCTCCCCCATCGATGTAAAAACTATGAACATCGACCATAATCTATCGATGTTTTATAAACATCGATAGTCATCCCTAATGAGAATTGCATCAACCAATCACATGGTCTAATTTTCAAACTAATTTGCATAAGGAATTTATTTGCTCTCCATAACTTATTTATGTCCTTCCTCACCATAGTCTAATTGAAAACCTACAAAACCAGCCAAAGATGGTTGATAACAAGAATGTTCTTGACCAATTGGTTTGTTGGTTGAAGACTGTTGTATGATGGTCCCATCAAAAGTAGTAAAATAGAAAACTGTTGACTTGCCATTGATGTTGTTACATATCGGTGGTCATCCATTGTATTTGATGGACTGGCCTGTGGGCCAATCAGAATATGGGGGCGGGGCTTCACTGGTGTCGTGGGTGGAGCTATGCTCAGTGTCCCAGGAAATAGCAAAACAAAACTAGTAGTTTGAGCTTGACATTGATGGTGTGAAACCATCTGGTTCTCCCCCATCGATGTCAAAACTTTTGAACATCGACCATAACCTATAGATGTTTTATAAACATCGATGGCCGATGGCCATCCCTAATGAGTATTGCATCAACCAATCAGATGGTCTAATTTCTAAACTAATTTGCATAAGGGCTTTCTTTGCTCTCCATAACTTACTTAGGTCTTTCCTCACCCTAGTCTTATTGAAAACCTACAAAAATAGCCAAAGATGGTGGGTGACAAGAACATCCACGACTGACTGTCTTGCTGGTTGAAGACTATCACATGATGGTCCCAGCTAAAGTAGTAAAATAGAAAACTGTTGACTGACAGTGCATAAATCAATCGGAATGGATTGTTTTGAATGAGTGTTAGTGATGGCCATTGTTGCCTTTGCCATCAATGTTGTTACCTATAGGTGGTCATCCATTGTATTTGACTGACTGGACCGTGGGCCAATCAGAACATGGGGGCGGGGCTTCACATGTTTCAGGGGGTGGAGCTATAGTCCATGTCCCCGGAGATAGCACAACAAATCTTTACGTTTTAGCTTGACATTGATGGTGGGAAACCATCTGGTTCTCCCCCATCGATGTAAAAACTATGAACATCGACCATAATCTATCGATGTTTTATAAACATCGATGGCCATCCCTAATGAGAATTGCATCAACCAATCACATGGTCTAATTTCCAAACTAATTTGCATAAGGAATTTATTTGCTCTCCATAACTTATTTATGTCCTTCCTCACCATAGTCTAATTGAAAACCTACAAAATCAGCCAAAGATGGTTGATAACAAGAATGTTCTTGACCAATTGGTTTGTTGGTTGAAGACTGTTGTATGATGGTCCCATCAAAAGTAGTAAAATAGAAAACTGTTGACTTGCCATTGATGTTGTTACATATCGGTGGTCATCCATTGTATTTGATGGACTGGCCTGTGGGCCAATCAGAATATGGGGGCGGGGCTTCACTGGTGTCGTGGGTGGAGCTATGCTCAGTGTTCCAGGAAATAGCAAAACAAAACTAGTAGTTTGAGCTTGACATTGATGGTGTGAAACCATCTGGTTCTCCCCCATCGATGTCAAAACTATTGAACATCGACCATAACCTATAGATGTTTTATAAACATCGATGGCCGATGGCCATCCCTAATGAGTATTGCATCAACCAATCAGATGGTCTAATTTCTAAACTAATTTGCATAAGGGCTTTCTTTGCTCTCCATAACTTACTTAGGTCTTTCCTCACCCTAGTCTTATTGAAAACCTACAAAACTAGCCAAAGATGGTGGGTGACAAGAACATTCACGACTGATTGTCTTGCTGGTTGAAGACTATCACATGATGGTCCCAGCTAAAGTAGTAAAATAGAAAACTGTTGACTGACAGTGCATAAACCAATCGGAATGGATTGTTTTGAATGAGTGTTAGTGATGGCCATTGTTGCCTTTGCCATCGATGTTGTTACCTATAGGTGGTCATCCATTGTATTTGACTGACTGGACCGTGGGCCAATCAGAACACGGGGGCGGGGCTTCACATGTTTCAGGGGGTGGAGCTATACTCCATGTCCCAGGAGATAGCACAACAAATCTTTTCGTTTTAGCTTGACATTGATGGTGGGAAACCATCTGGTTCTCCCCCATCGATGTAAAAACTATGAACATCGACCATAATCTATCGATGTTTTATAAACATCGATGGTCATCCCTAATGAGAATTTCATCAACCAATCACACGGTCTAATTTCCAAACTTATTTGCATAAGTAATTTATTTGCTCTCCATAACTTATTTAGGTCCTTCCTCACCATAGCCTAATTGAAAACCTACAAAACCAGCCAAAGATGGTTGATAACAAGAATGTTCTTGACCAATTGGTTTGTTGGTTGAAGACTGTTGTATGATGGTCCCATCAAAAGTAGTAAAATAGAAAACTGTTGACTTCCCATTGATGTTGTTACATATCGGTGGTCATCCATTGTATTTGATGGACTGGCCTGTGGGCCAATCAGAATATGGGGGCGGGGCTTCACTGGTGTCGTGGGTGGAGCTATGCTCAGTGTCCCAGGAAATAGCAAAACAAAAATAGTAGTTTGAGCTTGACATTGATGGTGTGAAACCATCTGGTTCTCCCCCATCGATGTCAAAACTATTGAACATCGACCATAACCTATAGATGTTTTATAAACATCGATGGCCGATGGCCATCCCTAATGAGTATTGCATCAACCAATCAGATGGTCTAATTTCTAAACTAATTTGCATAAGGGCTTTCTTTGCTCTCCATAACTTACTTAGGTCTTTCCTCACCCTAGTCTTATTGAAAACCTACAAAACTAGCCAAAGATGGTGGGTGACAAGAACATTCACGACTGATTGTCTTGCTGGTTGAAGACTATCACATGATGGTCCCAGCTAAAGTAGTAAAATAGAAAACTGTTGACTGACAGTGCATAAACCAATCAGAATGGATTGTTTTGAATGAGTGTTAGTGATGGCCATTGTTGCCTTTGCCATCGATGTTGTTACTTATAGGTGGTCATCCATTGTATTTGACTGACTGGACCGTGGGCCAATCAGAACACGGGGGCGGGGCTTCACATGTTTCAGGGGGTGGAGCTATATTCCATGTCCCAGGAGATAGCACAACAAATCTTTTCGTTTTAGCTTGACATTGATGGTGGGAAACCATCTGGTTCTCCCCCATCGATGTAAAAACTATGAACATCGACCATAATCTATCGATGTTTTATAAACATCGATGGTCATCCCTAATGAGAATTGCATCAACCAATCACATGGTCTAATTTCCAAACTAATTTGCATAAGGAATTTATTTGCTCTCCATAACTTATTTAGGTCCTTCCTCACCATAGTCTAATTGAAAACCTACAAAACCAGCCAAAGATGGTTGATAACAAGAATGTTCTTGACCAATTGGTTTGTTGGTTGAAGATTGTTGTATGATGGTCCCATCAAAAGTAGTAAAATAGAAAACTGTTGACTTGCCATTGATGTTGTTACATATCGGTGGTCATCCATTGTATTTGATGGACTGGCCTGTCGGACAATCAGAATATGGGGGCGGGGCTATGCTCTGTGTCCCAGGAAATAGCAAAACAAAACTAGTAGTTTGAGCTTGACATTGATGGTGTGAAACCATCTAGTTCTCCCCCATCGATGTCAAAACTATTGAACATCGACCATAACCTATAGTTGTTTTATAAACATCGATGGCCGATGGCCATCCCTAATGAGTATTGCATCAACCAATCAGATGGTCTAATTTCTAAACTAATTTGCATAAGGGCTTTCTTTGCTCTCCATAACTTACTTAGGTCTTTCCTCACCCTAGTCTTATTGAAAACCTACAAAACTAGCCAAAGATGGTGGGTGACAAGAACATTCACGACTGATTGTCTTGCTGGTTGAAGACTATCACGTGATGGTCCCAGCTAAAATAGTAAAATAGAAAACTGTTGACTGACAGTGCATAAACCAATCAGAATGGATTGTTTTGAATGAGTGTTAGTGATGGCCATTGTTGCCTTTGCCATCGATGTTGTTACCTATAGGTGGTCATCCATTGTATTTGACTGACTGGACCGTGGGCCAATCAGAACACGGGGGCGGGGCTATATTCCATGTCCCAGGAGATAGCACAAAAAATCTTTTCGTTTTAGCTTGACATTAATGGTGGGAAACCATCTGGTTCTCCCCCATCGATGTAAAAACTATGAACATCGACCATAATCTATCGATGTTTTATAAACATCGATGGTCATCCCTAATGAGAATTGCATCAACCAATCACACGGTCTAATTTCCAAACTAATTTGCATAAGGAATTTATTTGTTCTCCATAACTTATTTAGGTCCTTCCTCACCATAGTCTAATTGAAAACCTACAAAACCAGCCAAAGATGGTTGATAACAAGAATGTTCTTGACCAATTGGTTTGTTTGTTGAAGACTGTTGTATGATGGTCCCATCAAAAGTAGTAAAATAGAAAACTGTTGACTTGCCATTGATGTTGTTACATATCGGTGGTCATCCATTGTATTTGATGGACTGGCCTGTGGGCCAATCAGAATATGGGGGCGGGGCTTCACTGGTGTCGTGGGTGGAGCTATGCTCAGTGTCCCAGGAAATAGCAAAACAAAACTAGTAGTTTGAGCTTGACATTGATGGTGTGAAACCATCTGGTTCTCCCCCATCGATGTCAAAACTATTGAACATCGACCATAACCTATAGATGTTTTATAAACATCGATGGCCGATGGCCATCCCTAATAAGTATTGCATCAACCAATCAGATGGTCTAATTTCTAAACTAATTTGCATAAGGGCTTTCTTTGCTCTCCATAACTTACTTAGGTCTTTCCTCACCCTAGTCTTATTGAAAACCTACAAAACTAGCCAAAGATGGTGGGTGACAAGAACATTCACGACTGATTGTCTTGCTGGTTGAAGACTATCACATGATGGTCCCAGCTAAAGTAGTAGAATAGAAAACTGTTGACTGACAGTGCATAAACCAATCGGAATGGATTGTTTTGAATGAGTGTTAGTGATGGCTGTTGTTGCCTTTGCCATCGATGTTGTTACCTATAGGTGGTCATCCATTATATTTGACTGACTGGACCGTGGGCCAATCAGAACACGGGGGCGGGGCTTCACATGTTTCAGAAGTTGGAGCTATACTCCATGTCCCAGGAGATAGCACAACAAATCTTTTCGTTTTAGCTTGACATTGATGGTGGGAAACCATCTGGTTCTCCCCCATCGATGTAAAAACTATGAACATCGACCATAATCTATCGATGTTTTATAAACATCGATGGTCATCCCTAATGAGAATTGCATCAACCAATCACATGGTCTAATTTCCAAACTTATTTGCATAAGTAATTTATTTGCTCTCCATAACTTATTTAGGTCCTTCCTCACCATAGTCTAATTGAAAACCTACAAAACCAGCCAAAGATGGTTGATAACAAGAATGTTCTTGACCAATTGGTTTGTTGGTTGAAGACTGTTGTATGATGGTCCCATCAAAAGTAGTAAAATAGAAAACTGTTGACTTGCCATTGATGTTGTTACATATCGGTGGTCATCCATTGTATTTGATGGACTGGCCTGTGGGCCAATCAGAATATGGGGGCGGGGCTTCACTGCTGTCGTGGGTGGAGCTATGCTCAGTGTCCCAGGAAATAGCAAAACAAAACTAGTAGTTTGAGCTTGACATTGATGGTGTGAAACCATCTGGTTCTCCCCCATCGATGTCAAAACTATTGAACATCGACCATAACCTATAGATGTTTTATAAACATCGATGGCCGATGGCCATCCCTAATGAGTATTGCATCAACCAATCAGATGGTCTAATTTCTAAACTAATTTGCATAAGGGCTTTCTTTGCTCTCCATAACTTACTTAGGTCTTTCCTCACCCTAGTCTTATTGAAAACCTACAAAACTAGCCAAAGATGGTGGGTGACAAGAACATTAACGACTGATTGTCTTGCTGGTTGGAGACTATCACATGGTGGTCCCAGCTAAAGTAGTAAAATAGAAAACTGTTGACTGACAGTGCATAAACCAATCGGAATGGATTGTTTTGAATGAGTGTTAGTGATGGCCATTGTTGCCTTTGCCATCGATGTTGTTACCTATAGGTGGTCATCCATTGTATTTGACTGACTGGACCGTGGGCCAATCAGAACACGGGGGCGGGGCTTCACATGTTTCAGGGGGTGGAGCTATATTCCA
This sequence comes from Crinia signifera, assembly GCF_055691185.1. Lineage (NCBI taxonomy): Eukaryota > Metazoa > Chordata > Amphibia > Anura > Myobatrachidae > Crinia > Crinia signifera. The sequence goes on along the minus strand of NC_139218.1, from coordinate 164,317,495 downwards.
TGTCCCAGGAGATAGCACAACAAATCTTTTCGTTTTAGCTTGACATTGATGGTGGGAAACCATCTGGTTCTCCCCCATCGATGTCAAAACTATTGAACATCGACCATAACCTATAGATGTTTTATAAACATCGATGGCCGATGGCCATCCCTAAGAGTATTGCATCAACCAATCAGATGGTCTAATTTCTAAACTAATTTGCATAAGGGCTTTCTTTGCTCTCCATAACTTACTTAGGTCTTTCCTCACCCTAGTCTTATTGAAAACCTACAAAACTAGCCAAAGATGGTGGGTGACAAGAACATTCACGACTGATTATCTTGCTGGTTGAAGACTATCACATGATGGTCCCAGCTAAAGTAGTAAAATAGAAAACTGTTGACTGACAGTGCATAAACCAATCGGAATGGATTGTTTTGAATGAGTGTTAGTGATGGCCATTGTTGCCTTTGCCATCGATGTTGTTACCTATAGGTGGTCATCCATTGTATTTGACTGACTGGACCGTGGGCCAATCAGAACACGGGGGCGGGGCTTCACATGTTTCAGGGGGTGGAGCTATATTCCATGTCCCAGGAGATAGCACAACAAATCTTTTCGTTTTAGCTTGACATTGATGGTGGGAAACCGTCTGGTTCTCCCCCATCGATGTAAAAACTATGAACATCGACCATAATCGATCGATGTTTTATAAACATCGATGGTCATCCCTTATGAGAATTGCATCAACCAATCACATGGTCTAATTTCCAAACTAATTTGCATAAGGAATTTATTTGCTCTCCATAACTTATTTAGGTCCTTCCTCACCATAGTCTAATTGAAAACCTACAAAACCAGCCAAAGATGGTTGATAACAAGAATGTTCTTGACCATATGGTTTGTTGGTTGAAGACTGTTGTATGATGGTCCCATCAAAAGTAGTAAAATAGAAAACTGTTGACTTGCCATTGATGTTGTTACATATCGGTGGTCATCCATTGTATTTGATGGACTGGCCTGTGGGCCAATCAGAATATGGGGGCGGGGCTTCACTGGTGTCGTGGGTGGAGCAATGCTCAGTGTCCCAGGAAATAGCAAAACAAAACTAGTAGTTTGAGCTTGACATTGATGGTGTGAAACCATCTGGTTCTTCCCCATCGATGTCAAAACTATTGAACATCGACCATAACCTATAGATGTTTTATAAACATCGATGGCCGATGGCCATCCCTAATGAGTATTGCATTAACCAATCAGATGGTCTAATTTCTAAACTAATTTGCATAAGGGCTTTATTTGCTCTCCATAACTTACTTAGGTCTTTCCTCACCCTAGTCTTATTGAAAACCTACAAAACTAGCCTAAGATGGTGGGTGACAAGAACATTCACGACTGATTGTCTTGCTGGTTGAAGACTATCACATAATGGTCCCAGCTAAAGTAGTAAAATAGAAAACTGTTGATTGACAGTGCATAAACCAATCGGAATGGATTGTTTTGAATGAGTGTTAGTGATGGCCATTGTTGCCTTTGCCATCGATGTTGTTACCTATAGGTGGTCATCCATTGTATTTGACTGACTGGACCGTGGGCCAATCAGAACACGGGGGCGGGGCTTCACATGTTTCAGGGGGTGGAGCTATATTCCATGTCCCAGGAGATAGCACAACAAATCTTTTCGTTTTAGCTTGACATTGATGGTGGGAAACCATCTGGTTCTCCCCCATCGATGTAAAAACTATGAACATCGACCATAACCTATAGATGTTTTATAAACATCGATGGTCATCCCTAATGAGTATTGCATCAACCAATCACATGGTCTAATTTCCAAACTAATTTGCATAAGGAATTTATTTGCTCTCCATAACTTATTTAGGTCCTTCCTCACCATAGTCTAATTGAAAACCTACAAAACCAGCCAAAGATGGTTGATAACAAGAATGTTCTTGACCAATTGGTTTGTTGGTTGAAGACTGTTGTATGATGGTCCCATCAAAAGTAGTAAAATAGAAAACTGTTGACTTGCCATTGATGTTGTTACATATCGGTGGTCATCTATTGTATTTGATGGACTGGCCTGTGGGCCAATCAGAATATGAGGCAGGGCTTCACTGGTGTCGTGGGTGGAGCTATGCTCAGTGTCCCAGGAAATAGCAAAACAAAACTAGTAGTTTGAGCTTGACATTGATGGTGTGAAACCATCTGGTTCTCCCCCATCGATGTCAAAACTATTGAACATCGACCATAACCTATAGATGTTTTATAAACATCGATGGCCGATGGCCATCCCTAAGAGTATTGCATCAACCAATCAGATGGTCTAATTTCTAAACTAATTTGCATAAGGGCTTTCTTTGCTCTCCATAACTTACTTAGGTCTTTCCTCACCCTGGTCTTATTGAAAACCTACAAAACTAGCCAAAGATGGTGGGTGACAAGAACATTCACGACTGATTATCTTGCTGGTTGAAGACTATCACATGATGGTCCCAGCTAAAGTAGTAAAATAGAAAACTGTTGACTGACAGTGCATAAACCAATCGGAATGGATTGTTTTGAATGAGTGTTAGTGATGGCCATTGTTGCCTTTGCCATCGATGTTGTTACCTATAGGTGGTCATCCATTGTATTTGACTGACTGGACCGTGGGCCAATCAGAACACGGGGGCGGGGCTTCACATGTTTCAGGGGGTGGAGCTATATTCCATGTCCCAGGAGATAGCACAACAAATCTTTTCGTTTTAGCTTGACATTGATGGTGGGAAATCATCTGGTTCTCCCCCATCGATGTAAAAACTATGAACATCGACCATAATCTATCGATGTTTTATAAACATCGATAGTCATCCCTAATGAGAATTGCATCAACCAATCACATGGTCTAATTTCCAAACTAATTTGCATAAGGAATTTATTTGCTCTCCATAACTTATTTAGGTCGTTCCTCACCATAGTCTAATTGAAAACCTACAAAGCCAGCCAAAGATGGTTGATAACAAGAATGTTCTTGACCAATTGGTTTGTTGGTTGAAGACTGTTGTATGATGGTCCCATCAAAAGTAGTAAAATAGAAAACTGTTGACTTGCCATTGATGTTGTTACATATCGGTGGTCATCCATTGTATTTGATGGACTGGCCTGTGGGCCAATCAGAATATGGGGGCGGGGCTTCACTGGTGTCGTGGGTGGAGCTATGCTCAGTGTCCCAGGAAATAGCAAAACAAAAATAGTAGTTTGAGCTTGACATTGATGGTGTGAAACCATCTGGTTCTCCCCCATCGATGTCAAAACTATTGAACATCGACCATAACCTATAGATGTTTTATAAACATCGATGGCCGATGGCCATCCCTAATGAGTATTGCATCAACCAATCAGATGGTCTAATTTCTAAACTAATTTGCATAAGGGCTTTCTTTGCTCTCCATAACTTACTTAGGTCTTTCCTCACCCTAGTCTTATTGAAAACCTACAAAACTAGCCAAAGATGGTGGGTGACAAGAACATTAACGACTGATTGTCTTGCTGGTTGGAGACTATCACATGATGGTCCCAGCTAAAGTAGTAAAATAGAAAACTGTTGACTGACAGTGCATAAACCAATCGGAATGGATTGTTTTGAATGAGTGTTAGTGATGGCCATTGTTGCCTTTGCCATCGATGTTGTTACCTATAGGTGGTCATCCATTGTATTTGACTGACTGGACCGTGGGCCAATCAGAACACGGGGGCGGGGCTTCACATGTTTCAGGGGGTGGAGCTATATTCCATGTCCCAGGAGATAGCACAACAAATCTTTTCGTTTTAGCTTGACATTGATGGTGGGAAACCATCTGGTTCTGTCCCATCGATGTAAAAACTATGAACATCGACCATAATCTATCGATGTTTTATAAACATCGATAGTCATCCCTAATGAGAATTGCATCAACCAATCACATGGTCTAATTTCCAAACTAATTTGCATAAGGAATTTATTTGCTCTCCATAACTTATTTAGGTCGTTCCTCACCATAGTCTAATTGAAAACCTACAAAACCAGCCAAAGATGGTTGATAACAAGAATGTTCTTGACCAATTGGTTTGTTGGTTGAAGACTGTTGTATGATGGTCCCATCAAAAGTATTAAAATAGAAAACTGTTGACTTGCCATTGATGTTGTTACATATCGGTGGCCATCCATTGTATTTGATGGACTAGCCTGTGGGCCAATCAGAATATGGGGGCGGGGCTTCACTGGTGTCGTGGGTGGAGCTATGCTCAGTGTCCCAGGAAATAGCAAAACAAAACTAGTAGTTTGAGCTTGACATTGATGGTGTGAAACCATCTGGTTCTCCCCCATCGATGTCAAAACTATTGAACATCGACCATAACCTATAGATGTTTTATAAACATCGATGGCCGATGGCCATCCCTAATGAGTATTGCATCAACCAATCAGATGGTCTAATTTCTAAACTAATTTGCATAAGGGCTTTCTTTGCTCTCCATAACTTACTTAGGTCTTTCCTCACCCTAGTCTTATTGAAAACCTACAAAACTAGCCAAAGATGGTGGGTGACAAGAACATTCACGACTGATTGTCTTGCTGGTTGAAGACTATCACATGATGGTCCCAGCTAAAGTAGTACAATAGAAAACTGTTGACTGACAGTGCATAAACCAATCGGAATGGATTGTTTTGAATGAGTGTTAGTGATGGCCATTGTTGCCTTTGCCATCGATGTTGTTACCTATAGGTGGTCATCCATTGTATTTGACTGACTGGACCGTGGGCCAATCAGAACACGGGGGCGGGGCTTCACATGTTTCAGGGGGTGGAGCTATATTCCATGTCCCAGGAGATAGCACAACAAATCTTTTCGTTTTAGCTTGACATTGATGGTGGGAAACCATCTGGTTCTCCCCCATCGATGTAAAAACTATGAACATCGACCATAATCTATCGATGTTTTATAAACATCGATGGCCATCCCTAATGAGAATTGCATCAACCAATCACATGGTCTAATTTCCAAACTAATTTGCATAAGGAATTTATTTGCTCTCCATAACTTATTTCGGTCCTTCCTCACCATAGTCTAATTGAAAACCTACAAAACCAGCCAAAGATGGTTGATAACAAGAATGTTCTTGACCAATTGGTTTGTTGGTTGAAGACTGTTGTATGATGGTCCCATCAAAAGTATTAAAATAGAAAACTGTTGACTTGCCATTGATGTTGTTACATATCGGTGGTCATCTATTGTATTTGATGGACTGGCCTGTGGGCCAATCAGAATATGGGGGCGGGGCTTCACTGGTGTCGTGGGTGGAGCTATGCTCAGTGTCCCAGGAAATAGCAAAACAAAACTAGTAGTTTGAGCTTGACATTGATGGTGTGAAACCATCTGGTTCTCCCCCATCGATGTCAAAACTATTGAACATCGACCATAACCTATAGATGTTTTATAAACATCGATGGCCGATGGCCATCCCTAATGAGTATTGCATCAACCAATCAGATGGTCTAATTTCTAAACTAATTTGCATAAGGGCTTTCTTTGCTCTCCATAACTTACTTAGGTCTTTCCTCACCCTAGTCTTATTGAAAACCTACAAAACTAGCCAAAGATGGTGGGTGACAAGAACATTCACGACTGATTGTCTTGCTGGTTGAAGACTATCACATGATGGTCCCAGCTAAAGTAGTAAAATAGAAAACTGTTGACTGACAGTGCATAAACCAATCGGAATGGATTGTTTTGAATGAGTGTTAGTGATGGCCATTGTTGCCTTTGCCATCGATGTTGTTACCTATAGGTGGTCATCCATTGTATTTGACTGACTGGACCGTGGGCCAATCAGAACACGGGGGCGGCGCTTCACATGTTTCAGGGGGTGGAGCTATATTCCATGTCCCAGGAGATAGCACAACAAATCTTTTCGTTTTAGCTTGACATTGATGGTGGGAAACCATCTGGTTCTCCCCCATCGATGTAAAAACTATGAACATCGACCATAATCTATCGATGTTTTATAAACATCGATGGCCATCCCTAATGAGAATTGCATCAACCAATCACATGGTCTAATTTCCAAACTAATTTGCATAAGGAATTTATTTGCTCTCCATAACTTATTTCGGTCCTTCCTCACCATAGTCTAATTGAAAACCTACAAAACCAGCCAAAGATGGTTGATAACAAGAATGTTCTTGACCAATTGGTTTGTTGGTTGAAGACTGTTGTATGATGGTCCCATCAAAAGTATTAAAATAGAAAACTGTTGACTTGCCATTGATGTTGTTACATATCGGTGGTCATCTATTGTATTTGATGGACTGGCCTGTGGGCCAATCAGAATATGGGGGCGGGGCTTCACTGGTGTCGTGGGTGGAGCTATGCTCAGTGTCCCAGGAAATAGCAAAACAAAACTAGTAGTTTGAGCTTGACATTGATGGTGTGAAACCATCTGGTTCTCCCCCATCGATGTCAAAACTATTGAACATCGACCATAACCTATAGATGTTTTATAAACATCGATGGCCGATGGCCATCCCTAATGAGTATTGCATCAACCAATCAGATGGTCTAATTTCTAAACTAATTTGCATAAGGGCTTTCTTTGCTCTCCATAACTTACTTAGGTCTTTCCTCACCCTAGTCTTATTGAAAACCTACAAAACTAGCCAAAGATGGTGGGTGACAAGAACATTCACGACTGATTGTCTTGCTGGTTGAAGACTATCACATGATGGTCCCAGCTAAAGTAGTAAAATAGAAAACTGTTGACTGACAGTGCATAAACCAATCGGAATGGATTGTTTTGAATGAGTGTTAGTGATGGCCATTGTTGCCTTTGCCATCGATGTTGTTACCTATAGGTGGTCATCCATTGTATTTGACTGACTGGACCGTGGGCCAATCAGAACACGGGGGCGGGGCTTCACATGTTTCAGGGGGTGGAGCTATATTCCATGTCCCAGGAGATAGCACAACAAATCTTTTCGTTTTAGCTTGACATTGATGGTGGGAAACCATCTGGTTCTCCCCCATCGATGTAAAAACGATGAACATCGACCATAATCTATTGATGTTTTATAAACATCGATGGCCATCCCTAATGAGAATTGCATCAACCAATCACATGGTCTAATTTCCAAACTTATTTGCATAAGGAATTTATTTGCTCTCCATAACTTATTTCGGTCCTTCCTCACCATAGTCTAATTGAAAACCTACAAAACCAGCCAAAGATGGTTGATAACAAGAATGTTCTTGACCAATTGGTTTGTTGGTTGAAGACTGTTGTATGATGGTCCCATCAAAAGTATTAAAATAGAAAACTGTTGACTTGCCATTGATGTTGTTACATATCGGTGGTCATCTATTGTATTTGATGGACTGGCCTGTGGGCCAATCAGAATATGGGGGCGGGGCTTCACTGGTGTCGTGGGTGGAGCTATGCTCAGTGTCCCAGGAAATAGCAAAACAAAACTAGTAGTTTGAGCTTGACATTGATGGTGTGAAACCATCTGGTTCTCCCCCATCGATGTCAAAACTATTGAACATCGACCATAACCTATAGATGTTTTATAAACATCGATGGCCGATGGCCATCCCTAATGAGTATTGCATCAACCAATCAGATGGTCTAATTTCTAAACTAATTTGCATAAGGGCTTTCTTTGCTCTCCATAACTTACTTAGGTCTTTCCTCACCCTAGTCTTATTGAAAACCTACAAAACTAGCCAAAGATGGTGGGTGACAAGAACATTCACGACTGATTGTCTTGCTGGTTGAAGACTATCACATGATGGTCCCAGCTAAAGTAGTAAAATAGAAAACTGTTGACTGACAGTGCATAAACCAATCGGAATGGATTGTTTTGAATGAGTGTTAGTGATGGCCATTGTTGCCTTTGCCATCGATGTTGTTACCTATAGGTGGTCATCCATTGTATTTGACTGACTGGACCGTGGGCCAATCAGAACACGGGGGCGGGGCTTCACATGTTTCAGGGGGTGGAGCTATATTCCATGTCCCAGGAGATAGCACAACAAATCTTTTCGTTTTAGCTTGACATTGATGGTGGGAAACCATCTGGTTCTCCCCCATCGATGTAAAAACGATGAACATCGACCATAATCTATCGATGTTTTATAAACATCGATGGCCATCCCTAATGAGAATTGCATCAACCAATCACATGGTCTAATTTCCAAACTTATTTGCATAAGGAATTTATTTGCTCTCCATAACTTTTCGGTCCTTCCTCACCATAGTCTAATTGAAAACCTACAAAACCAGCCAAAGATGGTTGATAACAAGAATGTTCTTGACCAATTGGTTTGTTGGTTGAAGACTGTTGTATGATGGTCCCATCAAAAGTAGTAAAATAGAAAACTGTTGACTTGCCATTGATGTTGTTACATATCGGTGGTCATCTATTGTATTTGATGGACTGGCCTGTGGGCCAATCAGAATATGGGGGCGGGGCTTCACTGGTGTCGTGGGTGGAGCTATGCTCAGTGTCCCAGGAAATAGCAAAACAAAACTAGTAGTTTGAGCTTGACATTGATGGTGTGAAACCATCTGGTTCTCCCCCATCGATGTCAAAACTATTGAACATCGACCATAACCTATAGATGTTTTATAAACATCGATGGCCGATGGCCATCCCTAATGAGTATTGCATCAACCAATCAGATGGTCTAATTTCTAAACTAATTTGCATAAGGGCTTTCTTTGCTCTCCATAACTTACTTAGGTCTTTCCTCACCCTGGTCTTATTGAAAACCTACAAAACTAGCCAAAGATGGTGGGTGACAAGAACATTCACGACTGATTATCTTGCTGGTTGAAGACTATCACATGATGGTCCCAGCTAAAGTAGTAAAATAGAAAACTGTTGACTGACAGTGCATAAACCAATCGGAATGGATTGTTTTGAATGAGTGTTAGTGATGGCCATTGTTGCCTTTGCCATCGATGTTGTTACCTATAGGTGGTCATCCATTGTATTTGACTGACTGGACCGTGGGCCAATCAGAACACGGGGGCGGGGCTTCACATGTTTCAGGGGGTGGAGCTATATTCCATGTCCCAGGAGATAGCACAACAAATCTTTTCGTTTTAGCTTGACATTGATGGTGGGAAATCATCTGGTTCTCCCCCATCGATGTAAAAACTATGAACATCGACCATAATCTATCGATGTTTTATAAACATCGATAGTCATCCCTAATGAGAATTGCATCAACCAATCACATGGTCTAATTTCCAAACTAATTTGCATAAGGAATTTATTTGCTCTCCATAACTTATTTAGGTCGTTCCTCACCATAGTCTAATTGAAAACCTACAAAGCCAGCCAAAGATGGTTGATAACAAGAATGTTCTTGACCAATTGGTTTGTTGGTTGAAGACTGTTGTATGATGGTCCCATCAAAAGTAGTAAAATAGAAAACTGTTGACTTGCCATTGATGTTGTTACATATCGGTGGTCATCCATTGTATTTGATGGACTGGCCTGTGGGCCAATCAGAATATGGGGGCGGGGCTTCACTGGTGTCGTGGGTGGAGCTATGCTCAGTGTCCCAGGAAATAGCAAAACAAAAATAGTAGTTTGAGCTTGACATTGATGGTGTGAAACCATCTGGTTCTCCCCCATCGATGTCAAAACTATTGAACATCGACCATAACCTATAGATGTTTTATAAACATCGATGGCCGATGGCCATCCCTAATGAGTATTGCATCAACCAATCAGATGGTCTAATTTCTAAACTAATTTGCATAAGGGCTTTCTTTGCTCTCCATAACTTACTTAGGTCTTTCCTCACCCTAGTCTTATTGAAAACCTACAAAACTAGCCAAAGATGGTGGGTGACAAGAACATTAACGACTGATTGTCTTGCTGGTTGGAGACTATCACATGATGGTCCCAGCTAAAGTAGTAAAATAGAAAACTGTTGACTGACAGTGCATAAACCAATCGGAATGGATTGTTTTGAATGAGTGTTAGTGATGGCCATTGTTGCCTTTGCCATCGATGTTGTTACCTATAGGTGGTCATCCATTGTATTTGACTGACTGGACCGTGGGCCAATCAGAACACGGGGGCGGGGCTTCACATGTTTCAGGGGGTGGAGCTATATTCCATGTCCCAGGAGATAGCACAACAAATCTTTTCGTTTTAGCTTGACATTGATGGTGGGAAACCATCTGGTTCTGTCCCATCGATGTAAAAACTATGAACATCGACCATAATCTATCGATGTTTTATAAACATCGATAGTCATCCCTAATGAGAATTGCATCAACCAATCACATGGTCTAATTTCCAAACTAATTTGCATAAGGAATTTATTTGCTCTCCATAACTTATTTAGGTCGTTCCTCACCATAGTCTAATTGAAAACCTACAAAACCAGCCAAAGATGGTTGATAACAAGAATGTTCTTGACCAATTGATTTGTTGGTTGAAGACTGTTGTATGATGGTCCCATCAAAAGTATTAAAATAGAAAACTGTTGACTTGCCATTGATGTTGTTACATATCGGTGGCCATCCATTGTATTTGATGGACTAGCCTGTGGGCCAATCAGAATATGGGGGCGGGGCTTCACTGGTGTCGTGGGTGGAGCTATGCTCAGTGTCCCAGGAAATAGCAAAACAAAACTAGTAGTTTGAGCTTGACATTGATGGTGTGAAACCATCTGGTTCTCCCCCATCGATGTCAAAACTATTGAACATCGACCATAACCTATAGATGTTTTATAAACATCGATGGCCGATGGCCATCCCTAATGAGTATTGCATCAACCAATCAGATGGTCTAATTTCTAAACTAATTTGCATAAGGGCTTTCTTTGCTCTCCATAACTTACTTAGGTCTTTCCTCACCCTAGTCTTATTGAAAACCTACAAAACTAGCCAAAGATGGTGGGTGACAAGAACATTCACGACTGATTGTCTTGCTGGTTGAAGACTATCACATGATGGTCCCAGCTAAAGTAGTACAATAGAAAACTGTTGACTGACAGTGCATAAACCAATCGGAATGGATTGTTTTGAATGAGTGTTAGTGATGGCCATTGTTGCCTTTGCCATCGATGTTGTTACCTATAGGTGGTCATCCATTGTATTTGACTGACTGGACCGTGGGCCAATCAGAACACGGGGGCGGGGCTTCACATGTTTCAGGGGGTGGAGCTATATTCCATGTCCCAGGAGATAGCACAACAAATCTTTTCGTTTTAGCTTGACATTGATGGTGGGAAACCATCTGGTTCTCCCCCATCGATGTAAAAACTATGAACATCGACCATAATCTATCGATGTTTTATAAACATCGATGGCCATCCCTAATGAGAATTGCATCAACCAATCACATGGTCTAATTTCCAAACTAATTTGCATAAGGAATTTATTTGCTCTCCATAACTTATTTCGGTCCTTCCTCACCATAGTCTAATTGAAAACCTACAAAACCAGCCAAAGATGGTTGATAACAAGAATGTTCTTGACCAATTGGTTTGTTGGTTGAAGACTGTTGTATGATGGTCCCATCAAAAGTATTAAAATAGAAAACTGTTGACTTGCCATTGATGTTGTTACATATCGGTGGTCATCTATTGTATTTGATGGACTGGCCTGTGGGCCAATCAGAATATGGGGGCGGGGCTTCACTGGTGTCGTGGGTGGAGCTATGCTCAGTGTCCCAGGAAATAGCAAAACAAAACTAGTAGTTTGAGCTTGACATTGATGGTGTGAAACCATCTGGTTCTCCCCCATCGATGTCAAAACTATTGAACATCGACCATAACCTATAGATGTTTTATAAACATCGATGGCCGATGGCCATCCCTAATGAGTATTGCATCAACCAATCAGATGGTCTAATTTCTAAACTAATTTGCATAAGGGCTTTCTTTGCTCTCCATAACTTACTTAGGTCTTTCCTCACCCTAGTCTTATTGAAAACCTACAAAACTAGCCAAAGATGGTGGGTGACAAGAACATTCACGACTGATTGTCTTGCTGGTTGAAGACTATCACATGATGGTCCCAGCTAAAGTAGTAAAATAGAAAACTGTTGACTGACAGTGCATAAACCAATCGGAATGGATTGTTTTGAATGAGTGTTAGTGATGGCCATTGTTGCCTTTGCCATCGATGTTGTTACCTATAGGTGGTCATCCATTGTATTTGACTGACTGGACCGTGGGCCAATCAGAACACGGGGGCGGCGCTTCACATGTTTCAGGGGGTGGAGCTATATTCCATGTCCCAGGAGATAGCACAACAAATCTTTTCGTTTTAGCTTGACATTGATGGTGGGAAACCATCTGGTTCTCCCCCATCGATGTAAAAACTATGAACATCGACCATAATCTATCGATGTTTTATAAACATCGATGGCCATCCCTAATGAGAATTGCATCAACCAATCACATGGTCTAATTTCCAAACTAATTTGCATAAGGAATTTATTTGCTCTCCATAACTTATTTCGGTCCTTCCTCACCATAGTCTAATTGAAAACCTACAAAACCAGCCAAAGATGGTTGATAACAAGAATGTTCTTGACCAATTGGTTTGTTGGTTGAAGACTGTTGTATGATGGTCCCATCAAAAGTATTAAAATAGAAAACTGTTGACTTGCCATTGATGTTGTTACATATCGGTGGTCATCTATTGTATTTGATGGACTGGCCTGTGGGCCAATCAGAATATGGGGGCGGGGCTTCACTGGTGTCGTGGGTGGAGCTATGCTCAGTGTCCCAGGAAATAGCAAAACAAAACTAGTAGTTTGAGCTTGACATTGATGGTGTGAAACCATCTGGTTCTCCCCCATCGATGTCAAAACTATTGAACATCGACCATAACCTATAGATGTTTTATAAACATCGATGGCCGATGGCCATCCCTAATGAGTATTGCATCAACCAATCAGATGGTCTAATTTCTAAACTAATTTGCATAAGGGCTTTCTTTGCTCTCCATAACTTACTTAGGTCTTTCCTCACCCTAGTCTTATTGAAAACCTACAAAACTAGCCAAAGATGGTGGGTGACAAGAACATTCACGACTGATTGTCTTGCTGGTTGAAGACTATCACATGATGGTCCCAGCTAAAGTAGTAAAATAGAAAACTGTTGACTGACAGTGCATAAACCAATCGGAATGGATTGTTTTGAATGAGTGTTAGTGATGGCCATTGTTGCCTTTGCCATCGATGTTGTTACCTATAGGTGGTCATCCATTGTATTTGACTGACTGGACCGTGGGCCAATCAGAACACGGGGGCGGGGCTTCACATGTTTCAGGGGGTGGAGCTATATTCCATGTCCCAGGAGATAGCACAACAAATCTTTTCGTTTTAGCTTGACATTGATGGTGGGAAACCATCTGGTTCTCCCCCATCGATGTAAAAACGATGAACATCGACCATAATCTATTGATGTTTTATAAACATCGATGGCCATCCCTAATGAGAATTGCATCAACCAATCACATGGTCTAATTTCCAAACTTATTTGCATAAGGAATTTATTTGCTCTCCATAACTTATTTCGGTCCTTCCTCACCATAGTCTAATTGAAAACCTACAAAACCAGCCAAAGATGGTTGATAACAAGAATGTTCTTGACCAATTGGTTTGTTGGTTGAAGACTGTTGTATGATGGTCCCATCAAAAGTATTAAAATAGAAAACTGTTGACTTGCCATTGATGTTGTTACATATCGGTGGTCATCTATTGTATTTGATGGACTGGCCTGTGGGCCAATCAGAATATGGGGGCGGGGCTTCACTGGTGTCGTGGGTGGAGCTATGCTCAGTGTCCCAGGAAATAGCAAAACAAAACTAGTAGTTTGAGCTTGACATTGATGGTGTGAAACCATCTGGTTCTCCCCCATCGATGTCAAAACTATTGAACATCGACCATAACCTATAGATGTTTTATAAACATCGATGGCCGATGGCCATCCCTAATGAGTATTGCATCAACCAATCAGATGGTCTAATTTCTAAACTAATTTGCATAAGGGCTTTCTTTGCTCTCCATAACTTACTTAGGTCTTTCCTCACCCTAGTCTTATTGAAAACCTACAAAACTAGCCAAAGATGGTGGGTGACAAGAACATTCACGACTGATTGTCTTGCTGGTTGAAGACTATCACATGATGGTCCCAGCTAAAGTAGTAAAATAGAAAACTGTTGACTGACAGTGCATAAACCAATCGGAATGGATTGTTTTGAATGAGTGTTAGTGATGGCCATTGTTGCCTTTGCCATCGATGTTGTTACCTATAGGTGGTCATCCATTGTATTTGACTGACTGGACCGTGGGCCAATCAGAACACGGGGGCGGGGCTTCACATGTTTCAGGGGGTGGAGCTATATTCCATGTCCCAGGAGATAGCACAACAAATCTTTTCGTTTTAGCTTGACATTGATGGTGGGAAACCATCTGGTTCTCCCCCATCGATGTAAAAACGATGAACATCGACCATAATCTATCGATGTTTTATAAACATCGATGGCCATCCCTAATGAGAATTGCATCAACCAATCACATGGTCTAATTTCCAAACTTATTTGCATAAGGAATTTATTTGCTCTCCATAACTTTTCGGTCCTTCCTCACCATAGTCTAATTGAAAACCTACAAAACCAGCCAAAGATGGTTGATAACAAGAATGTTCTTGACCAATTGGTTTGTTGGTTGAAGACTGTTGTATGATGGTCCCATCAAAAGTAGTAAAATAGAAAACTGTTGACTTGCCATTGATGTTGTTACATATCGGTGGTCATCTATTGTATTTGATGGACTGGCCTGTGGGCCAATCAGAATATGGGGGCGGGGCTTCACTGGTGTCGTGGGTGGAGCTATGCTCAGTGTCCCAGGAAATAGCAAAACAAAACTAGTAGTTTGAGCTTGACATTGATGGTGTGAAACCATCTGGTTCTCCCCCATCGATGTCAAAACTATTGAACATCGACCATAACCTATAGATGTTTTATAAACATCGATGGCCGATGGCCATCCCTAATGAGTATTGCATCAACCAATCAGATGGTCTAATTTCTAAACTAATTTGCATAAGGGCTTTCTTTGCTCTCCATAACTTACTTAGGTCTTTCCTCACCCTAGTCTTATTGAAAACCTACAAAACTAGCCAAAGATGGTGGGTGACAAGAACGTTCATGACTGATTGTCTTGCTGGTTGAAGACTATCACATGATGGTCCCAGCTAAAGTAGTAAAATAGAAAACTGTTGACTGACAGTGCATAAACCAATCGGAATGGATTGTTTTGAATGAGTGTTAGTGATGGCCATTGTTGCCTTTGCCATCGATGTTGTTACCTATAGGTGGTCATCCATTGTATTTGACTGACTGGACCGTGGGCCAATCAGAACACGGGGGCGGGGCTTCACATGTTTCAGGGGGTGGAGCTATATTCCATGTCCCAGGAGATAGCACAACAAATCTTTTCGTTTTAGCTTGACATTGATGGTGGGAAACCATCTGGTTCTCCCCCATCGATGTAAAAACTATGAACATCGACCGTAATCTATCGATGTTTTATAAACATCGATGGCCATCCCTAATGAGAATTGCATCAACCAATCACATGGTCTAATTTCCAAACTTATTTGCATAAGGAATTTATTTGCTCTCCATAACTTATTTCGGTCCTTCCTCACCATAGTCTAATTGAAAACCTACAAAACCAGCCAAAGATGGTTGAACACAAGAATGTTCTTGACCAATTGGTTTGTTGGTTGAAGACTGTTGTATGATGGTCCCATCAAAAGTAGTAAAATAGAAAACTGTTGACTTGCCATTGATGTTGTTACATATCGGTGGTCATCTATTGTATTTGATGGACTGGCCTGTGGGCCAATCAGAATATGGGGGCGGGGCTTCACTGGTGTCGTGGGTGGAGCTATGCTCAGTGTCCCAGGAAATAGCAAAACAAAACTAGTAGTTTGAGCTTGACATTGATGGTGTGAAACCATCTGGTTCTCCCCCATCGATGTCAAAACTATTGAACTTCGACCATAACCTATAGATGTTTTATAAACATCGATGGCCGATGGCCATCCCTAATGAGTATTGCATCAACCAATCAGATGGTCTAATTTCTAAACTAATTTGCATAAGGGCTTTCTTTGCTCTCCATAACTTACTTAGGTCTTTCCTCACCCTAGTCTTATTGAAAACCTACAAAACTAGCCAAAGATGGTGGGTGACAAGAACATTCACGACTGATTGTCTTGCTGGTTGAAGACTATCACATGATGGTCCCAGCTAAAGTAGTAAAATAGAAAACTGTTGACTGACAGTGCATAAACCAATCGGAATGGATTGTTTTGAATGAGTGTTAGTGATGGCCATTGTTGCCTTTGCCATCGATGTTGTTACCTATAGGTGGTCATCCATTGTATTTGACTGACTGGACCGTGGGCCAATCAGAACACGGGGGCGGGGCTTCACATGTTTCAGGGGGTGGAGCTATATTCCATGTCCCAGGAGATAGCACAACAAATCTTTTCGTTTTAGCTTGACATTGATGGTGGGAAACCATCTGGTTCTCCCCCATCGATGTAAAAACTATGAACATCGACCATAATCTATCGATGTTTTATAAACATCGATGGCCATCCCTAATGAGAATTGCATCAACCAATCACATGGTCTAATTTCCAAACTAATTTGCATAAGGAATTTATTTGCTCTCCATAACTTATTTCGGTCCTTCCTCACCATAGTCTAATTGAAAACCTACAAAACCAGCCAAAGATGGTTGATAACAAGAATGTTCTTGACCAATTGGTTTGTTGGTTGAAGACTGTTGTATGATGGTCCCATCAAAAGTATTAAAATAGAAAACTGTTGACTTGCCATTGATGTTGTTACATATCGGTGGTCATCTATTGTATTTGATGGACTGGCCTGTGGGCCAATCAGAATATGGGGGCGGGGCTTCACTGGTGTCGTGGGTGGAGCTATGCTCAGTGTCCCAGGAAATAGCAAAACAAAACTAGTAGTTTGAGCTTGACATTGATGGTGTGAAACCATCTGGTTCTCCCCCATCGATGTCAAAACTATTGAACATCGACCATAACCTATAGATGTTTTATAAACATCGATGGCCGATGGCCATCCCTAATGAGTATTGCATCAACCAATCAGATGGTCTAATTTCTAAACTAATTTGCATAAGGGCTTTCTTTGCTCTCCATAACTTACTTAGGTCTTTCCTCACCCTAGTCTTATTGAAAACCTACAAAACTAGCCAAAGATGGTGGGTGACAAGAACATTCACGACTGATTGTCTTGCTGGTTGAAGACTATCACATGATGGTCCCAGCTAAAGTAGTAAAATAGAAAACTGTTGACTGACAGTGCATAAACCAATCGGAATGGATTGTTTTGAATGAGTGTTAGTGATGGCCATTGTTGCCTTTGCCATCGATGTTGTTACCTATAGGTGGTCATCCATTGTATTTGACTGACTGGACCGTGGGCCAATCAGAACACGGGGGCGGGGCTTCACATGTTTCAGGGGGTGGAGCTATATTCCATGTCCCAGGAGATAGCACAACAAATCTTTTCGTTTTAGCTTGACATTGATGGTGGGAAACCATCTGGTTCTCCCCCATCGATGTAAAAACGATGAACATCGACCATAATCTATTGATGTTTTATAAACATCGATGGCCATCCCTAATGAGAATTGCATCAACCAATCACATGGTCTAATTTCCAAACTTATTTGCATAAGGAATTTATTTGCTCTCCATAACTTATTTCGGTCCTTCCTCACCATAGTCTAATTGAAAACCTACAAAACCAGCCAAAGATGGTTGATAACAAGAATGTTCTTGACCAATTGGTTTGTTGGTTGAAGACTGTTGTATGATGGTCCCATCAAAAGTATTAAAATAGAAAACTGTTGACTTGCCATTGATGTTGTTACATATCGGTGGTCATCTATTGTATTTGATGGACTGGCCTGTGGGCCAATCAGAATATGGGGGCGGGGCTTCACTGGTGTCGTGGGTGGAGCTATGCTCAGTGTCCCAGGAAATAGCAAAACAAAACTAGTAGTTTGAGCTTGACATTGATGGTGTGAAACCATCTGGTTCTCCCCCATCGATGTCAAAACTATTGAACATCGACCATAACCTATAGATGTTTTATAAACATCGATGGCCGATGGCCATCCCTAATGAGTATTGCATCAACCAATCAGATGGTCTAATTTCTAAACTAATTTGCATAAGGGCTTTCTTTGCTCTCCATAACTTACTTAGGTCTTTCCTCACCCTAGTCTTATTGAAAACCTACAAAACTAGCCAAAGATGGTGGGTGACAAGAACATTCACGACTGATTGTCTTGCTGGTTGAAGACTATCACATGATGGTCCCAGCTAAAGTAGTAAAATAGAAAACTGTTGACTGACAGTGCATAAACCAATCGGAATGGATTGTTTTGAATGAGTGTTAGTGATGGCCATTGTTGCCTTTGCCATCGATGTTGTTACCTATAGGTGGTCATCCATTGTATTTGACTGACTGGACCGTGGGCCAATCAGAACACGGGGGCGGGGCTTCACATGTTTCAGGGGGTGGAGCTATATTCCATGTCCCAGGAGATAGCACAACAAATCTTTTCGTTTTAGCTTGACATTGATGGTGGGAAACCATCTGGTTCTCCCCCATCGATGTAAAAACGATGAACATCGACCATAATCTATCGATGTTTTATAAACATCGATGGCCATCCCTAATGAGAATTGCATCAACCAATCACATGGTCTAATTTCCAAACTTATTTGCATAAGGAATTTATTTGCTCTCCATAACTTTTCGGTCCTTCCTCACCATAGTCTAATTGAAAACCTACAAAACCAGCCAAAGATGGTTGATAACAAGAATGTTCTTGACCAATTGGTTTGTTGGTTGAAGACTGTTGTATGATGGTCCCATCAAAAGTAGTAAAATAGAAAACTGTTGACTTGCCATTGATGTTGTTACATATCGGTGGTCATCTATTGTATTTGATGGACTGGCCTGTGGGCCAATCAGAATATGGGGGCGGGGCTTCACTGGTGTCGTGGGTGGAGCTATGCTCAGTGTCCCAGGAAATAGCAAAACAAAACTAGTAGTTTGAGCTTGACATTGATGGTGTGAAACCATCTGGTTCTCCCCCATCGATGTCAAAACTATTGAACATCGACCATAACCTATAGATGTTTTATAAACATCGATGGCCGATGGCCATCCCTAATGAGTATTGCATCAACCAATCAGATGGTCTAATTTCTAAACTAATTTGCATAAGGGCTTTCTTTGCTCTCCATAACTTACTTAGGTCTTTCCTCACCCTAGTCTTATTGAAAACCTACAAAACTAGCCAAAGATGGTGGGTGACAAGAACGTTCATGACTGATTGTCTTGCTGGTTGAAGACTATCACATGATGGTCCCAGCTAAAGTAGTAAAATAGAAAACTGTTGACTGACAGTGCATAAACCAATCGGAATGGATTGTTTTGAATGAGTGTTAGTGATGGCCATTGTTGCCTTTGCCATCGATGTTGTTACCTATAGGTGGTCATCCATTGTATTTGACTGACTGGACCGTGGGCCAATCAGAACACGGGGGCGGGGCTTCACATGTTTCAGGGGGTGGAGCTATATTCCATGTCCCAGGAGATAGCACAACAAATCTTTTCGTTTTAGCTTGACATTGATGGTGGGAAACCATCTGGTTCTCCCCCATCGATGTAAAAACTATGAACATCGACCGTAATCTATCGATGTTTTATAAACATCGATGGCCATCCCTAATGAGAATTGCATCAACCAATCACATGGTCTAATTTCCAAACTTATTTGCATAAGGAATTTATTTGCTCTCCATAACTTATTTCGGTCCTTCCTCACCATAGTCTAATTGAAAACCTACAAAACCAGCCAAAGATGGTTGATAACAAGAATGTTCTTGACCAATTGGTTTGTTGGTTGAAGACTGTTGTATGATGGTCCCATCAAAAGTAGTAAAATAGAAAACTGTTGACTTGCCATTGATGTTGTTACATATCGGTGGTCATCTATTGTATTTGATGGACTGGCCTGTGGGCCAATCAGAATATGGGGGCGGGGCTTCACTGGTGTCGTGGGTGGAGCTATGCTCAGTGTCCCAGGAAATAGCAAAACAAAACTAGTAGTTTGAGCTTGACATTGATGGTGTGAAACCATCTGGTTCTCCCCCATCGATGTCAAAACTATTGAACTTCGACCATAACCTATAGATGTTTTATAAACATCGATGGCCGATGGCCATCCCTAATGAGTATTGCATCAACCAATCAGATGGTCTAATTTCTAAACTAATTTGCATAAGGGCTTTCTTTGCTCTCCATAACTTACTTAGGTCTTTCCTCACCCTAGTCTTATTGAAAACCTACAAAACTAGCCAAAGATGGTGGGTGACAAGAACATTCACGACTGATTGTCTTGCTGGTTGAAGACTATCACATGATGGTCCCAGCTAAAGTAGTAAAATAGAAAACTGTTGACTGACAGTGCATAAACCAATCGGAATGGATTGTTTTGAATGAGTGTTAGTGATGGCCATTGTTGCCTTTGCCATCGATGTTGTTACCTATAGGTGGTCATCCATTGTATTTGACTGACTGGACCGTGGGCCAATCAGAACACGGGGGCGGGGCTTCACATGTTTCAGGGGGTGGAGCTATATTCCATGTCCCAGGAGATAGCACAACAAATCTTTTCGTTTTAGCTTGACATTGATGGTGGGAAACCATCTGGTTCTCCCCCATCGATGTAAAAACTATGAACATCGACCGTAATCTATCGATGTTTTATAAACATCGATGGCCATCCCTAATGAGAATTGCATCAACCAATCACATGGTCTAATTTCCAAACTAATTTGCATAAGGAATTTATTTGCTCTCCATAACTTATTTCGGTCCTTCCTCACCATAGTCTAATTGAAAACCTACAAAACCAGCCAAAGATGGTTGATAACAAGAATGTTCTTGACCAATTGGTTTGTTGGTTGAAGACTGTTGTATGATGGTCCCATCAAAAGTATTAAAATAGAAAACTGTTGACTTGCCATTGATGTTGTTACATATCGGTGGTCATCTATTGTATTTGATGGACTGGCCTGTGGGCCAATCAGAATTTGGGGGCGGGGCTTCACTGGTGTCGTGGGTGGAGCTATGCTCAGTGTCCCAGGAAATAGCAAAACAAAACTAGTAGTTTGAGCTTGACATTGATGGTGTGAAACCATCTGGTTCTCCCCCATCGATGTCAAAACTATTGAACATCGACCATAACCTATAGATGTTTTATAAACATCGATGGCCGATGGCCATCCCTAATGAGTATTGCATCAACCAATCAGATGGTCTAATTTCTAAACTAATTTGCATAAGGGCTTTCTTTGCTCTCCATAACTTACTTAGGTCTTTCCTCACCCTAGTCTTATTGAAAACCTACAAAACTAGCCAAAGATGGTGGGTGACAAGAACATTCACGACTGATTGTCTTGCTGGTTGAAGACTATCACATGATGGACCCAGCTAAAGTAGTAAAATAGAAAACTGTTGACTGACAGTGCATAAACCAATCGGAATGGATTGTTTTGAATGAGTGTTAGTGATGGCCATTGTTGCCTTTGCCATCGATGTTGTTACCTATAGGTGGTCATCCATTGTATTTGACTGACTGGACCGTGGGCCAATCAGAACACGGGGGCGGGGCTTCACATGTTTCAGGGGGTGGAGCTATATTCCATGTCCCAGGAGATAGCACAACAAATCTTTTCGTTTTAGCTTGACATTGATGGTGGGAAACCATCTGGTTCTCCCCCATCGATGTAAAAACTATGAACATCGACCATAATCTATCGATGTTTTATAAACATCGATGACCATCCCTAATGAGAATTGCATCAACCAATCACATGGTCTAATTTCCAAACTAATTTGCATAAGGAATTTATTTGCTCTCCATAACTTATTTCGGTCCTTCCTCACCATAGTCTAATTGAAAACCTACAAAACCAGCCAAAGATGGTTGATAACAAGAATGTTCTTGACCAATTGGTTTGTTGGTTGAAGACTGTTGTATGATGGTCCCATCAAAAGTATTAAAATAGAAAACTGTTGACTTGCCATTGATGTTGTTACATATCGGTGGTCATCTATTGTATTTGATGGACTGGCCTGTGGGCCAATCAGAATATGGGGGCGGGGCTTCACTGGTGTCGTGGGTGGAGCTATGCTCAGTGTCCCAGGAAATAGCAAAACAAAACTAGTAGTTTGAGCTTGACATTGATGGTGTGAAACCATCTGGTTCTCCCCCATCGATGTCAAAACTATTGAACATCGACCATAACCTATAGATGTTTTATAAACATCGATGGCCGATGGCCATCCCTAATGAGTATTGCATCAACCAATCAGATGGTCTAATTTCTAAACTAATTTGCATAAGGGCTTTCTTTGCTCTCCATAACTTACTTAGGTCTTTCCTCACCCTAGTCTTATTGAAAACCTACAAAACTAGCCAAAGATGGTGGGTGACAAGAACATTCACGACTGATTGTCTTGCTGGTTGAAGACTATCACATGATGGTCCCAGCTAAAGTAGTAAAATAGAAAACTGTTGACTGACAGTGCATAAACCAATCGGAATGGATTGTTTTGAATGAGTGTTAGTGATGGCCATTGTTGCCTTTGCCATCGATGTTGTTACCTATAGGTGGTCATCCATTGTATTTGACTGACTGGACCGTGGGCCAATCAGAACACGGGGGCGGGGCTTCACATGTTTCAGGGGGTGGAGCTATATTCCATGTCCCAGGAGATAGCACAACAAATCTTTTCGTTTTAGCTTGACATTGATGGTGGGAAACCATCTGGTTCTCCCCCATCGATGTAAAAACGATGAACATCGACCATAATCTATTGATGTTTTATAAACATCGATGGCCATCCCTAATGAGAATTGCATCAACCAATCACATGGTCTAATTTCCAAACTTATTTGCATAAGGAATTTATTTGCTCTCCATAACTTATTTCGGTCCTTCCTCACCATAGTCTAATTGAAAACCTACAAAACCAGCCAAAGATGGTTGATAACAAGAATGTTCTTGACCAATTGGTTTGTTGGTTGAAGACTGTTGTATGATGGTCCCATCAAAAGTATTAAAATAGAAAACTGTTGACTTGCCATTGATGTTGTTACATATCGGTGGCCATCCATTGTATTTGATGGACTAGCCTGTGGGCCAATCAGAATATGGGGGCGGGGCTTCACTGGTGTCGTGGGTGGAGCTATGCTCAGTGTCCCATGAAATAGCAAAACAAAACTAGTAGTTTGAGCTTGACATTGATGGTGTGAAACCATCTGGTTCTCCCCCATCGATGTCAAAACTATTGAACATCGACCATAACCTATAGATGTTTTATAAACATCGATGGCCGATGGCCATCCCTAATGAGTATTGCATCAACCAATCAGATGGTCTAATTTCTAAACTAATTTGCATAAGGGCTTTCTTTGCTCTCCATAACTTACTTAGGTCTTTCCTCACCCTAGTCTTATTGAAAACCTACAAAACTAGCCAAAGATGGTGGGTGACAAGAACATTCACGACTGATTGTCTTGCTGGTTGAAGACTATCACATGATGGTCCCAGCTAAAGTAGTAAAATAGAAAACTGTTGACTGACAGTGCATAAACCAATCGGAATGGATTGTTTTGAATGAGTGTTAGTGATGGCCATTGTTGCCTTTGCCATCGATGTTGTTACCTATAGGTGGTCATCCATTGTATTTGACTGACTGGACCGTGGGCCAATCAGAACACGGGGGCGGGGCTTCACATGTTTCAGGGGGTGGAGCTATATTCCATGTCCCAGGAGATAGCACAACAAATCTTTTCGTTTTAGCTTGACATTGATGGTGGGAAACCATCTGGTTCTCCCCCATCGATGTAAAAACTATGAACATCGACCGTAATCTATCGATGTTTTATAAACATCGATGGCCATCCCTAATGAGAATTGCATCAACCAATCACATGGTCTAATTTCCAAACTTATTTGCATAAGGAATTTATTTGCTCTCC
Organism: Crinia signifera; assembly: GCF_055691185.1. Taxonomy (NCBI): domain Eukaryota; kingdom Metazoa; phylum Chordata; class Amphibia; order Anura; family Myobatrachidae; genus Crinia; species Crinia signifera. Next base: position 164,293,332 of record NC_139218.1, on the reverse strand, counting down.
ATAACTTATTTCGGTCCTTCCTCACCATAGTCTAATTGAAAACCTACAAAACCAGCCAAAGATGGTTGATAACAAGAATGTTCTTGACCAATTGGTTTGTTGGTTGAAGACTGTTGTATGATGGTCCCATCAAAAGTAGTAAAATAGAAAACTGTTGACTTGCCATTGATGTTGTTACATATCGGTGGTCATCTATTGTATTTGATGGACTGGCCTGTGGGCCAATCAGAATATGGGGGCGGGGCTTCACTGGTGTCATGGGTGGAGCTATGCTCAGTGTCCCAGGAAATAGCAAAACAAAACTAGTAGTTTGAGCTTGACATTGATGGTGTGAAACCATCTGGTTCTCCCCCATCGATGTCAAAACTATTGAACTTCGACCATAACCTATAGATGTTTTATAAACATCGATGGCCGATGGCCATCCCTAATGAGTATTGCATCAACCAATCAGATGGTCTAATTTCTAAACTAATTTGCATAAGGGCTTTCTTTGCTCTCCATAACTTACTTAGGTCTTTCCTCACCCTAGTCTTATTGAAAACCTACAAAACTAGCCAAAGATGGTGGGTGACAAGAACATTCACGACTGATTGTCTTGCTGGTTGAAGACTATCACATGATGGTCCCAGCTAAAGTAGTAAAATAGAAAACTGTTGACTGACAGTGCATAAACCAATCGGAATGGATTGTTTTGAATGAGTGTTAGTGATGGCCATTGTTGCCTTTGCCATCGATGTTGTTACCTATAGGTGGTCATCCATTGTATTTGACTGACTGGACCGTGGGCCAATCAGAACACGGGGGCGGGGCTTCACATGTTTCAGGGGGTGGAGCTATATTCCATGTCCCAGGAGATAGCACAACAAATCTTTTCGTTTTAGCTTGACATTGATGGTGGGAAACCATCTGGTTCTCCCCCATCGATGTAAAAACTATGAACATCGACCGTAATCTATCGATGTTTTATAAACATCGATGGCCATCCCTAATGAGAATTGCATCAACCAATCACATGGTCTAATTTCCAAACTTATTTGCATAAGGAATTTATTTGCTCTCCATAACTTATTTCGGTCCTTCCTCACCATAGTCTAATTGAAAACCTACAAAACCAGCCAAAGATGGTTGATAACAAGAATGTTCTTGACCAATTGGTTTGTTGGTTGAAGACTGTTGTATGATGGTCCCATCAAAAGTAGTAAAATAGAAAACTGTTGACTTGCCATTGATGTTGTTACATATCGGTGGTCATCTATTGTATTTGATGGACTGGCCTGTGGGCCAATCAGAATATGGGGGCGGGGCTTCACTGGTGTCGTGGGTGGAGCTATGCTCAGTGTCCCAGGAAATAGCAAAACAAAACTAGTAGTTTGAGCTTGACATTGATGGTGTGAAACCATCTGGTTCTCCCCCATCGATGTCAAAACTATTGAACTTCGACCATAACCTATAGATGTTTTATAAACATCGATGGCCGATGGCCATCCCTAATGAGTATTGCATCAACCAATCAGATGGTCTAATTTCTAAACTAATTTGCATAAGGGCTTTCTTTGCTCTCCATAACTTACTTAGGTCTTTCCTCACCCTAGTCTTATTGAAAACCTACAAAACTAGCCAAAGATGGTGGGTGACAAGAACATTCACGACTGATTGTCTTGCTGGTTGAAGACTATCACATGATGGTCCCAGCTAAAGTAGTAAAATAGAAAACTGTTGACTGACAGTGCATAAACCAATCGGAATGGATTGTTTTGAATGAGTGTTAGTGATGGCCATTGTTGCCTTTGCCATCGATGTTGTTACCTATAGGTGGTCATCCATTGTATTTGACTGACTGGACCGTGGGCCAATCAGAACACGGGGGCGGGGCTTCACATGTTTCAGGGGGTGGAGCTATATTCCATGTCCCAGGAGATAGCACAACAAATCTTTTCGTTTTAGCTTGACATTGATGGTGGGAAACCATCTGGTTCTCCCCCATCGATGTAAAAACTATGAACATCGACCGTAATCTATCGATGTTTTATAAACATCGATGGCCATCCCTAATGAGAATTGCATCAACCAATCACATGGTCTAATTTCCAAACTAATTTGCATAAGGAATTTATTTGCTCTCCATAACTTATTTCGGTCCTTCCTCACCATAGTCTAATTGAAAACCTACAAAACCAGCCAAAGATGGTTGATAACAAGAATGTTCTTGACCAATTGGTTTGTTGGTTGAAGACTGTTGTATGATGGTCCCATCAAAAGTATTAAAATAGAAAACTGTTGACTTGCCATTGATGTTGTTACATATCGGTGGTCATCTATTGTATTTGATGGACTGGCCTGTGGGCCAATCAGAATTTGGGGGCGGGGCTTCACTGGTGTCGTGGGTGGAGCTATGCTCAGTGTCCCAGGAAATAGCAAAACAAAACTAGTAGTTTGAGCTTGACATTGATGGTGTGAAACCATCTGGTTCTCCCCCATCGATGTCAAAACTATTGAACATCGACCATAACCTATAGATGTTTTATAAACATCGATGGCCGATGGCCATCCCTAATGAGTATTGCATCAACCAATCAGATGGTCTAATTTCTAAACTAATTTGCATAAGGGCTTTCTTTGCTCTCCATAACTTACTTAGGTCTTTCCTCACCCTAGTCTTATTGAAAACCTACAAAACTAGCCAAAGATGGTGGGTGACAAGAACATTCACGACTGATTGTCTTGCTGGTTGAAGACTATCACATGATGGACCCAGCTAAAGTAGTAAAATAGAAAACTGTTGACTGACAGTGCATAAACCAATCGGAATGGATTGTTTTGAATGAGTGTTAGTGATGGCCATTGTTGCCTTTGCCATCGATGTTGTTACCTATAGGTGGTCATCCATTGTATTTGACTGACTGGACCGTGGGCCAATCAGAACACGGGGGCGGGGCTTCACATGTTTCAGGGGGTGGAGCTATATTCCATGTCCCAGGAGATAGCACAACAAATCTTTTCGTTTTAGCTTGACATTGATGGTGGGAAACCATCTGGTTCTCCCCCATCGATGTAAAAACTATGAACATCGACCATAATCTATCGATGTTTTATAAACATCGATGACCATCCCTAATGAGAATTGCATCAACCAATCACATGGTCTAATTTCCAAACTAATTTGCATAAGGAATTTATTTGCTCTCCATAACTTATTTCGGTCCTTCCTCACCATAGTCTAATTGAAAACCTACAAAACCAGCCAAAGATGGTTGATAACAAGAATGTTCTTGACCAATTGGTTTGTTGGTTGAAGACTGTTGTATGATGGTCCCATCAAAAGTATTAAAATAGAAAACTGTTGACTTGCCATTGATGTTGTTACATATCGGTGGTCATCTATTGTATTTGATGGACTGGCCTGTGGGCCAATCAGAATATGGGGGCGGGGCTTCACTGGTGTCGTGGGTGGAGCTATGCTCAGTGTCCCAGGAAATAGCAAAACAAAACTAGTAGTTTGAGCTTGACATTGATGGTGTGAAACCATCTGGTTCTCCCCCATCGATGTCAAAACTATTGAACATCGACCATAACCTATAGATGTTTTATAAACATCGATGGCCGATGGCCATCCCTAATGAGTATTGCATCAACCAATCAGATGGTCTAATTTCTAAACTAATTTGCATAAGGGCTTTCTTTGCTCTCCATAACTTACTTAGGTCTTTCCTCACCCTAGTCTTATTGAAAACCTACAAAACTAGCCAAAGATGGTGGGTGACAAGAACATTCACGACTGATTGTCTTGCTGGTTGAAGACTATCACATGATGGTCCCAGCTAAAGTAGTAAAATAGAAAACTGTTGACTGACAGTGCATAAACCAATCGGAATGGATTGTTTTGAATGAGTGTTAGTGATGGCCATTGTTGCCTTTGCCATCGATGTTGTTACCTATAGGTGGTCATCCATTGTATTTGACTGACTGGACCGTGGGCCAATCAGAACACGGGGGCGGGGCTTCACATGTTTCAGGGGGTGGAGCTATATTCCATGTCCCAGGAGATAGCACAACAAATCTTTTCGTTTTAGCTTGACATTGATGGTGGGAAACCATCTGGTTCTCCCCCATCGATGTAAAAACGATGAACATCGACCATAATCTATTGATGTTTTATAAACATCGATGGCCATCCCTAATGAGAATTGCATCAACCAATCACATGGTCTAATTTCCAAACTTATTTGCATAAGGAATTTATTTGCTCTCCATAACTTATTTCGGTCCTTCCTCACCATAGTCTAATTGAAAACCTACAAAACCAGCCAAAGATGGTTGATAACAAGAATGTTCTTGACCAATTGGTTTGTTGGTTGAAGACTGTTGTATGATGGTCCCATCAAAAGTATTAAAATAGAAAACTGTTGACTTGCCATTGATGTTGTTACATATCGGTGGCCATCCATTGTATTTGATGGACTAGCCTGTGGGCCAATCAGAATATGGGGGCGGGGCTTCACTGGTGTCGTGGGTGGAGCTATGCTCAGTGTCCCATGAAATAGCAAAACAAAACTAGTAGTTTGAGCTTGACATTGATGGTGTGAAACCATCTGGTTCTCCCCCATCGATGTCAAAACTATTGAACATCGACCATAACCTATAGATGTTTTATAAACATCGATGGCCGATGGCCATCCCTAATGAGTATTGCATCAACCAATCAGATGGTCTAATTTCTAAACTAATTTGCATAAGGGCTTTCTTTGCTCTCCATAACTTACTTAGGTCTTTCCTCACCCTAGTCTTATTGAAAACCTACAAAACTAGCCAAAGATGGTGGGTGACAAGAACATTCACGACTGATTGTCTTGCTGGTTGAAGACTATCACATGATGGTCCCAGCTAAAGTAGTAAAATAGAAAACTGTTGACTGACAGTGCATAAACCAATCGGAATGGATTGTTTTGAATGAGTGTTAGTGATGGCCATTGTTGCCTTTGCCATCGATGTTGTTACCTATAGGTGGTCATCCATTGTATTTGACTGACTGGACCGTGGGCCAATCAGAACACGGGGGCGGGGCTTCACATGTTTCAGGGGGTGGAGCTATATTCCATGTCCCAGGAGATAGCACAACAAATCTTTTCGTTTTAGCTTGACATTGATGGTGGGAAACCATCTGGTTCTCCCCCATCGATGTAAAAACTATGAACATCGACCGTAATCTATCGATGTTTTATAAACATCGATGGCCATCCCTAATGAGAATTGCATCAACCAATCACATGGTCTAATTTCCAAACTTATTTGCATAAGGAATTTATTTGCTCTCCATAACTTATTTCGGTCCTTCCTCACCATAGTCTAATTGAAAACCTACAAAACCAGCCAAAGATGGTTGATAACAAGAATGTTCTTGACCAATTGGTTTGTTGGTTGAAGACTGTTGTATGATGGTCCCATCAAAAGTAGTAAAATAGAAAACTGTTGACTTGCCATTGATGTTGTTACATATCGGTGGTCATCTATTGTATTTGATGGACTGGCCTGTGGGCCAATCAGAATATGGGGGCGGGGCTTCACTGGTGTCATGGGTGGAGCTATGCTCAGTGTCCCAGGAAATAGCAAAACAAAACTAGTAGTTTGAGCTTGACATTGATGGTGTGAAACCATCTGGTTCTCCCCCATCGATGTCAAAACTATTGAACTTCGACCATAACCTATAGATGTTTTATAAACATCGATGGCCGATGGCCATCCCTAATGAGTATTGCATCAACCAATCAGATGGTCTAATTTCTAAACTAATTTGCATAAGGGCTTTCTTTGCTCTCCATAACTTACTTAGGTCTTTCCTCACCCTAGTCTTATTGAAAACCTACAAAACTAGCCAAAGATGGTGGGTGACAAGAACATTCACGACTGATTGTCTTGCTGGTTGAAGACTATCACATGATGGTCCCAGCTAAAGTAGTAAAATAGAAAACTGTTGACTGACAGTGCATAAACCAATCGGAATGGATTGTTTTGAATGAGTGTTAGTGATGGCCATTGTTGCCTTTGCCATCGATGTTGTTACCTATAGGTGGTCATCCATTGTATTTGACTGACTGGACCGTGGGCCAATCAGAACACGGGGGCGGGGCTTCACATGTTTCAGGGGGTGGAGCTATATTCCATGTCCCAGGAGATAGCACAACAAATCTTTTCGTTTTAGCTTGACATTGATGGTGGGAAACCATCTGGTTCTCCCCCATCGATGTAAAAACTATGAACATCGACCATAATCTATCGATGTTTTATAAACATCGATAGTCATCCCTAATGAGAATTGCATCAACCAATCACATGGTCTAATTTCCAAACTAATTTGCATAAGGAATTTATTTGCTCTCCATAACTTATTTAGGTCGTTCCTCACCATAGTCTAATTGAAAACATACAAAACCAGCCAAAGATGGTTGATAACAAGAATGTTCTTGACCAATTGGTTTGTTGGTTGAAGACTGTTGTATGATGGTCCCATCAAAAGTATTAAAATAGAAAACTGTTGACTTGCCATTGATGTTGTTACATATCGGTGGCCATCCATTGTATTTGATGGACTAGCCTGTGGGCCAATCAGAATATGGGGGCGGGGCTTCACTGGTGTCGTGGGTGGAGCTATGCTCAGTGTCCCATGAAATAGCAAAACAAAACTAGTAGTTTGAGCTTGACATTGATGGTGTGAAACCATCTGGTTCTCCCCCATCGATGTCAAAACTATTGAACATCGACCATAACCTATAGATGTTTTATAAACATCGATGGCCGATGGCCATCCCTAATGAGTATTGCATCAACCAATCAGATGGTCTAATTTCTAAACTAATTTGCATAAGGGCTTTCTTTGCTCTCCATAACTTACTTAGGTCTTTCCTCACCCTAGTCTTATTGAAAACCTACAAAACTAGCCAAAGATGGTGGGTGACAAGAACATTCACGACTGATTGTCTTGCTGGTTGAAGACTATCACATGATGGTCCCAGCTAAAGTAGTAAAATAGAAAACTGTTGACTGACAGTGCATAAACCAATCGGAATGGATTGTTTTGAATGAGTGTTAGTGATGGCCATTGTTGCCTTTGCCATCGATGTTGTTACCTATAGGTGGTCATCCATTGTATTTGACTGACTGGACCGTGGGCCAATCAGAACACGGGGGCGGGGCTTCACATGTTTCAGGGGGTGGAGCTATATTCCATGTCCCAGGAGATAGCATAACAAATCTTTTCGTTTTAGCTTGACATTGATGGTGGGAAACCATCTGGTTCTCCCCCATCGATGTAAAAACTATGAACATCGACCGTAATCTATCGATGTTTTATAAACATCGATGGACATCCCTAATGAGAATTTCATCAACCAATCACATGGTCTAATTTCCAAACTTATTTGCATAAGGAATTTATTTGCTCTCCATAACTTATTTCGGTCCTTCCTCACCATAGTCTAATTGAAAACCTACAAAACCAGCCAAAGATGGTTGATAACAAGAATGTTCTTGGCCAATTGGTTTGTTGGTTGAAGACTGTTGTATGATGGTCCCATCAAAAGTAGTAAAATAGAAAACTGTTGACTTGCCATTGATGTTGTTACATATCGGTGGTCATCTATTGTATTTGATGGACTGGCCTGTGGGCCAATCAGAATATGGGGGCGGGGCTTCACTGGTGTCGTGGGTGGAGCTATGCTCAGTGTCCCAGGAAATAGCAAAACAAAACTAGTAGTTTGAGCTTGACATTGATGGTGTGAAACCATCTGGTTCTCCCCCATCGATGTCAAAACTATTGAACTTCGACCATAACCTATAGATGTTTTATAAACATCGATGGCCGATGGCCATCCCTAATGAGTATTGCATCAACCAATCAGATGGTCTAATTTCTAAACTAATTTGCATAAGGGCTTTCTTTGCTCTCCATAACTTACTTAGGTCTTTCCTCACCCTAGTCTTATTGAAAACCTACAAAACTAGCCAAAGATGGTGGGTGACAAGAACATTCACGACTGATTGTCTTGCTGGTTGAAGACTATCACATGATGGTCCCAGCTAAAGTAGTAAAATAGAAAACTGTTGACTGACAGTGCATAAACCAATCGGAATGGATTGTTTTGAATGAGTGTTAGTGATGGCCATTGTTGCCTTTGCCATCGATGTTGTTACCTATAGGTGGTCATCCATTGTATTTGACTGACTGGACCGTGGGCCAATCAGAACACGGGGGCGGGGCTTCACATGTTTCAGGGGGTGGAGCTATATTCCATGTCCCAGGAGATAGCACAACAAATCTTTTCGTTTTAGCTTGACATTGATGGTGGGAAACCATCTGGTTCTCCCCCATCGATGTAAAAACTATGAACATCGACCATAATCTATCGATGTTTTATAAACATCGATGGTCATCCCTAATGAGAATTGCATCAACCAATCACATGGTCTAATTTCCAAACTAATTTGCATAAGGAATTTATTTGCTCTCCATAACTTATTTCGGTCCTTCCTCACCATAGTCTAATTGAAAACCTACAAAACCAGCCAAAGATGGTTGATAACAAGAATGTTCTTGACCAATTGGTTTGTTGGTTGAAGACTGTTGTATGATGGTCCCATCAAAAGTAGTAAAATAGAAAACTGTTGACTTGCCATTGATGTTGTTACATATCGGTGGTCATCTATTGTATTTGATGGACTGGCCTGTGGGCCAATCAGAATATGGGGGCGGGGCTTCACTGGTGTCGTGGGTGGAGCTATGCTCAGTGTCCCAGGAAATAGCAAAACAAAACTAGTAGTTTGAGCTTGACATTGATGGTGTGAAACCATCTGGTTCTCCCCCATCGATGTCAAAACTATTGAACATCGACCATAACCTATAGATGTTTTATAAACATCGATGGCCGATGGCCATCCCTAATGAGTATTGCATCAACCAATCAGATGGTCTAATTTCTAAACTAATTTGCATAAGGGCTTTCTTTGCTCTCCATAACTTACTTAGGTCTTTCCTCACCCTAGTCTTATTGAAAACCTACAAAACTAGCCAAAGATGGTGGGTGACAAGAATGTTCACGACTGATTGTCTTGCTGGTTGAAGACTATCACATGATGGTCCCAGCTAAAGTAGTAAAATAGAAAACTGTTGACTGACAGTGCATAAACCAATCGGAATGGATTGTTTTGAATGAGTGTTAGTGATGGCCATTGTTGCCTTTGCCATCGATGTTGTTACCTATAGGTGGTCATCCATTGTATTTGACTGACTGGACCGTGGGCCAATCAGAACACGGGGGCGGGGCTTCACATGTTTCAGGGGGTGGAGCTATATTCCATGTCCCAGGAGATAGCACAACAAATCTTTTCGTTTTAGCTTGACATTGATGGTGGGAAACCATCTGGTTCTCCCCCATCGATGTAAAAACTATGAACATCGACCGTAATCTATCGATGTTTTATAAACATCGATGGACATCCCTAATGAGAATTTCATCAACCAATCACATGGTCTAATTTCCAAACTTATTTGCATAAGGAATTTATTTGCTCTCCATAACTTATTTCGGTCCTTCCTCACCATAGTCTAATTGAAAACCTACAAAACCAGCCAAAGATGGTTGATAACAAGAATGTTCTTGACCAATTGGTTTGTTGGTTGAAGACTGTTGTATGATGGTCCCATCAAAAGTAGTAAAATAGAAAACTGTTGACTTGCCATTGATGTTGTTACATATCGGTGGTCATCTATTGTATTTGATGGACTGGCCTGTGGGCCAATCAGAATATGGGGGCGGGGCTTCACTGGTGTCGTGGGTGGAGCTATGCTCAGTGTCCCAGGAAATAGCAAAACAAAACTAGTAGTTTGAGCTTGACATTGATGGTGTGAAACCATCTGGTTCTCCCCCATCGATGTCAAAACTATTGAACTTCGACCATAACCTATAGATGTTTTATAAACATCGATGGCCGATGGCCATCCCTAATGAGTATTGCATCAACCAATCAGATGGTCTAATTTCTAAACTAATTTGCATAAGGGCTTTCTTTGCTCTCCATAACTTACTTAGGTCTTTCCTCACCCTAGTCTTATTGAAAACCTACAAAACTAGCCAAAGATGGTGGGTGACAAGAACATTCACGACTGATTGTCTTGCTGGTTGAAGACTATCACATGATGGTCCCAGCTAAAGTAGTAAAATAGAAAACTGTTGACTGACAGTGCATAAACCAATCGGAATGGATTGTTTTGAATGAGTGTTAGTGATGGCCATTGTTGCCTTTGCCATCGATGTTGTTACCTATAGGTGGTCATCCATTGTATTTGACTGACTGGACCGTGGGCCAATCAGAACACGGGGGCGGGGCTTCACATGTTTCAGGGGGTGGAGCTATATTCCATGTCCCAGGAGATAGCACAACAAATCTTTTCGTTTTAGCTTGACATTGATGGTGGGAAACCATCTGGTTCTCCCCCATCGATGTAAAAACTATGAACATCGACCATAATCTATCGATGTTTTATAAACATCGATAGTCATCCCTAATGAGAATTGCATCAACCAATCACATGGTCTAATTTCCAAACTAATTTGCATAAGGAATTTATTTGCTCTCCATAACTTATTTAGGTCGTTCCTCACCATAGTCTAATTGAAAACCTACAAAACCAGCCAAAGATGGTTGATAACAAGAATGTTCTTGACCAATTGGTTTGTTGGTTGAAGACTGTTGTATGATGGTCCCATCAAAAGTATTAAAATAGAAAACTGTTGACTTGCCATTGATGTTGTTACATATCGGTGGCCATCCATTGTATTTGATGGACTAGCCTGTGGGCCAATCAGAATATGGGGGCGGGGCTTCACTGGTGTCGTGGGTGGAGCTATGCTCAGTGTCCCATGAAATAGCAAAACAAAACTAGTAGTTTGAGCTTGACATTGATGGTGTGAAACCATCTGGTTCTCCCCCATCGATGTCAAAACTATTGAACATCGACCATAACCTATAGATGTTTTATAAACATCGATGGCCGATGGCCATCCCTAATGAGTATTGCATCAACCAATCAGATGGTCTAATTTCTAAACTAATTTGCATAAGGGCTTTCTTTGCTCTCCATAACTTACTTAGGTCTTTCCTCACCCTAGTCTTATTGAAAACCTACAAAACTAGCCAAAGATGGTGGGTGACAAGAACATTCACGACTGATTGTCTTGCTGGTTGAAGACTATCACATGATGGTCCCAGCTAAAGTAGTAAAATAGAAAACTGTTGACTGACAGTGCATAAACCAATCGGAATGGATTGTTTTGAATGAGTGTTAGTGATGGCCATTGTTGCCTTTGCCATCGATGTTGTTACCTATAGGTGGTCATCCATTGTATTTGACTGACTGGACCGTGGGCCAATCAGAACACGGGGGCGGGGCTTCACATGTTTCAGGGGGTGGAGCTATATTCCATGTCCCAGGAGATAGCACAACAAATCTTTTCGTTTTAGCTTGACATTGATGGTGGGAAACCATCTGGTTCTCCCCCATCGATGTAAAAACTATGAACATCGACCATAATCTATCGATGTTTTATAAACATCGATAGTCATCCCTAATGAGAATTGCATCAACCAATCACATGGTCTAATTTCCAAACTAATTTGCATAAGGAATTTATTTGCTCTCCATAACTTATTTAGGTCGTTCCTCACCATAGTCTAATTGAAAACCTACAAAACCAGCCAAAGATGGTTGATAACAAGAATGTTCTTGACCAATTGGTTTGTTGGTTGAAGACTGTTGTATGATGGTCCCATCAAAAGTATTAAAATAGAAAACTGTTGACTTGCCATTGATGTTGTTACATATCGGTGGCCATCCATTGTATTTGATGGACTAGCCTGTGGGCCAATCAGAATATGGGGGCGGGGCTTCACTGGTGTCGTGGGTGGAGCTATGCTCAGTGTCCCATGAAATAGCAAAACAAAACTAGTAGTTTGAGCTTGACATTGATGGTGTGAAACCATCTGGTTCTCCCCCATCGATGTCAAAACTATTGAACATCGACCATAACCTATAGATGTTTTATAAACATCGATGGCCGATGGCCATCCCTAATGAGTATTGCATCAACCAATCAGATGGTCTAATTTCTAAACTAATTTGCATAAGGGCTTTCTTTGCTCTCCATAACTTACTTAGGTCTTTCCTCACCCTAGTCTTATTGAAAACCTACAAAACTAGCCAAAGATGGTGGGTGACAAGAACATTCACGACTGATTGTCTTGCTGGTTGAAGACTATCACATGATGGTCCCAGCTAAAGTAGTAAAATAGAAAACTGTTGACTGACAGTGCATAAACCAATCGGAATGGATTGTTTTGAATGAGTGTTAGTGATGGCCATTGTTGCCTTTGCCATCGATGTTGTTACCTATAGGTGGTCATCCATTGTATTTGACTGACTGGACCGTGGGCCAATCAGAACACGGGGGCGGGGCTTCACATGTTTCAGGGGGTGGAGCTATATTCCATGTCCCAGGAGATAGCACAACAAATCTTTTCGTTTTAGCTTGACATTGATGGTGGGAAACCATCTGGTTCTCCCCCATCGATGTAAAAACTATGAACATCGACCGTAATCTATCGATGTTTTATAAACATCGATGGCCATCCCTAATGAGAATTGCATCAACCAATCACATGGTCTAATTTCCAAACTTATTTGCATAAGGAATTTATTTGCTCTCCATAACTTATTTCGGTCCTTCCTCACCATAGTCTAATTGAAAACCTACAAAACCAGCCAAAGATGGTTGATAACAAGAATGTTCTTGACCAATTGGTTTGTTGGTTGAAGACTGTTGTATGATGGTCCCATCAAAAGTAGTAAAATAGAAAACTGTTGACTTGCCATTGATGTTGTTACATATCGGTGGTCATCTATTGTATTTGATGGACTGGCCTGTGGGCCAATCAGAATATGGGGGCGGGGCTTCACTGGTGTTGTGGGTGGAGCTATGCTCAGTGTCCCAGGAAATAGCAAAACAAAACTAGTAGTTTGAGCTTGACATTGATGGTGTGAAACCATCTGGTTCTCCCCCATCGATGTCAAAACTATTGAACTTCGACCATAACCTATAGATGTTTTATAAACATTGATGGCCGATGGCCATCCCTAATGAGTATTGCATCAACCAATCAGATGGTCTAATTTCTAAACTAATTTGCATAAGGGCTTTCTTTGCTCTCCATAACTTACTTAGGTCTTTCCTCACCCTAGTCTTATTGAAAACCTACAAAACTTGCCAAAGATGGTGGGTGACAAGAACATTCACGACTGATTGTCTTGCTGGTTGAAGACTATCACATGATGGTCCCAGCTAAAGTAGTAAAATAGAAAACTGTTGACTGACAGTGCATAAACCAATCGGAATGGATTGTTTTGAATGAGTGTTAGTGATGGCCATTGTTGCCTTTGCCATCGATGTTGTTACCTATAGGTGGTCATCCATTGTATTTGACTGACTGGACCGTGGGCCAATCAGAACACGGGGGCGGGGCTTCACATGTTTCAGGGGGTGGAGCTATATTCCATGTCCCAGGAGATAGCACAACAAATCTTTTCGTTTTAGCTTGACATTGATGGTGGGAAACCATCTGGTTCTCCCCCATCGATGTAAAAACTATGAACATCGACCATAATCTATCGATGTTTTATAAACATCGATGGTCATCCCTAATGAGAATTGCATCAACCAATCACATGGTCTAATTTCCAAACTAATTTGCATAAGGAATTTATTTGCTCTCCATAACTTATTTCGGTCCTTCCTCACCATAGTCTAATTGAAAACCTACAAAACCAGCCAAAGATGGTTGATAACAAGAATGTTCTTGACCAATTGGTTTGTTGGTTGAAGACTGTTGTATGATGGTCCCATCAAAAGTAGTAAAATAGAAAACTGTTGACTTGCCATTGATGTTGTTACATATCGGTGGTCATCTATTGTATTTGATGGACTGGCCTGTGGGCCAATCAGAATATGGGGGCAGGGCTTCACTGGTGTCGTGGGTGGAGCTATGCTCAGTGTCCCAGGAAATAGCAAAACAAAACTAGTAGTTTGAGCTTGACATTGATGGTGTGAAACCATCTGGTTCTCCCCCATCGATGTCAAAACTATTGACCATCGACCATAACCTATAGATGTTTTATAAACATCGATGGCCGATGGCCATCCCTAATGAGTATTGCATCAACCAATCAGATGGTCTAATTTCTAAACTAATTTGCATAAGGGCTTTCTTTGCTCTCCATAACTTACTTAGGTCTTTCCTCACCCTAGTCTTATTGAAAACCTACAAAACTAGCCAAAGATGGTGGGTGACAAGAACATTCACGACTGATTGTTTTGCTGGTTGAAGACTATCACATGATGGTCCCAGCTAAAGTAGTAAAATAGAAAACTGTTGACTGACAGTGCATAAACCAATCGGAATGGATTGTTTTGAATGAGTGTTAGTGATGGCCATTGTTGCCTTTGCCATCGATGTTGTTACCTATAGGTGGTCATCCATTGTATTTGACTGACTGGACCGTGGGCCAATCAGAACACGGGGGCGGGGCTTCACATGTTTCAGGGGGTGGAGCTATGTTCCATGTCCCAGGAGATAGCACAACAAATCTTTTCGTTTTAGCTTGACATTGATGGTGGGAAACCATCTGGTTCTCCCCCATCGATGTAAAAACTATGAACATCGACCATAATCTATCGATGTTTTATAAACATCAATGGTCATCCCTAATGAGAATTGCATCAACCAATCACATGGTCTAATTTCCAAACTAATTTGCATAAGGAATTTATTTGCTCTCCATAACTTATTTAGGTCGTTCCTCACCATAGTCTAATTGAAAACCTACAAAGCCAGCCATAGATGGTTGATAACAAGAATGTTCTTGACCAATTGGTTTGTTGGTTGAAGACTGTTGTATGATGGTCCCATCAAAAGTATTAAAATAGAAAACTGTTGACTTGCCATTGATGTTGTTACATATCGGTGGTCATCCATTGTATTTGATGGACTGGCCTGTGGGCCAATCAGAATATGGGGGCGGGACTTCACTTGTGTCGTGGGTGGAGCTATGCTCAGTGTCCCAGGAAATAGCAAAACAAAACTAGTAGTTTGAGCTTGACATTGATTTTGTGAAACCATCTGGTTCTCCCCCATCGATGTCAAAACTATTGAACATCGACCATAACCTATAGATGTTTTATAAACATCGATGGCCGATGGCCATCCCTAATGAGTATTGCATCAACCAATCAGATGGTCTAATTTCTAAACTAATTTGCATAAGGGCTTTCTTTGCTCTCCATAACTTACTTAGGTCTTTCCTCACCCTAGTCTTATTGAAAACCTACAAAACTAGCCAAAGATGGTGGGTGACAAGAACATTCACGACTGATTGTCTTGCTGGTTGAAGACTATCACATGATGGTCCCAGCTAAAGTAGTAAAATAGAAAACTGTTGACTGACAGTGCATAAACCAATCGGAATGGATTGTTTTGAATGAGTGTTAGTGATGGCCATTGTTGCCTTTGCCATCGATGTTGTTACCTATAGGTGGTCATCCATTGTATTTGACTGACTGGACCGTGGGCCAATCAGAACACGGGGGCGGGGCTTCACATGTTTCAGGGGGTGGAGCTATATTCCATGTCCCAGGAGATAGCACAACAAATCTTTTCGTTTTAGCTTGACATTGATGGTGGGAAACCATCTGGTTCTCCCCCATCGATGTAAAAACTATGAACATCGACCATAATCTATCGATGTTTTATAAACATCGATGGTCATCCCTAATGAGAATTGCATCAACCAATCACATGGTCTAATTTCCAAACTAATTTGCATAAGGAATTTATTTGCTCTCCATAACTTATTTCGGTCCTTCCTCACCATAGTCTAATTGAAAACCTACAAAACCAGCCAAAGATGGTTGATAACAAGAATGTTCTTGACCAATTGGTTTGTTGGTTGAAGACTGTTGTATGATGGTCCCATCAAAAGTAGTAAAATAGAAAACTGTTGACTTGCCATTGATGTTGTTACATATCGGTGGTCATCTATTGTATTTGATGGACTGGCCTGTGGGCCAATCAGAATATGGGGGCAGGGCTTCACTGGTGTCGTGGGTGGAGCTATGCTCAGTGTCCCAGGAAATAGCAAAACAAAACTAGTAGTTTGAGCTTGACATTGATGGTGTGAAACCATCTGGTTCTCCCCCATCGATGTCAAAACTATTGACCATCGACCATAACCTATAGATGTTTTATAAACATCGATGGCCGATGGCCATCCCTAATGAGTATTGCATCAACCAATCAGATGGTCTAATTTCTAAACTAATTTGCATAAGGGCTTTCTTTGCTCTCCATAACTTACTTAGGTCTTTCCTCACCCTAGTCTTATTGAAAACCTACAAAACTAGCCAAAGATGGTGGGTGACAAGAACATTCACGACTGATTGTTTTGCTGGTTGAAGACTATCACATGATGGTCCCAGCTAAAGTAGTAAAATAGAAAACTGTTGACTGACAGTGCATAAACCAATCGGAATGGATTGTTTTGAATGAGTGTTAGTGATGGCCATTGTTGCCTTTGCCATCGATGTTGTTACCTATAGGTGGTCATCCATTGTATTTGACTGACTGGACCGTGGGCCAATCAGAACACGGGGGCGGGGCTTCACATGTTTCAGGGGGTGGAGCTATGTTCCATGTCCCAGGAGATAGCACAACAAATCTTTTCGTTTTAGCTTGACATTGATGGTGGGAAACCATCTGGTTCTCCCCCATCGATGTAAAAACTATGAACATCGACCATAATCTATCGATGTTTTATAAACATCAATGGTCATCCCTAATGAGAATTGCATCAACCAATCACATGGTCTAATTTCCAAACTAATTTGCATAAGGAATTTATTTGCTCTCCATAACTTATTTAGGTCGTTCCTCACCATAGTCTAATTGAAAACCTACAAAGCCAGCCATAGATGGTTGATAACAAGAATGTTCTTGACCAATTGGTTTGTTGGTTGAAGACTGTTGTATGATGGTCCCATCAAAAGTATTAAAATAGAAAACTGTTGACTTGCCATTGATGTTGTTACATATCGGTGGTCATCCATTGTATTTGATGGACTGGCCTGTGGGCCAATCAGAATATGGGGGCGGGACTTCACTTGTGTCGTGGGTGGAGCTATGCTCAGTGTCCCAGGAAATAGCAAAACAAAACTAGTAGTTTGAGCTTGACATTGATTTTGTGAAACCATCTGGTTCTCCCCCATCGATGTCAAAACTATTGAACATCGACCATAACCTATAGATGTTTTATAAACATCGATGGCCGATGGCCATCCCTAATGAGTATTGCATCAACCAATCAGATGGTCTAATTTCTAAACTAATTTGCATAAGGGCTTTCTTTGCTCTCCATAACTTACTTAGGTCTTTCCTCACCCTAGTCTTATTGAAAACCTACAAAACTAGCCAAAGATGGTGGGTGACAAGAACATTCACGACTGATTGTCTTGCTGGTTGAAGACTATCACATGATGGTCCCAGCTAAAGTAGTAAAATAGAAAACTGTTGACTGACAGTGCATAAACCAATCGGAATGGATTGTTTTGAATGAGTGTTAGTGATGGCCATTGTTGCCTTTGCCATCGATGTTGTTACCTATAGGTGGTCATCCATTGTATTTGACTGACTGGACCGTGGGCCAATCAGAACACGGGGGCGGGGCTTCACATGTTTCAGGGGGTGGAGCTATATTCCATGTCCCAGGAGATAGCACAACAAATCTTTTCGTTTTAGCTTGACATTGATGGTGGGAAACCATCTGGTTCTCCCCCATCGATGTAAAAACTATGAACATCGACCATAATCTATCGATGTTTTATAAACATCGATGGCCATCCCTAATGAGAATTGCATCAACCAATCACATGGTCTAATTTCCAAACTTATTTGCATAAGGAATTTATTTGCTCTCCATAACTTATTTCGGTCCTTCCTCACCATAGTCTAATTGAAAACCTACAAAACCAGCCAAAGATGGTTGATAACAAGAATGTTCTTGACCAATTGGTTTGTTGGTTGAAGACTGTTGTATGATGGTCCCATCAAAAGTAGTAAAATAGAAAACTGTTGACTTGCCATTGATGTTGTTACATATCGGTGGTCATCTATTGTATTTGATGGACTGGCCTGTGGGCCAATCAGAATATGGGGGCGGGGCTTCACTGGTGTCGTGGGTGGAGCTATGTTCAGTGTCCCAGGAAATAGCAAAACAAAACTAGTAGTTTGAGCTTGACATTGATGGTGTGAAACCATCTGGTTCTCCCCCATCGATGTCAAAACTATTGAACATCGACCATAACCTATAGATGTTTTATAAACATCGATGGCCGATGGCCATCCCTAATGAGTATTGCATCAACCAATCAGATGGTCTAATTTCTAAACTAATTTGCATAAGGGCTTTCTTTGCTCTCCATAACTTACTTAGGTCTTTCCTCACCCTAGTCTTATTGAAAACCTACAAAACTAGCCAAAGATGGTGGGTGACAAGAACATTCACGACTGATTGTCTTGCTGGTTGAAGACTATCACATGATGGTCCCAGCTAAAGTAGTAAAATAGAAAACTGTTGACTGACAGTGCATAAACCAATCGGAATGGATTGTTTTGAATGAGTGTTAGTGATGGCCATTGTTGCCTTTGCCATCGATGTTGTTACCTATAGGTGGTCATCCATTGTATTTGACTGACTGGACCGTGGGCCAATCAGAACACGGGGGCGGGGCTTCACATGTTTCAGGGGGTGGAGCTATATTCCATGTCCCAGGAGATAGCACAACAAATCTTTTCGTTTTAGCTTGACATTGATGGTGGGAAACCATCTGGTTCTCCCCCATCGATGTAAAAACTATGAACATCGACCATAATCTATCGATGTTTTATAAACATCAATGGTCATCCCTAATGAGAATTGCATCAACCAATCACATGGTCTAATTTCCAAACTAATTTGCATAAGGAATTTATTTGCTCTCCATAACTTATTTAGGTCGTTCCTCACCATAGTCTAATTGAAAACCTACAAAGCCAGCCATAGATGGTTGATAACAAGAATGTTCTTGACCAATTGGTTTGTTGGTTGAAGACTGTTGTATGATGGTCCCATCAAATGTATTAAAATAGAAAACTGTTGACTTGCCATTGATGTTGTTACATATCGGTGGTCATCCATTGTATTTGATGGACTGGCCTGTGGGCCAATCAGAATATGGGGGCGGGACTTCACTTGTGTCGTGGGTGGAGCTATGCTCAGTGTCCCAGGAAATAGCAAAACAAAACTAGTAGTTTGAGCTTGACATTGATGGTGTGAAACCATCTGGTTCTCCCCCATCGATGTCAAAACTATTGAACATCGACCATAACCTATAGATGTTTTATACACATCGATGGCCGATGGCCATCCCTAATGAGTATTGCATCAACCAATCAGATGGTCTAATTTCTAAACTAATTTGCATAAGGGCTTTCTTTGCTCTCCATAACTTACTTAGGTCTTTCCTCACCCTAGTCTTATTGAAAACCTACAAAACTAGCCAAAGATGGTGGGTGACAAGAACATTCACGACTGATTGTCTTGCTGGTTGAAGACTATCACATGATGGTCCCAGCTAAAGTAGTAAAATAGAAAACTGTTGACTGACAGTGCATAAACCAATCGGAATGGATTGTTTTGAATGAGTGTTAGTGATGGCCATTGTTGCCTTTGCCATCGATGTTGTTACCTATAGGTGGTCATCCATTGTATTTGACTGACTGGACCGTGGGCCAATCAGAACACGGGGGCGGGGCTTCACATGTTTCAGGGGGTGGAGCTATATTCCATGTCCCAGGAGATAGCACAACAAATCTTTTCGTTTTAGCTTGACATTGATGGTGGGAAACCATCTGGTTCTCCCCCATCGATGTAAAAACTATGAACATCGACCATAATCTATCGATGTTTTATAAACATCGATGGCCATCCCTAATGAGAATTGCATCAACCAATCACATGGTCTAATTTCCAAACTTATTTGCATAAGGAATTTATTTGCTCTCCATAACTTATTTCGGTCCTTCCTCACCATAGTCTAATTGAAAACCTACAAAACCAGCCAAAGATGGTTGATAACAAGAATGTTCTTGACCAATTGGTTTGTTGGTTGAAGACTGTTGTATGATGGTCCCATCAAAAGTAGTAAAATAGAAAACTGTTGACTTGCCATTGATATTGTTACATATCGGTGGTCATCTATTGTATTTGATGGACTGGCCTGTGGGCCAATCAGAATATGGGGGCGGGGCTTCACTGGTGTCGTGGGTGGAGCTATGTTCAGTGTCCCAGGAAATAGCAAAACAAAACTAGTAGTTTGAGCTTGACATTGATGGTGTGAAACCATCTGGTTCTCCCCCATCGATGTCAAAACTATTGAACATCGACCATAACCTATAGATGTTTTATAAACATCGATGGCCGATGGCCATCCCTAATGAGTATTGCATCAACCAATCAGATGGTCTAATTTCTAAACTAATTTGCATAAGGGCTTTCTTTGCTCTCCATAACTTACTTAGGTCTTTCCTCACCCTAGTCTTATTGAAAACCTACAAAACTAGCCAAAGATGGTGGGTGACAAGAACATTCACGACTGATTGTTTTGCTGGTTGAAGACTATCATATGATGGTCCCAGCTAAAGTAGTAAAATAGAAAACTGTTGACTGACAGTGCATAAACCAATCGGAATGGATTGTTTTGAATGAGTGTTAGTGATGGCCATTGTTGCCTTTGCCATCGATGTTGTTACCTATAGGTGGTCATCCATTGTATTTGACTGACTGGACCGTGGGCCAATCAGAACACGGGGGCGGGGCTTCACATGTTTCAGGGGGTGGAGCTATATTCCATGTCCCAGGAGATAGCACAACAAATCTTTTCGTTTTAGCTTGACATTGATGGTGGGAAACCATCTGGTTCTCCCCCATCGATGTAAAAACTATGAACATCGACCATAATCTATCGATGTTTTATAAACATCAATGGTCATCCCTAATGAGAATTGCATCAACCAATCACATGGTCTAATTTCCAAACTAATTTGCATAAGGAATTTATTTGCTCTCCATAACTTATTTTGGTCGTTCCTCACCATAGTCTAATTGAAAACCTACAAAGCCAGCCATAGATGGTTGATAACAAGAATGTTCTTGACCAATTGGTTTGTTGGTTGAAGACTGTTGTATGATGGTCCCATCAAAAGTAGTAAAATAGAAAACTGTTGACTTGCCATTGATGTTGTTACATATCGGTGGTCATCTATTGTATTTGATGGACTGGCCTGTGGGCCAATCAGAATATGGGGGCGGGGCTTCACTGGTGTCGTGGGTGGAGCTATGCTCAGTGTCCCAGGAAATAGCAAAACAAAACTAGTAGTTTGAGCTTGACATTGATGGTGTGAAACCATCTGGTTCTCCCCCATCGATGTCAAAACTATTGAACATCGACCATAACCTATAGATGTTTTATAAACATCGATGGCCGATGGCCATCCCTAATGAGTATTGCATCAACCAATCAGATGGTCTAATTTCTAAACTAATTTGCATAAGGGCTTTCTTTGCTCTCCATAACTTACTTAGGTCTTTCCTCACCCTAGTCTTATTGAAAACCTACAAAACTAGCCAAAGATGGTGGGTGACAAGAACATTCACGACTGATTGTCTTGCTGGTTGAAGACTATCACATGATGGTCCCAGCTAAAGTAGTAAAATAGAAAACTTTTGACTGACAGTGCATAAACCAATCGGAATGGATTGTTTTGAATGAGTGTTAGTGATGGCCATTGTTGCCTTTGCCATCGATGTTGTTACCTATAGGTGGTCATCCATTGTATTTGACTGACTGGACCGTGGGCCAATCAGAACACGGGGGCGGGGCTTCACATGTTTCAGGGGGTGGAGCTATATTCCATGTCCCAGGAGATAGCACAACAAATCTTTTCGTTTTAGCTTGACATTGATGGTGGGAAACCATCTGGTTCTCCCCCATCGATGTAAAAACTATGAACATCGACCATAATCTATCGATGTTTTATAAACATCGATGGTCATCCCTAATGAGAATTGCATCAACCAATCACATGGTCTAATTTCCAAACTTATTTGCATAAGGAATTTATTTGCTCTCCATAACTTATTTCGGTCCATCCTCACCATAGTCTAATTGAAAACCTACAAAACCAGCCAAAGATGGTTGATAACAAGAATGTTCTTGACCAATTGGTTTGTTGGTTGAAGACTGTTGTATGATGGTCCCATCAAAAGTAGTAAAATAGAAAACTGTTGACTTGCCATTGATGTTGTTACATATCGGTGGTCATCTATTGTATTTGATGGACTGGCCTGTGGGCCAATCAGAATATGGGGGCGGGGCTTCACTGGTGTCGTGGGTGGAGCTATGCTCAGTGTCCCAGGAAATAGCAAAACAAAACTAGTAGTTTGAGCTTGACATTGATGGTGTGAAACCATCTGGTTCTCCCCCATCGATGTCAAAACTATTGAACATCGACCATAACCTATAGATGTTTTATAAACATCGATGGCCGATGGCCATCCCTAATGAGTATTGCATCAACCAATCAGATGGTCTAATTTCTAAACTAATTTGCATAAGGGCTTTCTTTGCTCTCCATAACTTACTTAGGTCTTTCCTCACCCTAGTCTTATTGAAAACCTACAAAATTAGCCAAAGATAGTGGGTGACAAGAACATTCACGACTGATTGTCTTGCTGGTTGAAGACTATCACATGATGGTCCCAGCTAAAGTAGTAAAATAGAAAACTGTTGACTGACAGTGCATAAACCAATCGGAATGGATTGTTTTGAATGAGTGTTAGTGATGGCCATTGTTGCCTTTGCCATCGATGTTGTTACCTATAGGTGGTCATCCATTGTATTTGACTGACTGGACCGTGGGCCAATCAGAACACGGGGGCGGGGCTTCACATGTTTCAGGGGGTGGGGCTATATTCCATGTCCCAGGAGATAGCACAACAAATCTTTTCGTTTTAGCTTGACATTGATGGTGGGAAACCATCTGGTTCTCCCCCATCGATGTAAAAACTATGAACATCGACCATAATCTATCGATGTTTTATAAACATCGATAGTCATCCCTAATGAGAATTGCATCAACCAATCACATGGTCTAATTTCCAAACTAATTTGCATAAGGAATTTGTTTGCTCTCCATAACTTATTTAGGTAGTTCCTCACCATAGTCTAATTGAAAACCTACAAAACCAGCCAAAGATGGTTGATAACAAGAATGTTCTTGACCAATTGGTTTGTTGGTTGAAGACTGTTGTATGATGGTCCCATCAAAAGTATTAAAATAGAAAACTGTTGACTTGCCATTGATGTTGTTACATATCGGTGGCCATCCATTGTATTTGATGGACTGGCCTGTGGGCCAATCAGAATATGGGGGCGGGGCTTCACTGGTGTCGTGGGTGGAGCTATGCTCAGTGTCCCATGAAATAGCAAAACAAAACTAGTAGTTTGAGCTTGAAATTGATGGTGTGAAACCATCTGGTTCTCCCCCATCGATGTCAAAACTATTGAACATCGACCATAACCTATAGATGTTTTATAAACATCGATGGCCGATGGCCATCCCTAATGAGTATTGCATCAACCAATCAGATGGTCTAATTTCTAAACTAATTTGCATAAGGGCTTTCTTTGCTCTCCATAACTTACTTAGGTCTTTCCTCACCCTAGTCTTATTGAAAACCTACAAAACTAGCCAAAGATGGTGGGTGACAAGAACATTCACGACTGATTGTCTTGCTGGTTGAAGACTATCACATGATGGTCCCAGCTAAAGTAGTAAAATAGAAAACTGTTGACTGACAGTGCATAAACCAATCGGAATGGATTGTTTTGAATGAGTGTTAGTGATGGCCATTGTTGCCTTTGCCATCGATGTTGTTACCTATAGGTGGTCATCCATTGTATTTGACTGACTGGACCGTGGGCCAATCAGAACACGGGGGCGGGGCTTCACATGTTTCAGGGGGTGGAGCTATATTCCATGTCCCAGGAGATAGCACAACAAATCTTTTCGTTTTAGCTTGACATTGATGGTGGGAAACCATCTGGTTCTCCCCCATCGATGTAAAAACTATGAACATCGACCGTAATCTATCGATGTTTTATAAACATCGATGGCCATCCCTAATGAGAATTGCATCAACCAATCACATGGTCTAATTTCCAAACTTATTTGCATAAGGAATTTATTTGCTCTCCATAACTTATTTCGGTCCTTCCTCACCATAGTCTAATTGAAAACCTACAAAACCAGCCAAAGATGGTTGATAACAAGAATGTTCTTGACCAATTGGTTTGTTGGTTGAAGACTGTTGTATGATGGTCCCATCAAAAGTAGTAAAATAGAAAACTGTTGACTTGCCATTGATGTTGTTACATATCGGTGGTCATCTATTGTATTTGATGGACTGGCCTGTGGGCCAATCAGAATATGGGGGCGGGGCTTCACTGGTGTCGTGGGTGGAGCTATGCTCAGTGTCCCAGGAAATAGCAAAACAAAACTAGTAGTTTGAGCTTGACATTGATGGTGTGAAACCATCTGGTTCTCCCCCATCAATGTCAAAACTATTGAACATCGACCATAACCTATAGATGTTTTATAAACATCGATGGCCGATGGCCATCCCTAATGAGTATTGCATCAACCAATCAGATGGTCTAATTTCTAAACTAATTTGCATAAGGGCTTTCTTTGCTCTCCATAACTTACTTAGGTCTTTCCTCACCCTAGTCTTATTGAAAACCTACAAAACTAGCCAAAGATGGTGGGTGACAAGAACATTCACGACTGATTGTCTTGCTGGTTGAAGACTATCACATGATGGTCCCAGCTAAAGTAGTAAAATAGAAAACTGTTGACTGACAGTGCATAAACCAATCGGAATGGATTGTTTTGAATGAGTGTTAGTGATGGCCATTGTTGCCTTTGCCATCGATGTTGTTACCTATAGGTGGTCATCCATTGTATTTGACTGACTGGACCGTGGGCCAATCAGAACACGGGGGCGGGGCTTCACATGTTTCAGGGGGTGGAGCTATATTCCATGTCCCAGGAGATAGCACAACAAATCTTTTCGTTTTAGCTTGACATTGATGGTGGGAAACCATCTGGTTCTCCCCCATCGATGTAAAAACTATGAACATCGACCGTAATCTATCGATGTTTTATAAACATCGATGGCCATCCCTAATGAGAATTGCATCAACCAATCACATGGTCTAATTTCCAAACTTATTTGCATAAGGAATTTATTTGCTCTCCATAACTTATTTCGGTCCTTCCTCACCATAGTCTAATTGAAAACCTACAAAACCAGCCAAAGATGGTTGATAACAAGAATGTTCTTGACCAATTGGTTTGTTGGTTGAAGACTGTTGTATGATGGTCCCATCAAAAGTAGTAAAATAGAAAACTGTTGACTTGCCATTGATGTTGTTACATATCGGTGGTCATCTATTGTATTTGATGGACTGGCCTGTGGGCCAATCAGAATATGGGGGCGGGGCTTCACTGGTGTCGTGGGTGGAGCTATGCTCAGTGTCCCAGGAAATAGCAAAACAAAACTAGTAGTTTGAGCTTGACATTGATGGTGTGAAACCATCTGGTTCTCCCCCATCAATGTCAAAACTATTGAACATCGACCATAACCTATAGATGTTTTATAAACATCGATGGCCGATGGCCATCCCTAATGAGTATTGCATCAACCAATCAGATGGTCTAATTTCTAAACTAATTTGCATAAGGGCTTTCTTTGCTCTCCATAACTTACTTAGGTCTTTCCTCACCCTAGTCTTATTGAAAACCTACAAAACTAGCCAAAGATGGTGGGTGACAAGAACATTCACGACTGATTGTCTTGCTGGTTGAAGACTATCACATGATGGTCCCAGCTAAAGTAGTAAAATAGAAAACTGTTGACTGACAGTGCATAAACCAATCGGAATGGATTGTTTTGAATGAGTGTTAGTGATGGCCATTGTTGCCTTTGCCATCGATGTTGTTACCTATAGGTGGTCATCCATTGTATTTGACTGACTGGACCGTGGGCCAATCAGAACACGGGGGCGGGGCTTCACATGTTTCAGGGGGTGGAGCTATATTCCATGTCCCAGGAGATAGCACAACAAATCTTTTCGTTTTAGCTTGACATTGATGGTGGGAAACCATCTGGTTCTCCCCCATCGATGTAAAAACTATGAACATCGACCATAATATATCGATGTTTTATAAACATCGATGGCCATCCCTAATGAGAATTGCATCAACCAATCACATGGTCTAATTTCCAAACTAATTTGCATAAGGAATTTATTTGCTCTCCATAACTTATTTCGGTCCTTCCTCACCATAGTCTAATTGAAAACCTACAAAACCAGCCAAAGATGGTTGATAACAAGAATGTTCTTGACCAATTGGTTTGTTGGTTGAAGACTGTTGTATGATGGTCCCATCAAAAGTAGTAAAATAGAAAACTGTTGACTTGCCATTGATGTTGTTACATATCGGTGGTCATCTATTGTATTTGATGGACTGGCCTGTGGGCCAATCAGAATATGGGGGCAGGGCTTCACTGGTGTCGTGGGTGGAGCTATGCTCAGTGTCCCAGGAAATAGCAAAACAAAACTGGTAGTTTGAGCTTGACATTGATGGTGTGAAACCATCTGGTTCTCCCCTATCGATGTCAAAACTATTGAACATCGACCATAACCTATAGATGTTTTATAAACATCGATGGCCGATGGCCATCCCTAATGAGTATTGCATCAACCAATCAGATGGTCTAATTTCTAAACTAATTTGCATAAGGGCTTTCTTTGCTCTCCATAACTTACTTAGGTCTTTCCTCACCCTAGTCTTATTGAAAACCTACAAAACTAGCCAAAGATGGTGGGTGACAAGAACATTCACGACTGATTGTCTTGCTGGTTGAAGACTATCACATGATGGTCCCAGCTAAAGTAGTAAAATAGAAAACTGTTGACTGACAGTGCATAAACCAATCGGAATGGATTGTTTTGAATGAGTGTTAGTGATGGCCATTGTTGCCTTTGCCATCGATGTTGTTACCTATAGGTGGTCATCCATTGTATTTGACTGACTGGACCGTGGGCCAATCAGAACACGGGGGCGGGGCTTCACATGTTTCAGGGGGTGGAGCTATATTCCATGTCCCAGGAGATAGCACAACAAATCTTTTCGTTTTAGCTTGACATTGATGGTGGGAAACCATCTGGTTCTCCCCCATCGATGTAAAAACTATGAACATCGACCGAAATCTATCGATGTTTTATAAACATCGATGGCCATCCCTAATGAGAATTGCATCAACCAATCACATGGTCTAATTTCCAAACTTATTTGCATAAGGAATTTATTTGCTCTCCATAACTTATTTCGGTCCTTCCTCACCATAGTCTAATTGAAAACCTACAAAACCAGCCAAAGATGGTTGATAACAAGAATGTTCTTGACCAATTGGTTTGTTGGTTGAAGACTGTTGTATGATGGTCCCATCAAAAGTAGTAAAATAGAAAACTGTTGACTTGCCATTGATGTTGTTACATATCGGTGGTCATCTATTGTATTTGATGGACTGGCCTGTGGGCCAATCAGAATATGGGGGCGGGGCTTCACTGGTGTCGTGGGTGGAGCTATGCTCAGTGTCCCATGAAATAGCAAAACAAAACTAGTAGTTTGAGCTTGACATTGATGGTGTGAAACCATCTGGTTCTCCCCCATCGATGTCAAAACTATTGAACATCGACCATAACCTATAGATGTTTTATAAACATCGATGGCCGATGGCCATCCCTAATGAGTATTGCATCAACCAATCAGATGGTCTAATTTCTAAACTAATTTGCATAAGGGCTTTCTTTGCTCTCCATAACTTACTTAGGTCTTTCCTCACCCTAGTCTTATTGAAAACCTACAAAACTAGCCAAAGATGGTGGGTGACAAGAACATTCACGACTGTTTGTCTTGCTGGTTGAAGACTATCACATGATGGTCCCAGCTATAGTAGTAAAATAGAAAACTGTTGACTGACAGTGCATAAACCAATCGGAATGGATTGTTTTGAATGAGTGTTAGTGATGGCCATTGTTGCCTTTGCCATCGATGTTGTTACCTATAGGTGGTCATCCATTGTATTTGACTGACTGGACCGTGGGCCAATCAGAACACGGGGGCGGGGCTTCACATGTTTCAGGGGGTGGAGCTATATTCCATGTCCCAGGAGATAGCACAACAAATCTTTTCGTTTTAGCTTGACATTGATGGTGGGAAACCAT
Organism: Crinia signifera; assembly: GCF_055691185.1. NCBI lineage: Eukaryota > Metazoa > Chordata > Amphibia > Anura > Myobatrachidae > Crinia > Crinia signifera. Next base: position 164,264,785 of record NC_139218.1, on the reverse strand, counting down.
CTGGTTCTCCCCCATCGATGTAAAAACTATGAACATCGACCGTAATCTATCGATGTTTTATAAACATCGATGGCCATCCCTAATGAGAATTGCATCAACCAATCACATGGTCTAATTTCCAAACTTATTTGCATAAGGAATTTATTTGCTCTCCATAACTTATTTCGGTCCTTCCTCACCATAGTCTAATTGAAAACCTACAAAACCAGCCAAAGATGGTTGATAACAAGAATGTTCTTGACCAATTGGTTTGTTGGTTGAAGACTGTTGTATGATGGTCCCATCAAAAGTAGTAAAATAGAAAACTGTTGACTTGCCATTGATGTTGTTACATATCGGTGGTCATCTATTGTATTTGATGGACTGGCCTGTGGGCCAATCAGAATATGGGGGCGGGGCTTCACTGGTGTCGTGGGTGGAGCTATGCTCAGTGTCCCAGGAAATAGCAAAACAAAACTAGTAGTTTGAGCTTGACATTGATGGTGTGAAACCATCTGGTTCTCCCCCATCGATGTCAAAACTATTGAACATCGACCATAACCTATAGATGTTTTATAAACATCGATGGCCGATGGCCATCCCTAATGAGTATTGCATCAACCAATCAGATGGTCTAATTTCTAAACTAATTTGCATAAGGGCTTTCTTTGCTCTCCATAACTTACTTAGGTCTTTCCTCACCCTAGTCTTATTGAAAACCTACAAAACTAGCCAAAGATGGTGGGTGACAAGAACATTCACGACTGATTGTCTTGCTGGTTGAAGACTATCACATGATGGTCCCAGCTAAAGTAGTAAAATAGAAAACTGTTGACTGACAGTGCATAAACCAATCGGAATGGATTGTTTTGAATGAGTGTTAGTGATGGCCATTGTTGCCTTTGCCATCGATGTTGTTACCTATAGGTGGTCATCCATTGTATTTGACTGACTGGACCGTGGGCCAATCAGAACACGGGGGCGGGGCTTCACATGTTTCAGGGGGTGGAGCTATATTCCATGTCCCAGGAGATAGCACAACAAATCTTTTCGTTTTAGCTTGACATTGATGGTGGGAAACCATCTGGTTCTCCCCCATCGATGTAAAAACTATGAACATCGACCATAATCTATCGATGTTTTATAAACATCGATAGTCATCCCTAATGAGAATTGCATCAACCAATCACATGGTCTAATTTCCAAACTAATTTGCATAAGGAATTTATTTGCTCTCCATAACTTATTTAGGTCGTTCCTCACCAAAGTCTAATTGAAAACCTACAAAACCAGCCAAAGATGGTTGATAACAAGAATGTTCTTGACCAATTGGTTTGTTGGTTGAAGACTGTTGTATGATGGTCCCATCAAAAGTATTAAAATAGAAAACTGTTGACTTGCCATTGATGTTGTTACATATCGGTGGCCATCCATTGTATTTGATGGACTAGCCTGTGGGCCAATCAAGATATTGGGGCGGGGCTTCACTGGTGTCGTGGGTGGAGCTATGCTCAGTGTCCCAGGAAATAGCAAAACAAAACTAGTAGTTTGAGCTTGACATTGATGGTGTGAAACCATCTGGTTCTCCCCCATCGATGTCAAAACTATTGAACATCGACCATAACCTATAGATGTTTTATAAACATCGATGGCCGATGGCCATCCCTAATGAGTATTGCATCAACCAATCAGATGGTCTAATTTCTAAACTAATTTGCATAAGGGCTTTCTTTGCTCTCCATAACTTACTTAGGTCTTTCCTCACCCTAGTCTTATTGAAAACCTACAAAACTAGCCAAAGATGGTGGGTGACAAGAACATTCACGACTGATTGTCTTGCTGGTTGAAGACTATCACATGATGGTCCCAGCTAAAGTAGTAAAATAGAAAACTGTTGACTGACAGTGCATAAACCAATCGGAATGGATTGTTTTGAATGAGTGTTAGTGATGGCCATTGTTGCCTTTGCCATCGATGTTGTTACCTATAGGTGGTCATCCATTGTATTTGACTGACTGGACCGTGGGCCAATCAGAACACGGGGGCGGGGCTTCACATGTTTCAGGGGGTGGAGCTATATTCCATGTCCCAGGAGATAGCACAACAAATCTTTTCGTTTTAGCTTGACATTGATGGTGGGAAACCATCTGGTTCTCCCCCATCGATGTAAAAACTATGAACATCGACCGTAATCTATCGATGTTTTATAAACATCGATGGCCATCCCTAATGAGAATTGCATCAACCAATCACATGGTCTAATTTCCAAACTTATTTGCATAAGGAATTTATTTGCTCTCCATAACTTATTTCGGTCCTTCCTCACCATAGTCTAATTGAAAACCTACAAAACCAGCCAAAGATGGTTGATAACAAGAATGTTCTTGACCAATTGCTTTGTTGGTTGAAGACTGTTGTATGATGGTCCCATCAAAAGTAGTAAAATAGAAAACTGTTGACTTGCCATTGATGTTGTTACATATCGGTGGTCATCTATTGTATTTGATGGACTGGCCTGTGGGCCAATCAGAATATGGGGCGGGGCTTCACTGGTGTCGTGGGTAGAGCTATGCTCAGTGTCCCAGGAAATAGCAAAACAAAACTAGTAGTTTGAGCTTGACATTGATGGTGTGAAACCATCTGGTTCTCCCCCATCGATGTCAAAACTATTGAACATCGACCATAACCTATAGATGTTTTATAAACATCGATGGCCGATGGCCATCCCTAATGAGTATTGCATCAACCAATCAGATGGTCTAATTTCTAAACTAATTTGCATAAGGGCTTTCTTTGCTCTCCATAACTTACTTAGGTCTTTCCTCACCCTAGTCTTATTGAAAACCTACAAAACTAGCCAAAGATGGTGGGTGACAAGAACATTCATGACTGATTGTCTTGCTGGTTGAAGACTATCACATGATGGTCCCAGCTAAAGTAGTAAAATAGAAAACTGTTGACTGACAGTGCATAAACCAATCGGAATGGATTGTTTTGAATGAGTGTTAGTGATGGCCATTGTTGCCTTTGCCATCGATGTTGTTACCTATAGGTGGTCATCCATTGTATTTGACTGACTGGACCGTGGGCCAATCAGAACACGGGGGCGGGGCTTCACATGTTTCAGGGGGTGGAGCTATATTCCATGTCCCAGGAGATAGCACAACAAATCTTTTCGTTTTAGCTTGACATTGATGGTGGGAAACCATCTGGTTCTCCCCCATCGATGTAAAAACTATGAACATCGACCATAATCTATCGATGTTTTATAAACATCGATAGTCATCCCTAATGAGAATTGCATCAACCAATCACATGGTCTAATTTCCAAACTAATTTGCATAAGGAATTTATTTGCTCTCCATAACTTATTTAGGTCGTTCCTCACCATAGTCTAATTGAAAACCTACAAAACCAGCCAAAGATGGTTGATAACAAGAATGTTCTTGACCAATTGGTTTGTTGGTTGAAGACTGTTGTATGATGGTCCCATCAAAAGTATTAAAATAGAAAACTGTTGACTTGCCATTGATGTTGTTACATATCGGTGGCCATCCATTGTATTTGATGGACTAGCCTGTGGGCCAATCAGGATATGGGGGCGGGGCTTCACTGGTGTCGTGGGTGGAGCTATGCTCAGTGTCCCAGGAAATAGCAAAACAAAACTAGTAGTTTGAGCTTGACATTGATGGTGTGAAACCATCTGGTTCTCCCCCATCGATGTCAAAACTATTGAACATCGACCATAACCTATAGATGTTTTATAAACATCGATGGCCGATGGCCATCCCTAATGAGTATTGCATCAACCAATCAGATGGTCTAATTTCTAAACTAATTTGCATAAGGGCTTTCTTGCTCTCCATAACTTACTTAGGTCTTTCCTCACCCTAGTCTTATTGAAAACCTACAAAACTAGCCAAAGATGGTGGGTGACAAGAACATTCACGACTGATTGTCTTGCTGGTTGAAGACTATCACATGATGGTCCCAGCTAAAGTAGTAAAATAGAAAACTGTTGACTGACAGTGCATAAACCAATCGGAATGGATTGTTTTGAATGAGTGTTAGTGATGGCCATTGTTGCCTTTGCCATCGATGTTGTTACCTATAGGTGGTCATCCATTGTATTTGACTGACTGGACCGTGGGCCAATCAGAACACGGGGGCGGGGCTATATTCCATGTCCCAGGAGATAGCACAACAAATCTTTTCGTTTTAGCTTGACATTGATGGTGGGAAACCATCTGGTTCTCCCCCATCGATGTAAAAACTATGAACATCGACCGTAATCTATCGATGTTTTATAAACATCGATGGCCATCCCGAATGAGAATTGCATCAACCAATCACATGGTCTAATTTCCAAACTTATTTGCATAAGGAATTTATTTGCTCTCCATAACTTATTTCGGTCCTTCCTCACCATAGTCTAATTGAAAACCTACAAAACCAGCCAAAGATGGTTGATAACAAGAATGTTCTTGACCAATTGGTTTGTTGGTTGAAGACTGTTGTATGATGGTCCCATCAAAAGTAGTAAAATAGAAAACTGTTGACTTGCCATTGATGTTGTTACATATCGGTGGTCATCTATTGTATTTGATGGACTGGCCTGTGGGCCAATCAGAATATGGGGGCGGGGCTTCACTGGTGTCGTGGGTGGAGCTATGCTCAGTGTCCCAGGAAATAGCAAAACAAAACTAGTAGTTTGAGCTTGACATTGATGGTGTGAAACCATCTGGTTCTCCCCCATCGATGTCAAAACTATTGAACATCGACCATAACCTATAGATGTTTTATAAACATCGATGGCCGATGGCCATCCCTAATGAGTATTGCATCAACCAATCAGATGGTCTAATTTCTAAACTAATTTGCATAAGGGCTTTCTTTGCTCTCCATAACTTACTTAGGTCTTTCCTCACCCTAGTCTTATTGAAAACCTACAAAACTAGCCAAAGATGGTGGGTGACAAGAACATTCACGACTGATTGTCTTGCTGGTTGAAGACTATCACATGATGGTCCCAGCTAAAGTAGTAAAATAGAAAACTGTTGACTGACAGTGCATAAACCAATCGGAATGGATTGTTTTGAATGAGTGTTAGTGATGGCCATTGTTGCCTTTGCCATCGATGTTGTTACCTATAGGTGGTCATCCATTGTATTTGACTGACTGGACCGTGGGCCAATCAGAACACGGGGGCGGGGCTTCACATGTTTCAGGGGGTGGAGCTATATTCCATGTCCCAGGAGGTAGCACAACAAATCTTTTCGTTTTAGCTTGACATTGATGGTGGGAAACCATCTGGTTCTCCCCCATCGATGTAAAAACTATGAACATCGACCATAATCTATCGATGTTTTATAAACATCGATAGTCATCCCTAATGAGAATTGCATCAACCAATCACATGGTCTAATTTCCAAACTAATTTGCATAAGGAATTTATTTGCTCTCCATAACTTATTTAGGTCGTTCCTCACCATAGTCTAATTGAAAACCTACAAAATCAGCCAAAGATGGTTGATAACAAGAATGTTCTTGACCAATTGGTTTGTTGGTTGAAGACTGTTGTATGATGGTCCCATCAAAAGTATTAAAATAGAAAACTGTTGACTTGCCATTGATGTTGTTACATATCGGTGGCCATCCATTGTATTTGATGGACTAGCCTGTGGGCCAATCAGGATATGGGGGCGGGGCTTCACTGGTGTCGTGGGTGGAGCTATGCTCAGTGTCCCAGGAAATAGCAAAACAAAACTAGTAGTTTGAGCTTGACATTGATGGTGTGAAACCATCTGGTTCTCCCCCATCGATGTCAAAACTATTGAACATCGACCATAACCTACAGTATAGATGTTTTATAAACATCGATGGCCGATGGCCATCCCTAATGAGTATTGCATCAACCAATCAGATGGTCTAATTTCTAAACTAATTTGCATAAGGGCTTTCTTTGCTCTCCATAACTTACTTAGGTCTTTCCTCACCCTAGTCTTATTGAAAACCTACAAAACTAGCCAAAGATGGTGGGTGACAAGAACATTCACGACTGATTGTCTTGCTGGTTGAAGACTATCACATGATGGTCCCAGCTAAAGTAGTAAAATAGAAAACTGTTGACTGACAGTGCATAAACCAATCGGAATGGATTGTTTTGAATGAGTGTTAGTGATGGCCATTGTTGCCTTTGCCATCGATGTTGTTACCTATAGGTGGTCATCCATTGTATTTGACTGACTGGACCGTGGGCCAATCAGAACACGGGGGCGGGGCTTCACATGTTTCAGGGGGTGGAGCTATATTCCATGTCCCAGGAGATAGCACAACAAATCTTTTCGTTTTAGCTTGACATTGATGGTGGGAAACCATCTGGTTCTCCCCCATCGATGTAAAAACTATGAACATCGACCGTAATCTATCGATGTTTTATAAACATCGATGGCCATCCCTAATGAGAATTGCATCAACCAATCACATGGTCTAATTTCCAAACTTATTTGCATAAGGAATTTATTTGCTCTCCATAACTTATTTCGGTCCTTCCTCACCATAGTCTAATTGAAAACCTACAAAACCAGCCAAAGATGGTTGATAACAAGAATGTTCTTGACCAATTGGTTTGTTGGTTGAAGACTGTTGTATGATGGTCCCATCAAAAGTAGTAAAATAGAAAACTGTTGACTTGCCATTGATGTTGTTACATATCGGTGGTCATCTATTGTATTTGATGGACTGGCCTGTGGGCCAATCAGAATATGGGGGCAGGGCTTCACTGGTGTCGTGGGTGGAGCTATGCTCAGTGTCCCAGGAAATAGCAAAACAAAACTAGTAGTTTGAGCTTGACATTGATGGTGTGAAACCATCTGGTTCTCCCCCATCGATGTCAAAACTATTGAACATCGACCATAACCTATAGATGTTTTATAAACATCGATGGCCGATGGCCATCCCTAATGAGTATTGCATCAACCAATCAGATGGTCTAATTTCTAAACTAATTTGCATAAGGGCTTTCTTTGCTCTCCATAACTTACTTAGGTCTTTCCTCACCCTAGTCTTATTGAAAACCTACAAAACTAGCCAAAGATGGTGGGTGACAAGAACATTCACGACTGATTGTCTTGCTGGTTGAAGACTATCACATGATGGTCCCAGCTAAAGTAGTAAAATAGAAAACTGTTGACTGACAGTGCATAAACCAATCGGAATGGATTGTTTTGAATGAGTGTAAGTGATGGCCATTGTTGCCTATAGGTGGTCATCCATTGTATTTGACTGACTGGACCGTGGGCCAATCAGAACACGGGGGCGGGGCTTCACATGTTTCAGGGGGTGGAGCTATATTCCATGTCCCAGGAGATAGCACAACAAATCTTTTCGTTTTAGCTTGACATTGATGGTGGGAAACCATCTGGTTCTCCCCCATCGATGTAAAAACTATGAACATCGACCGTAATCTATCGATGTTTTATAAACATCGATGGCCATCCCTAATGAGAATTGCATCAACCAATCACATGGTCTAATTTCCAAACTTATTTGCATAAGGAATTTATTTGCTCTCCATAACTTATTTCGGTCCTTCCTCACCATAGTCTAATTGAAAACCTACAAAACCAGCCAAAGATGGTTGATAACAAGAATGTTCTTGACCAATTGGTTTGTTGGTTGAAGACTGTTGTATGATGGTCCCATCAAAAGTAGTAAAATAGAAAACTGTTGACTTGCCATTGATGTTGTTACATATCGGTGGTCATCTATTGTATTTGATGGACTGGCCTGTGGGCCAATCAGAATATGGGGGCGGGGCTTCACTGGTGTCGTGGGTGGAGCTATGCTCAGTGTCCCAGGAAATAGCAAAACAAAACTAGTAGTTTGAGCTTGACATTGATGGTGTGAAACCATCTGGTTCTCCCCCATCGATGTCAAAACTATTGAACATCGACCATAACCTATAGATGTTTTATAAACATCGATGGCCGATGGCCATCCCTAATGAGTATTGCATCAACCAATCAGATGGTCTAATTTCTAAACTAATTTGCATAAGGGCTTTCTTTGCTCTCCATAACTTACTTAGGTCTTTCCTCACCCTAGTCTTATTGAAAACCTACAAAACTAGCCAAAGATGGTGGGTGACAAGAACATTCACGACTGATTGTCTTGCTGGTTGAAGACTATCACATGATGGTCCCAGCTAAAGTAGTAAAATAGAAAACTGTTGACTGACAGTGCATAAACCAATCGGAATGGATTGTTTTGAATGAGTGTTAGTGATGGCCATTGTTGCCTTTGCCATCGATGTTGTTACCTATAGGTGGTCATCCATTGTATTTGACTGACTGGACCGTGGGCCAATCAGAACACGGGGGCGGGGCTTCACATGTTTCAGGGGGTGGAGCTATATTCCATGTCCCAGGAGATAGCACAACAAATCTTTTCGTTTTAGCTTGACATTGATGGTGGGAAACCATCTGGTTCTCCCCCATCGATGTAAAAACTATGAACATCGACCATAATCTATCGATGTTTTATAAACATCGATAGTCATCCCTAATGAGAATTGCATCAACCAATCACATGGTCTAATTTCCAAACTAATTTGCATAAGGAATTTATTTGCTCTCCATAACTTATTTAGGTCGTTCCTCACCATAGTCTAATTGAAAACCTACAAAACCAGCCAAAGATGGTTGATAACAAGAATGTTCTTGACCAATTGGTTTGTTGGTTGAAGACTGTTGTATTATGGTCCCATCAAAAGTATTAAAATAGAAAACTGTTGACTTGCCATTGATGTTGTTACATATCGGTGGCCATCCATTGTATTTGATGGACTAGCCTGTGGGCCAATCAGAATATGGGGGCGGGGCTTCACTGGTGTCGTGGGTGGAGCTATGCTCAGTGTCCCAGGAAATAGCAAAACAAAACTAGTAGTTTGAGCTTGACATTGATGGTGTGAAACCATCTGGTTCTCCCCCATCGATGTCAAAACTATTGAACATCGACCATAACCTATAGATGTTTTATAAACATCGATGGCCGATGGCCATCCCTAATGAGTATTGCATCAACCAATCAGATGGTCTAATTTCTAAACTAATTTGCATAAGGGCTTTCTTTGCTCTCCATAACTTACTTAGGTCTTTCCTCACCCTAGTCTTATTGAAAACCTACAAAACTAGCCAAAGATGGTGGGTGACAAGAACATTCACGACTGATTGTCTTGCTGGTTGAAGACTATCACATGATGGTCCCAGCTAAAGTAGTAAAATAGAAAACTGTTGACTGACAGTGCATAAACCAATCGGAATGGATTGTTTTGAATGAGTGTTAGTGATGGCCATTGTTGCCTTTGCCATCGATGTTGTTACCTATAGGTGGTCATCCATTGTATTTGACTGACTGGACCGTGGGCCAATCAGAACACGGGGGCGGGGCTTCACATGTTTCAGGGGGTGGAGCTATATTCCATGTCCCAGGAGATAGCACAACAAATCTTTTCGTTTTAGCTTGACATTGATGGTGGGAAACCATCTGGTTCTCCCCCTTCGATGTAAAAACTATGAACATCGACCATAATCTATCGATGTTTTATAAACATCGATGGCCATCCCTAATGAGAATTGCATCAACCAATCACATGGTCTAATTTCCAAACTTATTTGCATAAGGAATTTATTTGCTCTCCATAACTTATTTCGGTCCTTCCTCACCATAGTCTAATTGAAAACCTACAAAACCAGCCAAAGATGGTTGATAACAAGAATGTTCTTGACCAATTGGTTTGTTGGTTGAAGACTGTTGTATGATGGTCCCATCAAAAGTAGTAAAATAGAAAACTGTTGACTTGCCATTGATGTTGTTACATATCGGTGGTCATCTATTGTATTTGATGGACTGGCCTGTGGGCCAATCAGAATATGGGGGCGGGGCTTCACTGGTGTCGTGGGTGGAGCTATGCTCAGTGTCCCAGGAAATAGCAAAACAAAACTAGTAGTTTGAGCTTGACATTGATGGTGTGAAACCATCTGGTTCTCCCCCATTGATGTCAAAACTGTTGAACATCGACCATAACCTATAGATGTTTTATAAACATCGATGGCCGATGGCCATCCCTAATGAGTATTGCATCAACCAATCAGATGGTCTAATTTCTAAACTAATTTGCATAAGGGCTTTCGTTTCTCTCCATAACTTACTTAGGTCTTTCCTCACCCTAGTCTTATTGAAAACCTACAAAACTAGCCAAAGATGGTGGGTGACAAGAACATTCACGACTGATTGTCTTGCTGGTTGAAGACTATCACATGATGGTCCCAGCTAAAGTAGTAAAATAGAAAACTGTTGACTGACAGTGCATAAACCAATCGGAATGGATTGTTTTGAATGAGTGTTAGTGATGGCCATTGTTGCCTTTGCCATCGATGTTGTTACCTATAGGTGGTCATCCATTGTATTTGACTGACTGGACCGTGGGCCAATCAGAACACGGGGGCGGGGCTTCACATGTTTCAGGGGGTGGAGCTATATTCCATGTCCCAGGAGATAGCACAACAAATCTTTTCGTTTTAGCTTGACATTGATGGTGGGAAACCATCTGGTTCTCCCCCATCGATGTAAAAACTATGAACATCGACCATAATCTATCGATGTTTTATAAACATCGATAGTCATCCCTAATGAGAATTGCATCAACCAATCACATGGTCTAATTTCCAAACTAATTTGCATAAGGAATTTATTTGCTCTCCATAATTTATTTAGGTCCTTCCTCACCATAGTCTAATTGAAAACCTACAAAACCAGCCAAAGATGGTTGATAACAAGAATGTTCTTGACCAATTGGTTTGTTGGTTGAAGACTGTTGTATGATGGTCCCATCAAAAGTATTAAAATAGAAAACTGTTGACTTGCCATTGATGTTGTTACATATCGGTGGTCATCCATTGTATTTGATGGACTGGCCTGTGGGCCAATCAGAATATGGGGGCGGGGCTTCACTGGTGTCGTGGGTGGAGCTATGCTCAGTGTCCCAGGAAATAGCAAAACAAAACTAGTAGTTTGAGCTTGACATTGATGGTGTGAAACCATCTGGTTCTCCCCCATCGATGTCAAAACTATTGAACATCGACCATAACCTATAGATGTTTTATAAACATCGATGGCCGATGGCCATCCCTAATGAGTATTGCATCAACCAATCAGATGATCTAATTTCTAAACTAATTTGCATAAGGGATTTCTTTGCTCTCCATAACTTACTTAGGTCTTTCCTCACCCTAGTCTTATTGAAAACCTACAAAACTAGCCAAAGATGGTGGGTGACAAGAACATTCACGACTGATTGTCTTGCTGGTTGAAGACTATCACATGATGGTCCCAGCTAAAGTAGTAAAATAGAAAACTGTTGACTGACAGTGCATAAACCAATCGGAATGGATTGTTTTGAATGAGTGTTAGTGATGGCCATTGTTGCCTTTGCCATCGATGTTGTTACCTATAGGTGGTCATCCATTGTATTTGACTGACTGGACCGTGGGCCAATCAGAACACGGGGGCGGGGCTTCACATGTTTCAGGGGGTGGAGCTATATTCCATGTCCCAGGAGATAGCACAACAAATCTTTTCATTTTAGCTTGACATTGATGGTGGGAAACCATCTGGTTCTCCCCCATCGATGTAAAAACTATGAACATCGACCATAATCTATCGATGTTTTATAAACATCGATGGTCATCCCTAATAAGAATTGCATCAACCAATCACATGGTCTAATTTCCAAACTAATTTGCATAAGGAATTTATTTGCTCTCCATAACTTATTTAGGTCCTTCCTCACCATAGTCTAATTGAAAACCTACAAAACCAGCCAAAGATGGTTGATAACAAGAATGTTCTTGACCAATTGTTTTGTTGGTTGAAGACTGTTGTATGATGGTCCCATCAAAAGTAGTAAAATAGAAAACTGTTGACTTGCCATTGATGTTGTTACATATCGGTGGTCATCCATTGTATTTGATGGACTGGCCTGTGGGCCAATCAGAATATGGGGGCGGGGCTATGCTCAGTGTCCCAGGAAATAGCAAAACAAAACTAGTAGTTTGAGCTTGACATTGATGGTGTGAAACCATCTGGTTCTCCCCCATCGATGTCAAAACTATTGAACATCGACCATAACCTATAGATGTTTTATAAACATCGATGGCCGATGGCCATCCCTAATGAGTATTGCATCAACCAATCAGATGGTCTAATTTCTAAACTAATTTGCATAAGGGCTTTCTTTGCTCTCCATAACTTACTTAGGTCTTTCCTCACTCTAGTCGTATTGAAAACCTACAAAACTAGCCAAAGATGGTGGGTGACAAGAACATTAATGACTGATTGTCTTGCTGGTTGAAGACTATCACATGATGGTCCCAGCTAAAGTAGTAAAATAGAAAACTGTTGACTGACAGTGCATAAACCAATCGGAATGGATTGTTTTGAATGAGTGTTAGTGATGGCCATTGTTGCCTTTGCCATCGATGTTGTTACCTATAGGTGGTCATCCATTGTATTTGACTGACTGGACCGTGGGCCAATCAGAACATGGGGCGGGGCTTCACATGTTTTAGGGGGTGGAGCTATATTCCATGTCCCAGGAGATAGCACAACAAATCTTTTCGTTTTAGCTTGACATTGATGGTGGGAAACCATCTGGTTCTCCCCCATCGATGTAAAAACTATGAACATCGACCATAATCTATCGATGCTTTATAAACATCGATGGTCATCCCTAATGAGAATTGCATCAACCAATCACATGGTCTAATTTCCAAACTAATTTGCATAAGGAATTTATTTGCTCTCCATAACTTATTTAGGTCCTTCCTCACCATAGTCTAATTGAAAACCTACAAAACCAGCCAAAGATGGTTGATAACAAGAATGTTCTTGACCAATTGGTTTGTTGGTTGAAGACTGTTGTATGATGGTCCCATCAAAAGTAGTAAAATAGAAAACTGTTGACTTGCCATTGATGTTGTTACATATCGGTGGTCATCCATTGTATTTGATGGACTGGCCTGTGGGCCAATCAGAATATGGGGGCGGGGCTTCACTGGTGTCGTGGGTGGAGCTATGCTCAGTGTCCCAGGAAATAGCAAAACAAAACTAGTAGTTTGAGCTTGACATTGATGGTGTGAAACCATCTGGTTCTCCCCCATCGATGTCAAAACTATTGAACATCGACCATAACCTATAGATGTTTTATAAACATCGATGGCCGATGGCCATCCCTAATGAGTATTGCATCAACCAATCAGATGGTCTAATTTCTAAACTAATTTGCATAAGGGCTTTCTTTGCTCTCCATAACTTACTTAGGTCTTTCCTCACCCTAGTCTTATTGAAAACCTACAAAACTAGCCAAAGATTTTGGGTGACAAGAACATTAACGACTGATTGTCTTGCTGGTTGAAGACTATCACATGATGGTCCCAGCTAAAGTAGTAAAATAGAAAACTGTTGACTGACAGTGCATAAACCAATCGGAATGGATTGTTTTGAATGAGTGTTAGTGATGGCCATTGTTGCCTTTGCCATCGATGTTGTTACCTATAGGTGGTCATCCATTGTATTTGACTGACTGGACCGTGGGCCAATCAGAACACGGAGGCGGGGCTTCACATGTTTCAGGAGATAGCACAACAAATCTTTTCGTTTTAGCTTGACATTGATGGTGGGAAACCATCTGGTTCTCCCCAATCGATGTAAAAACTATGAACATCGAACATAATCTATTGATGTTTTATAAACATCAATGGTCATCCCTAATGAGAATTGCATCAACCAATCACATGGTCTAATTTCCAAACTAATTTGCATAAGGAATTTATTTGCTCTCCATAACTTATTTAGGTCCTTCCTCACCATAGTCTAATTGAAAACGTACAAAACCAGCCAAAGATGGTTGATAACAAGAATGTTCTTGTACAATTTGTTTGTTGGTTGAAGACTGTTGTATGATGATCCCATCAAAAGTAGTAAAATAGAAAACTGTTGACTTGCCATTGATGTTGTTACATATCGGTGGTCATCCATTGTATTTGATGGACTGGCCTGTGGGCCAATCAGAATATGGGGGCGGGGCTTCACTGGTGTTGTGGGTGGAGCTATGCTCAGTGTCCCAGGAAATAGCAAAACAAAACTAGTAGTTTGAGCTTGACATTGATGGTGTGAAACCATCTGGTTCTCCCCCATCGATGTCAAAACTATTGAACATCGACCATAACCTATAGATGTTTTATAAACATCGATGGCCGATGGCCATCCCTAATGAGTATTGCATCAACCAATCAGATGGTCTAATTTCTAAACTAATTTGCATAAGGGCTTTCTTTGCTCTCCATAACTTACTTAGGTCTTTCCTCACCCTAGTCTTATTGAAAACCTACAAAACTAGCCAAAGATGGTGGGTGACAAGAACATTCACGACTGATTGTCTTGCTGGTTGAAGACTATCACATGATGGTCCCAGCTAAAGTAGTAAAATAGAAAACTGTTGACTGACAGTGCATAAACCAATCGGAATGGATTGTTTTGAATGAGTGTTAGTGATGGCCATTGTTGCCTTTGCCATCGATGTTGTTACCTATAGGTGGTCATCCATTGTATTTGACTGACTGGACCGTGGGCCAATCAGAACACGGGGGCGGGGCTTCACATGTTTCAGGGGGTAGAGCTATATTCCATGTCCCAGGAGATAGCACAACAAATCTTTTCGTTTTAGCTTGACATTGATGGTGGGAAACCATCTGGTTCTCCCCCATCGATGTAAAAACTATGAACATCGACCATAATCTATCGATGTTTTATAAACATCGATAGTCATCCCTAATGAGAATTGCATCAACCAATCACATGGTCTAATTTCCAAACTAATTTGCATAAGGAATTTATTTGCTCTCCATAACTTATTTAGGTCGTTCCTCACCATAGTCTAATTGAAAACCTACAAAACCAGCCAACGATGGTTGATAACAAGAATGTTCTTGACCAATTAGTTTGTTGGTTGAAGACTGTTGTATGATGGTCCCATCAAAAGTATTAAAATAGAAAACTGTTGACTTGCCATTGATGTTGTTACATATCGGTGGTCATCCATTGTATTTGATGGACTGGCCTGTGGGCCAATCAGAATATGGGGGCGGGGCTTCACTGGTGTCGTGGGTGGAGCTATGCTCAGTGTCCCAGGAAATAGCAAAACAAAACTAGTAGTTTGAGCTTGACATTGATGGTGTGAAACCATCTGGTTCTCCCCCATCGATGTCAAAACTATTGAACATCGACCATAACCTATAGATGTTTTATAAACATCGATGGCCGATGGCCATCCCTAATGAGTATTGCATCAACCAATCAGATGGTCTAATTTCTAAACTAATTTGCATAAGGGCTTTCTTTTCTCTCCATAACTTACTTAGGTCTTTCCTCACCCTAGTCTTATTGAAAACCTACAAAACTAGCCAAAGATGGTGGGTGACAAGAACATTCACGACTGATTGTCTTGCTGGTTGAAGACTATCACATGATGGTCCCAGCTAAAGTAGTAAAATAGAAAACTGTTGACTGACAGTGCATAAACCAATCGGAATGGATTGTTTTGAATGAGTGTTAGTGATGGCCATTGTTGCCTTTGCCATCGATGTTGTTACCTATAGGTGGTCATCCATTGTATTTGACTGACTGGACCGTGGGCCAATCAGAACACGGGGGCGGGGCTTCACATGTTTCAGGGGGTAGAGCTATATTCCATGTCCCAGGAGATAGCACAACAAATCTTTTCGTTTTAGCTTGACATTGATGGTGGGAAACCATCTGGTTCTCCCCCATCGATGTAAAAACTATGAACATCGACCATAATATATCGATGTTTTATAAACATCGATAGTCATCCCTAATGAGAATTGCATCAACCAATCACATGGTCTAATTTCCAAACTAATTTGCATAAGGAATTTATTTGCTCTCCATAACTTATTTAGGTCCTTCCTCACCATAGTCTAATTGAAAACCTACAAAACCAGCCAAAGATGGTTGATAACAAGAATGTTCTTGACCAATTGGTTTGTTGGTTGAAGACTGTTGTATGATGGTCCCATCAAAAGTAGTAAAATAGAAAACTGTTGACTTGCCATTGATGTTGTTACATATCGGTGGTCATCCATTGTATTTGATGGACTGGCCTGTGGGCCAATCAGAATATGGGGGCGGGGCTATGCTCAGTGTCCCAGGAAATAGCAAAACAAAACTAGTAGTTTGAGCTTGACATTGATGGTGTGAAACCATCTGGTTCTCCCACATCAATGTCAAAACTATTGAACATCGACCATAACCTATAGATGTTTTATAAACATTGATGGCCGATGGCCGATGGCCATCCCTAATGAGTATTGCATCAACCAATCAGATGGTCTAATTTCTAAACTAATTTGCATAAGGGCTTTCTTTGCTCTCCATAACTTACTTAGGTCTTTCCTCACCCTAGTCTTATTGAAAACCTACAAAACTAGCCAAAGATGTTGGGTGACAAGAACATTAACGACTGAATGTCTTGCTGGTTGAAGACTATCACATGATGGTCCCAGCTAAAGTAGTAAAATAGAAAACTGTTGACTGACAGTGCATAATCCAATCGGAATGGATTGTTTTGAATGAGTGTTAGTGATGGCCATTGTTGCCTTTGCCATCGATGTTGTTACCTATAGGTGGTCATCCATTGTATTTGACTGACTGGACCGTGGGCCAATCAGAACACGGGAGCGGGGCTTCACATGTTTCAGGGGGTGGAGCTATATTCTATGTCCCAGGAGATAGCACAACAAATCTTTTCGTTTTAGCTTGACATTGATGGTGGGAAACCATCTGGTTCTCCCCCATCGATGTAAAAACTATGAACATCGACCATAATCTATCGATGTTTTATAAACATCGATGGTCATCCCTGATAAGAATTGCATCAACCAATCACATGGTCTAATTTCCAAACTAATTTGCATAAGGAATTTATTTGCTCTCCATAACTTATTTAGGTCCTTCCTCACCATAGTCTAATTGAAAACCTACAAAACCAGCCAAAGATGGTTGATAACAAGAATGTTCTTGACCAATTGGTTTGTTGGTTGAAGACTGTTGAATGATGGTCC
The DNA here is from genome assembly GCF_055691185.1 of Crinia signifera. Lineage (NCBI taxonomy): Eukaryota > Metazoa > Chordata > Amphibia > Anura > Myobatrachidae > Crinia > Crinia signifera. The sequence continues at coordinate 164,247,605 of NC_139218.1, read as the reverse complement.
CATCAAAAGTAGCAAAATAGAAAACTGTTGACTTGCCATTGATGTTGTTACATATCGGTGGTCATCCATTGTATTTGATGGACTGGCCTGTGGGCCAATCAGAATATGGGGGTGGGGCTTCACTGGTGTCGTGGGTGGAGCTATGCTCAGTGTCCCAGGAAATAGCAAAACAAAACTAGTAGTTTGAGCTTGACATTGATGGTGTGAAACCATCTGGTTCTCCCCCATCGATGTCAAAACTATTGAACATCGACCATAACCTATAGATGTTTTATAAACATCAATGGCCATCCCTAATGAGTATTGCATCAACCAATCAGATGGTCTAATTTCTAAACTAATTTGCATAAGGGCTTTCTTTGCTCTCCATAACTTACTTAGGTCTTTCCTCACTCTAGTCTTATTGAAAACCTACAAAACTAGCCAAAGATGGTGGGTGACAAGAACATTAACGACTGATTGTCTTGCTGGTTGAAGACTATCACATGATGGTCCCAGCTAAAGTAGTAAAATAGAAAACTGTTGACTGACAGTGCATAAACCAATTGGAATGGATTGTTTTGAACGACTGTTAGTGATGGCCATTGTTGCCTTTGCCATCGATGTTGTTACCTATAGGTGGTCATCCATTGTATTTGACTGACTGGACCGTGGGCCATTCAGAACATGGTGCGGGGCTTCACATGTTTCAGGGGGTGGAGCTATATTCCATGTCCCAGGAGATAGCACAACAAATCTTTTCGTTTTAGCTTGACATTGATGGTGGGAAACCATCTGGTTCTCCCCCATCGATGTAAAAACTATGAACATCGACCATAATCTATCGATGCTTTATAAACATCGATGGTCATCCCTAATGAGAATTGCATCAACCAATCACATGGTCTAATTTCCAAACTAATTTGCATAAGGAATTTATTTGCTCTCCATAACTTATTTAGGTCCTTCCTCACCATAGTCTAATTGAAAACCTACAAAACCAGCCAAAGATGGTTGATAACAAGAATGTTCTTGACCAATTGGTTTGTTGGTTGAAGACTGTTGTATGATGGTCCCATCAAAAGTAGTAAAATAGAAAACTGTTGACTTGCCATTGATGTTGTTACATATCGGTGGTCATCCATTGTATTTGATGGACTGGCCTGTGGGCCAATCAGAATATGGGGGCGGGGCTTCACTGGTGTTGTGGGTGGAGCTATGCTCAGTGTCCCAGGAAATAGCAAAACAAAACTAGTAGTTTGAGCTTGACATTGATGGTGTGAAACCATCTGGTTCTCCCCCATCGATGTCAAAACTATTGAACATCGACCATAACCTATAGATGTTTTATAAACATCGATGGCCGATGGCCATCCCTAATGAGTATTGCATCAACCAATCAGATGGTCTAATTTCTAAACTAATTTGCATAAGGGCTTTCTTTGCTCTCCATAACTTACTTAGGTCTTTCCTCACCCTAGTCTTATTGAAAACCTACAAAACTAGCCAAAGATGGTGGGTGACAAGAACATTCACGACTGATTGTCTTGCTGGTTGAAGACTATCACATGATGGTCCCAGCTAAAGTAGTAAAATAGAAAACTGTTGACTGACAGTGCATAAACCAATCGGAATGGATTGTTTTGAATGAGTGTTAGTGATGGCCATTGTTGCCTTTGCCATCGATGTTGTTACCTATAGGTGGTCATCCATTGTATTTGACTGACTGGACCGTGGGCCAATCAGAACACGGGGGCGGGGCTTCACATGTTTCAGGGGGTAGAGCTATATTCCATGTCCCAGGAGATAGCACAACAAATCTTTTCGTTTTAGCTTGACATTGATGGTGGGAAACCATCTGGTTCTCCCCCATCGATGTAAAAACTATGAACATCGACCATAATCTATCGATGTTTTATAAACATCGATAGTCATCCCTAATGAGAATTGCATCAACCAATCACATGGTCTAATTTCCAAACTAATTTGCATAAGGAATTTATTTGCTCTCCATAACTTATTTAGGTCGTTCCTCACCATAGTCTAATTGAAAACCTACAAAACCAGCCAACGATGGTTGATAACAAGAATGTTCTTGACCAATTGGTTTGTTGGTTGAAGACTGTTGTATGATGGTCCCATCAAAAGTATTAAAATAGAAAACTGTTGACTTGCCATTGATGTTGTTACATATCGGTGGTCATCCATTGTATTTGATGGACTGGCCTGTGGGCCAATCAGAATATGGGGGCGGGGCTTCACTGGTGTCGTGGGTGGAGCTATGCTCAGTGTCCCAGGAAATAGCAAAACAAAACTAGTAGTTTGAGCTTGACATTGATGGTGTGAAACCATCTGGTTCTCCCCCATCGATGTCAAAACTATTGAACATCGACCATAACCTATAGATGTTTTATAAACATCGATGGCCGATGGCCATCCCTAATGAGTATTGCATCAACCAATCAGATGGTCTAATTTCTAAACTAATTTGCATAAGGGCTTTCTTTGCTCTCCATAACTTACTTAGGTCTTTCCTCACTCTAGTCGTATTGAAAACCTACAAAACTAGCCAAAGATGGTGGGTGACAAGAACATTAACGACTGATTGTCTTGCTGGTTGAAGACTATCACATGATGGTCCCAGCTAAAGTAGTAAAATAGAAAACTGTTGACTGACAGTGCATAAACCAATCGGAATGGATTGTTTTGAATGAGTGTTAGTGATGGCCATTGTTGCCTTTGCCATCGATGTTGTTACCTATAGGTGGTCATCCATTGTATTTGACTGACTGGACCGTGGGCCAATCAGAACACGGGGGCGGGGCTTCACATGTTTCAGGGGGTAGAGCTATATTCCATGTCCCAGGAGATAGCACAACAAATCTTTTCGTTTTAGCTTGACATTGATGGTGGGAAACCATCTGGTTCTCCCCCATCGATGTAAAAACTATGAACATCGACCATAATCTATCGATGTTTTATAAACATCGATAGTCATCCCTAATGAGAATTGCATCAACCAATCACATGGTCTAATTTCCAAACTAATTTGCATAAGGAATTTATTTGCTCTCCATAACTTATTTAGGTCCTTCCTCACCATAGTCTAATTGAAAACCTACAAAACCAGCCAAAGATGGTTGATAACAAGAATGTTCTTGACCAATTGGTTTGTTGGTTGAAGACTGTTGTATGATGGTCCCATCAAAAGTAGTAAAATAGAAAACTGTTGACTTGCCATTGATGTTGTTACATATCGGTGGTCATCCATTGTATTTGATGGACTGGCCTGTGGGCCAATCAGAATATGGGGGCGGGGCTTCACTGGTGTTGTGGGTGGAGCTATGCTCAGTGTCCCAGGAAATAGCAAAACAAAACTAGTAGTTTGAGCTTGACATTGATGGTGTGAAACCATCTGGTTCTCCCCCATCGATGTCAAAACTATTGAACATCGACCATAACCTATAGATGTTTTATAAACATCGATGGCCGATGGCCATCCCTAATGAGTATTGCATCAACCAATCAGATGGTCTAATTTCTAAACTAATTTGCATAAGGGCTTTCTTTGCTCTCCATAACTTACTTAGGTCTTTCCTCACCCTAGTCTTATTGAAAACCTACAAAACTAGCCAAAGATGGTGGGTGACAAGAACATTCACGACTGATTGTCTTGCTGGTTGAAGACTATCACATGATGGTCCCAGCTAAAGTAGTAAAATAGAAAACTGTTGACTGACAGTGCATAAACCAATCGGAATGGATTGTTTTGAATGAGTGTTAGTGATGGCCATTGTTGCCTTTGCCATCGATGTTGTTACCTATAGGTGGTCATCCATTGTATTTGACTGACTGGACCGTGGGCCAATCAGAACACGGGGGCGGGGCTTCACATGTTTCAGGGGGTAGAGCTATATTCCATGTCCCAGGAGATAGCACAACAAATCTTTTCGTTTTAGCTTGACATTGATGGTGGGAAACCATCTGGTTCTCCCCCATCGATGTAAAAACTATGAACATCGACCATAATCTATCGATGTTTTATAAACATCGATAGTCATCCCTAATGAGAATTGCATCAACCAATCACATGGTCTAATTTCCAAACTAATTTGCATAAGGAATTTATTTGCTCTCCATAACTTATTTAGGTCGTTCCTCACCATAGTCTAATTGAAAACCTACAAAACCAGCCAACGATGGTTGATAACAAGAATGTTCTTGACCAATTGGTTTGTTGGTTGAAGACTGTTGTATGATGGTCCCATCAAAAGTATTAAAATAGAAAACTGTTGACTTGCCATTGATGTTGTTACATATCGGTGGTCATCCATTGTATTTGATGGACTGGCCTGTGGGCCAATCAGAATATGGGGGCGGGGCTTCACTGGTGTCGTGGGTGGAGCTATGCTCAGTGTCCCAGGAAATAGCAAAACAAAACTAGTAGTTTGAGCTTGACATTGATGGTGTGAAACCATCTGGTTCTCCCCCATCGATGTCAAAACTATTGAACATCGACCATAACCTATAGATGTTTTATAAACATCGATGGCCGATGGCCATCCCTAATGAGTATTGCATCAACCAATCAGATGGTCTAATTTCTAAACTAATTTGCATAAGGGCTTTCTTTGCTCTCCATAACTTACTTAGGTCTTTCCTCACTCTAGTCGTATTGAAAACCTACAAAACTAGCCAAAGATGGTGGGTGACAAGAACATTAACGACTGATTGTCTTGCTGGTTGAAGACTATCACATGATGGTCCCAGCTAAAGTAGTAAAATAGAAAACTGTTGACTGACAGTGCATAAACCAATCGGAATGGATTGTTTTGAATGAGTGTTAGTGATGGCCATTGTTGCCTTTGCCATCGATGTTGTTACCTATAGGTGGTCATCCATTGTATTTGACTGACTGGACCGTGGGCCAATCAGAACACGGGGGCGGGGCTTCACATGTTTCAGGGGGTAGAGCTATATTCCATGTCCCAGGAGATAGCACAACAAATCTTTTCGTTTTAGCTTGACATTGATGGTGGGAAACCATCTGGTTCTCCCCCATCGATGTAAAAACTATGAACATCGACCATAATCTATCGATGTTTTATAAACATCGATAGTCATCCCTAATGAGAATTGCATCAACCAATCACATGGTCTAATTTCCAAACTAATTTGCATAAGGAATTTATTTGCTCTCCATAACTTATTTAGGTCCTTCCTCACCATAGTCTAATTGAAAACCTACAAAACCAGCCAAAGATGGTTGATAACAAGAATGTTCTTGACCAATTGGTTTGTTGGTTGAAGACTGTTGTATGATGGTCCCATCAAAAGTAGTAAAATAGAAAACTGTTGACTTGCCATTGATGTTGTTACATATCGGTGGTCATCCATTGTATTTGATGGACTGGCCTGTGGGCCAATCAGCATATGGGGGCGGGGCTTCACTGGTGTCGTGGGTGGAGCTATGCTCAGTGTCCCAGGAAATAGCAAAACAAAACTAGTAGTTTGAGCTTGACATTGATGGTGTGAAACCATCTGGTTCTCCCCCATCGATGTCAAAACTATTGAACATCGACCATAACCTATAGATGTTTTATAAACATCGATGGCCGATGGCCATCCTTAATGAGTATTGCATCAACCAATCAGATGGTCTAATTTCTAAACTAATTTGCATAAGGGCTTTCTTTGCTCTCCATAACTTACTTAGGTCTTTCCTCACCCTAGTCTTATTGAAAACCTACAAAACTAGCCAAAGATGGTGGGTGACAAGAACATTCACGACTGATTGTCTTGCTGGTTGAAGACTATCACATGATGGTCCCAGCTAAAGTAGTAAAATAGAAAACTGTTGACTGACAGTGCATAAACCAATCGGAATGGATTGTTTGGAATGAGTGTTAGTGATGGCCATTGTTGCCTTTGCCATCGATGTTGTTACCTATAGGTGGTCATCCATTGTATTTGACTGACTGGACCGTGGGCCAATCAGAACACGGGGGCGGGGCTTCACATGTTTCAGGGGGTGGAGCTATATTCCATGTCCCAGGAGATAGCACAACAAATCTTTTCGTTTTAGCTTGACATTGATGGTGGGAAACCATCTGGTTCTCCCCCATCGATGTAAAAACTATGAACATCGGCCATAATCTATCGATGGTTTCTAAACATCGATGGCCATCCCTAATGAGAATTGCATCAACCAATCACATGGTCTAATTTCCAAACTAATTTGCATAAGGAATTTATTTGCTCTCCATAACTTATTTATGTCCTTCCTCACCATAGTCTAATTGAAAACCTACAAAACCAGCCAAAGATGGTTTATAACAAGAATGTTCTTGACCAATTGGTTTGTTGGTTGAAGGCTGTTGTTTGATGGTCCCATCAAATTTAGTAAAATAGAAAACTGTTGACTTGCCATTGATGTTGTTACATATCGGTGGTCATCCATTGTATTTGATGGACTGGCCTGTGGGCCAATCAGAATATGGGGGTGGGGCTTCACTGGTGTCGTGGGTGGAGCTATGCTCAGTGTCCCAGGAAATAGCAAAACAAAACTAGTAGTTTGAGCTTGACATTGATGGTGTTAAACCATCTGGTTCTCCCCCATCGATGTAAAAACTATTGAACATCGACCATAACCTATAGATGTTTTATAAACATCGATGGCCGATGGCCATCCCTAATGAGTATTGCATCAACCAATCAGATGGTCTAATTTCTAAACTAATTTGCATAAGGGCTTTCTTTGCTCTCCATAACTTACTTAGGTCTTTCCTCAACCTAGTCTTATTGAAAACCTACAAAACTAGCCAAAGATGGTGGGTGACAAGAACATCCACGACTGATTGTCTTGCTGGTTGAAGACTATCACATGATGGTCCCAGCTAAAGTAGTAAAATAGAAAACTGTTGACTGACAGTGCATAAACCAATCGGAATGGATTGTTTTGAATGAGTGTTAGTGATGGCCATTGTTGCCTTTGCCATCGATGTTGTTACCTATAGGTGGTCATCCATTGTATTTGACTGACTGGACCGTGGGCCAATCAGAACACGGGGGCGGGGCTTCACATGTTTCAGGGGGTGGAGCTATATTCCATGTCCCAGGAGATAGCACAACAAATCTTTTCGTTTTAGCTTGACATTGATGGTGGGAAACCATCTGGTTCTCCCCCATCGATGTAAAAACTATGAACATCGACCATAATCTATCGATGTTTTAAAAACATCGATGGTCATCCCTAATGAGAATTGAATCAACCAATCACACGGTCTAATTTCCAAACTAATTTGCATAAGGAATTTATTTGCTCTCCATAACTTATTTAGGTCCTTCCTCACCATAGTCTAATTGAAAACCTACAAAACCAGCCAAAGATGGTTGATAACAAGAATGTTCTTGACCAATTGGTTTGTTGGTTGAAGACTGTTGTATGATGGTCCCAGCAAAAGTTGTAAAATAGAAAACTGTTGACTGACAGTACATAAACCAATCAGAATGGCTTATTTTGAATGATTATTGCATCAACCAATCAGATGGTCTCAATTCTAAACTAATTTGCATAAGGGGTTTATTTACTCTCCATAACTTACTGAGGTCCTTCCTAACCCTAGTTTAATTGAACACCTTCAGAACCAGCCACAGATAGTGGATAACAAGAGCATTCTTGACCAATTGTCTTGCTGGTTGAAGACTATTGCATGATGGTCCCAGCAAAAGTTGTAAAATAGAAAACTGTTCACTGACATTACATAAATGAATCAGAATGGCTTATTTTGAATGACAATTGTATCAACCAATCAGATGGCCTCAATTCTAAACTAATTTGCATAATGGCTTTATTTGCTCTCCATAACTTACTGAGGTCCTTCCTAACCCTAGTTTAATTGAACACCTTCAGAACCAGCCACAGATAGTGGATAACAAGAGCATTCTTGACCAATTGTCTTGCTGGTTGAAGACTATTGCATGATGGTCCCAGCAAAAGTTGTAAAATAGAAAACTGTTGACTGACAGTACATAAACCAATCAGAGTGGCTTATTTTGAATGACAATTGCATCAACCAATCAGATGATCTCAATTCTAAACTAATTTGCATAATGGCTTTATTTGCTCTCCATAACTTACTGAGGTCCTTCCTAACCCTAGTTTAATTGAACACCTGCAGAACCAGCCACAGATAGTGGATAACAAGAGCATTCTTGACCAATTGTCTTGCTGGTTGAAGACTATTGCATGATGGTCCCAGCAAAAGTTGTAAAATAGAAAACTGTTGACTGACATTACATAAATTAATCAGAATGGCTTATTTTGAATGACAAATGTATCAACCAATCAGATGGCCTCAATTCTAAACTAATTTGCATAATGGCTTTATTTGCTCTCCATAACTTACTGAGGTCCTTCCTAACCCTAGTTTAATTGAACACCTGCAGAACCAGCCACAGATAGTGGATAACAAGAGCATTCTTGACCAATTGTCTTGCTGGTTGAAGACTATTGCATGATGGTCCCAGCAAAAGTTGTAAAATAGAAAACTGTTGACTGACAGTACATAAACCAATCAGAGTGGCTTATTTTGAATGACAATTGCATCAACCAATCAGATGATCTCAATTCTAAACTAATTTGCATAAGCGCTTTATTTGCTCTCCATAACTTACTGAGGTCCTTCCTAAACCTAGTTTAATTGAACACCTTCAGAACCAGCCACAGATAGTGTATAACAAGAGCATTCTTGACCAATTGTCTTGCTGGTTGAAGACTATTGCATGATGGTCCCAGCAAAAGTTGTGAAATAGAAAACTGTTGACTGACATTATATAAACCAATCAGAATGGCTTATTGTGAATGACAATTGTATCAACCAATCAGATGGTCTCAATTCTAAACTAATTTTCATAATGGCTTTATTTGCTCTCCATAACTTACTGAGGTCCATCCTAACCCTAGTTTAATTGAACACCTGCAGAACCAGCCACAGATAGTGGATAACAAGAGCATTCTTGACCAATTGTCTTGCTGGTTGAAGACTATTGCATGATGGTCCCAGCAAAAGTTGTAAAATAGAAAACTGTTGATTGACAGTACATAAACCAATCAGAATGGCTTATTTTGAATGACAATTGCATCAACCAATCAGATGATCTCAATTCTAAACTAATTTTCATAATGGCTTTATTTGCTCTCCATAACTTACTGAGGTCCATCCTAACCCTAGTTTAATTGAACACCTGCAGAACCAGCCACAGATAGTTGATAAAAAGAGCATTCTTGACCAATTGTCTTGCTGGTTTAAGACTATTGCATGATGGTCCCAGCAAAAGTTGTGAAATAGAAAACTGTTGACTGACATTATATAAACCAATCAGAATGGCTTATTGTGAATGACAATTGTATCAACCAATCAGATGGTCTCAATTCTAAACTAATTTGCATAAGCGCTTTATTTGCTCTCCATAACTTACTGAGGTCCTTCCTAACCCTAGTTTAATTGAACACCTGCAGAACCAGCCACAGATAGTTGATAACAAGAGCATTCTTGACCAATTGTCTTGCTGGTTGAAGACTATTGCATGATGGTCCCAGCAAAAGTTGTAAAATAGAAAACTGTTGACTGACATTACATAAACCAATTAGAATGGCTTATTTTGAATGACAATTGTATCAACCAATCAGATGACCTCAATCCTAAACTAATTTGCATAAGGGCTTTTTTTACTCTCCATAACTTACTGAGGTCCTTCCTGCCCCTAGTTTAATTGAACACCTGCAGAACAAGCCACAGATAGTTGATAACAAGAGCATTCTTGACCAATTGTCTTGCTGGTTGAAGACTATTGCATGATGGTCCCAGCAAAAGTTGTAAAATAGAAAACTGTTGACTGACAGTACATAAACCAATCAGAATGGCTTATTTTGAATGACAATTGCATCAACCAATCAGATGGTCTCAATTCTAAACTAATTTGCATAAGGGCTTTATTTACTCTCCATAACTTACTGAGGTCCTTCCTAAACCCCAGTTTAATTGAACACCTTCAGAACCAGCCACAGATAGTGGATAACAAGAGCATTCTTGACCAATTGTCTTGCTGGTTGAAGACTATTGCATGATGGTCCCAGCAAAAGTTGTAAAATAGAAAACTGTTGACTGACAGTACATAAACCAATCAGAGTGGCTTATTTTGAATGACAATAGCATCAACCAATCAGATGATCTCAATTCTAAACTAATTTGCATAAGCGCTTTATTTGCTCTCCATAACTTACTGAGGTCCTTCCTCCCCCTAGTTTAATTGAACACCTGCAGAACAAGCCACAGATAGTTGATAACAAGAGCATTCTTGACCAATTGTCTTGCTGGTTGAAGACTATTGCATGATGGTCCCAGCAACAGTTGTAAAACAGAAAACTGTTGACTGACAGTACATAAACCAATCAGAATGGCTTATTTTGAATGACGATTGCATCAACCAATCAGATGATCTCAATTCTAAACTAATTTGCATAAGCGCTTTATTTGCTCTCCATAACTTACTGAGGTCCTTCTTAACCCTAGTTTAATTGAACACCTGCAGAACCAGCCACAGATAGTTGATAACAAGAGCATTCTTGACCAATTGTCTTGCTGGTTGAAGGCTATTGCATGATGGTCCCAGCAAAAGTTGTAAAATAGAAAACTGTTGACTGACAGTACATAAACCAATCAGAATGGCTTATTTTGAATGACAATTGCATCAACCAATCAGATGGTCTCAATTCTAAACTAATTTGCATAAGGGCTTTATTTACTCTCCATAACTTACTGAGGTCCTTCCTAAACCCCAGTTTAATTGAACACCTTCAGAACCAGCCACAGATAGTGGATAACAAGAGCATTCTTGACCAATTGTCTTGCTGGTTGAAGACTATTGCATGATGGTCCCAGCAAAAGTTGTAAAATAGAAAACTGTTGACTGACAGTACATAAACCAATCAGAGTGGCTTATTTTGAATGACAATAGCATCAACCAATCAGATGATCTCAATTCTAAACTAATTTGCATAAGCGCTTTATTTGCTCTCCATAACTTACTGAGGTCCTTCCTAACCCTAGTTTAATTGAACACCTGCAGAACCAGCCACAGATAGTTGATAACAAGAGCATTCTTGACCAATTGTCTTGCTGGTTGAAGACTATTGCATGATGGTCCCAGCAAAAGTTGTAAAATAGAAAACTGTTGACTGACAGTAAATAAACCAATCAGAATGGCTTATTTTGAATGACAATTGCATCAACCAATCAGATGATCTCAATTCTAAACTAATTTGCATAAGCGCTTTATTTGCTCTCCATAACTTACTGAGGTCCTTCCTAACCCTAGTTTAATTGAACACCTGCAGAACCAGCCACAGATAGTGGATAACAAGAGCATTCTTGACCAATTGTCTTGCTGGTTGAAGACTATTGCATGATGGTCCCAGCAAAAGTTGTAAAATAGAAAACTGTTGACTGACAGTACATAAACCAATCAGAATGGCTTATTTTGAATGACAATTGCATCAACCAATCAGATGGTCTCAATTCTAAACTAATTTGCATAAGGGCTTTATTTACTCTCCATAACTTACTGAGGTCCTTCCTAAACCCTAGTTTAATTGAACACCTTCAGAACCAGCCACAGATAGTGGATAACAAGAGCATTCTTGACCAATTGTCTTGCTGGTTGAAGACTATTGCATGATGGTCCCAGCAAAAGTTGTAAAATAGAAAACTGTTGACTGACAGTACATAAACCAATCAGAGTGGCTTATTTTGAATGACAATAGCATCAACCAATCAGATGATCTCAATTCTAAACTAATTTGCATAAGCGCTTTATTTGCTCTCCATAACTTACTGAGGTCCTTCCTAACCCTAGTTTAATTGAACACCTGCAGAACCAGCCACAGATAGTTGATAACAAGAGCATTCTTGACCAATTGTCTTGCTGGTTGAAGGCTATTGCATGATGGTCCCAGCAAAAGTTGTAAAATAGAAAACTGTTGACTGACAGTACATAAACCAATCAGAATGGCTTATTTTGAATGACAATTGCATCAACCAATCAGATGGTCTCAATGCTAAACTAATTTGCATAAGGGCTTTATTTACTCTCCATAACTTACTGAGGTCCTTCCTAAGCCCTAGTTTAATTGAACACCTTCAGAACCAGCCACAGATAGTGGATAACAAGAGCATTCTTGACCAATTGACTTGCTGGTTGAAGACTATTGCATGATGGTCCCAGCAAAAGTTGTGAAATAGAAAACTGTTGACTGACATTATATAAACCAATCAGAATGGCTTATTGTGAATGACAATTGTATCAACCAATCAGATGGTCTCAATTCTAAACTAATTTTCATAATGGCTTTATTTGCTCTCCATAACTTACTGAGGTCCATCCTAACCCTAGTTTAATTGAACACCTGCAGAACCAGCCACAGATAGTGGATAACAAGAGCATTCTTGACCAATTGTCTTGCTGGTTGAAGACTATTGCATGATGGTCCCAGCAAAAGTTGTAAAATAGAAAACTGTTGACTGACAGTACATAAACCAATCAGAATGGCTTATTTTGAATGACAATTGCATCAACCAATCAGATGATCTCAATTCTAAACTAATTTTCATAATGGCTTTATTTGCTCTCCATAACTTACTGAGGTCCATCCTAACCCTAGTTTAATTGAACACCTGCAGAACCAGCCACAGATAGTTGATAAAAAGAGCATTCTTGACCAATTGTCTTGCTGGTTTAAGACTATTGCATGATGGTCCCAGCAAAAGTTGTGAAATAGAAAACTGTTGACTGACAGTACATAAACCAATCAGAATGGCTTATTTTGAATGACAATTGCATCAACCAATCAGATGATCTCAATTCTAAACTAATTTTCATAAGGGCTTTATTTACTCTCCATAACTTACTGAGGTCCTTCCTAAACCCTAGTTTAATTGAACACCTGCAGAACCGGCCACAGATAGTTGATAAAAAGAGCATTCTTGACCAATTGTCTTGCTGGTTTAAGACTATTGCATGATGGTCCCAGCAAAAGTTGTGAAATAGAAAACTGTTGACTGACATTATATAAACCAATCAGAATGGCTTATTGTGAATGACAATTGTATCAACCAATCAGATGATCTCAATTCTAAACTAATTTGCATAAGCGCTTTATTTGCTCTCCATAACTTACTGAGGTCCTTCCTAACCCTAGTTTAATTGAACACCTGCAGAACCAGCCACAGATAGTTGATAACAAGAGCATTCTTGACCAATTGTCTTGCTGGTTGAAGACTATTGCATGATGGTCCCAGCAAAAGTTGTAAAATAGAAAACTGTTGACTGACATTACATAAACCAATTAGAATGGCTTATTTTGAATGACAATTGTATCAACCAATCAGATGGCCTCAATCCTAAACTAATTTGCATAAGGGCTTTTTTTTACTCTCCATAACTTACTGAGGTCCTTCCTGCCCCTAGTTTAATTGAACACCTGCAGAACAAGCCACAGATAGTTGATAACAAGAGCATTCTTGACCAATTGTCTTGCTGGTTGAAGACTATTGCATGATGGTCCCAGCAACAGTTGTAAAACAGAAAACTGTTGACTGACAGTACATAAACCAATCAGAGTGGCTTATTTTGAATGACAATTGCATCAACCAATCAGATGATCTCAATTATAAACTAATTTGCATAATGGCTTTATATGCTCTCCATAACTTACTGAGGTCCTTCCTAACCCTAGTTTAATTGAACACCTTCAGAACCAGCCACAGATAGTGGATAACAAGAGCATTCTTGACCAATTGTCTTGCTGGTTGAAGACTATTGCATGATGGTCCCAGCAAAAGTTGTAAAACAGAAAACTGTTCACTGACATTACATAAATTAATCAGAATGGCTTATTTTGAATGACAAATGTATCAACCAATCAGATGGCCTCAATTCTAAACTAATTTGCATAATGGCTTTATTTGCTCTCCATAACTTACTGAGGTCCTTCCTAACCCTAGTTTAATTGAACACCTGCAGAACCAGCCACAGATAGTGGATAACAAGAGCATTCTTGACCAATTGTCTTGCTGGTTGAAGACTATTGCATGATGGTCCCAGCAAAAGTTGTAAAATAGAAAACTGTTGACTGACAGTACATAAACCAATCAGAGTGGCTTATTTTGAATGACAATTGCATCAACCAATCAGATGATCTCAATTCTAAACTAATTTGCATAAGCGCTTTATTTGCTCTCCATAACTTACTGAGGTCCTTCCTAAACCTAGTTTAATTGAACACCTTCAGAACCAGCCACAGATAGTGGATAACAAGAGCATTCTTGACCAATTGTCTTGCTGGTTGAAGACTATTGCATGATGGTCCCAGCAAAAGTTGTGAAATAGAAAACTGTTGACTGACATTATATAAACCAATCAGAATGGCTTATTGTGAATGACAATTGTATCAACCAATCAGATGGTCTCAATTCTAAACTAATTTTCATAATGGCTTTATTTGCTCTCCATAACTTACTGAGGTCCATCCTAACCCTAGTTTAATTGAACACCTGCAGAACCAGCCACAGATAGTTGATAACAAGAGCATTCTTGACCAATTGTCTTGCTGGTTGAAGACTATTGCATGATGGTCCCAGCAAAAGTTGTAAAATAGAAAACTGTTGACTGACATTACATAAACCAATTAGAATGGCTTATTTTGAATGACAATTGTATCAACCAATCAGATGGCCTCAATCCTAAACTAATTTGCATAAGGGCTTTTTTTTACTCTCCATAACTTACTGAGGTCCTTCCTGCCCCTAGTTTAATTGAACACCTGCAGAACAAGCCACAGATAGTTGATAACAAGAGCATTCTTGACCAATTGTCTTGCTGGTTGAAGACTATTGCATGATGGTCCCAGCAACAGTTGTAAAACAGAAAACTGTTGACTGACAGTACATAAACCAATCAGAGTGGCTTATTTTGAATGACAATTGCATCAACCAATCAGATGATCTCAATTATAAACTAATTTGCATAAGCGCTTTATTTGCTCTCCATAACTTACTGAGGTCCTTCCTAACCCTAGTTTAATTGAACACCTGCAGAACCAGCCACAGAAAGTTGATAACAAGAGCATTCTTGACCAATTGTCTTGCTGGTTGAAGACTATTGCATGATGGTCCCAGCAAAAGTTGTAAAATAGAAAACTGTTGACTGACAGTACATAAACCAATCAGAATGGCTTATTTTGAATGACAATTGCATCAACCAATCAGATGATCTCAATTCTAAACTAATTTGCA
Source organism: Crinia signifera (assembly GCF_055691185.1). Classification (NCBI taxonomy): domain Eukaryota; kingdom Metazoa; phylum Chordata; class Amphibia; order Anura; family Myobatrachidae; genus Crinia; species Crinia signifera. The sequence goes on along the minus strand of NC_139218.1, from coordinate 164,232,273 downwards.
TAAGCGCTTTATTTGCTCTCCATAACTTACTGAGGTCCTTCCTAACCCTAGTTTAATTGAACACCTGCAGAACCAGCCACAGATAGTTGATAACAAGAGCATTCTTGACCAATTGTCTTGCTGGTTGAAGACTATTGCATGATGGTCCCAGCAAAAGTTGTAAAATAGAAAACTGTTCACTGACATTACATAAATTAATCAGAATGGCTTATTTTGAATGACAATTGTATCAACCAATCAGATGGCCTCAATTCTAAACTAATTTGCATAATGGCTTTATATGCTCTCCATAACTTACTGAGGTCCTTCCTAACCCTAGTTTAATTGAACACCTTCAGAACCAGCCACAGATAGTGGATAACAAGAGCATTCTTGACCAATTGTCTTGCTGGTTGAAGACTATTGCATGATGGTCCCAGCAAAAGTTGTAAAACAGAAAACTGTTCACTGACATTACATAAATTAATCAGAATGGCTTATTTTGAATGACAAATGTATCAACCAATCAGATGGCCTCAATTCTAAACTAATTTGCATAATGGCTTTATTTGCTCTCCATAACTTACTGAGGTCCTTCCTAACCCTAGTTTAATTGAACACCTGCAGAACCAGCCACAGATAGTTGATAACAAGAGCATTCTTGACCAATTGTCTTGCTGGTTGAAGACTATTGCATGATGGTCCCAGCAAAAGTTGTAAAACAGAAAACTGTTCACTGACATTACATAAATTAATCAGAATGGCTTATTTTGAATGACAATTGCATCAACCAATCAGATGATCTCAATTCTAAACTAATTTGCATAAGCGCTTTATTTGCTCTCCATAACTTACTGAGGTCCTTCCTAACCCTAGTTTAATTGAACACCTGCAGAACCAGCCACAGATAGTTGATAACAAGAGCATTCTTGACCAATTGTCTTGCTGGTTGAAGACTATTGCATGATGGTCCCAGCAAAAGTTGTAAAATAGAAAACTGTTCACTGACATTACATAAATTAATCAGAATGGCTTATTTTGAATGACAATTGTATCAACCAATCAGATGGCCTCAATTCTAAACTAATTTGCATAATGGCTTTATATGCTCTCCATAACTTACTGAGGTCCTTCCTAACCCTAGTTTAATTGAACACCTTCAGAACCAGCCACAGATAGTGGATAACAAGAGCATTCTTGACCAATTGTCTTGCTGGTTGAAGACTATTGCATGATGGTCCCAGCAAAAGTTGTGAAATAGAAAACTGTTGACTGACATTATATAAACCAATCAGAATGGCTTATTGTGAATGACAATTGTATCAACCAATCAGATGGTCTCAATTCTAAACTAATTTTCATAATGGCTTTATTTGCTCTCCATAACTTACTGAGGTCCATCCTAACCCTAGTTTAATTGAACACCTGCAGAACCAGCCACAGATAGTTGATAACAAGAGCATTCTTGACCAATTGTCTTGCTGGTTGAAGACTATTGCATGATGGTCCCAGCAAAAGTTGTAAAATAGAAAACTGTTGACTGACATTACATAAACCAATTAGAATGGCTTATTTTGAATGACAATTGTATCAACCAATCAGATGGCCTCAATCCTAAACTAATTTGCATAAGGGCTTTTTTTTACTCTCCATAACTTACTGAGGTCCTTCCTGCCCCTAGTTTAATTGAACACCTGCAGAACAAGCCACAGATAGTTGATAACAAGAGCATTCTTGACCAATTGTCTTGCTGGTTGAAGACTATTGCATGATGGTCCCAGCAACAGTTGTAAAACAGAAAACTGTTGACTGACAGTACATAAACCAATCAGAGTGGCTTATTTTGAATGACAATTGCATCAACCAATCAGATGATCTCAATTATAAACTAATTTGCATAAGCGCTTTATTTGCTCTCCATAACTTACTGAGGTCCTTCCTAACCCTAGTTTAATTGAACACCTGCAGAACCAGACACAGAAAGTTGATAACAAGAGCATTCTTGACCAATTGTCTTGCTGGTTGAAGACTATTGCATGATGGTCCCAGCAAAAGTTGTAAAATAGAAAACTGTTGACTGACAGTACATAAACCAATCAGAATGGCTTATTTTGAATGACAATTGCATCAACCAATCAGATGATCTCAATTCTAAACTAATTTGCATAAGCGCTTTATTTGCTCTCCATAACTTACTGAGGTCCTTCCTAACCCTAGTTTAATTGAACACCTGCAGAACCAGCCACAGATAGTTGATAACAAGAGCATTCTTGACCAATTGTCTTGCTGGTTGAAGACTATTGCATGATGGTCCCAGCAAAAGTTGTAAAATAGAAAACTGTTCACTGACATTACATAAATTAATCAGAATGGCTTATTTTGAATGACAATTGTATCAACCAATCAGATGGCCTCAATTCTAAACTAATTTGCATAATGGCTTTATATGCTCTCCATAACTTACTGAGGTCCTTCCTAACCCTAGTTTAATTGAACACCTTCAGAACCAGCCACAGATAGTGGATAACAAGAGCATTCTTGACCAATTGTCTTGCTGGTTGAAGACTATTGCATGATGGTCCCAGCAAAAGTTGTAAAACAGAAAACTGTTCACTGACATTACATAAATTAATCAGAATGGCTTATTTTGAATGACAAATGTATCAACCAATCAGATGGCCTCAATTCTAAACTAATTTGCATAATGGCTTTATTTGCTCTCCATAACTTACTGAGGTCCTTCCTAACCCTAGTTTAATTGAACACCTGCAGAACCAGCCACAGATAGTGGATAACAAGAGCATTCTTGACCAATTGTCTTGCTGGTTGAAGACTATTGCATGATGGTCCCAGCAAAAGTTGTAAAATAGAAAACTGTTGACTGACAGTACATAAACCAATCAGAGTGGCTTATTTTGAATGACAATTGCATCAACCAATCAGATGATCTCAATTCTAAACTAATTTGCATAAGCGCTTTATTTGCTCTCCATAACTTACTGAGGTCCTTCCTAAACCTAGTTTAATTGAACACCTTCAGAACCAGCCACAGATAGTGGATAACAAGAGCATTCTTGACCAATTGTCTTGCTGGTTGAAGACTATTGCATGATGGTCCCAGCAAAAGTTGTGAAATAGAAAACTGTTGACTGACATTATATAAACCAATCAGAATGGCTTATTGTGAATGACAATTGTATCAACCAATCAGATGGTCTCAATTCTAAACTAATTTTCATAATGGCTTTATTTGCTCTCCATAACTTACTGAGGTCCATCCTAACCCTAGTTTAATTGAACACCTGCAGAACCAGCCACAGATAGTGGATAACAAGAGCATTCTTGACCAATTGTCTTGCTGGTTGAAGACTATTGCATGATGGTCCCAGCAAAAGTTGTAAAATAGAAAACTGTTGACTGACAGTACATAAACCAATCAGAATGGCTTATTTTGAATGACAATTGCATCAACCAATCAGATGATCTCAATTCTAAACTAATTTTCATAATGGCTTTATTTGCTCTCCATAACTTACTGAGGTCCATCCTAACCCTAGTTTAATTGAACACCTGCAGAACCAGCCACAGATAGTTGATAAAAAGAGCATTCTTGACCAATTGTCTTGCTGGTTTAAGACTATTGCATGATGGTCCCAGCAAAAGTTGTGAAATAGAAAACTGTTGACTGACATTATATAAACCAATCAGAATGGCTTATTGTGAATGACAATTGTATCAACCAATCAGATGGTCTCAATTCTAAACTAATTTGCATAAGGGCTTTTTTTTACTCTCCATAACTTACTGAGGTCCTTCCTGCCCCTAGTTTAATTGAACACCTGCAGAACAAGCCACAGATAGTTGATAACAAGAGCATTCTTGACCAATTGTCTTGCTGGTTGAAGACTATTGCATGATGGTCCCAGCAACAGTTGTAAAACAGAAAACTGTTGACTGACAGTACATAAACCAATCAGAGTGGCTTATTTTGAATGACAATTGCATCAACCAATCAGATGATCTCAATTATAAACTAATTTGCATAAGCGCTTTATTTGCTCTCCATAACTTACTGAGGTCCTTCCTAACCCTAGTTTAATTGAACACCTGCAGAACCAGCCACAGAAAGTTGATAACAAGAGCATTCTTGACCAATTGTCTTGCTGGTTGAAGACTATTGCATGATGGTCCCAGCAAAAGTTGTAAAATAGAAAACTGTTGACTGACAGTACATAAACCAATCAGAATGGCTTATTTTGAATGACAATTGCATCAACCAATCAGATGATCTCAATTCTAAACTAATTTGCATAAGCGCTTTATTTGCTCTCCATAACTTACTGAGGTCCTTCCTAACCCTAGTTTAATTGAACACCTGCAGAACCAGCCACAGATAGTTGATAACAAGAGCATTCTTGACCAATTGTCTTGCTGGTTGAAGACTATTGCATGATGGTCCCAGCAAAAGTTGTAAAATAGAAAACTGTTCACTGACATTACATAAATTAATCAGAATGGCTTATTTTGAATGACAATTGTATCAACCAATCAGATGGCCTCAATTCTAAACTAATTTGCATAATGGCTTTATATGCTCTCCATAACTTACTGAGGTCCTTCCTAACCCTAGTTTAATTGAACACCTTCAGAACCAGCCACAGATAGTGGATAACAAGAGCATTCTTGACCAATTGTCTTGCTGGTTGAAGACTATTGCATGATGGTCCCAGCAAAAGTTGTAAAACAGAAAACTGTTCACTGACATTACATAAATTAATCAGAATGGCTTATTTTGAATGACAAATGTATCAACCAATCAGATGGCCTCAATTCTAAACTAATTTGCATAATGGCTTTATTTGCTCTCCATAACTTACTGAGGTCCTTCCTAACCCTAGTTTAATTGAACACCTGCAGAACCAGCCACAGATAGTGGATAACAAGAGCATTCTTGACCAATTGTCTTGCTGGTTGAAGACTATTGCATGATGGTCCCAGCAAAAGTTGTAAAATAGAAAACTGTTGACTGACAGTACATAAACCAATCAGAGTGGCTTATTTTGAATGACAATTGCATCAACCAATCAGATGATCTCAATTCTAAACTAATTTGCATAAGCGCTTTATTTGCTCTCCATAACTTACTGAGGTCCTTCCTAAACCTAGTTTAATTGAACACCTTCAGAACCAGCCACAGATAGTGGATAACAAGAGCATTCTTGACCAATTGTCTTGCTGGTTGAAGACTATTGCATGATGGTCCCAGCAAAAGTTGTGAAATAGAAAACTGTTGACTGACATTATATAAACCAATCAGAATGGCTTATTGTGAATGACAATTGTATCAACCAATCAGATGGTCTCAATTCTAAACTAATTTTCATAATGGCTTTATTTGCTCTCCATAACTTACTGAGGTCCATCCTAACCCTAGTTTAATTGAACACCTGCAGAACCAGCCACAGATAGTGGATAACAAGAGCATTCTTGACCAATTGTCTTGCTGGTTGAAGACTATTGCATGATGGTCCCAGCAAAAGTTGTAAAATAGAAAACTGTTGACTGACAGTACATAAACCAATCAGAATGGCTTATTTTGAATGACAATTGCATCAACCAATCAGATGATCTCAATTCTAAACTAATTTTCATAATGGCTTTATTTGCTCTCCATAACTTACTGAGGTCCATCCTAACCCTAGTTTAATTGAACACCTGCAGAACCAGCCACAGATAGTTGATAAAAAGAGCATTCTTGACCAATTGTCTTGCTGGTTTAAGACTATTGCATGATGGTCCCAGCAAAAGTTGTGAAATAGAAAACTGTTGACTGACATTATATAAACCAATCAGAATGGCTTATTGTGAATGACAATTGTATCAACCAATCAGATGGTCTCAATTCTAAACTAATTTGCATAAACGCTTTATTTGCTCTCCATAACTTACTGAGGTCCTTCCTAACCCTAGTTTAATTGAACACCTGCAGAACCAGCCACAGATAGTTGATAACAAGAGCATTCTTGACCAATTGTCTTGCTGGTTGAAGACTATTGCATGATGGTCCCAGCAAAAGTTGTAAAATAGAAAACTGTTGACTGACATTACATAAACCAATTAGAATGGCTTATTTTGAATGACAATTGTATCAACCAATCAGATGACCTCAATCCTAAACTAATTTGCATAAGGGCTTTTTTTACTCTCCATAACTTACTGAGGTCCTTCCTGCCCCTAGTTTAATTGAACACCTGCAGAACAAGCCACAGATAGTTGATAACAAGAGCATTCTTGACCAATTGTCTTGCTGGTTGAAGACTATTGCATGATGGTCCCAGCAAAAGTTGTAAAATAGAAAACTGTTGACTGACAGTACATAAACCAATCAGAATGGCTTATTTTGAATGACAATTGCATCAACCAATCAGATGGTCTCAATTCTAAACTAATTTGCATAAGGGCTTTATTTACTCTCCATAACTTACTGAGGTCCTTAATAAACCCCAGTTTAATTGAACACCTTCAGAACCAGCCACAGATAGTGGATAACAAGAGCATTCTTGACCAATTGTCTTGCTGGTTGAAGACTATTGCATGATGGTCCCAGCAAAAGTTGTAAAATAGAAAACTGTTGACTGACAGTACATAAACCAATCAGAGTGGCTTATTTTGAATGACAATAGCATCAACCAATCAGATGATCTCAATTCTAAACTAATTTGCATAAGCGCTTTATTTGCTCTCCATAACTTACTGAGGTCCTTCCTCCCCCTAGTTTAATTGAACACCAGCAGAACAAGCCACAGATAGTTGATAACAAGAGCATTCTTGACCAATTGTCTTGCTGGTTGAAGACTATTGCATGATGGTCCCAGCAACAGTTGTAAAACAGAAAACTGTTGACTGACAGTACATAAACCAATCAGAATGGCTTATTTTGAATGACGATTGCATCAACCAATCAGATGATCTCAATTCTAAACTAATTTGCATAAGCGCTTTATTTGCTCTCCATAACTTACTGAGGTCCTTCTTAACCCTAGTTTAATTGAACACCTGCAGAACCAGCCACAGATAGTTGATAACAAGAGCATTCTTGACCAATTGTCTTGCTGGTTGAAGGCTATTGCATGATGGTCCCAGCAAAAGTTGTAAAATAGAAAACTGTTGACTGACAGTACATAAACCAATCAGAATGGCTTATTTTGAATGACAATTGCATCAACCAATCAGATGGTCTCAATTCTAAACTAATTTGCATAAGGGCTTTATTTACTCTCCATAACTTACTGAGGTCCTTCCTAAACCCCAGTTTAATTGAACACCTTCAGAACCAGCCACAGATAGTGGATAACAAGAGCATTCTTGACCAATTGTCTTGCTGGTTGAAGACTATTGCATGATGGTCCCAGCAAAAGTTGTAAAATAGAAAACTGTTGACTGACAGTACATAAACCAATCAGAGTGGCTTATTTTGAATGACAATAGCATCAACCAATCAGATGATCTCAATTCTAAACTAATTTGCATAAGCGCTTTATTTGCTCTCCATAACTTACTGAGGTCCTTCCTAACCCTAGTTTAATTGAACACCTGCAGAACCAGCCACAGATAGTTGATAACAAGAGCATTCTTGACCAATTGTCTTGCTGGTTGAAGACTATTGCATGATGGTCCCAGCAAAAGTTGTAAAATAGAAAACTGTTGACTGACAGTAAATAAACCAATCAGAATGGCTTATTTTGAATGACAATTGCATCAACCAATCAGATGATCTCAATTCTAAACTAATTTGCATAAGCGCTTTATTTGCTCTCCATAACTTACTGAGGTCCTTCCTAACCCTAGTTTAATTGAACACCTGCAGAACCAGCCACAGATAGTGGATAACAAGAGCATTCTTGACCAATTGTCTTGCTGGTTGAAGACTATTGCATGATGGTCCCAGCAAAAGTTGTAAAATAGAAAACTGTTGACTGACAGTACATAAACCAATCAGAATGGCTTATTTTGAATGACAATTGCATCAACCAATCAGATGGTCTCAATTCTAAACTAATTTGCATAAGGGCTTTATTTACTCTCCATAACTTACTGAGGTCCTTCCTAAACCCTAGTTTAATTGAACACCTTCAGAACCAGCCACAGATAGTGGATAACAAGAGCATTCTTGACCAATTGTCTTGCTGGTTGAAGACTATTGCATGATGGTCCCAGCAAAAGTTGTAAAATAGAAAACTGTTGACTGACAGTACATAAACCAATCAGAGTGGCTTATTTTGAATGACAATAGCATCAACCAATCAGATGATCTCAATTCTAAACTAATTTGCATAAGCGCTTTATTTGCTCTCCATAACTTACTGAGGTCCTTCCTAACCCTAGTTTAATTGAACACCTGCAGAACCAGCCACAGATAGTTGATAACAAGAGCATTCTTGACCAATTGTCTTGCTGGTTGAAGGCTATTGCATGATGGTCCCAGCAAAAGTTGTAAAATAGAAAACTGTTGACTGACAGTACATAAACCAATCAGAATGGCTTATTTTGAATGACAATTGCATCAACCAATCAGATGGTCTCAATGCTAAACTAATTTGCATAAGGGCTTTATTTACTCTCCATAACTTACTGAGGTCCTTCCTAAGCCCTAGTTTAATTGAACACCTTCAGAACCAGCCACAGATAGTGGATAACAAGAGCATTCTTGACCAATTGACTTGCTGGTTGAAGACTATTGCATGATGGTCCCAGCAAAAGTTGTAAAATAGAAAACTGTTGACTGACAGTACATAAACCAATCAGAATGGCTTATTTTGAATGACAATTGCATCAACCAATCAGATGGTCTCAATTCTAAACTAATTTGCATAAGGGCTTTATTTACTCTCCATAACTTACTGAGGTCCTTCCTAAACCCTAGTTTAATTGAACACCTTCAGAACCAGCCACAGATAGTGGATAACAAGAGCATTCTTGACCAATTGTCTTGCTGGTCAAAGACTATTGCATGATGGTCCCAGCAAAAGTTGTAAAATAGAAAACTGTTGACTGACAGTACATAAACCAATCAGAGTGGCTTATTTTGAATGACAATTGCATCAACCAATCAGATGATCTCAATTCTAAACTAATTTGCATAAGCGCTTTATTTGCTCTTCATAACTTACTGAGGTCCTTCCTAACCCTAGTTTAATTGAACACCTGCAGAACCAGCCACAGATAGTTGATAACAAGAGCATTCTTGACCAATTGTCTTGCTGGTTGAAGACTATTGCATGATGGTCCCAGCAAAAGTTGTAAAATAGAAAACTGTTGACTGACAGTACATAAACCAATCAGAATGGCTTATTTTGAATGACAATTGCATCAACCAATCAGATGGTCTCAATTCTAAACTAATTTGCATAAGGGCTTTATTTACTCTCCATAACTTACTGAGGTCCTTCCTAAACCCTAGTTTAATTGAACACCTTCAGAACCAGCCACAGATAGTGGATAACAAGAGCATTCTTGACCAATTGTCTTGCTGGTTGAAGACTATTGCATGATGGTCCCAGCAAAAGTTGTAAAATAGAAAACTGTTGACTGACAGTACATAAACCAATCAGAATGGCTTATTTTGAATGACAATTGCATCAACCAATCAGATGATCTCAATTCTAAACTAATTTTCATAATGGCTTTATTTGCTCTCCATAACTTACTGAGGTCCTTCCTAACCCTAGTTTAATTGAACACCTTCAGAACCAGCCACAGATAGTGGATAACAAGAGCATTCTTGACCAATTGTCTTGCTGGTTGAAGACTATTGCATGATGGTCCCAGCAAAAGTTGTAAAATAGAAAACTGTTGACTGACAGTACATACACCAATCAGAATGGCTTATTTTGAATGAAAATTGCATCAGCCAATCAGATGATCTCAATTCTAAACTAATTTTCATAATGGCTTTATTTGCTCTCCATAACTTACTGAGGTCCATCCTAACCCTAGTTTAATTGAACACCTGCAGAACCAGCCACAAATAGTTGATAAAAAGAGCATTCTTGACCAATTGTCTTGCTGGTTTAAGACTATTGCATGATGGTCCCAGCAAAAGTTGTGAAATAGAAAACTGTTGACTGACATTATATAAACCAATCAGAATGGCTTATTGTGAATGACAATTGTATCAACCAATCAGATGGTCTCAATTCTAAACTAATTTGCATAAGCGCTTTATTTGCTCTCCATAACTTACTGAGGTCCTTCCTAACCCTAGTTTAATTGAACACCTGCAGAACCAGCCACAGATAGTTGATAACAAGAGCATTCTTGACCAATTGTCTTGCTGGTTGAAGACTATTGCATGATGGTCCCAGCAAAAGTTGTAAAATAGAAAACTGTTGACTGACATTACATAAACCAATTAGAATGGCTTATTTTGAATGACAATTGTATCAACCAATCAGATGGCCTCAATCCTAAACTAATTTGCATAAGGGCTTTTTTTACACTCCATAACTTACTGAGGTCCTTCCTGCCCCTAGTTTAATTGAACACCTGCAGAACAAGCCACAGATAGTTGATAACAAGAGCATTCTTGACCAATTGTCTTGCTGGTTGAAGACTATTGCATGATGGTCCCAGCAACAGTTGTAAAACAGAAAACTGTTGACTGACAGTACATAAACCAATCAGAGTGGCTTATTTTGAATGACAATTGCATCAACCAATCAGATGATCTCAATTATAAACTAATTTGCATAAGCGCTCTATTTGCTCTCCATAACTTACTGAGGTCCTTCCTAACCCTAGTTTAATTGAACACCTGCAGAACCAGCAACAGATAGTTGATAACAAGAGCATTCTTGACCAATTGTCTTGCTGGTTGAAGACTATTGCATGATGGTCCCAGCAAAAGTTGTAAAATAGAAAACTGTTGACTGACAGTACATAAACCAATCAGAATGGCTTATTTTGAATGACAATTGCATCAACCAATCAGATGATCTCAATTCTAAACTAATTTGCATAAGCGCTTTATTTGCTCTCTATAACTTACTGAGGTCCTTCCTAACCCTAGTTTAATTGAACACCTGCAGAACCAGCCACAGATAGTTGATAACAAGAGCATTCTTGACCAATTGTCTTGCTGGTTGAAGACTATTGCATGATGGTCCCAGCAAAAGTTGTAAAATAGAAAACTGTTCACTGACATTACATAAACCAATCAGAATGGCTTATTTTGAATGACAATTGTATCAACCAATCAGATGGCCTCAATTCTAAACTAATTTGCATAATGGCTTTATTTGCTCTCCATAACTTACTTAGGTCCTTCCTGCCCCTAGTTTAATTGAACACCTTCAGAACAAGCCACAGATAGTTGATAACAAGAGCATTCTTGACCAATTGTCTTGCTGGTTGAAGACTATTGCATGATGGTCCCAGCAAAAGTTGTAAAATAGAAAACTGTTGACTGACAGTACATAAACCAATCAAAATGGCTTATTTTGAATGACAATTGTATCAACCAATCAGATGGCCTCAATTCTAAACTAATTTGCATAATGGCTTTATTTGCTCTCCATAACTTACTGAGGTCCTTCCTAACCCTAGTTTAATTGAACACCTTCAGAACCAGCCACAGATAGTGGATAACAAGAGCATTCTTGACCAATTGTCTTGCTGGTTGAAGACTATTGCATGATGGTCCCAGCAAAAGTTGTAAAATAGAAAACTGTTGACTGACAGTACATAAACCAATCAGAGTGGCTTATTTTGAATGACAATTGCATCAACCAATCAGATGATCTCAATTCTAAACTAATTTGCATAAGCGCTTTATTTGCTCTCCATAACTTACTGAGGTCCATCCTAACCCTAGTTTAATTGAACACCTGCAGAACCAGCCACAGATAGTTGATAAAAAGAGCATTCTTGACCAATTGTCTTGCTGGTTTAAGACTATTGCATGATGGTCCCAGCAAAAGTTGTGAAATAGAAAACTGTTGACTGACATTATATAAACCAATCAGAATGGCTTATTGTGAATGACAATTGTATCAACCAATCAGATGGTCTCAATTCTAAACTAATTTGCATAAGCGCTTTATTTGCTCTCCATAACTTACTGAGGTCCTTCCTAACCCTAGTTTAATTGAACACCTGCAGAACCAGCCACAGATAGTTGATAACAAGAGCATTCTTGACCAATTGTCTTGCTGGTTGAAGACTATTGCATGATGGTCCCAGCAAAAGTTGTAAAACAGAAAACTGTTGACTGACATTACATAAACCAATTAGAATGGCTTATTTTGAATGACAATTGTATAAACCAATCAGATGGTCTCAATTCTAAACTAATTTGCATAAGGGCTTTATTTACTCTCCATAACTTACTGAGGTCCTTCCTAATCCCTAGTTTAATTGAACACCTTCAGAACCAGCCACAGATAGTGGATAACAAGAGCATTCTTGACCAATTGTCTTGCTGGTTGAAGACTATTGCATGATGGTCCCAGCAAAAGTTGTAAAATAGAAAACTGTTCACTGACAGTACATAAACCAATCAGAATGGCTTATTTTGAATGACAATTGCATCAACCAATCAGATGATCTCAATTCTAAACTAATTTTCATAATGGCTTTATTTGCTCTCCATAACTTACTGAGGTCCATCCTAACCCTAGTTTAATTGAACACCTGCAGAACCAGCCACAGATAGTTGATAAAAAGAGCATTCTTGACCAATTGTCTTGCTGGTTTAAGACTATTGCATGATGGTCCGAGCAAAAGTTGTGAAATAGAAAACTGTTGACTGACATTATATAAACCAATCAGAATGGCTTATTGTGAATGACAATTGTATCAACCAATCAGATGGTCTCAATTCTAAACTAATTTGCATAAGCGCTTTATTTGCTCTCCATAACTTACTGAGGTCCTTCCTAACCCTAGTTTAATTGAACACCTGCAGAACCAGCCACAGATAGTTGATAACAAGAGCATTCTTGACCAATTGTCTTGCTGGTTGAAGACTATTGCATGATGGTCCCAGCAAAAGTTGTAAAATAGAAAACTGTTGACTGACATTACATAAACCAATTAGAATGGCTTATTTTGAATGACAATTGTATCAACCAATCAGATGGCCTCAATCCTAAACTAATTTGCATAAGGGCTTTTTTTTACTCTCCATAACTTACTGAGGTCCTTCCTGCCCCTAGTTTAATTGAACACCTGCAGAACAAGCCACAGATAGTTGATAACAAGAGCATTCTTGACCAATTGTCTTGCTGGTTGAAGACTATTGCATGATGGTCCCAGCAACAGTTGTAAAACAGAAAACTGTTGACTGACAGTACATAAACCAATCAGAATGGCTTATTTTGAATGACAATTGCATCAACCAATCAGATGATCTCAATTCTAAACTAATTTGCATAAGCGCTTTATTTGCTCTCCATAACTTACTGAGGTCCTTCCTAACCCTAGTTTAATTGAACACCTGCAGAACCAGCCACAGATAGTTGATAACAAGAGCATTCTTGACCAATTGTCTTGCTGGTTGAAGACTATTGCATGATGGTCCCAGCAACAGTTGTAAAACAGAAAACTGTTGACTGACAGTACATAAACCAATCAGAATGGCTTATTTTGAATGACAATTGCATCAACCAATCAGATGATCTCAATTCTAAACTAATTTGCATAAGCGCTTTATTTGCTCTCCATAACTTACTGAGGTCCTTCCTAACCCTAGTTTAATTGAACACCTGCAGAACCAGCCACAGATAGTTGATAACAAGAGCATTCTTGACCAATTGTCTTGCTGGTTGAAGACTATTGCATGATGGTCCCAGCAAAAGTTGTAAAATAGAAAACTGTTCACTGACAGTACATACACCAATCAGAATGGCTTATTTTGAATGAAAATTGCATCAGCCAATCAGATGATCTCAATTCTAAACTAATTTTCATAATGGCTTTATTTGCTCTCCATAACTTACTGAGGTCCTTCCTAACCCTAGTTTAATTGAACACCTTCAGAACCAGCCACAGATAGTGGATAACAAGAGCATTCTTGACCAATTGTCTTGCTGGTTGAAGACTATTGCATGATGGTCCCAGCAAAAGTTGTAAAATAGAAAACTGTTGACTGACAGTACATACACCAATCAGAATGGCTTATTTTGAATGAAAATTGCATCAGCCAATCAGATGATCTCAATTCTAAACTAATTTTCATAATGGCTTTATTTGCTCTCCATAACTTACTGAGGTCCATCCTAACCCTAGTTTAATTGAACACCTGCAGAACCAGCCACAAATAGTTGATAAAAAGAGCATTCTTGACCAATTGTCTTGCTGGTTTAAGACTATTGCATGATGGTCCCAGCAAAAGTTGTGAAATAGAAAACTGTTGACTGACATTATATAAACCAATCAGAATGGCTTATTGTGAATGACAATTGTATCAACCAATCAGATGGTCTCAATTCTAAACTAATTTGCATAAGCGCTTTATTTGCTCTCCATAACTTACTGAGGTCCTTCCTAACCCTAGTTTAATTGAACACCTGCAGAACCAGCCACAGATAGTTGATAACAAGAGCATTCTTGACCAATTGTCTTGCTGGTTGAAGACTATTGCATGATGGTCCCAGCAAAAGTTGTAAAATAGAAAACTGTTGACTGACATTACATAAACCAATTAGAATGGCTTATTTTGAATGACAATTGTATCAACCAATCAGATGGCCTCAATCCTAAACTAATTTGCATAAGGGCTTTTTTTACACTCCATAACTTACTGAGGTCCTTCCTGCCCCTAGTTTAATTGAACACCTGCAGAACAAGCCACAGATAGTTGATAACAAGAGCATTCTTGACCAATTGTCTTGCTGGTTGAAGACTATTGCATGATGGTCCCAGCAACAGTTGTAAAACAGAAAACTGTTGACTGACAGTACATAAACCAATCAGAGTGGCTTATTTTGAATGACAATTGCATCAACCAATCAGATGATCTCAATTATAAACTAATTTGCATAAGCGCTTTATTTGCTCTCCATAACTTACTGAGGTCCTTCCTAACCCTAGTTTAATTGAACACCTGCAGAACCAGCAACAGATAGTTGATAACAAGAGCATTCTTGACCAATTGTCTTGCTGGTTGAAGACTATTGCATGATGGTCCCAGCAAAAGTTGTAAAATAGAAAACTGTTGACTGACAGTACATAAACCAATCAGAATGGCTTATTTTGAATGACAATTGCATCAACCAATCAGATGATCTCAATTCTAAACTAATTTGCATAAGCGCTTTATTTGCTCTCTATAACTTACTGAGGTCCTTCCTAACCCTAGTTTAATTGAACACCTGCAGAACCAGCCACAGATAGTTGATAACAAGAGCATTCTTGACCAATTGTCTTGCTGGTTGAAGACTATTGCATGATGGTCCCAGCAAAAGTTGTAAAATAGAAAACTGTTCACTGACATTACATAAACCAATCAGAATGGCTTATTTTGAATGACAATTGTATCAACCAATCAGATGGCCTCAATTCTAAACTAATTTGCATAATGGCTTTATTTGCTCTCCATAACTTACTTAGGTCCTTCCTGCCCCTAGTTTAATTGAACACCTTCAGAACAAGCCACAGATAGTTGATAACAAGAGCATTCTTGACCAATTGTCTTGCTGGTTGAAGACTATTGCATGATGGTCCCAGCAAAAGTTGTAAAATAGAAAACTGTTGACTGACAGTACATAAACCAATCAAAATGGCTTATTTTGAATGACAATTGTATCAACCAATCAGATGGCCTCAATTCTAAACTAATTTGCATAATGGCTTTATTTGCTCTCCATAACTTACTGAGGTCCTTCCTAACCCTAGTTTAATTGAACACCTTCAGAACCAGCCACAGATAGTGGATAACAAGAGCATTCTTGACCAATTGTCTTGCTGGTTGAAGACTATTGCATGATGGTCCCAGCAAAAGTTGTAAAATAGAAAACTGTTGACTGACAGTACATAAACCAATCAGAGTGGCTTATTTTGAATGACAATTGCATCAACCAATCAGATGATCTCAATTCTAAACTAATTTGCATAAGCGCTTTATTTGCTCTCCATAACTTACTGAGGTCCTTCCTAACCCTAGTTTAATTGAACACCTGCAGAACCAGCCACAGATAGTTGATAACAAGAGCATTCTTGACCAATTGTCTTGCTGGTTGAAGACTATTGCATGATGGTCCCAGCAAAAGTTGTAAAATAGAAAACTGTTGACTGACAGTACATAAACCAATCAGAATGGCTTATTTTGAATGACAATTGCATCAACCAATCAGATGGTCTCAATTCTAAACTAATTTGCATAAGGGCTTTATTTACTCTCCATAACTTACTGAGGTCCTTCCTAAACCCTAGTTTAATTGAACACCTTCAGAACCAGCCACAGATAGTGGATAACAAGAGCATTCTTGACCAATTGTCTTGCTGGTTGAAGACTATTGCATGATGGTCCCAGCAAAAGTTGTAAAATAGAAAACTGTTGACTGACAGTACATAAACCAATCAGAATGGCTTATTTTGAATGACAATTGCATCAACCAATCAGATGATCTCAATTCTAAACTAATTTTCATAATGGCTTTATTTGCTCTCCATAACTTACTGAGGTCCATCCTAACCCTAGTTTAATTGAACACCTGCAGAACCAGCCACAGATAGTTGATAAAAAGAGCATTCTTGACCAATTGTCTTGCTGGTTTAAGACTATTGCATGATGGTCCCAGCAAAAGTTGTGAAATAGAAAACTGTTGACTGACATTATATAAACCAATCAGAATGGCTTATTGTGAATGACAATTGTATCAACCAATCAGATGGTCTCAATTCTAAACTAATTTGCATAAGCGCTTTATTTGCTCTCCATAACTTACTGAGGTCCTTCCTAACCCTAGTTTAATTGAACACCTGCAGAACCAGCCACAGATAGTTGATAACAAGAGCATTCTTGACCAATTGTCTTGCTGGTTGAAGACTATTGCATGATGGTCCCAGCAAAAGTTGTAAAACAGAAAACTGTTGACTGACATTACATAAACCAATTAGAATGGCTTATTTTGAATGACAATTGTATCAACCAATCAGATGGTCTCAATTCTAAACTAATTTGCATAAGGGCTTTATTTACTCTCCATAACTTACTGAGGTCCTTCCTAAACCCTAGTTTAATTGAACACCTTCAGAACCAGCCACAGATAGTGGATAACAAGAGCATTCTTGACCAATTGTCTTGCTGGTTGAAGACTATTGCATGATGGTCCCAGCAAAAGTTGTAAAATAGAAAACTGTTCACTGACAGTACATAAACTAATCAGAATGGCTTATTTTGAATGACAATTGCATCAACCAATCAGATGATCTCAATTCTAAACTAATTTTCATAATGGCTTTATTTGCTCTCCATAACTTACTGAGGTCCATCCTAACCCTAGTTTAATTGAACACCTGCAGAACCAGCCACAGATAGTTGATAAAAAGAGCATTCTTGACCAATTGTCTTGCTGGTTTAAGACTATTGCATGATGGTCCCAGCAAAAGTTGTGAAATAGAAAACTGTTGACTGACATTATATAAACCAATCAGAATGGCTTATTGTGAATGACAATTGTATCAACCAATCAGATGGTCTCAATTCTAAACTAATTTGCATAAGCGCTTTATTTGCTCTCCATAACTTACTGAGGTCCTTCCTAACCCTAGTTTAATTGAACACCTGCAGAACCAGCCACAGATAGTTGATAACAAGAGCATTCTTGACCAATTGTCTTGCTGGTTGAAGACTATTGCATGATGGTCCCAGCAAAAGTTGTAAAATAGAAAACTGTTGACTGACATTACATAAACCAATTAGAATGGCTTATTTTGAATGACAATTGTATCAACCAATCAGATGGCCTCAATCCTAAACTAATTTGCATAAGGGCTTTTTTTTACTCTCCATAACTTACTGAGGTCCTTCCTGCCCCTAGTTTAATTGAACACCTGCAGAACAAGCCACAGATAGTTGATAACAAGAGCATTCTTGACCAATTGTCTTGCTGGTTGAAGACTATTGCATGATGGTCCCAGCAACAGTTGTAAAACAGAAAACTGTTGACTGACAGTACATAAACCAATCAGAATGGCTTATTTTGAATGACAATTGCATCAACCAATCAGATGATCTCAATTCTAAACTAATTTGCATAAGCGCTTTATTTGCTCTCCATAACTTACTGAGGTCCTTCCTAACCCTAGTTTAATTGAACACCTGCAGAACCAGCCACAGATAGTTGATAACAAGAGCATTCTTGACCAATTGTCTTGCTGGTTGAAGACTATTGCATGATGGTCCCAGCAAAAGTTGTAAAATAGAAAACTGTTCACTGACATTACATAAATTAATCAGAATGGCTTATTTTGAATGACAATTGTATCAACCAATCAGATGGCCTCAATTCTAAACTAATTTGCATAATGGCTTTATTTGCTCTCCATAACTTACTGAGGTCCTTCCTAACCCTAGTTTAATTGAACACCTTCAGAACCAGCCACAGATAGTGGATAACAAGAGCATTCTTGACCAATTGTCTTGCTGGTTGAAGACTATTGCATGATGGTCCCAGCAAAAGTTGTAAAATAGAAAACTGTTGACTGACAGTACATACACCAATCAGAATGGCTTATTTTGAATGAAAATTGCATCAGCCAATCAGATGATCTCAATTCTAAACTAATTTTCATAATGGCTTTATTTGCTCTCCATAACTTACTGAGGTCCATCCTAACCCTAGTTTAATTGAACACCTGCAGAACCAGCCACAAATAGTTGATAAAAAGAGCATTCTTGACCAATTGTCTTGCTGGTTTAAGACTATTGCATGATGGTCCCAGCAAAAGTTGTGAAATAGAAAACTGTTGACTGACATTATATAAACCAATCAGAATGGCTTATTGTGAATGACAATTGTATCAACCAATCAGATGGTCTCAATTCTAAACTAATTTGCATAAGCGCTTTATTTGCTCTCCATAACTTACTGAGGTCCTTCCTAACCCTAGTTTAATTGAACACCTGCAGAACCAGCCACAGATAGTTGATAACAAGAGCATTCTTGACCAATTGTCTTGCTGGTTGAAGACTATTGCATGATGGTCCCAGCAAAAGTTGTAAAATAGAAAACTGTTGACTGACATTACATAAACCAATTAGAATGGCTTATTTTGAATGACAATTGTATCAACCAATCAGATGGCCTCAATCCTAAACTAATTTGCATAAGGGCTTTTTTTACACTCCATAACTTACTGAGGTCCTTCCTGCCCCTAGTTTAATTGAACACCTGCAGAACAAGCCACAGATAGTTGATAACAAGAGCATTCTTGACCAATTGTCTTGCTGGTTGAAGACTATTGCATGATGGTCCCAGCAACAGTTGTAAAACAGAAAACTGTTGACTGACAGTACATAAACCAATCAGAGTGGCTTATTTTGAATGACAATTGCATCAACCAATCAGATGATCTCAATTATAAACTAATTTGCATAAGCGCTTTATTTGCTCTCCATAACTTACTGAGGTCCTTCCTAACCCTAGTTTAATTGAACACCTGCAGAACCAGCAACAGATAGTTGATAACAAGAGCATTCTTGACCAATTGTCTTGCTGGTTGAAGACTATTGCATGATGGTCCCAGCAAAAGTTGTAAAATAGAAAACTGTTGACTGACAGTACATAAACCAATCAGAATGGCTTATTTTGAATGACAATTGCATCAACCAATCAGATGATCTCAATTCTAAACTAATTTGCATAAGCGCTTTATTTGCTCTCTATAACTTACTGAGGTCCTTCCTAACCCTAGTTTAATTGAACACCTGCAGAACCAGCCACAGATAGTTGATAACAAGAGCATTCTTGACCAATTGTCTTGCTGGTTGAAGACTATTGCATGATGGTCCCAGCAAAAGTTGTAAAATAGAAAACTGTTCACTGACATTACATAAACCAATCAGAATGGCTTATTTTGAATGACAATTGTATCAACCAATCAGATGGCCTCAATTCTAAACTAATTTGCATAATGGCTTTATTTGCTCTCCATAACTTACTTAGGTCCTTCCTGCCCCTAGTTTAATTGAACACCTTCAGAACAAGCCACAGATAGTTGATAACAAGAGCATTCTTGACCAATTGTCTTGCTGGTTGAAGACTATTGCATGATGGTCCCAGCAAAAGTTGTAAAATAGAAAACTGTTGACTGACAGTACATAAACCAATCAAAATGGCTTATTTTGAATGACAATTGTATCAACCAATCAGATGGCCTCAATTCTAAACTAATTTGCATAATGGCTTTATTTGCTCTCCATAACTTACTGAGGTCCTTCCTAACCCTAGTTTAATTGAACACCTTCAGAACCAGCCACAGATAGTGGATAACAAGAGCATTCTTGACCAATTGTCTTGCTGGTTGAAGACTATTGCATGATGGTCCCAGCAAAAGTTGTAAAATAGAAAACTGTTGACTGACAGTACATAAACCAATCAGAGTGGCTTATTTTGAATGACAATTGCATCAACCAATCAGATGATCTCAATTCTAAACTAATTTGCATAAGCGCTTTATTTGCTCTCCATAACTTACTGAGGTCCTTCCTAACCCTAGTTTAATTGAACACCTGCAGAACCAGCCACAGATAGTTGATAACAAGAGCATTCTTGACCAATTGTCTTGCTGGTTGAAGACTATTGCATGATGGTCCCAGCAAAAGTTGTAAAATAGAAAACTGTTGACTGACAGTACATAAACCAATCAGAATGGCTTATTTTGAATGACAATTGCATCAACCAATCAGATGGTCTCAATTCTAAACTAATTTGCATAAGGGCTTTATTTACTCTCCATAACTTACTGAGGTCCTTCCTAAACCCTAGTTTAATTGAACACCTTCAGAACCAGCCACAGATAGTGGATAACAAGAGCATTCTTGACCAATTGTCTTGCTGGTTGAAGACTATTGCATGATGGTCCCAGCAAAAGTTGTAAAATAGAAAACTGTTGACTGACAGTACATAAACCAATCAGAATGGCTTATTTTGAATGACAATTGCATCAACCGATCAGATGATCTCAATTCTAAACTAATTTTCATAATGGCTTTATTTGCTCTCCATAACTTACTGAGGTCCATCCTAACCCTAGTTTAATTGAACACCTGCAGAACCAGCCACAGATAGTTGATAAAAAGAGCATTCTTGACCAATTGTCTTGCTGGTTTAAGACTATTGCATGATGGTCCCAGCAAAAGTTGTGAAATAGAAAACTGTTGACTGACATTATATAAACCA
The DNA here is from genome assembly GCF_055691185.1 of Crinia signifera. NCBI lineage: Eukaryota > Metazoa > Chordata > Amphibia > Anura > Myobatrachidae > Crinia > Crinia signifera. Next base: position 164,210,890 of record NC_139218.1, on the reverse strand, counting down.
ATCAGAATGGCTTATTGTGAATGACAATTGTATCAACCAATCAGATGGTCTCAATTCTAAACTAATTTGCATAAGCGCTTTATTTGCTCTCCATAACTTACTGAGGTCCTTCCTAACCCTAGTTTAATTGAACACCTGCAGAACCAGCCACAGATAGTTGATAACAAGAGCATTCTTGACCAATTGTCTTGCTGGTTGAAGACTATTGCATGATGGTCCCAGCAAAAGTTGTAAAACAGAAAACTGTTGACTGACATTACATAAACCAATTAGAATGGCTTATTTTGAATGACAATTGTATCAACCAATCAGATGGTCTCAATTCTAAACTAATTTGCATAAGGGCTTTATTTACTCTCCATAACTTACTGAGGTCCTTCCTAAACCCTAGTTTAATTGAACACCTTCAGAACCAGCCACAGATAGTGGATAACAAGAGCATTCTTGACCAATTGTCTTGCTGGTTGAAGACTATTGCATGATGGTCCCAGCAAAAGTTGTAAAATAGAAAACTGTTCACTGACAGTACATAAACCAATCAGAATGGCTTATTTTGAATGACAATTGCATCAACCAATCAGATGATCTCAATTCTAAACTAATTTTCATAATGGCTTTATTTGCTCTCCATAACTTACTGAGGTCCATCCTAACCCTAGTTTAATTGAACACCTGCAGAACCAGCCACAGATAGTTGATAAAAAGAGCATTCTTGACCAATTGTCTTGCTGGTTTAAGACTATTGCATGATGGTCCCAGCAAAAGTTGTGAAATAGAAAACTGTTGACTGACATTATATAAACCAATCAGAATGGCTTATTGTGAATGACAATTGTATCAACCAATCAGATGGTCTCAATTCTAAACTAATTTGCATAAGCGCTTTATTTGCTCTCCATAACTTACTGAGGTCCTTCCTAACCCTAGTTTAATTGAACACCTGCAGAACCAGCCACAGATAGTTGATAACAAGAGCATTCTTGACCAATTGTCTTGCTGGTTGAAGACTATTGCATGATGGTCCCAGCAAAAGTTGTAAAATAGAAAACTGTTGACTGACATTACATAAACCAATTAGAATGGCTTATTTTGAATGACAATTGTATCAACCAATCAGATGGCCTCAATCCTAAACTAATTTGCATAAGGGCTTTTTTTTACTCTCCATAACTTACTGAGGTCCTTCCTGCCCCTAGTTTAATTGAACACCTGCAGAACAAGCCACAGATAGTTGATAACAAGAGCATTCTTGACCAATTGTCTTGCTGGTTGAAGACTATTGCATGATGGTCCCAGCAACAGTTGTAAAACAGAAAACTGTTGACTGACAGTACATAAACCAATCAGAATGGCTTATTTTGAATGACAATTGCATCAACCAATCAGATGATCTCAATTCTAAACTAATTTGCATAAGCGCTTTATTTGCTCTCCATAACTTACTGAGGTCCTTCCTAACCCTAGTTTAATTGAACACCTGCAGAACCAGCCACAGATAGTTGATAACAAGAGCATTCTTGACCAATTGTCTTGCTGGTTGAAGACTATTGCATGATGGTCCCAGCAAAAGTTGTAAAATAGAAAACTGTTCACTGACATTACATAAATTAATCAGAATGGCTTATTTTGAATGACAATTGTATCAACCAATCAGATGGCCTCAATTCTAAACTAATTTGCATAATGGCTTTATTTGCTCTCCATAACTTACTGAGGTCCTTCCTAACCCTAGTTTAATTGAACACCTTCAGAACCAGCCACAGATAGTGGATAACAAGAGCATTCTTGACCAATTGTCTTGCTGGTTGAAGACTATTGCATGATGGTCCCAGCAAAAGTTGTAAAACAGAAAACTGTTCACTGACATTACATAAATTAATCAGAATGGCTTATTTTGAATGACAATTGTATCAACCAATCAGATGGCCTCAATTATAAACTAATTTGCATAAGCGCTTTATTTGCTCTCCATAACTTACTGAGGTCCTTCCTAACCCTAGTTTAATTGAACACCTGCAGAACCAGCAACAGATAGTTGATAACAAGAGCATTCTTGACCAATTGTCTTGCTGGTTGAAGACTATTGCATGATGGTCCCAGCAAAAGTTGTAAAATAGAAAACTGTTGACTGACAGTACATAAACCAATCAGAATGGCTTATTTTGAATGACAATTGCATCAACCAATCAGATGATCTCAATTCTAAACTAATTTGCATAAGCGCTTTATTTGCTCTCTATAACTTACTGAGGTCCTTCCTAACCCTAGTTTAATTGAACACCTGCAGAACCAGCCACAGATAGTTGATAACAAGAGCATTCTTGACCAATTGTCTTGCTGGTTGAAGACTATTGCATGATGGTCCCAGCAAAAGTTGTAAAATAGAAAACTGTTCACTGACATTACATAAACCAATCAGAATGGCTTATTTTGAATGACAATTGTATCAACCAATCAGATGGCCTCAATTCTAAACTAATTTGCATAATGGCTTTATTTGCTCTCCATAACTTACTTAGGTCCTTCCTGCCCCTAGTTTAATTGAACACCTTCAGAACAAGCCACAGATAGTTGATAACAAGAGCATTCTTGACCAATTGTCTTGCTGGTTGAAGACTATTGCATGATGGTCCCAGCAAAAGTTGTAAAATAGAAAACTGTTGACTGACAGTACATAAACCAATCAAAATGGCTTATTTTGAATGACAATTGTATCAACCAATCAGATGGCCTCAATTCTAAACTAATTTGCATAATGGCTTTATTTGCTCTCCATAACTTACTGAGGTCCTTCCTAACCCTAGTTTAATTGAACACCTTCAGAACCAGCCACAGATAGTGGATAACAAGAGCATTCTTGACCAATTGTCTTGCTGGTTGAAGACTATTGCATGATGGTCCCAGCAAAAGTTGTAAAATAGAAAACTGTTGACTGACAGTACATAAACCAATCAGAATGGCTTATTTTGAATGACAATTGCATCAACCAATCAGATGGCCTCAATTCTAAACCAATTTGCATAAGGGCTTTTTTTACTCTCCATAACTTACTGAGGTCCTTCCTGCCCCTAGTTTAATTGAACACCTGCAGAACAAGCCACAGATAGTTGATAACAAGAGCATTCTTGACCAATTGTCTTGCTGGTTGAAGACTATTGCATGATGGTCCCAGCAAAAGTTGTAAAATAGAAAACTGTTGACTGACAGTACATAAACCAATCAGAATGGCTTATTTTGAATGACAATTGCATCAACCAATCAGATGATCTCAATTCTAAACTAATTTGCATAGGCGCTTTATTTGCTCTCCATAACTTACTGAGGTCCTTCCTAACCCTAGTTTAATTGAACACCTGCAGAACCAGCCACAGATAGTTGATAACAAGAGCATTCTTGACCAATTGTCTTGCTGGTTGAAGACTATTGCATGATGGTCCCAGCAAAAGTTGTAAAATAGAAAACTGTTGACTGACAGTACATAAACCAATCAGAATGGCTTATTTTGAATGACAATTGCATCAACAAATCAGATGGCCTCAATTCTAAACTAATTTGCATAAGGGCTTTTTTTACTCTCCATAACTTACTGAGGTCCTTCCTGCCCCTAGTTTAATTGAACACCTGCAGAACAAGCCACAGATAGTTGATAACAAGAGCATTCTTGACCAATTGTCTTGCTGGTTGAAGACTATTGCATGATGGTCCCAGCAAAAGTTGTAAAATAGAAAACTGTTGACTGACAGCACATAAACCAATCAGAATGGCTTATTTTGAATGACGATTGCATCAACCAATCAGATGGTCTCAATTCTAAACTAATTTGCATAAGGGCTTTATTTACTCTCCATAACTTACTGAGGTCCTTCCTAACCCTAGTTTAATTGAACACCTGTAGAACCAGCCACAGATAGTTGATAACAAGAGCATTCTTGACCAATTGTCTTGCTGGTTGAAGACTATTGCATGATGGTCCCAGCAAAAGTTGTAAAATAGAAAACTGTTGACTGACAGTACATAAACCAATCAGAATGGCTTATTTTGAATGACGATTGCATCAACCAATCAGATGGTCTCAATTCTAAACTAATTTGCATAAGGGCTTTATTTACTCTCCATAACTTACTGAGGTCCTTCCTAACCCTAGTTTAATTGAACACCTTCAGAAACAGCCACAGATAGTGGATAACAAGAGCATTCTTGACCAATTGTCTTGCTGGTTGAAGACTATTGCATGATGGTCCCAGCAAAAGTTGTAAAATAGAAAACTGTTGACTGACAGTACATACACCAATCAGAATGGCTTATTTTGAATGACAATTGCATCAACCAATCAGATGATCTCAATTCTAAACTAATTTGCATAGGCGCTTTATTTGCTCTCCATAACTTACTGAGGTCCTTCCTAACCCTAGTTTAATTGAACACCTGCAGAACCAGCCACAGATAGTTGATAACAAGAGCATTCTTGACCAATTGTCTTGCTGGTTGAAGACTATTGCATGATGGTCCCAGCAAAAGTTGTAAAATAGAAAACTGTTGACTGACAGTACATAAACCAATCAGAATGGCTTATTTTGAATGACAATTGCATCAACCAATCAGATGGCCTCAATTCTAAACTAATTTGCATAAGGGCTTTTTTTACTCTCCATAACTTACTGAGGTCCTTCCTGCCCCTAGTTTAATTGAACACCTGCAGAACAAGCCACAGATAGTTGATAACAAGAGCATTCTTGACCAATTGTCTTGCTGGTTGAAGACTATTGCATGATGGTCCCAGCAAAAGTTGTAAAATAGAAAACTGTTGACTGACAGCACATAAACCAATCAGAATGGCTTATTTTGAATGACGATTGCATCAACCAATCAGATGGTCTCAATTCTAAACTAATTTGCATAAGGGCTTTATTTACTCTCCATAACTTACTGAGGTCCTTCCTAACCCTAGTTTAATTGAACACCTGTAGAACCAGCCACAGATAGTTGATAACAAGAGCATTCTTGACCAATTGTCTTGCTGGTTGAAGACTATTGCATGATGGTCCCAGCAAAAGTTGTAAAATAGAAAACTGTTGACTGACAGTACATAAACCAATCAGAATGGCTTATTTTGAATGACGATTGCATCAACCAATCAGATGGTCTCAATTCTAAACTAATTTGCATAAGGGCTTTATTTACTCTCCATAACTTACTGAGGTCCTTCCTAACCCTAGTTTAATTGAACACCTTCAGAACCAGCCACAGATAGTGGATAACAAGAGCATTCTTGACCAATTGTCTTGCTGGTTGAAGACTATTGCATGATGGTCCCAGCAAAAGTTGTAAAATAGAAAACTGTTGACTGACAGTACATACACCAATCAGAATGGCTTATTTTGAATGACAATTGCATCAGCCAATCAGATGATCTCAATTCTAAACTAATTTTCATAATGGCTTTATTTGCTCTCCATAACTTACTGAGGTCCATCCTAACCCTAGTTTAATTGAACACCTGCAGAACCAGCCACAAATAGTTGATAAAAAGAGCATTCTTGACCAATTGTCTTGCTGGTTTAAGACTATTGCATGATGGTCCCAGCAAAAGTTGTGAAATAGAAAACTGTTGACTGACATTATATAAACCAATCAGAATGGCTTATTGTGAATGACAATTGTATCAACCAATCAGATGGTCTCAATTCTAAACTAATTTGCATAAGCGCTTTATTTGCTCTCCATAACTTACTGAGGTCCTTCCTAACCCTAGTTTAATTGAACACCTGCAGAACCAGCCACAGATAGTTGATAACAAGAGCATTCTTGACCAATTGTCTTGCTGGTTGAAGACTATTGCATGATGGTCCCAGCAAAAGTTGTAAAATAGAAAACTGTTGACTGACATTACATAAACCAATTAGAATGGCTTATTTTGAATGACAATTGTATCAACCAATCAGATGGCCTCAATCCTAAACTAATTTGAATAAGGGCTTTTTTTACACTCCATAACTTACTGAGGTCCTTCCTGCCCCTAGTTTAATTGAACACCTGCAGAACAAGCCACAGATAGTTGATAACAAGAGCATTCTTGACCAATTGTCTTGCTGGTTGAAGACTATTGCATGATGGTCCCAGCAAAAGTTGTAAAATAGAAAACTGTTGACTGACAGTACATAAACCAATCAGAATGGCTTATTTTGAATGACAATTGCATCAACCAATCAGATGGCCTCAATTCTAAACTAATTTGCATAAGGGCTTTTTTTACTCTCCATAACTTACTGAGGTCCTTCCTGCCCCTAGTTTAATTGAACACCTGCAGAACAAGCCACAGATAGTTGATAACAAGAGCATTCTTGACCAATTGTCTTGCTGGTTGAAGACTATTGCATGATGGTCCCAGCAAAAGTTGTAAAATAGAAAACTGTTGACTGACAGCACATAAACCAATCAGAATGGCTTATTTTGAATGACGATTGCATCAACCAATCAGATGGTCTCAATTCTAAACTAATTTGCATAATGGCTTTATTTTCTCTCCATAACTTACTGAGGTCCTTCCTAACCCTAGTTTAATTGAACACCTGCAGAACCAGCCACAGATAGTTGATAACAAGAGCATTCTTGACCAATTGTCTTGCTGGTTGAAGACTATTGCATGATGGTCCCAGCAAAAGTTGTAAAATAGAAAACTGTTGACTGACAGTACATAAACCAATCAGAATGGCTTATTTTGAATGACGATTGCATCAACCAATCAGATGGTCTCAATTCTAAACTAATTTGCATAAGGGCTTTATTTACTCTCCATAACTTACTGAGGTCCTTCCTAACCCTAGTTTAATTGAACACCTTCAGAACCAGCCACAGATAGTGGATAACAAGAGCATTCTTGACCAATTGTCTTGCTGGTTGAAGACTATTGCATGATGGTCCCAGCAAAAGTTGTAAAATAGAAAACTGTTGACTGACAGTACATACACCAATCAGAATGGCTTATTTTGAATGACAATTGCATCAGCCAATCAGATGATCTCAATTCTAAACTAATTTTCATAATGGCTTTATTTGCTCTCCATAACTTACTGAGGTCCATCCTAACCCTAGTTTAATTGAACACCTGCAGAACCAGCCACAAATAGTTGATAAAAAGAGCATTCTTGACCAATTGTCTTGCTGGTTTAAGACTATTGCATGATGGTCCCAGCAAAAGTTGTGAAATAGAAAACTGTTGACTGACATTATATAAACCAATCAGAATGGCTTATTGTGAATGACAATTGTATCAACCAATCAGATGGTCTCAATTCTAAACTAATTTGCATAAGCGCTTTATTTGCTCTCCATAACTTACTGAGGTCCTTCCTAACCCTAGTTTAATTGAACACCTGCAGAACCAGCCACAGATAGTTAATAACAAGAGCATTCTTGACCAATTGTCTTGCTGGTTGAAGACTATTGTATGATGGTCCCAGCAAAAGTTGTAAAATAGAAAACTGTTGACTGACATTACATAAACCAATTAGAATGGCTTATTTTGAATGACAATTGTATCAACCAATCAGATGGCCTCAATCCTAAACTAATTTGAATAAGGGCTTTTTTTACACTCCATAACTTACTGAGGTCCTTCCTGCCCCTAGTTTAATTGAACACCTGCAGAACAAGCCACAGATAGTTGATAACAAGAGCATTCTTGACCAATTGTCTTGCTGGTTGAAGACTATTGCATGATGGTCCCAGCAACAGTTGTAAAACAGAAAACTGTTGACTGACAGTACATAAACCAATCAGAGTGGCTTATTTTGAATGACAATTGCATCAACCAATCAGATGATCTCAATTATAAACTAATTTGCATAGGCGCTTTATTTGCTCTCCATAACTTACTGAGGTCCTTCCTAACCCTAGTTTAATTGAACACCTGCAGAACCAGCAACAGATAGTTGATAACAAGAGCATTCTTGACCAATTGTCTTGCTGGTTGAAGACTATTGCATGATGGTCCCAGCAAAAGTTGTAAAATAGAAAACTGTTGACTGACAGTACATAAACCAATCAGAATGGCTTATTTTGAATGACAATTGCATCAACCAATCAGATGATCTCAATTCTAAACTAATTTGCATAAGCGCTTTATTTGCTCTCTATAACTTACTGAGGTCCTTCCTAACCCTAGTTTAATTGAACACCTGCAGAACCAGCCACAGATAGTTGGTAACAAGAGCATTCTTGACCAATTGTCTTGCTGGTTGAAGACTATTGCATGATGGTCCCAGCAAAAGTTGTAAAATAGAAAACTGTTCACTGACATTACATAAACCAATCAGAATGGCTTATTTTGAATGACAATTGTATCAACCAATCAGATGGCCTCAATTCTAAACTAATTTGCATAATGGCTTTATTTGCTCTCCATAACTTACTTAGGTCCTTCCTGCCCCTAGTTTAATTGAACACCTTCAGAACAAGCCACAGATAGTTGATAACAAGAGCATTCTTGACCAATTGTCTTGCTGGTTGAAGACTATTGCATGATGGTCCCAGCAAAAGTTGTAAAATAGAAAACTGTTGACTGACAGTACATAAACCAATCAAAATGGCTTATTTTGAATGACAATTGTATCAACCAATCAGATGGCCTCAATTCTAAACTAATTTGCATAATGGCTTTATTTGCTCTCCATAACTTACTGAGGTCCTTCCTAACCCTAGTTTAATTGAACACCTTCAGAACCAGCCACAGATAGTGGATAACAAGAGCATTCTTGACCAATTGTCTTGCTGGTTGAAGACTATTGCATGATGGTCCCAGCAAAAGTTGTAAAATAGAAAACTGTTGACTGACAGTACATAAACCAATCAGAGTGGCTTATTTTGAATGACAATTGCATCAACCAATCAGATGATCTCAATTCTAAACTAATTTGCATAAGCGCTTTATTTGCTCTCCATAACTTACTGAGGTCCTTCCTAACCCTAGTTTAATTGAACACCTGCAGAACCAGCCACAGATAGTGGATAACAAGAGCATTCTTGACCAATTGTCTTGCTGGTTGAAGACTATTGCATGATGGTCCCAGCAAAAGTTGTAAAATAGAAAACTGTTGACTGACAGTACATAAACCAATCAGAATGGCTTATTTTGAATGACAATTGCATCAACCAATCAGATGGCCTCAATTCTAAACTAATTTGCATAAGGGCTTTTTTTACTCTCCATAACTTACTTAGGTCATTCCTGCCCCTAGTTTAATTGAACACCTGCAGAACAAGCCACAGATAGTTGATAACAAGAGCATTCTTGACCAATTGTCTTGCTGGTTGAAGACTATTGCATGATGGTCCCAGCAAAAGTTGTAAAATAGAAAACTGTTGACTGACAGTACATAAACCAATCAGAGTGGCTTATTTTGAATGACAATTGCATCAACCAATCAGATGGTCTCAATTCTAAACTAATTTGCATAATGGCTTTATTTGCTCTCCATAACTTACTGAGGTCCTTCCTAACCCTAGTTTAATTGAACACCTTCAGAACCAGCCACAGATAGTGGATAACAAGAGCATTCTTGACCAATTGTCTTGCTGGTTGAAGACTATTGCATGATGGTCCCAGCAAAAGTTGTAAAATAGAAAACTGTTGACTGACAGTACATAAACCAATCAGAGTGGCTTATTTTGAATGACAATTGCATCAACCAATCAGATGATCTCAATTCTAAACTAATTTGCATAAGCGCTTTATTTGCTCTCCATAACTTACTGAGGTCCTTCCTAACCCTAGTTTAATTGAACACCTGCAGAACCAGCCACAGATAGTTGATAACAAGAGCATTCTTGACCAATTGTCTTGCTGGTTGAAGACTATTGCATGATGGTCCCAGCAAAAGTTGTAAAATAGAGAACTGTTGACTGACAGTACATAAACCAATCAGAATGGCTTATTTTGAATGACAATTGCATCAACCAATCAGATGGCCTCAATTCTAAACTAATTTGCATAAGGGCTTTTTTTACTCTCCATAACTTACTTAGGTCATTCCTGCCCCTAGTTTAATTGAACACCTGCAGAACAAGCCACAGATAGTTGATAACAAGAGCATTCTTGACCAATTGTCTTGCTGGTTGAAGACTATTGCATGATGGTCCCAGCAAAAGTTGTAAAATAGAAAACTGTTGACTGACAGTACATAAACCAATCAGAGTGGCTTATTTTGAATGACAATTGCATCAACCAATCAGATGGTCTCAATTCTAAACTAATTTGCATAAGCGCTTTATTTGCTCTCCATAGCTTACTGAGGTCCTTCCTGCCCATAGTTTAATTGAACACCTGCAGAACAAGCCACAGATAGTTGATAACAAGAGCATTCTTGACCAATTGTCTTGCTGGTTGAAGACTATTGCATGATGGTCCCAGCAACAGTTGTAAAACAGAAAACTGTTGACTGACAGTACATAAACCAATCAGAGTGGCTTATTTTGAATGACAATTGCATCAACCAATCAGATGATCTCAATTGTAAACTAATTTGCATAAGCGCTTTATTTGCTCTCCATAACTTACTGAGGTCCTTCCTGCCCCTAGTTTAATTGAACACCTGCAGAACAAGCCACAGATAGTTGATAACAAGAGCATTCTTGACCAATTGTCTTGCTGGTTGAAGACTATTGCATGATGGTCCCAGCAACAGTTGTAAAACAGAAAACTGTTGACTGACAGTACATAAACCAATCAGAGTGGCTTATTTTGAATGACAATTGCATCAACCAATCAGATGATCTCAATTATAAACTAATTTGCATAAGCGCTTTATTTGCTCTCCATAACTTACTGAGGTCCTTCCTAACCCTAGTTTAATTGAACACCTGCAGAACAAGCCACAGATAGTTGATAACAAGAGCATTCTTGACCAATTGTCTTGCTGGTTGAAGACTATTGCATGATGGTCCCAGCAACAGTTGTAAAACAGAAAACTGTTGACTGACAGTACATAAACCAATCAGAGTGGCTTATTTTGAATGACAATTGCATCAACCAATCAGATGATCTCAATTATAAACTAATTTGCATAAGCGCTTTATTTGCTCTCCATAACTTACTGAGGTCCTTCCTAACCCTAGTATAATTGAACACCTGCAGAACCAGCCACAGATAGTTGATAACAAGAGCATTCTTGACCAATTGTCTTGCTGGTTGAAGACTATTGCATGATGGTCCCAGCAAAAGTTGTAAAATAGAAAACTGTTGACTGACAGCACATAAACCAATCAGAATGGCTTATTTTGAATGACGATTGCATCAACCAATCAGATGGTCTCAATTCTAAACTAATTTGCATAATGGCTTTATTTTCTCTCCATAACTTACTGAGGTCCTTCCTAACCCTAGTTTAATTGAACACCTGCAGAACCAGCCACAGATAGTTGATAACAAGAGCATTCTTGACCAATTGTCTTGCTGGTTAAAGACTATTGCATGATGGTCCCAGCAAAAGTTGTAAATAGAAAACTGTTGACTGACAGTACATAAACCAATCAGAATGGCTTATTTTGAATGACGATTGCATCAACCAATCAGATGGTCTCAATTCTAAACTAATTTGCATAAGGGCTTTATTTACTCTCCATAACTTACTGAGGTCCTTCCTAACCCTAGTTTAATTGAACACCTTCAGAACCAGCCACAGATAGTGGATAACAAGAGCATTCTTGACCAATTGTCTTGCTGGTTGAAGACTATTGCATGATGGTCCCAGCAAAAGTTGTAAAATAGAAAACTGTTGACTGACAGTACATACACCAATCAGAATGGCTTATTTTGAATGACAATTGCATCAGCCAATCAGATGATCTCAATTCTAAACTAATTTTCATAATGGCTTTATTTGCTCTCCATAACTTACTGAGGTCCATCCTAACCCTAGTTTAATTGAACACCTGCAGAACCAGCCACAAATAGTTGATAAAAAGAGCATTCTTGACCAATTGTCTTGCTGGTTTAAGACTATTGCATGATGGTCCCAGCAAAAGTTGTGAAATAGAAAACTGTTGACTGGCATTATATAAACCAATCAGAATGGCTTATTGTGAATGACAATTGTATCAACCAATCAGATGGTCTCAATTCTAAACTAATTTGCATAAGCGCTTTATTTGCTCTCCATAACTTACTGAGGTCCTTCCTAACCCTAGTTTAATTGAACACCTGCAGAACCAGCCACAGATAGTTAATAACAAGAGCATTCTTGACCAATTGTCTTGCTGGTTGAAGACTATTGTATGATGGTCCCAGCAAAAGTTTTAAAATAGAAAACTGTTGACTGACATTACATAAACCAATTAGAATGGCTTATTTTGAATGACAATTGTATCAACCAATCAGATGGCCTCAATCCTAAACTAATTTGAATAAGGGCTTTTTTTACACTCCATAACTTACTGAGGTCCTTCCTGCCCCTAGTTTAATTGAACACCTGCAGAACAAGCCACAGATAGTTGATAACAAGAGCATTCTTGACCAATTGTCTTGCTGGTTGAAGACTATTGCATGATGGTCCCAGCAACAGTTGTAAAACAGAAAACTGTTGACTGACAGTACATAAACCAATCAGAGTGGCTTATTTTGAATGACAATTGCATCAACCAATCAGATGATCTCAATTCTAAACTAATTTGCATAAGCACTTTATTTGCTCTCTATAACTTACTGAGGTCCTTCCTAACCCTAGTTTAATTGAACACCTGCAGAACCAGCCACAGATAGTTGGTAACAAGAGCATTCTTGACCAATTGTCTTGCTGGTTGAAGACTATTGCATGATGGTCCCAGCAAAAGTTGTAAAATAGAAAACTGTTCACTGACATTACATAAACCAATCAGAATGGCTTATTTTGAATGACAATTGTATCAACCAATCAGATGGCCTCAATTCTAAACTAATTTGCATAATGGCTTTATTTGCTCTCCATAACTTACTTAGGTCCTTCCTGCCCCTAGTTTAATTGAACACCTTCAGAACAAGCCACAGATAGTTGATAACAAGAGCATTCTTGACCAATTGTCTTGCTGATTGTCTTGCTGGTTGAAGACTATTGCATGATGGTCCCAGCAACAGTTGTAAAACAGAAAACTGTTGACTGACAGTACATAAACCAATCAGAGTGGCTTATTTTGAATGACAATTGCATCAACCAATCAGATGATCTCAATTATAAACTAATTTGCATAAGCGCTTTATTTGCTCTCCATAACTTACTGAGGTCCTTCCTGCCCCTAGTTTAATTGAACAACTGCAGAACAAGCCACAGATAGTTGATAACAAGAGCATTCTTGACCAATTGTCTTGCTGGTTGAAGACTATTGCATGATGGTCCCAGCAACAGTTGTAAAACAGAAAACTGTTGACTGACAGTACATAAACCAATCAGAGTGGCTTATTTTGAATGACAATTGCATCAACCAATCAGATGATCTCAATTATAAACTAATTTGCATAAGCGCTTTATTTGCTCTCCATAACTTACTGAGGTCCTTCCTAACCCTAGTTTAATTGAACACCTGCAGAACAAGCCACAGATAGTTGATAACAAGAGCATTCTTGACCAATTGTCTTGCTGGTTGAAGACTATTGCATGATGGTCCCAGCAACAGTTGTAAAACAGAAAACTGTTGACTGACAGTACATAAACCAATCAGAGTGGCTTATTTTGAATGACAATTGCATCAACCAATCAGATGATCTCAATTATAAACTAATTTGCATAAGCGCTTTATTTGCTCTCCATAACTTACTGAGGTCCTTCCTAACCCTAGTATAATTGAACACCTGCAGAACCAGCCACAGATAGTTGATAACAAGAGCATTCTTGACCAATTGTCTTGCTGGTTGAAGACTATTGCATGATGGTCCCAGCAAAAGTTGTAAAATAGAAAACTGTTGACTGACAGTACATAAACCAATCAGAATGGCTTATTTTGAATGACAATTGCATCAACCAATCAGATGATCTCAATTCTAAACTAATTTGCATAATGGCTTTATTTGCTCTCCATAACTTACTGAGGTCAATCCTAACCCTAGTTTAATTGAACACCTGCAGAACCAGCCACAGGTAGTTGATAAAAAGAGCATTCTTGACCAATTGTCTTGCTGGTTGAAGACTATTGCATGATGGTCCCAGCAAAAGTTGTAAAATAGAAAACTGTTGACTGACAGTACATAAACCAATCAGAATGGCTTATTTTGAATGACAATTGCATCAACCAATCAGATGGCCTCAATTCTAAACTAATTTGCATAAGGGATTTTTTTACTCTCCATAACTTACTTAGGTCCTTCCTGCCCTTAGTTTAATTGAACACCTGCAGAACAAGCCACAGATAGTTGATAACAAGAGCATTCTTGACCAATTGTCTTGCTGGTTGAAGACTATTGCATGATGGTCCCAGCAAAAGTTGTAAAATAGAAAACTGTTGACTGACAGTACATAAACCAATCAGAGTGGCTTATTTTGAATGACAATTGCATCAACCAATCAGATGGTCTCAATTCTAAACTATTTTGCATAAGGGCTTTATTTACTCTCCATAACTTACTGAGGTCCTTCCTAAACCCTAGTTTAATTGAACACCTTCAGAACCAGCCACAGATAGTGGATAACAAGAGCATTCTTGACCAACCACACCCCGGCCTTCTGGCTAGGGCCTCTTTTATTTATTTCTTTGATTTGCACTTTTGAGCACTTCACGTTTTTCGTTAGTTTGTCACGTTTTTTTGATTTGGGTAGTGCGGCTGTCCCTAACGGGCCTTCCGTTCCCCAAACGTGGCTGGGACTCTTCTCCTTTTGGGGAGAGTCCCGGTCCCCTCGAGGGCAACCCCGAGCCGCAAGGCGGAGGGAAGCCTAAGTCGGGTCTCTCCAAAGCACGGGCTGCGGATGACCCACCGTCCGAAACCCTTCCGGGGGTGGAGGAAAAGCGGGTCTCTCTAAGCTTCGGCGAAGAGGACCCACCGATCCCTTTTTTCCCTTCCTTGGCCTTATGGTTGAGGGGGGTTAGGGGAACCATGGGGCCTTTCTCCTTTGGGAGAGGGCCACACGTTTGTACGGCTGCCCCCTTTGCACGTGTTTAGGCACAGCACTGGTGGTGGTGGGAGCACACCTCGGGCTCCCTGAGTTTCTTCAAACTCATTGTCTTGCTGGTTGAAGACTTTTGCATGATGGTCCCAGCAAAAGTTGTAAAATAGAAAACTGTTGACTGACAGTACATAAACCAATCAGAGTGGCTTATTTTGAATGACAATTGCATCAACCAATCAGATGGTCTCAATTCTAAACTAATTTGCATAAGGGCTTTATTTACTCTCCATAACTTACTGAGGTCCTTCCTAACCCTAGTTTAATTGAACACCTGCAAAGCCAGCCACAGATAGTTGATAACAAGAGCATTCTTGAACAATTGTCTTGCTGGTTCAAGACTATTGCATGATGGTCCCAGCAAAAGTTGTAAAATAGAAAACTGTTGACTGACAGTACATAAACCAATCAGAGTGACTTATTTTGAATGACAATTGCATCAACCAATCAGATGATCTCAATTCTAAACTAATTTGCATAAGCGCTTTATTTGCTCTCCATAACTTACTGAGGTCCTTCCTGCCCCTAGTTTAATTGAACACCTGCAGAACAAGCCACAGATAGTTGATAACAAGAGCATTCTTGACCAATTGTCTTGCTGGATGAAGACTATTGCATGATGGTCCCAGCAACAGTTGTAAAACAGAAAACTGTTGACTGACAGTACATAAACCAATCAGAGTGGCTTATTTTGAATGACAATTGCATCAACCAATCAGATGATCTCAATTATAAACTAATTTGCATAAGCGCTTTATTTGCTCTCCATAACTTACTGAGGTCCTTCCAAACCCTAGTTTAATTGAACACCTGCAGAACCAGCCACAGATAGTTGATAACAAGAGCATTCTTGACCAATTGTCTTGCTGGTTGAAGACTATTGCATGATGGTCCCAGCAAAAGTTGTAAAATAGAAAACTGTTGACTGACAGTACATAAACCAATCAGAATGGCTTATTTTGAATGACAATTGCATCAACCAATCAGATGATCTCAATTCTAAACTAATTTGCATAAGCGCTTTATTTGCTCTCCATAACTTACTGAGGTCCTTCCTAACCCTAGTTTAATTGAACACCTTCAGAACCAGCCACAGATAGTGGATAACAAGAGCATTCTTGACCAATTGTCTTGCTGGATGAAGACTATTGCATGATGGTCCCAGCAACAGTTGTAAAACAGAAAACTGTTGACTGACAGTACATAAACCAATCAGAGTGGCTTATTTTGAATGACAATTGCATCAACCAATCAGATGATCTCAATTATAAACTAATTTGCATAAGCGCTTTATTTGCTCTCCATAACTTACTGAGGTCCTTCCTAACCCTAGTTTAATTGAACACCTGCAGAACCAGCCACAGATAGTTGATAACAAGAGCATTCTTGACCAATTGTCTTGCTGGTTGAAGACTATTGCATGATGGTCCCAGCAAAAGTTGTAAAATAGAAAACTGTTGACTGACAGTACATAAACCAATCAGAATGGCTTATTTTGAATGACAATTGCATCAACCAATCAGATGATCTCAATTCTAAACTAATTTGCATAAGCGCTTTATTTGCTCTCCATAACTTACTGAGGTCCTTCCTAACCCTAGTTTAATTGAACACCTTCAGAACCAGCCACAGATAGTGGATAACAAGAGCATTCTTGACCAATTGTCTTGCTGGTTGAAGACTATTGCATGATGGTCCCAGCAAAAGTTGTAAAATAGAAAACTGTTGACTGACAGTACATACACCAATCAGAATGGCTTATTTTGAATGACAATTGCATCAACCAATTAGATGATCTCAATTCTAAACTAATTTGCATAGGTGCTTTATTTGCTCTCCATAACTTACTGAGGTCCTTCCTAACCCTAGTTTAATTGAACACCTGCAGAACCAGCAACAGATAGTTGATAACAAGAGCATTTTTGACCAATTGTCTTGCTGGTTGAAGACTATTGCATGATGGTCCCAGCAAAAGTTGTAAAATAGAAAACTGTTGACTGACAGTACATAAACCAATCAGAATGGCTTATTTTGAATGACAATTGCATCAACCAATCAGATGGCCTCAATTCTAAACTAATTTGCATAAGGGCTTTTTTTACTCTCCATAACTTACTGAGGTCTTTCCTAACCCTAGTTTAATTGAACAACTGCAGAACAAGCCACAGATAGTTGATAACAAGAGCATTCTTGACCAATTGTCTTGCTGGTTGAAGACTATTGCATGATGGTCCCAGCAACAGTTGTAAAACAGAAAACTGTTGACTGACAGTACATAAACCAATCAGAGTGGCTTATTTTGAATGACAATTGCATCAACCAATCAGATGATCTCAATTATAAACTAATTTGCATAAGCGCTTTATTTGCTCTCCATAACTTACTGAGGTCCTTCCTAACCCTAGTTTAATTGAACACCTGCAGAACAAGCCACAGATAGTTGATAACAAGAGCATTCTTGACCAATTGTCTTGCTGGTTGAAGACTATTGCATGATGGTCCCAGCAACAGTTGTAAAACAGAAAACTGTTGACTGACAGTACATAAACCAATCAGAGTGGCTTATTTTGAATGACAATTGCATCAACCAATCAGATGATCTCAATTATAAACTAATTTGCATAAGCGCTTTATTTGCTCTCCATAACTTACTGAGGTCCTTCCTAACCCTAGTATAATTGAACACCTGCAGAACCAGCCACAGATAGTTGATAACAAGAGCATTCTTGACCAATTGTCTTGCTGGTTGAAGACTATTGCATGATGGTCCCAGCAAAAGTTGTAAAATAGAAAACTGTTGACTGACAGTACATAAACCAATCAGAATGGCTTATTTTGAATGACAATTGCATCAACCAATCAGATGATCTCAATTCTAAACTAATTTGCATAATGGCTTTATTTGCTCTCCATAACTTACTGAGGTCCATCCTAACCCTAGTTTAATTGAACACCTGCAGAACCAGCCACAGGTAGTTGATAAAAAGAGCATTCTTGACCAATTGTCTTGCTGGTTGAAGACTATTGCATGATGGTCCCAGCAAAAGTTGTAAAATAGAAAACTGTTGACTGACAGTACATAAACCAATCAGAATGGCTTATTTTGAATGACAATTGCATCAACCAATCAGATGGCCTCAATTCTAAACTAATTTGCATAAGGGATTTTTTTACTCTCCATAACTTACTTAGGTCCTTCCTGCCCTTAGTTTAATTGAACACCTGCAGAACAAGCCACAGATAGTTGATAACAAGAGCATTCTTGACCAATTGTCTTGCTGGTTGAAGACTATTGCATGATGGTCCCAGCAAAAGTTGTAAATTAGAAAACTGTTGACTGACAGTACATAAACCAATCAGAGTGGCTTATTTTGAATGACAATTGCATCAACCAATCAGATGGTCTCAATTCTAAACTATTTTGCATAAGGGCTTTATTTACTCTCCATAACTTACTGAGGTCCTTCCTAAACCCTAGTTTAATTGAACACCTTCAGAACCAGCCACAGATAGTGGATAACAAGAGCATTCTTGACCAACCCCACCCCGGCCTTCTGGCTAGGGCCTCTTTTATTTATTTCTTTGATTTGCACTTTTGAGCACTTCACGTTTTTCGTTAGTTTGTCACGTTTTTTTGATTTGGGTAGTGCGGCTGTCCCTAACGGGCCTTCCGTTCCCCAAACGTGGCTGGGACTCTTCTCCTTTTGGGGAGAGTCCCGGTCCCCTCGAGGGCAACCCCGAGCCGCAAGGCGGAGGGAAGCCTAAGTCGGGTCTCTCCAAAGCACGGGCTGCGGATGACCCACCGTCCGAAACCCTTCCGGGGGTGGAGGAAAAGCGGGTCTCTCTAAGCTTCGGCGAAGAGGACCCACCGATCCCTTTTTTCCCTTCCTTGGCCTTATGGTTGAGGGGGGTTAGGGGAACCATGGGGCCTTTCTCCTTTGGGAGAGGGCCACACGTTTGTACGGCTGCCCCCTTTGCACGTGTTTAGGCACAGCACTGGTGGTGGTGGGAGCACACCTCGGGCTCCCTGAGTTTCTTCAAACTCATTGTCTTGCTGGTTGAAGACTTTTGCATGATGGTCCCAGCAAAAGTTGTAAAATAGAAAACTGTTGACTGACAGTACATAAACCAATCAGAGTGGCTTATTTTGAATGACAATTGCATCAACCAATCAGATGGTCTCAATTCTAAACTAATTTGCATAAGGGCTTTATTTACTCTCCATAACTTACTGAGGTCCTTCCTAACCCTAGTTTAATTGAACACCTGCAAAGCCAGCCACAGATAGTTGATAACAAGAGCATTCTTGAACAATTGTCTTGCTGGTTCAAGACTATTGCATGATGGTCCCAGCAAAAGTTGTAAAATAGAAAACTGTTGACTGACAGTACATAAACCAATCAGAGTGACTTATTTTGAATGACAATTGCATCAACCAATCAGATGATCTCAATTCTAAACTAATTTGCATAAGCGCTTTATTTGCTCTCCATAACTTACTGAGGTCCTTCCTGCCCCTAGTTTAATTGAACACCTGCAGAACAAGCCACAGATAGTTGATAACAAGAGCATTCTTGACCAATTGTCTTGCTGGATGAAGACTATTGCATGATGGTCCCAGCAACAGTTGTAAAACAGAAAACTGTTGACTGACAGTACATAAACCAATCAGAGTGGCTTATTTTGAATGACAATTGCATCAACCAATCAGATGATCTCAATTATAAACTAATTTGCATAAGCGCTTTATTTGCTCTCCATAACTTACTGAGGTCCTTCCTAACCCTAGTTTAATTGAACACCTGCAGAACCAGCCACAGATAGTTGATAACAAGAGCATTCTTGACCAATTGTCTTGCTGGTTGAAGACTATTGCATGATGGTCCCAGCAAAAGTTGTAAAATAGAAAACTGTTGACTGACAGTACATAAACCAATCAGAATGGCTTATTTTGAATGACAATTGCATCAACCAATCAGATGATCTCAATTCTAAACTAATTTGCATAAGCGCTTTATTTGCTCTCCATAACTTACTGAGGTCCTTCCTAACCCTAGTTTAATTGAACACCTTCAGAACCAGCCACAGATAGTGGATAACAAGAGCATTCTTGACCAATTGTCTTGCTGGATGAAGACTATTGCATGATGGTCCCAGCAACAGTTGTAAAACAGAAAACTGTTGACTGACAGTACATAAACCAATCAGAGTGGCTTATTTTGAATGACAATTGCATCAACCAATCAGATGATCTCAATTATAAACTAATTTGCATAAGCGCTTTATTTGCTCTCCATAACTTACTGAGGTCCTTCCTAACCCTAGTTTAATTGAACACCTGCAGAACCAGCCACAGATAGTTGATAACAAGAGCATTCTTGACCAATTGTCTTGCTGGTTGAAGACTATTGCATGATGGTCCCAGCAAAAGTTGTAAAATAGAAAACTGTTGACTGACAGTACATAAACCAATCAGAATGGCTTATTTTGAATGACAATTGCATCAACCAATCAGATGATCTCAATTCTAAACTAATTTGCATAAGCGCTTTATTTGCTCTCCATAACTTACTGAGGTCCTTCCTAACCCTAGTTTAATTGAACACCTTCAGAACCAGCCACAGATAGTGGATAACAAGAGCATTCTTGACCAATTGTCTTGCTGGTTGAAGACTATTGCATGATGGTCCCAGCAAAAGTTGTAAAATAGAAAACTGTTGACTGACAGTACATACACCAATCAGAATGGCTTATTTTGAATGACAATTGCATCAACCAATTAGATGATCTCAATTCTAAACTAATTTGCATAGGTGCTTTATTTGCTCTCCATAACTTACTGAGGTCCTTCCTAACCCTAGTTTAATTGAACACCTGCAGAACCAGCAACAGATAGTTGATAACAAGAGCATTTTTGACCAATTGTCTTGCTGGTTGAAGACTATTGCATGATGGTCCCAGCAAAAGTTGTAAAATAGAAAACTGTTGACTGACAGTACATAAACCAATCAGAATGGCTTATTTTGAATGACAATTGCATCAACCAATCAGATGGCCTCAATTCTAAACTAATTTGCATAAGGGCTTTTTTTACTCTCCATAACTTACTGAGGTCTTTCCTAACCCTAGTTTAATTGAACACCTGCAGAACAAGCCACAGATAGTTGATAACAAGAGCATTCTTGACCAATTGTCTTGCTGGTTGAAGACTATTGCATGATGGTCCCAGCAAAAGTTGTAAAATAGAAAACTGTTGACTGACAGCACATAAACCAATCAGAATGGCTTATTTTGAATGACGATTGCATCAACCAATCAGATGGTCTCAATTCTAAACTAATTTGCATAAGGGCTTTATTTACTCTCCATAACTTACTGAGGTCCTTCCTAACCCTAGTTTAATTGAACACCTTCAGAACCAGCCACAGATAGTGGATAACAAGAGCATTCTTGACCAATTGTCTTGCTGGTTGAAGACTATTGCATGATGGTCCCAGCAAAAGTTGTAAAATAGAAAACTGTTGACTGACAGTACATACACCAATCAGAATGGCTTATTTTGAATGACAATTGCATCAGCCAATCAGATGATCTCAATTCTAAACTAATTTTCATAATGGCTTTATTTGCTCTCCATAACTTACTGAGGTCCATCCTAACCCTAGTTTAATTGAACACCTGCAGAACCAGCCACAAATAGTTGATAAAAAGAGCATTCTTGACCAATTGTCTTGCTGGTTTAAGACTATTGCATGATGGTCCCAGCAAAAGTTGTAAAATAGAAAACTGTTGACTGACATTATATAAACCAATCAGAATGGCTTATTGTGAATGACAATTGTATCAACCAATCAGATGGTCTCAATTCTAAACTAATTTGCATAAGCGCTTTATTTGCTCTCCATAACTTACTGAGGTCCTTCCTAACCCTAGTTTAATTGAACACCTGCAGAACCAGCCACAGATAGTTGATAACAAGAGCATTCTTGACCAATTGTCTTGCTGGTTGAAGACTATTGCATGATGGTCCCAGCAAAAGTTGTAAAATAGAAAACTGTTGACTGACATTACATAAACCAATTAGAATGGCTTATTTTGAATGACAATTGTATCAACCAATCAGATGGCCTCAATCCTAAACTAATTTGAATAAGGGCTTTTTTTACACTCCATAACTTACTGAGGTCCTTCCTGCCCCTAGTTTAATTGAACACCTGCAGAACAAGCCACAGATAGTTGATAACAAGAGCATTCTTGACCAATTGTCTTGCTGGTTGAAGACTATTGCATGATGGTCCCAGCAAAAGTTGTAAAATAGAAAACTGTTGACTGACAGTACATAAACCAATCAGAATGGCTTATTTTGAATGACAATTGCATCAACCAATCAGATGGCCTCAATTCTAAACTAATTTGCATAAGGGCTTTTTTTACTCTCCATAACTTACTGAGGTCCTTCCTGCCCCTAGTTTAATTGAACACCTGCAGAACAAGCCACAGATAGTTGATAACAAGAGCATTCTTGACCAATTGTCTTGCTGGTTGAAGACTATTGCATGATGGTCCCAGCAAAAGTTGTAAAATAGAAAACTGTTGACTGACAGCACATAAACCAATCAGAATGGCTTATTTTGAATGACGATTGCATCAACCAATCAGATGGTCTCAATTCTAAACTAATTTGCATAATGGCTTCATTTTCTCTCCATAACTTACTGAGGTCCTTCCTAACCCTAGTTTAATTGAACACCTGCAGAACCAGCCACAGATAGTTGATAACAAGAGCATTCTTGACCAATTGTCTTGCTGGTTGAAGACTATTGCATGATGGTCCCAGCAAAAGTTGTAAATAGAAAACTGTTGACTGACAGTACATAAACCAATCAGAATGGCTTATTTTGAATGACGATTGCATCAACCAATCAGATGGTCTCAATTCTAAACTAATTTGCATAAGGGCTTTATTTACTCTCCATAACTTACTGAGGTCCTTCCTAACCCTAGTTTAATTGAACACCTTCAGAACCAGCCACAGATAGTGGATAACAAGAGCATTCTTGACCAATTGTCTTGCTGGTTGAAGACTATTGCATGATGGTCCCAGCAAAAGTTGTAAAATAGAAAACTGTTGACTGACAGTACATACACCAATCAGAATGGCTTATTTTGAATGACAATTGCATCAGCCAATCAGATGATCTCAATTCTAAACTAATTTTCATAATGGCTTTATTTGCTCTCCATAACTTACTGAGGTCCATCCTAACCCTAGTTTAATTGAACACCTGCAGAACCAGCCACAAATAGTTGATAAAAAGAGCATTCTTGACCAATTGTCTTGCTGGTTTAAGACTATTGCATGATGGTCCCAGCAAAAGTTGTGAAATAGAAAACTGTTGACTGACATTATATAAACCAATCAGAATGGCTTATTGTGAATGACAATTGTATCAACCAATCAGATGGTCTCAATTCTAAACTAATTTGCATAAGCGCTTTATTTGCTCTCCATAACTTACTGAGGTCCTTCCTAACCCTAGTTTAATTGAACACCTGCAGAACCAGCCACAGATAGTTAATAACAAGAGCATTCTTGACCAATTGTCTTGCTGGTTGAAGACTATTGTATGATGGTCCCAGCAAAAGTTGTAAAATAGAAAACTGTTGACTGACATTACATAAACCAATTAGAATGGCTTATTTTGAATGACAATTGTATCAACCAATCAGATGGCCTCAATCCTAAACTAATTTGAATAAGGGCTTTTTTTACACTCCATAACTTACTGAGGTCCTTCCTGCCCCTAGTTTAATTGAACACCTGCAGAACAAGCCACAGATAGTTGATAACAAGAGCATTCTTGACCAATTGTCTTGCTGGTTGAAGACTATTGCATGATGGTCCCAGCAACAGTTGTAAAACAGAAAACTGTTGACTGACAGTACATAAACCAATCAGAGTGGCTTATTTTGAATGACAATTGCATCAACCAATCAGATGATCTCAATTCTAAACTAATTTGCATAAGCGCTTTATTTGCTCTCCATAACTTACTGAGGTCCTTCCTAACCCTAGTTTAATTGAACACCTGCAGAACCAGCCACAGATAGTGGATAACAAGAGCATTCTTGACCAATTGTCTTGCTGGTTGAAGACTATTGCATGATGGTCCCAGCAAAAGTTGTAAAATAGAAAACTGTTGACTGACAGTACATAAACCAATCAGAATGGCTTATTTTGAATGACAATTGCATCAACCAATCAGATGGCCTCAATTCTAAACTAATTTGCATAAGGGCTTTTTTTACTCTCCATAACTTACTTAGGTCATTCCTGCCCCTAGTTTAATTGAACACCTGCAGAACAAGCCACAGATAGTTGATAACAAGAGCATTCTTGACCAATTGTCTTGCTGGTTGAAGACTATTGCATGATGGTCCCAGCAACAGTTGTAAAACAGAAAACTGTTGACTGACAGTACATAAACCAATCAGAGTGGCTTATTTTGAATGACAATTGCATCAACCAATCAGATGATCTCAATTATAAACTAATTTGCATAAGCGCTTTATTTGCTCTCCATAACTTACTGAGGTCCTTCCTGCCCCTAGTTTAATTGAACACCTGCAGAACAAGCCACAGATAGTTGATAACAAGAGCATTCTTGACCAATTGTCTTGCTGGTTGAAGACTATTGCATGATGGTCCCAGCAACAGTTGTAAAACAGAAAACTGTTGACTGACAGTACATAAACCAATCAGAGTGGCTTATTTTGAATGACAATTGCATCAACCAATCAGATGATCTCAATTATAAACTAATTTGCATAAGCGCTTTATTTGCTCTCCATAACTTACTGAGGTCCTTCCTAACCCTAGTTTAATTGAACACCTGCAGAACAAGCCACAGATAGTTGATAACAAGAGCATTCTTGACCAATTGTCTTGCTGGTTGAAGACTATTGCATGATGGTCCCAGCAACAGTTGTAAAACAGAAAACTGTTGACTGACAGTACATAAACCAATCAGAGTGGCTTATTTTGAATGACAATTGCATCAACCAATCAGATGATCTCAATTATAAACTAATTTGCATAAGCGCTTTATTTGCTCTCCATAACTTACTGAGGTCCTTCCTAACCCTAGTTTAATTGAACACCTGCAGAACCAGCCACAGATAGTTGATAACAAGAGCATTCTTGACCAATTGTCTTGCTGGTTAAAGACTATTGCATGATGGTCCCAGCAAAAGTTGTAAAATAGAAAACTGTTGACTGACAGTACATAAACCAATCAGAATGGCTTATTTTGAATGACAATTGCATCAACCAATCAGATGGCCTCAATTCTAAACTAATTTGCATAAGGGCTTTTTTTACTCTCCATAACTTACTGAGGTCCTTCCTGCCCCTAGTTTAATTGAACACCTGCAGAACAAGCCACAGATAGTTGATAACAAGAGCATTCTTGACCAATTGTCTTGCTGGTTGAAGACTATTGCATGATGGTCCCAGCAAAAGTTGTAAAATAGAAAACTGTTGACTGACAGCACATAAACCAATCAGAATGGCTTATTTTGAATGACGATTGCATCAACCAATCAGATGGTCTCAATTCTAAACTAATTTGCATAAGGGCTTTATTTACTCTCCATAACTTACTGAGGTCCTTCCTAACCCTAGTTTAATTGAACACCTTCAGAACCAGCCACAGATAGTTGATAACAAGAGCATTCTTGACCAATTGTCTTGCTGGTTGAAGACTATTGCATGATGGTCCCAGCAAAAGTTGTAAAATAGAGAACTGTTGACTGACAGTACATAAACCAATCAGAATGGCTTATTTTGAATGACAATTGCATCAACCAATCAGATGGCCTCAATTCTAAACTAATTTGCATAAGGGCTTTTTTTACTCTCCATAACTTACTTAGGTCATTCCTGCCCCTAGTTTAATTGAACACCTGCAGAACAAGCCACAGATAGTTGATAACAAGAGCATTCTTGACCAATTGTCTTGCTGGTTGAAGACTATTGCATGATGGTCCCAGCAAAAGTTGTAAAATAGAAAACTGTTGACTGACAGTACATAAATCAATCAGAGTGGCTTATTTTGAATGACAATTGCATCAACCAATCAGATGGTCTCAATTCTAAACTAATTTGCATAAGCGCTTTATTTGCTCTCCATAACTTACTGAGGTCCTTCCTGCCCCTAGTTTAATTGAACACCTGCAGAACAAGCCACAGATAGTTGATAACAAGAGCATTCTTGACCAATTGTCTTGCTGGTTGAAGACTATTGCATGATGGTCCCAGCAACAGTTGTAAAACAGAAAACTGTTGACTGACAGTACATAAACCAATCAGAGTTGCTTATTTTGAATGACAATTGCATCAACCAATCAGATGATCTCAATTATAAACTAATTTGCATAAGCGCTTTATTTGCTCTCCATAACTTACTGAGGTCCTTCCTAACCCTAGTTTAATTGAACACCTGCAGAACAAGCCACAGATAGTTGATAACAAGAGCATTCTTGACCAATTGTCTTGCTGGTTGAAGACTATTGCATGATGGTCCCAGCAACAGTTGTAAAACAGAAAACTGTTGACTGACAGTACATAAACCAATCAGAGTGGCTTATTTTGAATGACAATTGCATCAACCAATCAGATGATCTCAATTATAAACTAATTTGCATAAGCGCTTTATTTGCTCTCCATAACTTACTGAGGTCCTTCCTAACCCTAGTTTAATTGAACACCTGCAGAACAAGCCACAGATAGTTGATAACAAGAGCATTCTTGACCAATTGTCTTGCTGGTTGAAGACTATTGCATGATGGTCCCAGCAACAGTTGTAAAACAGAAAACTGTTGACTGACAGTACATAAACCAATCAGAGTGGCTTATTTTGAATGACAATTGCATCAACCAATCAGATGATCTCAATTATAAACTAATTTGCATAAGCGCTTTATTTGCTCTCCATAACTTACTGAGGTCCTTCCTAACCCTAGTTTAATTGAACACCTGCAGAACCAGCCACAGATAGTTGATAACAAGAGCATTCTTGACCAATTGTCTTGCTGGTTAAAGACTATTGCATGATGGTCCCAGCAAAAGTTGTAAAATAGAAAACTGTTGACTGACAGTACATAAACCAATCAGAATGGCTTATTTTGAATGACAATTGCATCAACCAATCAGATGGCCTCAATTCTAAACTAATTTGCATAAGGGCTTTTTTTACTCTCCATAACTTACTGAGGTCCTTCCTGCCCCTAGTTTAATTGAACACCTGCAGAACAAGCCACAGATAGTTGATAACAAGAGCATTCTTGACCAATTGTCTTGCTGGTTGAAGACTATTGCATGATGGTCCCAGCAAAAGTTGTAAAATAGAAAACTGTTGACTGACAGCACATAAACCAATCAGAATGGCTTATTTTGAATGACGATTGCATCAACCAATCAGATGGTCTCAATTCTAAACTAATTTGCATAAGGGCTTTATTTACTCTCCATAACTTACTGAGGTCCTTCCTAACCCTAGTTTAATTGAACACCTTCAGAACCAGCCACAGATAGTTGATAACAAGAGCATTCTTGACCAATTGTCTTGCTGGTTGAAGACTATTGCATGATGGTCCCAGCAAAAGTTGTAAAATAGAGAACTGTTGACTGACAGTACATAAACCAATCAGAATGGCTTATTTTGAATGACAATTGCATCAACCAATCAGATGGCCTCAATTCTAAACTAATTTGCATAAGGGCTTTTTTTACTCTCCATAACTTACTGAGGTCCTTCCTGCCCCTAGTTTAATTGAACACCTGCAGAACAAGCCACAGATAGTTGATAACAAGAGCATTCTTGACCAATTGTCTTGCTGGTTGAAGACTATTGCATGATGGTCCCAGCAAAAGTTGTAAAATAGAAAACTGTTGACTGACAGCACATAAACCAATCAGAATGGCTTATTTTGAATGACGATTGCATCAACCAATCAGATGGTCTCAATTCTAAACTAATTTGCATAAGGGCTTTATTTACTCTCCATAACTTACTGAGGTCCTTCCTAACCCTAGTTTAATTGAACACCTTCAGAACCAGCCACAGATAGTTGATAACAAGAGCATTCTTGACCAATTGTCTTGCTGGTTGAAGACTATTGCATGATGGTCCCAGCAAAAGTTGTAAAATAGAGAACTGTTGACTGACAGTACATAAACCAATCAGAATGGCTTATTTTGAATGACAATTGCATCAACCAATCAGATGGCCTCAATTCTAAACTAATTTGCATAAGGGCTTTTTTTACTCTCCATAACTTACTTAGGTCATTCCTGCCCCTAGTTTAATTGAACACCTGCAGAACAAGCCACAGATAGTTGATAACAAGAGCATTCTTGACCAATTGTCTTGCTGGTTGAAGACTATTGCATGATGGTCCCAGCAAAAGTTGTAAAATAGAAAACTGTTGACTGACAGTACATAAATCAATCAGAGTGGCTTATTTTGAATGACAATTGCATCAACCAATCAGATGGTCTCAATTCTAAACTAATTTGCATAAGCGCTTTATTTGCTCTCCATAACTTACTGAGGTCCTTCCTGCCCCTAGTTTAATTGAACACCTGCAGAACAAGCCACAGATAGTTGATAACAAGAGCATTCTTGACCAATTGTCTTGCTGGTTGAAGACTATTGCATGATGGTCCCAGCAACAGTTGTAAAACAGAAAACTGTTGACTGACAGTACATAAACCAATCAGAGTTGCTTATTTTGAATGACAATTGCATCAACCAATCAGATGATCTCAATTATAAACTAATTTGCATAAGCGCTTTATTTGCTCTCCATAACTTACTGAGGTCCTTCCTAACCCTAGTTTAATTGAACACCTGCAGAACAAGCCACAGATAGTTGATAACAAGAGCATTCTTGACCAATTGTCTTGCTGGTTGAAGACTATTGCATGATGGTCCCAGCAACAGTTGTAAAACAGAAAACTGTTGACTGACAGTACATAAACCAATCAGAGTGGCTTATTTTGAATGACAATTGCATCAACCAATCAGATGATCTCAATTATAAACTAATTTGCATAAGCGCTTTATTTGCTCTCCATAACTTACTGAGGTCCTTCCTAACCCTAGTTTAATTGAACACCTGCAGAACAAGCCACAGATAGTTGATAACAAGAGCATTCTTGACCAATTGTCTTGCTGGTTGAAGACTATTGCATGATGGTCCCAGCAAC
The DNA here is from genome assembly GCF_055691185.1 of Crinia signifera. NCBI lineage: Eukaryota > Metazoa > Chordata > Amphibia > Anura > Myobatrachidae > Crinia > Crinia signifera. The sequence goes on along the minus strand of NC_139218.1, from coordinate 164,181,496 downwards.
AGTTGTAAAACAGAAAACTGTTGACTGACAGTACATAAACCAATCAGAGTGGCTTATTTTGAATGACAATTGCATCAACCAATCAGATGATCTCAATTATAAACTAATTTGCATAAGCGCTTTATTTGCTCTCCATAACTTACTGAGGTCCTTCCTAACCCTAGTTTAATTGAACACCTGCAGAACCAGCCACAGATAGTTGATAACAAGAGCATTCTTGACCAATTGTCTTGCTGGTTAAAGACTATTGCATGATGGTCCCAGCAAAAGTTGTAAAATAGAAAACTGTTGACTGACAGTACATAAACCAATCAGAATGGCTTATTTTGAATGACAATTGCATCAACCAATCAGATGGCCTCAATTCTAAACTAATTTGCATAAGGGCTTTTTTTACTCTCCATAACTTACTGAGGTCCTTCCTGCCCCTAGTTTAATTGAACACCTGCAGAACAAGCCACAGATAGTTGATAACAAGAGCATTCTTGACCAATTGTCTTGCTGGTTGAAGACTATTGCATGATGGTCCCAGCAAAAGTTGTAAAATAGAAAACTGTTGACTGACAGCACATAAACCAATCAGAATGGCTTATTTTGAATGACGATTGCATCAACCAATCAGATGGTCTCAATTCTAAACTAATTTGCATAAGGGCTTTATTTACTCTCCATAACTTACTGAGGTCCTTCCTAACCCTAGTTTAATTGAACACCTTCAGAACCAGCCACAGATAGTTGATAACAAGAGCATTCTTGACCAATTGTCTTGCTGGTTGAAGACTATTGCATGATGGTCCCAGCAAAAGTTGTAAAATAGAGAACTGTTGACTGACAGTACATAAACCAATCAGAATGGCTTATTTTGAATGACAATTGCATCAACCAATCAGATGGCCTCAATTCTAAACTAATTTGCATAAGGGCTTTTTTTACTCTCCATAACTTACTTAGGTCATTCCTGCCCCTAGTTTAATTGAACACCTGCAGAACAAGCCACAGATAGTTGATAACAAGAGCATTCTTGACCAATTGTCTTGCTGGTTGAAGACTATTGCATGATGGTCCCAGCAAAAGTTGTAAAATAGAAAACTGTTGACTGACAGTACATAAATCAATCAGAGTGGCTTATTTTGAATGACAATTGCATCAACCAATCAGATGGTCTCAATTCTAAACTAATTTGCATAAGCGCTTTATTTGCTCTCCATAACTTACTGAGGTCCTTCCTGCCCCTAGTTTAATTGAACACCTGCAGAACAAGCCACAGATAGTTGATAACAAGAGCATTCTTGACCAATTGTCTTGCTGGTTGAAGACTATTGCATGATGGTCCCAGCAACAGTTGTAAAACAGAAAACTGTTGACTGACAGTACATAAACCAATCAGAGTTGCTTATTTTGAATGACAATTGCATCAACCAATCAGATGGCCTCAATTCTAAACTAATTTGCATAAGGGCTTATTTTGAATGACGATTGCATCAACCAATCAGATGGTCTCAATTCTAAACTAATTTGCATAAGGGCTTTATTTACTCTCCATAACTTACTGAGGTCCTTCCTAACCCTAGTTTAATTGAACACCTTCAGAACCAGCCACAGATAGTGGATAACAAGAGCATTCTTGACCAATTGTCTTGCTGGTTGAAGACTATTGCATGATGGTCCCAGCAAAAGTTGTAAAATAGAAAACTGTTGACTGACAGTACATACACCAATCAGAATGGCTTATTTTGAATGACAATTGCATCAGCCAATCAGATGATCTCAATTCTAAACTAATTTTCATAATGGCTTTATTTGCTCTCCATAACTTACTGAGGTCCATCCTAACCCTAGTTTAATTGAACACCTGCAGAACCAGCCACAAATAGTTGATAAAAAGAGCATTCTTGACCAATTGTCTTGCTGGTTTAAGACTATTGCATGATGGTCCCAGCAAAAGTTGTGAAATAGAAAACTGTTGACTGACATTATATAAACCAATCAGAATGGCTTATTGTGAATGACAATTGTATCAACCAATCAGATGGTCTCAATTCTAAACTAATTTGCATAAGCGCTTTATTTGCTCTCCATAACTTACTGAGGTCCTTCCTAACCCTAGTTTAATTGAACACCTGCAGAACCAGCCACAGATAGTTGATAACAAGAGCATTCTTGACCAATTGTCTTGCTGGTTGAAGACTATTGCATGATGGTCCCAGCAAAAGTTGTAAAATAGAAAACTGTTGACTGACATTACATAAACCAATTAGAATGGCTTATTTTGAATGACAATTGTATCAACCAATCAGATGGCCTCAATCCTAAACTAATTTGAATAAGGGCTTTTTTTACACTCCATAACTTACTGAGGTCCTTCCTGCCCCTAGTTTAATTGAACACCTGCAGAACAAGCCACAGATAGTTGATAACAAGAGCATTCTTGACCAATTGTCTTGCTGGTTGAAGACTATTGCATGATGGTCCCAGCAACAGTTGTAAAACAGAAAACTGTTGACTGACAGTACATAAACCAATCAGAATGGCTTATTTTGAATGACAATTGCATCAACCAATCAGATGGCCTCAATTCTAAACTAATTTGCATAAGGGCTTTTTTTACTCTCCATAACTTACTGAGGTCCTTCCTGCCCCTAGTTTAATTGAACACCTGCAGAACAAGCCACAGATAGTTGATAACAAGAGCATTCTTGACCAATTGTCTTGCTGGTTGAAGACTATTGCATGATGGTCCCAGCAAAAGTTGTAAAATAGAAAACTGTTGACTGACAGCACATAAACCAATCAGAATGGCTTATTTTGAATGATGATTGCATCAACCAATCAGATGGTCTCAATTCTAAACTAATTTGCATAAGGGCTTTATTTTCTCTCCATAACTTACTGAGGTCCTTCCTAACCCTAGTTTAATTGAACACCTGCAGAACCAGCCACAGATAGTTGATAACAAGAGCATTCTTGACCAATTGTCTTGCTGGTTGAAGACTATTGCATGATGGTCCCAGCAAAAGTTGTAAAATAGAAAACTGTTGACTGACAGTACATAAACCAATCAGAATGGCTTATTTTGAATGACGATTGCATCAACCAATCAGATGGTCTCAATTCTAAACTAATTTGCATAAGGGCTTTATTTACTCTCCATAACTTACTGAGGTCCTTCCTAACCCTAGTTTAATTGAACACCTTCAGAACCAGCCACAGATAGTGGATAACAAGAGCATTCTTGACCAATTGTCTTGCTGGTTAAAGACTATTGCATGATGGTCCCAGCAAAAGTTGTAAAATAGAAAACTGTTGACTGACAGTACATACACCAATCAGAATGGCTTATTTTGAATGACAATTGCATCAGCCAATCAGATGATCTCAATTCTAAACTAATTTTCATAATGGCTTTATTTGCTCTCCATAACTTACTGAGGTCCATCCTAACCCTAGTTTAATTGAACACCTGCAGAACCAGCCACAAATAGTTGATAAAAAGAGCATTCTTGACCAATTGTCTTGCTGGTTTAAGGCTATTGCATGATGGTCCCAGCAAAAGTTGTGAAATAGAAAACTGTTGACTGACATTATATAAACCAATCAGAATGGCTTATTGTGAATGACTATTGTATCAACCAATCAGATGGTCTCAATTCTAAACTAATTTGCATAAGCGCTTTATTTGCTCTCCATAACTTACTGAGGTCCTTCCTAACCCTAGTTTAATTGAACACCTGCAGAACCAGCCACAGATAGTTGATAACAAGAGCATTCTTGACCAATTGTCTTGCTGGTTGAAGACTATTGTATGATGGTCCCAGCAAAAGTTGTAAAATAGAAAACTGTTGACTGACATTACATAAACCAATTAGAATGGCTTATTTTGAATGACAATTGTATCAACCAATCAGATGGCCTCAATCCTAAACTAATTTGAATAAGGGCTTTTTTTACACTCCATAACTTACTGAGGTCCTTCCTGCCCCTAGTTTAATTGAACACCTGCAGAACAAGCCACAGATAGTTGATAACAAGAGCATTCTTGACCAATTGTCTTGCTGGTTGAAGACTATTGCATGATGGTCCCAGCAACAGTTGTAAAACAGAAAACTGTTGACTGACAGTACATAAACCAATCAGAGTGGCTTATTTTGAATGACAATTGCATCAACCAATCAGATGATCTCAATTATAAACTAATTTGCATAAGCGCTTTATTTGCTCTCCATAACTTACTGAGGTCCTTCCTAACCCTAGTTTAATTGAACACCTGCAGAACCAGCAACAGATAGTTGGTAACAAGAGCATTCTTGACCAATTGTCTTGCTGGTTGAAGACTATTGCATGATGGTCCCAGCAAAAGTTGTAAAATAGAAAACTGTTCACTGACATTACATAAACCAATCAGAATGGCTTATTTTGAATGACAATTGCATCAACCAATCAGATGATCTCAATTCTAAACTAATTTGCATAAGCGCTTTATTTGCTCTCTATAACTTACTGAGGTCCTTCCTAACCCTAGTTTAATTGAACACCTGCAGAACCAGCCACAGATAGTTGGTAACAAGAGCATTCTTGACCAATTGTCTTGCTGGTTGAAGACTATTGCATGATGGTCCCAGCAAAAGTTGTAAAATAGAAAACTGTTCACTGACATTACATAAACCAATCAGAATGGCTTATTTTGAATGACAATTGTATCAACAAATCAGATGGCCTCAATTCTAAACTAATTTGCATAATGGCTTTATTTGCTCTCCATAACTTACTTAGGTCCTTCCTGCCCCTAGTTTAATTGAACACCTTCAGAACAAGCCACAGATAGTTGATAACAAGAGCATTCTTGACCAATTGTCTTGCTGGTTGAAGACTATTGCATGATGGTCCCAGCAAAAGTTGTAAAATAGAAAACTGTTGACTGACAGTACATAAACCAATCAAAATGGCTTATTTTGAATGACAATTGTATCAACCAATCAGATGGCCTCAATTCTAAACTAATTTGCATAATGGCTTTATTTGCTCTCCATAACTTACTGAGGTCCTTCCTAACCCTAGTTTAATTGAACACCTTCAGAACCAGCCACAGATAGTGGATAACAAGAGCATTCTTGACCAATTGTCTTGCTGGTTGAAGACTATTGCATGATGGTCCCAGCAAAAGTTGTAAAATAGAAAACTGTTGACTGACAGTACATAAACCAATCAGAGTGGCTTATTTTGAATGACAATTGCATCAACCAATCAGATGATCTCAATTCTAAACTAATTTGCATAAGCGCTTTATTTGCTCTCCATAACTTACTGAGGTCCTTCCTAACCCTAGTTTAATTGAACACCTGCAGAACCAGCCACAGATAGTGGATAACAAGAGCATTCTTGACCAATTGTCTTGCTGGTTGAAGACTATTGCATGATGGTCCCAGCAAAAGTTGTAAAATAGAAAACTGTTGACTGACAGTACATAAACCAATCAGAATGGCTTATTTTGAATGACAATTGCATCAACCAATCAGATGGCCTCAATTCTAAACTAATTTGCATAAGGGCTTTTTTTACTCTCCATAACTTACTTAGGTCATTCCTGCCCCTAGTTTAATTGAACACCTGCAGAACAAGCCACAGATAGTTGATAACAAGAGCATTCTTGACCAATTGTCTTGCTGGTTGAAGACTATTGCATGATAGTCCCAGCAAAAGTTGTAAAATAGAAAACTGTTGACTGACAGTACATAAACCAATCAGAGTGGCTTATTTTGAATGACAATTGCATCAACCAATCAGATGGTCTCAATTCTAAACTAATTTGCATAATGGCTTTATTTGCTCTCCATAACTTACTGAGGTCCTTCCTAACCCTAGTTTAATTGAACACCTTCAGAACCAGCCACAGATAGTGGATAACAAGAGCATTCTTGACCAATTGTCTTGCTGGTTGAAGACTATTGCATGATGGTCCCAGCAAAAGTTGTAAAATAGAAAACTGTTGACTGACAGTACATAAACCAATCAGAGTGGCTTATTTTGAATGACAATTGCATCAACCAATCAGATGATCTCAATTCTAAACTAATTTGCATAAGCGCTTTATTTGCTCTCCATAACTTACTGAGGTCCTTCCTAACCCTAGTTTAATTGAACACCTGCAGAACCAGCCACAGATAGTTGATAACAAGAGCATTCTTGACCAATTGTCTTGCTGGTTGAAGACTATTGCATGATGGTCCCAGCAAAAGTTGTAAAATAGAGAACTGTTGACTGACAGTACAGAAACCAATCAGAATGGCTTATTTTGAATGACAATTGCATCAACCAATCAGATGGCCTCAATTCTAAACTAATTTGCATAAGGGCTTTTTTTACTCTCCATAACTTACTTAGGTCATTCCTGCCCCTAGTTTAATTGAACACCTGCAGAACAAGCCACAGATAGTTGATAACAAGAGCATTCTTGACCAATTGTCTTGCTGGTTGAAGACTATTGCATGATGGTCCCAGCAAAAGTTGTAAAATAGAAAACTGTTGACTGACAGTACATAAACCAATCAGAGTGGCTTATTTTGAATGACAATTGCATCAACCAATCAGATAGTCTCAATTCTAAACTAATTTGCATAAGCGCTTTATTTGCTCTCCATAACTTACTGAGGTCCTTCCTGCCCCTAGTTTAATTGAACACCTGCAGAACAAGCCACAGATAGTTGATAACAAGAGCATTCTTGACCAATTGTCTTGCTGGTTGAAGACTATTGCATGATGGTCCCAGCAACAGTTGTAAAACAGAAAACTGTTGACTGACAGTACATAAACCAATCAGAGTGGCTTATTTTGAATGACAATTGCATCAACCAATCAGATGATCTCAACTCTAAACTAATTTGCATAAGGGCTTTATTTACTCTCCATAACTTACTGAGGTCCTTCCTAACCCTAGTTTAATTGAACACCTGCAGAGCCAGCCACAAATAGTTGATAACAAGAGCAATCATGACCAATTGTCTTGCTGGTTGAAGACTATTGCATGATGGTCCCAGCAAAAGTTGTAAAATAGAAAACTGTTGACTGACATTACATAAACCAATCAGAATGGCTTATTTTGAATGACAATTGTATCAACCAATCAGATGGTCTCAATTCTAAACTAATTTGCATAAGGGCTTTATTTACTCTCCATAACTTACTGAGGTCCTTCCTAACCCTAGTTTAATGGAACACCTGCAGAACCAGCCACAGATAGTGGATGAAAAGAGCATTCTTGAACAATTGTCTGGCTGGTTGAAGACTATTGCATGATGGTCCCAGCAAAAGTTGTAAAATAGAAAACTGTTGACTGACAGTACATAAACCAATCAGAGTGGCTTATTTTGAATGACAATTGCATCAACCAATCAGATGATCTCAATTCTAAACTAATTTGCATAAGCGCTTTATTTGCTTTCCATAACTTACTGAGGTCCTTCCTAACCCTAGTTTAATTGAACACCTGCAGAACCAGCCACAGATAGTTGATAACAAGAGCATTCTTGACCAATTGTCTTGCTGGTTGAAGACTATTGCATGATGGTCCCAGCAAAAGTTGTAAAATAGAAAACTGTTGACTGACAGTACATAAACCAATCAGAATGGCTTATTTTGAATGACAGTTGCATCAAGTAAGTTATGGAGAGCAAATAAATTCCTTATGCAAATTAGTTTGGAAATTAGACCATCTGATTGGTTGATGCAATTCTCATTAGGGATGGCCATCGACCATCGATGTTTTTAAACCATCGATGTGTTATGGTCGATGTTCAATAGTTTTGACATCGATGGGGGAGAACCAGATGGTTTCACACCATCAATGTCAAGTTAAAACTACTAGTTTTGTTTTGCTATTTCCTGGGACACGGAGCACAGCTCCACCCACGACACCAGTGAAGCCCCGCCCCCATATTCTGATTGGCCCACAGGCCAGTCAGTCAAATACAATGGATGACCACTGATATGTAACAACATCGATGGCAAAGACAACAATGGCCATCATTAATACTCATTCAAAACAATCCATTCCGATTGGTTTATGTACTGTCAGTCAACAGTTTTCAATTTTAATAATTTTGATGGGACCATCATGCAATAGTCTTCAACCAGGAAGCCACTTGGTCAAGAATACTCTTGTTATCAACCATATTTGGCTGGTTTTGTAGGTTTTCTATTAGACTAGGGTGAGGAAGGATCTAAGTAAGTTATGGAGAGCAAATAAATTCCTTATGCAAATAAGTTTGGAAATTAGACCATCTGATTGGTTGATGCAATTCTCATTAGGGATGGCCATCGGCCATCGATGTTTATAAACCATCGATGGGTTATGGTCGATGTTCAATAGTTATGACATCGATGGGGGAGAACCAGATGGTTTCACACCATCAATGTCAAGCTCAAACTACTAGTTTTGTTTTGCTATTTCCTGGGACACAGAGCATAGCTCCACCCACGACACCAGTGAAGCCCCGCCCCCATATTCTGATTGTACCACAGGCCAGTCAGTCAAATACAATGGATGACCACTGATATGTAACAACATCGATAGCAAAGGCAACAATGGCCATCATTAATACTCATTCAAAACAATCCATTCCGATTGGTTTATGCACTGTCAGTCAACAGTTTTCAATTTTACTACTTTTGATGGGACCATCATGCAATAGTCTTCATCCAGGAAGCCAATTGGTCAAGAATGTTCTTCTCATCAACCATCTTTGGCTGGTTTTATAGGTTTTCAATTAGACTAGGGTGAGGAAGGACCTAAGTAAGTTATGGAGAGCAAATAAATTCCTTATGCAAATTAGTTTGGAAATTAGAACATCTGATTGGCTGATGCAATTCTCATTAGCGATGGCCATCGACCATCGATGTTTGTAAACCATCGATGTGTTATGGTCGATGTTCAATAGTTTTGACATCGATGGGGGAGAACCAGATGGTTTCACACCATCAATGTCAAGCTGAAACTACTAGTTTTGTTTTGCAATTTCCTGGGACACGGAGCATAGCTCCACCCACGACACCAGTGAAGCCCCACCCCCATATTCTGATTGGCCCACAGGCTAGTCAGTCAAATACAATGGATGACACTGATATGTAAAAACATTGATGGCAAAGGCAACAATGGCCATCATTAATACTCATTCAAAACAATCCATTCCGATTGGTTTATGCACTGTCAGTCAACAGTTTTCAATTTTACTACTTTTGATGGGACCATCATGCAATAGTCATCAACCAGAAAGCCAATTGGTCAAGAATGTTCTTTTTATCAACCATCTTTGGCTGTTTTTTTTAGGTTTTCTATTAGACTAGGGTGAGGAAGGACCAAAGTAAGTTATGGAGAGCAAATAAATTCCTTACGCAAATTAGTTTGGAAATTAGACCATATGATTGTTTGATGCAATTCTCATTAGGGATGGCCATCCGCCATCGATGTTTATAAACCATCGATGGGTTAGGGTCGATGTTCAATAGTTTTTACATCGATGGGGGAGAACCAGATGGTTTCACACTATCAATGTCAAGCTCAAACTACTAGTTTTGTTTTGCTATTTCCTGGGACACGGAGGATAGCCCCACCCCCATATTCCGATTGGCCCAAAGGCCAGTCAGTGAAATACAATGGATGACCACTGATATGTAACAACATCGATTGCAAAGGCAACAATGGCCATCATTAATACTCATTCAAAACAATCCATTCCGATTGGTATATGTACTGTCAATCAACAGTTTTCAATTTTACTACTTTTGATGGGACCATCATGCAATAGTCTTCAACCAGGAAGCCAATTGGTCAAGAATGTTCTTCTCATCAACCATCTGTGGCTGGTCTTATAGGTTTTCAATTAGACTAGGGTGAGGAAGGACCGAAGTAAGTTATGGCGAGCAAATAAATTCCTTATGCAAATTAGTTTGGAAATTAGACCATCTGATTGGTTGATGCAATTCTCATTAGGGATGGCCATCGACCATCGATGTTTTTAAACCATCGATGTGTTATGGTCGATGTTCAATAGTTTTGACATCGATGGGGGAGAACCAGATGGTTTCACACGATCAATGTCAAGTTAAAACTACTAGTTTTGTTTTGCTATTTCCTGGTTGACGGAGCATAACTTCACCCACGACACCAGTGAAGCCCCACCCCCATATTCTGATTGGCCCACAGGCTAGTCAGTCAAATACAATGGATGACACTGATATGTAAAAACATTGATGGCAAAGGCAACAATGGCCATCATTAATACTCATTCAAAACAATCCATTCCGATTGGTTTATGCACTGTCAGTCAACAGTTTTCAATTTTACTACTTTTGATGGGACCATCATGCAATAGTCATCAACCAGAAAGCCAATTGGTCAAGAATGTTCTTTTTATCAACCATCTTTGGCTGGTTTTGTAGGTTTTCTATTAGACTAGGGTGAGGAAGGACCTAAGTAAGTTATGGAGAGCAAATAAATTCCTTATGCAAATTAGTTTGGAAATTAGACCATATGATTGTTTGATGCAATTCTCATTAGGGATGGTCATCGGCCATCGATGTTTGTAAACCATCGATGGGTTATGGTCGATGTTCAATAGTTTTGGCATCGATGGGGGAGAACCAGATGGTTTCACACCATCAATGTAAAGCTCAAACTACTAGTTTTGTTTTGCTATTTCCTGGGACACGGAGCACAGCTCCACCCACGACACCAGTGAAGCCCCGCCCCCATATTCTGATTGGCCCACAGGCCAGTCAGTCAAATACAATGGATGACCACTGATATGTAACAACATCGATGGCAAAGGCAACAATGGCCATCATTAATACTCATTCAAAACAATCCATTCCGATTGGTTTATGTACTGTCAGTCAACAGTTTTCAATTTTAATAATTTTGATGGGACCATCATGCAATAGTCTTCAACCAGGAAGCCACTTGGTCAAGAATATTCTTGTTATCAACCATCTTTGGCTGGTTTTGTAGGTTTTTTGTATTAGACTACGGTGAGGAAGGACCTAAGTAAGTTATGGAGAGCAAATAAATTCCTTATGCAAATTAGTTTGGAAATAAGACCATCTGATTGGTTGATGCAATTCTCATTAGGGATGGCCATCGACCATCGATGTTTATAAACCATCGATGGGTTATGGTCGATGTTCAATAGTTTTGGCATCGATGGGGGAGAACCAGATCGTTTCACACAATCAATGTCAAGCTGAAACTACTAGTTTTGTTTTGCTATTTCCTGGGACACGGAGGATAGCTCTACCCACGACACCAGTGAAGCCCCACCCCCATATTCTGATTGGCCCACAGGCCAGTCAGTGAAATACAATGGATGACCACTGATATGTAACAACATCGATGGCAAAGGCAACAATGGCCATCATTAATACTCATTCAAAACAATCCATTCCGATTGGTTTATGTACTGTCAGTCAACAGTTTTCAATTTTAATAATTTTGATGGGACCATCATGCAATAGTCTTCAACCCGGAAGCCAATTGGTCAAGAATGTTCTTGTTATCAACCATCTTAGGCTGGTTTTGTAGGTTTTCTATTAGACTAGGGTGAGGAAGGACCTAAGAAAGTTATGGAGAGCAAATAAATTCCTTATGCAAATTAGTTTGGAAATAAGACCATCTGATTGGTTGATGCAATTCTCCTTAGGGATGGCCATCGACCATCGATGGTTGTAAACCATCGATGGGTTATGGTCGATGTTCAATAGTTTTGACATCGATGGGGGAGAACCAGATGGTTTCACACAATCAATGTCAAGCTGAAACTACTAGTTTTGTTTTGCTATTTCCTGGGACACGGAGGATAGCTCTACCCACGACACCAGTGAAGCCCCACCCCCATATTCTGATTGGCCCACAGGCCAGTCGGTGAAATACAATGGATGACCACTGATATGTAACAACATTGATGGCAAAGGCAACAATGGCCATCATTAATACTCATTCAAAACAATCCATTCCGATTGGTTTATGTATTGTCAGTCAACAGTTTTCTATTTTACTACTTTTGATGGGACCATCATGCAATAGTCTTCAACCCGGAAGCCATTTTTTTTTTTTTTTTTAAACCATTCAGGTTAATTAAAAGTTTTGCTCCATTACTACTCAGATGAATAGACCGAAGCATTCTCTCACTTTTAATCGTCATCCTCATGGTTCACACATAAAATATACAGAAAAATACAATAATAATTCTTAAGACTGAAAAAAAACTATTAGACCCTAACTTGGCCAATCCCATTTTATCTAAACATATTTAACCACTTGTTTCCATTTCAGAAACTTCCATACCCCTTCTGCATCAAAACCATCACCTTTCTTACAATCCATTCTATAAACCACATACAACTTAGCCAGAACCATTCTCACACAATCATTCACACTCCATTCTTCATTCTTATACACACTCATATTCCGCGCATTCCACAAAACCTCCATCACACATGCCATAATAATCCACAAACATCTTTCTTTCATCCCCTCACAAACCCCCATACCAAACATCGCCACTCTCCAAGATACAGAACTAATTCCACCAATCTCTTTACAAAGTCCACCCACACCTTTCCACACAGCATACCCAAACTCACAGTTCCACATTACATGCATTATAGTTTCCGTACCACCACATCCCCGCCTGGGACACACCTCCGAACTTACTAAATCTCTCTTTTTTTGTACATACCGCACCGGTAAAACCCCATGCATACACATCCAAACTATCTCACGCTGCTTATTCGTCATCCCATTCATCCCAATTTTCTTCCACACCTTTTCAGCCTCACTTGATCTTAATAACTCAATATTACATACAGTTTCACGCATCCTTAACACTTTCATAACCTTCTTCCTTTCTCTCAGATCCTTAACAGGCATACCCAACAACTCATACTTTTTAACAAATTTTTCAACCACACAATACCATACTGGACAACTGAAGGCCATTGGTAACGTTAATACCCTTTCCCTCCACCCTAATCCACAAAGCATCCACCCAGCCATAAACTTTGTCATGCATGCCGCTTTACTTTCTTTTTCAATCAACCTTAACACTAACACCATATAATTTAGGCCCAAATACACTTCCAGATCAGGGAACCCCATACCTCCATTTTCCCTCTCTTTCACGACATATTCTCTTTTGAGTCTTTCCATTTTACACCCCCAAAAAAATAGAAAAATAATTCTGTTCACTCGTCTCAAACAACTAATACTAGGAGGAAACACACTTGCAACAAACAAAATAATTGGCAAAATAACATTTTTAACCACTACTACCTTACCAGTCAACGACAATTCACGCATTCTCCAAAAATCCAACTTTTTCGCTATTTTCACACCACATTCTTCCCAACTTTCATCTCCCCTCAATCTCTCATCAAACTTAACCCCTAAAACTTTCAAACTTCCATTCTCACATTCTATATCCTCGATCATTTCCCTCCCATCCCCAAAACTCTTTAATTTCGATTTCTTCCAATGAACTTTAAATGCTGATACACAACAAAAAAACCCAATCAATAACTTTACCCTTCTCAAAGCACACTCATTCTCACACACAATCGCAACATCGTCCATGTAACTTAATACCTTTACACTCCTACCCCCACTACCAGGCACTACCACACCACGTACCATCTTATCCCTCCGTATCAACTGCAAGAGAGGCTCAATTGCACATATAAAGGCAATCGGGGACATAGGGCAGCCCTGTCTCACCCCAGACTCCACTCTCACACTCTCACTTACTACCCCATTCACCATTATTTTACTACTAATGTCCTCATACAAACTCCTAATACATTTAACAAAATCAACCGGAAACCCCATACGCACTAACACACGAAACATATATACATGAGACACACGATCAAAGGCTTTCTCAAAGTCCAGTGCTAGCACCATACACTTCTGTTTCCTATCCAGACAATCCTTAATTATATCCCGCAACAGCCCTAGATTATCAGACATCCTCCTGTCCGGGACCGCGCATACCTGATCCTCTTCAATTATTTGACCAATGACCTCCCGCATACGATTTGCCAATAACTTCGCATAGATTTTATAGTCTGCGTTTAGCAGGGTAATTGGCCTCCAGTTGTCCAGTACCATTCTCTCACCTTTCTTAAACACAAGCACAACAATCCCTTCTTTCATTGACCCACTTATCCTTCCATTCAAAAACATAAACTTACACACTTCACACAAGTCTTTACCAATCACATCCCAATACATACTATACAATTCAACTGGAAACCCATCTGCCCCAGGCGTTTTATTCCGTTCCGCACTTGCGATCACAGATCTTATTTCCTCTTCAGACACCGCTTTACATAACATAGGAATATCCTCCCTCGGCACTTTATTTTCCAAAACTCCCAAAACATCCTCTTCCAAACAACTATCACACCATTTATTACCATACAATCCCTTATAAAATCTTACAATCACTCCCAACAACTCACTATCTCTCACTTCACACCCATTCTCATCATAAACCGCATTCATCTCTTTATTTGCCTTACATACCTTTTTAAAGTAAAACCTAGTGCACCTTTCATCCTTCTCCATACACTCAATTTTAGATCTATACATAATCTCACAACCCCTTTCATACAAACACTTCTTAATCTCAACTCGCACCCCCTCAATCTCCTCACAAACTTCATACCCATTCTCTCTCATTTTATACAAAAAACTCAACCTTTTATTCAAGGACTCATACCTCATTCGCTTCCGTGCAGCCAACCTATAACCATTTTTCCGAAAAAAGCCTTTCATCTTTCCTTTCACCCAATCCCACCATACCAAAATATCATTAAACTCATTCTTCCTTTCACACCAATACCTATATCTTCTCTCAAACTCCTTCCGTACCACAACATCCTCCAATAACTTCACATTCAGCTTCCAGTTACCCTTACCATACATACATTCAGACTTTCCAACAAAATGCCCAATCAGGCACTCATGATCAGAAAACGGGACCTGTTTCTGAAAAAAATGAACACACTTAATATCATTGGACGTCAAAAGAAAATCTATTCTGGATTCACTCCCACCCCTATCCGCTCGATAGGTTACTGGTGGAGGCTTACCCATCCGCTCTACTGCAACATCCACAAAAGAAAGATCGTCAATTATTTGCCTTAAAAAATTCCCAGACACATCTATCTTACCATCCCCTCTCCCCTTCCTATCTCTCTTATCAATAATACAATTGAAATCACCCAAAACAAAAGTAGGGATTCTCCCCGGCAAAAACAACCTCATCTTCTCAAAAAGTTCATACCTTTCTTTTTTACAGGCAGACCCATACACACATACAATTCTAAACTTCCACCCTCTATAACTAAGAATAACTATTATACACCTTCCCCCCACCACTACACTAGAACTAATAATTTTAACCTCTTTATTTCTAATTAACAATCCCACCCCATCGTTTTTATTCTGGTCAGACCCGGACCATACACATTCACTATAGACCCATTCATCAATTTTAACCCTTTCAGAGATCCCGCACTCTTGCAAACATAAAATATCGACTTTAAACTTAGATAACTCATCAAAAACTGCCAATCTTCTGGCTCTGCTTTTGATCACTCTCACATTTAGTGAGGCAACTCTCAAAAAAACTTCAAAGGTCATGGCTTTAAAAAGGAATCAGCCATACACCCAACCCAGACCTTGTGAGCATGTGAATAATTTGACACCTTCAAATTTCATGGTGTACAACTTGTATTGCCATGTCTGGACTTTGATTTTCAAAAAGTTTCTCTTCCATAATTTCGTTTTCACCCATCCCCTTGTTGACCCCCACAGAAACCCGTAGTCTCTTTGAAGCTCTCCTCCACACCTTCTCCTAAAAAATCAGAGGATGCAGCTGAGTTCGCGGGCGAGCGCAACAACAGAGGGAGTCTAGGATTTAATTCATCCATCGACTCACTCTCGCTAGACAAATCTTCAATCTTTGCCTTTTTTGAACATCTCTCTACCTGTCCTTCCGCTTTACGGGTAGACAGGCCGTCAGTGGCACCTTCATTCGTATTGTCCACACCTGACTTCTCCCACTCAATTTGCAAAGATGCATTATCTTCTTCAGGGCTACTGATATTTTCCACAATATCACTCAGGTGCTCTTCTACCATCATCCCAGCTGTTTCAGCCTCAGGGTTCCGAGTTTTCTCAACACCCTGTGACTCATTAGCCAAATTCGTTGCATCTGGAGACTGATCTACAGGCATTTCATCCATGTAGGATTTTTCGCAGCCGCGTCTCAATGCCTCAGAGTAAGCCATTCTCTCCGACCTCTCCTCCCTTTCTTTATTTCTCTCTTCCTCCTCAATCATCCTCCTTCTTTCATATATTTTTGCAACCGGGCACACCCGACACGTGTGTCCAGGCTTACCACAGATATCACATACTTTGGGCTGTGTACAGCTACCAGCCTCATGACATGTGCGTTTACAGTTTCTGCACACTTTGCCAGTTGGGCAGTCTTCTTTGACGTGCCCAAATGTGAAACATTTCCGACAATAACTAGGCTGGCCGGGGTAAAAGAGGAACCCTCTATGCCCTGCAATGGTAAAATTGGCTGGGGGGTGCATCATGCTTCCAATACGATCTGGATCTACCTTCAATTTTGCGAAAAACCTGATCTTTCCATTAAAGATCCCAAATTGGTTTGTTAATTTTACACCCCCCCTGAGGCTTGAGCAATACCGCATCAAAAAGTTCTTGATTATCTCAATATCAGTAAAAGGGTTGTAAACATGCACTGTAATTGGAATCTCTTGAGCTGCATAGAGTGGAATAATTTTCACAAAACTCAACTCCGGCTTATCCAACTCTCTCTTAAGCCTCTCAAAAACCGTCAGACAAATACCATTGCGAATAAAGGTAACATCATAAATACCCTGAGTCGGGAAGTCCTGTATACAGAAAATCTGCTGCAACGACGCTCCTCCAATTTTCTCCAGCAACTCCTTCACAATAAACACCAAACGATGTTCGTTCCTCTTTTCTTCTTCCACCAGTAATCGAAAGGTATTCCGTACACCAGCCATACTGTACAAGTGTAGATCCGAAAGATCCTAGGGCTCCCCACGAGGAGGACCCTACAAGCCCCTGGCCCAGACCTTAGCAATGAACTTCGGTCTGAGCCAAAAGGCAGAGAAGCGATCTTACATTGATGGAAAAGGCAACAATGGCCACCATTAATACTCATTCAAAACAATCCATTCCGACTGGTTTATGTACTGTCAGTCAACAGTTTTCAATTTTACTACTTTTGATGGGACCATCATGCAATAGTCTTCAACCAGGAAGCCAATTGGTCAAGAATGTTCTTCTCATCAACCATCTTAGTCTGGTTTTGTAGGTTTTCTATTAGACTAGGGTGAGGAAGGACCTAAGAAAGTTATGGAGAGCAAATAAATTCCTTATGCAAATTAGTTTGGAAATAAGACCATCTGATTGGTTGATGCAATTCTCATTAGGGATGGCCATCGACCATCGATGTTTGTAAACCATCGATGGGTTATGGTCGATGTTCAATAGTTTTGACATCGATGGGGGAGAACCAGATGGTTTCACACAATCAATGTCAAGCTGAAACTACTAGTTTTGTTTTGCTATTTCCTGGGACACGGAGCATAGCTCTACCCACGACACCAGTGAAGCCCCACCCCCATATTCTGATTGGCCCACAGGCCAGTCAGTGAAATACAATGGATGACCACTGATATGTAACAACATCGATGGCAAAGGCAACAATGGCCATCATTAATACTCATTCAAAACATTCCATTCCGATTGGTTTATGTACTGTCAGTCAACAGTTTTCAATTTTAATAATTTTGATGGGACCATCATGCAATAGTCTTCAACCCGGAAGCCAATTGGTCAAGAACGTTCTTGTTATCAACCATCTTAGGCTGGTTTTGTAGGTTTTCTATTAGACTAGGGTGAGGAAGGACCTAAGTAAGTTATGGAGAGCAAATAAATTCCTTATGCAAATTAGTTTGGAAATAAGACCATCTGATTGGTTGATGCAATTCTCATTAGGGATGGCCATCGACCATCGATGTTTATAAACCATCGATGGGTTATGGTCGATGTTCAATAGTTTTGACATCGATGGGGGAGAACCAGATGGTTTCACACAATCAATGTCAAGCTGAAACTACTAGTTTTGTTTTGCTATTTCCTGGGACACAGAGGATAGCCCCACCCCCATATTCTGATTGGCCCACAGGCCAGTCAGTGAAATACAATGGATGACCACTGATTTGTAACAACATCGATGGCAAAGGCAACAATGGCCATCATTAATACTCATTCAAAACAATCCATTCCGATTGGTTTATGTACTGTCAGTCAACAGTTTTCAATTTTAATAATTTTGATGGGACCATCATGCAATAGTCTTCAACCCGGAAGCCAATTGGTCAAGAATGTTCTTGTTATCAACCATCTTAGGCTGGTTTTGTAGGTTTTCTATTAGACTAGGGTGAGGAAGGACCTAAGTAAGTTATGGAGAGCAAATAAATTCCTTATGCAAATTAGTTTGGAAATAAGACCATCTGATTGGTTGATGCAATTCTCATTAGGGATGGCCATCGACCATCGATGTTTGTAAACCATCGATGGGTTATGGTCGATGTTCAATAGTTTTGACATCGATGGGGGAGAACCAGATGGTTTCACACAATCAATGTCAAGTTAAAACGACTAGTTTTGTTTTGCTATTTCCTGGTTGACGGAGCATAACTCCACCCACGACACCAGTGAAGCCCCGCCCCCATATTCTGATTGGCCCACAGGCTAGTCAGTCAAATACAATGGATGACACTGATATGTAAAAACATTGATGGCAAAGGCAACAATGGCCATCATTAATACTCATTCAAAACAATCCATTCCGATTGGTTTATGTATTGTCAGTCAACAGTTTTCTATTTTACTACTTTTGATGGGACCATCATGCAATAGTCTTCAACCAGGAAGCCTAGTGGTCAAGAATGTTCTTCTCATCAACCATCTTTGACTGGTTTTGTAGGTTTGCAATTAGACTAGGGTGAGGAAGGACCTAAGTAAGTTATGGAGAGCAAATAAATTCCTTATGCAAATTAGTTTGGAAATTAGACCATCTGATTGGTTGATGCAATTCTCATTAGGGATGGCCATCGGCCATCGGCCATTGATGTTTATAAACCATCGATGGGTTATGGTCGATGTTCAATAGTTTTGACATCGATGGGGGAGAACCAGATGGTTTCACACCATCAATGTCAAGCTCAAACTACTAGTTTTGTTTTGCTATTTCCTGGGACACGGAGCATAGCTCCATCCACGACACCAGTGAAGCCCCGCCCCCATATTCTGATTGGCCCACAGGCTAGTCAGTCAAATACAATGGATGACACTGATATGTAAAAACATTGATGGCAAAGGCAACAATGGCCATCATTAATACTCATTCAAAACAATCCATTCCGATTGTTTTATGTATTGTCAGTCAACAGTTTTCTATTTTACTACTTTTGATGGGACCATCATGCAATAGTCTTCAACCAGGAAGCCTAGTGGTCAAGAATGTTCTTCTCATCAACCATCTTTGACTGGTTTTATAGGTTTTCAATTAGACTAGGGTGAGGAAGGACCTAAGTAAGTTATGGAGAGCAAATAAATTCCTTATGCAAATTAGTTTGGAAATTTGACCATCTGATTGGTTGATGCAATTCTCATTAGGGATGGCCATCGACCATCGATGTTAATAAACCATCGATGTGTTATGGTCGATGTTCAATAGTTTTGACATCGATGGGGAAGAACTAGATGGTTTCACACCATCAATGTCAAGTTAAAACGACTAGTTTTGTTTTGCTATTTCCTGGTTGACGGAGCATAACTCCACCCACGACACCAGTGAAGCCCCGCCCCTATATTCTGATTGGCCCACAGGCCAGTCAGTCAAATACAATCGATGACCACTGATATGTAACAACATCGATGGCAAAGGCAACATGGGCTATCATTAATACTCATTCAAAACAAGCCATTCCGATTGGTATATGTACTGTCAATCAACAGTTTTCAATTTTACTACTTTTTATGGGACAATCATGCAATTGTCTTCAACCAAGAAACCAATTGGTCAAGAGTATTCTTGTTAACAACCATCTTTGGCTGGTTGTGTAGGTTTTCAATTAGACTAGGGTGAGGAAGGACCTAAGTAAGTTATGGAGAGCAAATAAATTTCTTATGCAAATTAGTTTGGAAATTAGACCATCTGATTGGTTGATGCAATTCTCATTAGGGATGGCCATCGATCATCTATGTTTGTAAACCATCTATGGGTTATTTTCGATGTTCAATAGTTTTGAGATCGATGGGGGAGAACCAGATGGTTTCACACCATCAATGTCAAGCTCAAACGACTAGTTTTGTTTTTCTATTTCCTGGTACACGGAGCATAGCTCCACCAACAAGACCAGTGAAGCCCCGCCCCCATATTCTGATTGTACCACAGGCCAGTCAGTCAAATACAATGGATGACCACTGATATGTAACAACATCGATGGCAAAGGCCACAATGGCCATCATTAATACCTATTCAAAACAATCCATTCCGATTGGTTTATGTACTGTCAGTCAACAGTTTTCAATTTTACTACTTTTGATGGGACCATCATGCAATAGTCTTCAACCAGGAAGCCAATTGGTCAAGAATATTCTTCTCATCAACCATTTTTGGCTGGTTTTATAGGTTTTCAATTAGACTAGGGTGAGGAAGGACCTAAGTAAGTTATGGAGAGCAAATAAATTCCTTATGCAAATTAGTTTGGAAATTAGACCATCTGATTGGTTGATGCAATTCTCATTAGGGATGGCCATCGACCATCGATGTTTTTAAACCATCGATGTGTTATGGTCGATGTTCAATAGTTTTGACATCGATCAGGGAGAACCAGATGGTTTCACACCATCAATGTCAAGTTAAAACGACTAGTTTTGTTTTGCTATTTCCTGGTTGACGGAGCATAACTTCACCCACGACACCAGGGAAGCCCCGCCCCCATATTCTGATTGGCCCACAGGCCAGTCAGTGAAATACAATGGATGACCACTGATATGTAACAACATCGATAGCAAAGGCAACAATGGCCTTAATTAATACTCATTCAAAACAATCCATTCCGATTGGTATATGTACTGTCAATGAACAGTTTTCATTTTTACTACTTTTGATGGGACCATCATGCAATAATCTTCAACCAGGAAGCCAATTGGTCAATAATGTTCTTCTCATCAACCATCTGTGGCTGGTTTTATAGGTTTTCAATTAGACTAGGGTGAGGAAGGACCTAAGTAAGTTATGGAGAGCAAATTAATTCCTTATGCAAATTAGTTTGGAAATTAGACCATCTGATTGGTTGATGCAATTCTCATTAGGGATGGCCATCGACCATCGATGTTTGTAAACTATCGATGTGTTATGGTCGATGTTCAATAGTTTTGACATCGATGGGGGAGAACCAGATGGTTTCACACCATCAATGTCAAGCTGAAACTACTAGTTTTGTTTTGCTATTTCCTGGGACACGGAGCATAGCTCCACCCACGACACCAGTGAAGCCCCACCTCCATATTCTGATTGGCCCACAGGCCAGTTGGTGAAATACAATGGATGACCACTGATATGTAACAACATTGATGGCAAAGGCAACAATGGCTATCATTAATACTCATTCAAAACAATCCATTCCGATTGGTTTATGTACTGTCAGTCAACAGTTTTCGATTTTACTACTTTTGATGTGACCATCATACAATAGTCTTCAACCAGGAAGCCAATTGGTCAAGAATGTTCTTCTCATCAACCATCTTTGGCTGGTTTTGTAGGTTTGCAATTAGACTAGGGTGAGGAAGGACCTAAGTAAGTTATGGAGAGCAAATAAATTCCTTATGCAAATTAGTTTGGAAATTAGACCATCTGATTGGTTGATGCAATTCTCAATAGGGAAGGCCATCGGCCATCGATGTTTATAAACCATCAATGGGTTATGGTCGATGTTCAATAGTTTTGACATCGATGGGGGAGAACCAGATGGTTTCACACCATCAATGTCAAGTTAAAACAACTAGTTTTGTTTTGCTATTTCCTGGTACACAGATCATAGCTCCACCCACAACACCAGTAAAGCCCCGCCCCCATATTCTGATTGGCCCACAAGCCAGTCAGTCAAATACAATGGATGACCACTGATATGTAACAACATCGATGGCAAAGGCAACAATGGCCATCATTAATACTCATTCAAAACAATCCATTCCGATTGGTTTATGTACTGTCAGTAAACAGTTTTCTATTTTACTACTTTTGATGAGACCATCATGCAATAGTCTTCAACCAGCAAGCCAATTGGTCAAGAATGTTCTTGTCATCCACCATCTTTGGCTGGTTTTGTAGGTTTTCAATTAGACTAGGGTGAGGAAGGACCTAAGTAAGTTATGGAGAGCAAATAAATTCCTTATGCAAATTAGTTTGGAAATTAGACCATCTGATTGGTTGATGCAATTCTCATAAGGGATGGCCATCGATGTTTATGGTCGATGTTCAATAGTTTTTACATCGATGGGGGAGATCCAGATGGTTTCAAACCATCAATGTAAAGCTCAAACTACTAGTTGCAAAGGCAACAATGGCCATCATTAATACTCATTCAAAACAATCCATTTTGCTTGGTTTATGTACTGTCAGTCAACAGTTTTCTATTTTACTACTTATGATGGGACCATCATGCAATAGTCTTCAACCAGGAAGCCAATTTTTTTTTTTTTTTTTTTTTTTATAAAACCATCAGGTTTAAAAGCAATCGCTTAAATAGTCTACCCTTTAGACTATCTCTCACGTGACTTTCTGAGCGATAAACTTTTCTCCTTCATCAACTGGTTTTATTTTGCTTTTTTGAAATGAAAAAAAACTTACACAGAACCAATAAAAAGCACCACAATACCATATCCCCTCTCCCCTAAACTATACAAATTGTACCACATGCATCCATTTCTTTACTTTCCACACTCCCTCTGCATCCATACCACCTCCACCTTCTTTATCAAACAAATAACATGTATACAATTTCCCCAACACCATCCTAATACAATCATTCACACTTTTATCTTCTTTCTTATACACATACATATTCCTATTATCCCTACTTCCATTACACAACACATTAATAGCCACATCACTCTTTCTTTTATTTTCCCATTTACTCCCAAGCCAAACATTGCCAACCTCCATGAAATCCCACACAATTCTCTACATAATCCACTCATACCCTTCCATACTTTTTTAGCAAAACCACATCCCCACATTACATGCAATACTGTCTCATTTATTCCACATTCTTCTCTCGGGCATATTTCTATTCTTGTCAAATCTCTCTTTTTAAGTACCATTCTTACAGGCAAGACACCATGCATAACTTTCCAAACCACATCTTTTTGTTTATTCGACATCCCATTCATTTCCATTTTCTTCCACACCACTTCTGCTTCTTTCAATCTCAAATATTCAATATTGCATACAGTTTCTCTGTCTTTCAAAATCTTTATTATTTTCTTCCTCCCCATAAAATCTTCCATACTCATATTTAACAAATCATTCTTCCTAATAAATCGCTCCACAAACACATACCATTCTGGGCAACTGAAGGCCATTGGCACACTCAAAGACCTCTTCATCCATCCAATCCCACACAACATCCATCCACCCAGGTATTTTGTCATATATGAGGTTTTTGAACTCCCCTTTAACAATCTCGCCACTATTGCCACATAATTCACTCCTATAAATCTATCAAAATTTGGAAAATTTCCCCCTCCTTTAATCCTAGATTTAACCACATTCTCACGTCTCAACCACTCCATTTTACTACCCCACAGAAAAACAAAACATTTCCTTACAATTTTTCTAAAAACACCATTTGGGGGGGGAAACACACATGCAACATACAATATTATGGGAAGAATCACACTCTTCACAACTAGTACTTTCCCTGTCATTGATAAATTTCTTAATTTCCAGAAATCCAATTTCTTCATAATCTTCCTATTACATTCATTCCAACTATCATTACCTTTTAAGTTATCATCGAAAATTAAACCCAACACCTTTATCCCCCCTGCCACTCTTGTAATCTCATTCACTTCCACATTAATTCCACCAAACACTCTATAATTACTTTTATCCCAATTAATTTTAAAGCCTGATGCATTACAAAAGAACCCCACTAATAATCTTGTCCTGTTTAAGGCTGCTTGGTTTTGACACAATACTACCACATCATCCATGTACCCCATTACTTTAGCACTCTTACCACCACTCCCCGGTATAAGTACTCCTCTCACAACCTTATCACACCTAATCATTTGTAACAGTGGCTCCATCACACAAATAAACAACACAGGGGACACAGGACACCCCTGCCTTACACCTGATTTAACCATGATCTCCTCACTCACATTCCCATTCACCAATATACAACTCGATGCCAAAACATACAAACTTCTTACTCTTTCTACAAACCCAGCGGGAAACCCCATTTTTAACAAAACTCTGAACATAAACTCATGTGCAACTTTATCAAAGGCTTTTTCAAAATCAAGACTCAAAACCACACAACCTTGTTTCCTATCTTTACAATCTCTCAGTATATCCCTTAATAAAATCAAATTATCACTAATTTTACGTTCCGGTACAGCACATACTTGGTCTTCATTCACAATTTTTCCTATTACACTTCTCATTCGATTCGCCAAAATTTTTGAATATATTTTGTAATCTGAATTTAACAAAGTTATAGGCCTCCAGTTGCCCAAATCTCTTCTATCATTCTTTTTATATATTAAAACTACAACACCCTTACCCATAGACTTGCCAATTATACCATTTATCCACATAAACTGGCATACTTCCACTAAATCACTTCCCAACATATCCCAACACATACAATATAACTCTACTGGCAATCCATCTTGCCCAGGAGTTTTGTTTTTTCTTGCATTCATAACCACCATTTTTACTTCTTCCACACCAATATCTTCCATCAAAACACTTTTATCTTCCTGACTCACTTCATTCTGTAATACACTTAAAACTTCATCTCCCATATCACTTTCAATACTTTTCCTTCCATACAATTCTTTATAAAACGTAACTACTTCTTCCGTTAATTTACCACCACTAACATCCATTCCTTCTCCATTCCTTAATACATCCATATCAGTTTTCCTTTTACATATTTTCCTGAAAAAAAACCTTGTACATTTCTCATTTTTCTCTTGATGCTCAACTTTCGCTCTAAAAATGATTTTTTTCCCCCTATTTTCCAAATAGTTGTTTAACACACACCTTTCTTTCACTATCTCTTCACTCATGTCAAATCCTAGATCTCTCATTTTGTAAAGATACCTCATTCTTACACATAATGCCTCATACCTCATTCTTTCCTTCCTTACTTTTTTGATTCCCCATTTTCTGAAAAAACACCTCATCCTAACTTTCAGCCACTCCCACCATACTAATATATTCGCAAAGTCATTTTTTCTCCTCTTCCATATTGTATACATCTTAACCAAATCATCCCTTACTTCACAGTCAAACGAACATTTAATTTCCATATACCTCTACCATATACATTGTTTACATTCCCTTGGACTTCACATATAATGCATTCGTGATCTGAAAAAGGCATTCTTACCTGCTCTCCATTCATACATGATATACCTTTGGATATGAAAATATAGTCAATTCTGGAAGTTATGCCTCCTCTATCAGCAATATACGTTGGTGGAGGTGGCTTCCCCATACACACCGCAGCTGCATCTATAAAGGAAAAATCCGTAATAATCTGATTTAATATATTCCCGGTTATATCAACACTCCTAGTACTTCCATATCCTCTCCCACTTTTCTCAATTATACAATTGAAGGTACTTATGAGTTATCCGGGCGCCCGATTTCTAAATTGGGTCGGATCGGGCACATCGCATCGCATCGCATGCGACCATCGGATGCGATGCGATGACCCGATTTTTCCATAGGAATCAATGTTAAAATGGACTGAGTCCATTTTAACATGGAATTCAATGGGAAAAAGGGGTCCTTTTCATACCCCTACTATCCAAGTGGGCATGGAGTTGGATATAAACCTGTGGCGAGCGAAGCGAGCCACCGAGCCCGAAGCGTGGCGAGCGTAGCGAGCCCCGCGAGGGGACACAGAATACCGTCCCCTCGCGGGGCTCGCTTCGCTCGCCACGCTTCGGGCTCGGTGGCTCGCTACGCTCGCCACAGGTTTATATCCAACTCCATGCCCACTTGGATAGTAGGGGTATGAAAAGGACCCCTTTTTCCCATTGAATTCCATGTTAAAATGGACTTAGTCCATTTTAACATTGATTCCTATGGAAAAATCGGGTCATCGCATCCGATGGTCGCATGCGATGCGATGCGATATCGCATCGCATCGCATCTGATTGTATGCCTTAACTTAAGGCATACAATCAAAAAATCGGGCGCCCAGATAACTCATAAGTACCCAATTGAAATCCCCCATTAACATAAGGGGTGTTCTTCCAGGAAGGAATAACCTTATCTTATCAAACAATTTCTTTCTTTCTAATTTACAAGCAGGAGCATATATACACATGATCCTAAACCTCCACCCTCTAAGACTAAAAGTCCCAACAATACACCTCCCTTCTTCCACCACAAAAAAATCCTCCCCTATAATATCCCTATTATTTATTACAATACCCACCCCATCATTTTTATTTAAACAAGACCCAGACCAAAAACTATCCCCTTTGTCCCATTCTTCTTTTTTAATGGGCTCTGAAATCCCACATTCCTGTACACAAATTATATCAGCTTTTAAGTTTTTTAATATTTCAAAAACCGCAGCACGCCTGGGTCTGCTTGTTATCAGCCTGACATTTAATGTTGCAACTTTTACGCTAATGTTGCTTGTAATATTAGGCATAGGTAGATTTAGAAGTCCCGTAAATAATTTCCAGGTAGTTGGATTACAAAAACACAACATAAATCAGCATCATCCAATTTCATCATAGTTCTCCTTCCCAGTCAAACGTGCGATTGACTGTTTGGATGCCCCCAAAATATTGGAAGATTCAGTGGAAGATGGAGAACTGGCATTGTCTTCGGAACTTAAGGTAGTATCCATACCATCTGGTTCAATTGCTGGGGGACTGTATTTAACCCTTTCAATTCTGGTTTTTTTAACAGCCCTTCCATCAGGAGTTGCTTTCCTCAGTTTTATAGACTCCTCATCAGACAATAAGGTATCAGCACTTTGAATATCCTCTGAATCTAAATTTTGACTTTCAGCTGAGCTTTCATCACTCTCAATATTCTCTGTAATGAGTTGATTAGCCTCAGCTGCAAAGAGTTTCAACTGCTCCTCACTGTGGTCAGTTGCAGTATCAGCAGTTTGCATTGCCTTAACTGGCTGTTGTGGATCTGGTGTAGCCTGTGCCTCCACCTCCATCTGTACTCCTATTTGCACAACAAGCGATGGGGCTATACATGTCTTTTTAGCCTCCGTTGTGCGAGTATCCTTAGCCATTTGGCATGCTGCCTCTCTGGCTTCTCTTTCAGCTTGCTCAGCTAATCTTCGAGCACCTTGCTCTTTTCGAGCTTTGGTGAATTCTGAGCATGTTTTGAACGAATGTCCAGGTTCCCCGCAGAGGTCGCATTTGCGTTCCTCTGGGCACCGGTTTGCTTCATGCCCCTCTTTTCTGCAGTTTCTACAGGTTCTCCCTTTCTCACACTCTTCCCTTGTGTGGCCATATTCAAAACATTTTCTGCAGAATCTGGGTTGGGTGGGGTAATATAGGAAGCACCTGTTGCCTCCAATTGTGAAATTTGCAGGTGGATGCATTACCCCACCTGGACATCTCTCATCCCTCCTTAGTTTACACCAAAATTTTCTTTTGGCATTAAAGATACCCATACTGTTTTTCAAAAATTCCCCTCCTCTCACCGAACTGCAATACCTTGCAAGGAAAGCAAGTAACAAATCATAGTTCATAAACGGATTGTAAGCATGTACTGTGATTGGGACTTCTTGTGCAGTAAATAGGGGAAACATTTCTATCCCCTCCATTTTAGGGTCCAGATATTTCTCTTTTAACATTTCATAAACTTTGTAACTGTCTTTCCCATCGAAAAAACTGACATCATACATGCCCTGGTTAGGAAAATCTTGGATACAAAAAATAGTACTTATCTTCACTCCTGCCAGCTCCACCAAAACTTCCCTCACAAGATGATAAAGTCCACAGTCTTTCCTCCTTCTTTCTTGCACGAAAAAACGAATTTAATTCTTCAGTCCAGGTGTTTCAGCCATGATGCTTCAAAATTCCTGCGGTGTTGATACCTCCTCAGCGTAATAGATCCCACAGAAAAGTTTCCCAACCTCACAACCTCAGGCCCAGACCTCAGCCCGGGCCAAAACGCTGCGAAGCTCAGACAATTGGTCAAGATTGCTCTTGTTATCAACTATCTGTGGCTTGTTCTGCAGGTGTTCAATTAAACTAGGGGCAGGAAGGACCTCAGTAAGTTATGGAGAGTAAAAAAAAGCCCTTATGCAAATTAGTTTAGAATTGAGGCCATCTGATTGGTTGATACAATTGTCATTCAAAATAAGCCATTCTGATTGGTTTATGTAATGTCAGTCAACAGTTTTCTATTTTTCAACTTTTGCTGGGACCATCATGCAATAGTCTTCGACCAGCAAGACAATTGGTCAAGAATGCTCTTGTTATCAACTATCTGTGGCTGGTTCTGCAGGTGTTCAATTAAACTAGGGCTAGGAAGGACCTCAGTAAGTTATGGAGAGCAAATAAAGCGCTTATGCAAATTAGTTTAGAATTGAGATCATCTGATTGGTTGATGCAATTGTCATTCAAAATAAGCCACTCTGATTGGTTTATGTACTGTCAGTCAACAGTTTTCTATTTTACAACTTTTGCTGGGACCATCATGCAATAGTCTTCAACCAGCAAGACAATTGGTCAAGAATGCTCTTGTTATGAACTATCTGTGGCTTGTTCTGCAGGTGTTCAATTAAACTAGGGGCAGGAAGGACCTGAGTAAGTTATGGAGAGTAAAAAAAGCCCTTATGCCAATTAGTTTAGAATTGAGGCCATCTGATTGGTTGATACAATTGTCATTCAAAATAAGCCATTCTGATTGGTTTATGTAATGTCAGTCAACAGTTTTCTATTTTACAACTTTTGCTGGGACCATCATGCAATAGTCTTCAACCAGCAAGACAATTAGTCAAGAATGCTCTTTTTATCAACTATCTGTGGCTGGTTCTGCAGGTGTTCAATTAAACTAGGGTTAGGAAGGACCTCAGTAAGTTATGGAGAGTAAATAAAGCCCTTATGCAAATTAGTTTAGAATTGAGACCATCTGATTGGTTGATACAATTGTCATTCACAATAAGCCATTCTGATTGGTTTATATAATGTCACTCAACAGTTTTCTATTTCACAACTTTTGCTGGGACCATCATGCAATAGTCTTAAACCAGCAAGACAATTGGTCAAGAATGCTCTTTTTATCAACTATCTGTGGCTGGTTCTGCAGGTGTTCAATTAAACTAGGGTTAGGAAGGACCTCAGTAAGTTATGGAGAGCAAATAAAGCGCTTATGCAAATTAGTTTAGAATTGAGATCATCTGATTGGTTGATGCAATTGTCATTCAAAATAAGCCACTCTGATTGGTTTATGTACTTTCAGTCAACAGTTTTCTATTTTACAACTTTTGCTGGGACCATCATGCAATAGTCTTCAACCAGCAAGAAAATTGGTCAAGAATGCTCTTGTTATCAACTATCTGTGGCTTGTTCTGCAGGTGTTCAATTAAACTAGGGGCAGGAAGGACCTCAGTAAGTTATGGAGAGTAAAAAAAGCCCTTATGCAAATTAGTTTAGAATTGAGGCCATCTGATTGGTTGATGCAATTGTCATTCAAAATAAGCCATTCTGATTGGTTTATGTACTGTCAGTCAACAGTTTTCTATTTTACAACTTTTGCTGGGACCATCATGCAATAGTCTTCAACCAGCAAGACAATTGGTCAAGAATGCTCTTTTTATCAACTATCTGTGGCTGGTTCTGCAGGTGTTCAATTAAACTAGGGTTAGGATGGACCTCAGTAAGTTATGGAGAGCAAATAAAGCCATTATGCAAATTAGTTTAGAATTGAGATCATCTGATTGGTTGATGCAATTGTCATTCAAAATAAGCCATTCTGATTTGTTTATGTACTGTCAGTCAACAGTTTTCTATTTTACAACTTTTGCTGGGACCATCATGCAATAGTCTTCAACCAGCAAGACAATTGGTCAAGAATGCTTTTGTTATCCACTATCTGTGGCTGGTTCTGAAGGTGTTCAATTAAACTAGGGTTAGGAAGGACCTCAGTAAGTTATGGAGAGTAAATAAAGCCCTTATGCAAATTAGTTTAGAATTGAGACCATCTGATTGGTTGATGCAATTGTCATTCAAAATAAGCCATTCTGATTGGTTTATGTACTGTCAGTCAACAGTTTTCTATTTTACAACTTTTGCTGGGACCATCATGCAATAGTCTTCAACCAGCAAGACAATTGGTCAAGAATGCTCTTTTTATCAACTATCTGTGGCTGGTTCTGCAGGTGTTCAATTAAACTAGGGTTAGGATGGACCTCAGTAAGTTATGGAGAGCAAATAAAGCCATTATGCACATTAGTTTAGAATTGAGATCATCTGATTGGTTGATGCAATTGTCATTCAAAATAAGCCATTCTGATTGGTTTATGTACTGTCAGTCAACAGTTTTCTATTTTACAACTTTTGCTGGGACCATCATGCAATAGTCTTCAACCAGCAAGACAATTGGTCAAGAATGCTCTTGTTATCAACTATCTGTGGCTGGTTCTGCAGGTGTTCAATTAAACTAGGGTTAGGAATGACCTCAGTAAGTTATGGAGAGCAAATAAAGCGCTTATGCAAATTAGTTTAGAATTGAGATCATCTGATTGGTTGATGCAATTGTCATTCAAAATAAGCCACTCTGAATGGTTTATGTACTGTCAGTCAACAGTTTTCTATTTTACAACTTTTGCTGGGACCATCATGCAATAGTCTTCAACCAGCAAGACAATTGGTCAAGAATGCTCTTGTTATCAACTATCTGTGGCTGGCTCTGCAGGTGTTCAATTAAACTAGGGTTAGGAAGGACCTCAGTAAGTTATGGAGAGTAAATAAAGCCCTTATGCAAATTAGTTTAGAATTGAGACCATCTGATTGGTTGATACAATTGTCATTCACAATAAGCCATTCTGATTGGTTTATATAATGTCAGTCAACAGTTTTCTATTTCACAACTTTTGCTGGGACCATCATGCAATAGTCTTAAACCAGCAAGACAATTGGTCAAGAATGCTCTTTTTATCAACTATCTGTGGCTGGTTCTGCAGGTGTTCAATTAAACTAGGGTTAGGATGGACCTCAGTAAGTTATGGAGAGCAAATAAAGCCATTATGCAAATTAGTTTAGAATTGAGATCATCTGATTGGTTGATGCAATTGTCATTCAAAATAAGCCATTCTGATTGGTTTATGTACTGTCAGTCAACAGTTTTCTATTTTACAACTTTTGCTGGGACCATCATGCAATAGTCTTCAACCAGCAAGACAATTGGTCAAGAATGCTCTTGTTATCCACAATCTGTGGCTGGTTCTGAAGGTGTTCAATTAAACTAGGGTTAGGAAGGACCTCAGTAAGTTATGGAGAGTAAATAAAGCCCTTATGCAAATTAGTTTAGAATTGAGACCATCTGATTGGTTGATGCAATTGTCATTCAAAATAAGCCATTCTGATTTGTTTATGTACTGTCAGTCAACAGTTTTCTATTTTACAACTTTTGCTGGGACCATCATGCAATAGTCTTCAACCAGCAAGACAATTGGTCAAGAATGCTCTTTTTATCAACTATCTGTGGCTGGTTCTGCAGGTGTTCAATTAAACTAGGGTTAGGATGGACCTCAGTAAGTTATGGAGAGCAAATAAAGCCATTATGCAAATTAGTTTAGAATTGAGATCATCTGATTGGTTGATGCAATTGTCATTCAAAATAAGCCACTCTGATTGGTTTATGTACTGTCAGTCAACAGTTTTCTATTTTACAACTTTTGCTGGGACCATCATGCAATAGTCTTCAACCAGCAAGACAATTGGTCAAGAATGCTCTTGTTATCAACTATCTGTGGCTTGTTCTGCAGGTGTTCAATTAAACTAGGGGCAGGAAGGACCTCAGTAAGTTATGGAGAGCAAATAAAGCGCTTATGCAAATTAGTTTATAATTGAGATCATCTGATTGGTTGATGCAATTGTCATTCAAAATAAGCCACTCTGATTGGTTTATGTACTGTGAGTCAACAGTTTTCTGTTTTACAACTGTTGCTGGGACCATCATGCAATAGTCTTCAACCAGCAAGACAATTGGTCAAGAATGCTCTTGTTATCAACTATCTGTGGCTTGTTCTGCAGGTGTTCAATTAAACTAGGGGCAGGAAGGACCTCAGTAAGTTATGGAGAGTAAAAAAAGCCCTTATGCAAATTAGTTTAGGATTGAGGCCATCTGATTGGTTGAGACAATTGTCATTCAAAATAAGCCATTCTGATTGGTTTATGTACTGTCAGTCAACAGTTTTCTATTTTACAACTTTTGCTGGGACCATCATGCAATAGTCTTCAACCAGCAAGACAATTGTTCAAGAATGCTCTTTTTATCAACTATCTGTGGCTGGTTCTGCAGGTGTTCAATTAAACTAGGGTTAGGAAGGACCTCAGTAAGTTATGGAGAGTAAATAAAGCCCTTATGCAAATTAGTTTAGAATTGAGACCATCTGATTGGTTGATACAATTGTCATTCAAAATAAGCCATTCTGATTGGTTTATGTAATGTCAGTCAACAGTTTTCTATTTTACAACTTTTGCTGGGACCATCATGCAATAGTCTTCAACCAGCAAGACAATTGGTCAAGAATGCTCTTGTTATCAACTATCTGTGGCTGGCTCTGCAGGTGTTCAATTAAACTAGGGTTAGGAAGGACCTCAGTAAGTTATGGAGAGTAAATAAAGCCCTTATGCAAATTAGTTTAGAATTGAGACCATCTGATTGGTTGATGCAATTGTCATTCAAAATAAGCCATTCTGATTGGTTTATGTACTGTCAGTCAACAGTTTTCTATTTTACAACTTTTGCAGGGACCATCATGCAATAGTCTTCAACCAGCAAGACAATTGGTCAAGAATGCTCTTGTTATCAACTATCTGTGGCTGGTTCTGCAGGTGTTCAATTAAACTAGGGTTAGGAAGGACCTCAGTAAGTTATGGAGAGCAAATAAAGCGCTTATGCAAATTAGTTTAGAATTGAGGTCATCTGATTGGTTGATGCAATTGTCATTCAAAATAAGCCACTCTGATTGGTTTATGAACTGTCAGTCAACAGTTTTCTATTTTACAACTTTTGCTGGGACCATCATGCAATAGTCTTCAACCAGCAAGACAATTGGTCATGAATGCTCTTGTTATCTACTATCTGTGGCTGGTTCTGAAGGTGTTCAATTAAACTAGGGTTTAGGAAGGACCTCAGTAAGTTATGGAGAGTAAATAAAGCCCTTATGCAAATTAGTTTAGAATTGAGACCATCTGATTGGTTGATGCAATTGTCATTCAAAATAAGCCATTCTGATTGGTTTATGTACTGTCAGTCAACAGTTTTCTATTTTACAACTTTTGCTGGGACCATCATGCAATAGTCTTCAACCAGCAAGACAATTGGTCAAGAATGCTCTTGTTATCAACTATCTGTGGCTTGTTCTGCAGGTGTTCAATTAAACTAGGGGCAGGAAGGACCTCAGTAAGTTATGGAGAGTAAATAAAGCCCTTATGCAAATTAGTTTAGAATTGAGACCATCTGATTGGTTGATGCAATTGTCATTCAAAATAAGCCATTCTGATTGGTTTATGTACTGTCAGTCAACAGTTTTCTATTTTACAACTTTTGCAGGGACCATCATGCAATAGTCTTCAACCAGCAAGACAATTGGTCAAGAATGCTCTTGTTATCAACTATCTGTGGCTGGTTCTGCAGGTGTTCAATTAAACTAGGGTTAGGAAGGACCTCAGTAAGTTATGGAGAGCAAATAAAGCGCTTATGCAAATTAGTTTAGAATTGAGGTCATCTGATTGGTTGATGCAATTGTCATTCAAAATAAGCCACTCTGATTGGTTTATGAACTGTCAGTCAACAGTTTTCTATTTTACAACTTTTGCTGGGACCATCATGCAATAGTCTTCAACCAGCAAGACAATTGGTCATGAATGCTCTTGTTATCTACTATCTGTGGCTGGTTCTGAAGGTGTTCAATTAAACTAGGGTTTAGGAAGGACCTCAGTAAGTTATGGAGAGTAAATAAAGCCCTTATGCAAATTAGTTTAGAATTGAGACCATCTGATTGGTTGATGCAATTGTCATTCAAAATAAGCCATTCTGATTGGTTTATGTACTGTCAGTCAACAGTTTTCTATTTTACAACTTTTGCTGGGACCATCATGCAATAGTCTTCAACCAGCAAGACAATTGGTCAAGAATGCTCTTGTTATCAACTATCTGTGGCTTGTTCTGCAGGTGTTCAATTAAACTAGGGTTTAGGAAGGACCTCAGTAAGTTATGGAGAGTAAATAAAGCCCTTATGCAAATTAGTTTAGAATTGAGACCATCTGATTGGTTGATGCAATTGTCATTCAAAATAAGCCATTCTGATTGGTTTATGTACTGTCAGTCAACAGTTTTCTATTTTACAACTTTTGCTGGGACCATCATGCAATAGTCTTCAACCAGCAAGACAATTGGTCAAGAATGCTCTTGTTATCAACTATCTGTGGCTAGTTCTGCAGGTGTTCAATTAAACTAGGGTTAGGAAGGACCTCAGTAAGTTATGGAGAGCAAATAAAGCGCTTATGCAAATTAGTTTAGAATTGAGATCATCTGATTGGTTGATGCAATTGTCATTCAAAATAAGCCATTCTGATTGGTTTATTTACTGTCAGTCAACAGTTTTCTATTTTACAACTTTTGCTGGAACCATCATGCAATAGTCTTCAACCAGCAAGACAATTGGTCAAGAATGCTCTTGTTATCAACTATCTGTGGCTAGTTCTGCAGGTGTTCAATTAAACTAGGGTTAGGAAGGACCTCAGCAAGTTATGGAGAGCAAATAAAGCGCTTATGCAAATTAGTTTAGAATTGAGATCATCTGATTGGTTGATGCAATTGTCATTCAAAATAAGCCATTCTGATTGGTTTATTTACTGTCAGTCAACAGTTTTCTATTTTACAACTTTTGCTGGGACCATCATGCAATAGTCTTCAACCAGCAAGACAATTGGTCAAGAATGCTCTTGTTATCAACTATCTGTGGCTGGCTCTGCAGGTGTTCAATTAAACTAGGGTTAGGAAGGACCTCAGTAAGTTATGGAGAGTAAATAAAGCCCTTATGCAAATTAGTTTAGAATTGAGACCATCTGATTGGTTGATGCAATTGTCATTCAAAATAAGCCATTCTGATTGGTTTATGTACTGTCAGTCAACAGTTTTCTATTTTACAACTTTTGCAGGGACCATCATGCAATAGTCTTCAACCAGCAAGACAATTGGTCAAGAATGCTCTTGTTATCAACTATCTGTGGCTGGTTCTGCAGGTGTTCAATTAAACTAGGGTTAGGAAGGACCTCAGTAAGTTATGGAGAGCAAATAAAGCGCTTATGCAAATTAGTTTAGAATTGAGGTCATCTGATTGGTTGATGCAATTGTCATTCAAAATAAGCCACTCTGATTGGTTTATGAACTGTCAGTCAACAGTTTTCTATTTTACAACTTTTGCTGGGACCATCATGCAATAGTCTTCAACCAGCAAGACAATTGGTCATGAATGCTCTTGTTATCCACTATCTGTGGCTGGTTCTGAAGGTGTTCAATTAAACTAGGGTTTAGGAAGGACCTCAGTAAGTTATGGAGAGTAAATAAAGCCCTTATGCAAATTAGTTTAGAATTGAGACCATCTGATTGGTTGATGCAATTGTCATTCAAAATAAGCCATTCTGATTGGTTTATGTACTGTCAGTCAACAGTTTTCTATTTTACAACTTTTGCTGGGACCATCATGCAATAGTCTTCAACCAGCAAGACAATTGGTCAAGAATGCTCTTGTTATCAACTATCTGTGGCTGGTTCTGCAGGTGTTCAATTAAACTAGGGTTAGGAAGGACCTCAGTAAGTTATGGAGAGCAAATAAAGCGCTTATGCAAATTAGTTTAGAATTGAGATCATCTGATTGGTTGATGCAATTGTCATTCAAAATAAGCCACTCTGATTGGTTTATGTACTGTCAGTCAACAGTTTTCTATTTTACAACTTTTGCTGGGACCATCATGCAATAGTCTTCAACCAGCAAGACAATTGGTCAAGAATGCTCTTGTTATCAACTATCTGTGGCTGGTTCTGCAGGTGTTCAATTAAACTAGGGTTAGGAAGGACCTCAGTAAGTTATGGAGAGCAAATAAAGCGCTTATGCAAATTAGTTTATAATTGAGATCATCTGATTGGTTGATGCAATTGTCATTCAAAATAAGCCACTCTGATTGGTTTATGTACTGTCAGTCAACAGTTTTCTGTTTTACAACTGTTGCTGGGACCATCATGCAATAGTCTTCAACCAGCAAGACAATTGGTCAAGAATGCTCTTGTTATCAACTATCTGGCTTGTTCTGCAGGTGTTCAATTAAACTAGGGGCAGGAAGGACCTCAGTAAGTTATGGAGAGTAAAAAAAGCCCTTATGCAAATTAGTTTAGGATTGAGGCCATCTGATTGGTTGATATAATTGTCATTCAAAATAAGCCATTCTGATTGGTTTATGTAATGTCAGTCAACAGTTTTCTATTTTACAACTTTTGCTGGGACCATCATGCAATAGTCTTCAACCAGCAAGACAATTGGTCAAGAATGCTCTTGTTATCAACTATCTGTGGCTAGTTCTGCAGGTGTTCAATTAAACTAGGGTTAGGAAGGACCTCAGTAAGATATGGAGAGCAAATAAAGCGCTTATGCAAATTAGTTTAGAATTGAGATCATCTGATTGGTTGATGCAATTGTCATTCAAAATAAGCCACTCTGATTGGTTTATGTACTGTCAGTCAACAGTTTTCTATTTTACAACTTTTGCTGGGACCATCATGCAATAGTCTTTAACCAGCAAGACAATTGGTCAAGAATGCTCTTGTTATGAACTATCTGTGGCTTGTTCTGCAGGTGTTCAATTAAACTAGGGGCAGGAAGGACCTGAGTAAGTTATGGAGAGTAAAAAAAGCCCTTATGCCAATTAGTTTAGAATTGAGGCCATCTGATTGGTTGATACAATTGTCATTCAAAATAAGCCATTCTGATTGGTTTATGTAATGTCAGTCAACAGTTTTCTATTTTACAACTTTTGCTGGGACCATCATGCAATAGTCTTCAACCAGCAAGA
This sequence comes from Crinia signifera, assembly GCF_055691185.1. Taxonomy (NCBI): domain Eukaryota; kingdom Metazoa; phylum Chordata; class Amphibia; order Anura; family Myobatrachidae; genus Crinia; species Crinia signifera. The sequence goes on along the minus strand of NC_139218.1, from coordinate 164,143,779 downwards.
CAATTAGTCAAGAATGCTCTTTTTATCAACTATCTGTGGCTGGTTCTGCAGGTGTTCAATTAAACTAGGGTTAGGAAGGACCTCAGTAAGTTATGGAGAGTAAATAAAGCCCTTATGCAAATTAGTTTAGAATTGAGACCATCTGATTGGTTGATACAATTGTCATTCACAATAAGCCATTCTGATTGGTTTATATAATGTCACTCAACAGTTTTCTATTTCACAACTTTTGCTGGGACCATCATGCAATAGTCTTAAACCAGCAAGACAATTGGTCAAGAATGCTCTTTTTATCAACTATCTGTGGCTGGTTCTGCAGGTGTTCAATTAAACTAGGGTTAGGAAGGACCTCAGTAAGTTATGGAGAGCAAATAAAGCGCTTATGCAAATTAGTTTAGAATTGAGATCATCTGATTGGTTGATGCAATTGTCATTCAAAATAAGCCACTCTGATTGGTTTATGTACTTTCAGTCAACAGTTTTCTATTTTACAACTTTTGCTGGGACCATCATGCAATAGTCTTCAACCAGCAAGAAAATTGGTCAAGAATGCTCTTGTTATCAACTATCTGTGGCTTGTTCTGCAGGTGTTCAATTAAACTAGGGGCAGGAAGGACCTCAGTAAGTTATGGAGAGTAAAAAAAGCCCTTATGCAAATTAGTTTAGAATTGAGATCATCTGATTGGTTGATGCAATTGTCATTCAAAATAAGCCATTCTGATTGGTTTATTTACTGTCAGTCAACAGTTTTCTATTTTACAACTTTTGCTGGGACCATCATGCAATAGTCTTCAACCAGCAAGACAATTGGTCAAGAATGCTCTTGTTATCAACTATCTGTGGCTGGCTCTGCAGGTGTTCAATTAAACTAGGGTTAGGAAGGACCTCAGTAAGTTATGGAGAGTAAATAAAGCCCTTATGCAAATTAGTTTAGAATTGAGACCATCTGATTGGTTGATGCAATTGTCATTCAAAATAAGCCATTCTGATTGGTTTATGTACTGTCAGTCAACAGTTTTCTATTTTACAACTTTTGCAGGGACCATCATGCAATAGTCTTCAACCAGCAAGACAATTGGTCAAGAATGCTCTTGTTATCAACTATCTGTGGCTGGTTCTGCAGGTGTTCAATTAAACTAGGGTTAGGAAGGACCTCAGTAAGTTATGGAGAGCAAATAAAGCGCTTATGCAAATTAGTTTAGAATTGAGGTCATCTGATTGGTTGATGCAATTGTCATTCAAAATAAGCCACTCTGATTGGTTTATGAACTGTCAGTCAACAGTTTTCTATTTTACAACTTTTGCTGGGACCATCATGCAATAGTCTTCAACCAGCAAGACAATTGGTCATGAATGCTCTTGTTATCCACTATCTGTGGCTGGTTCTGAAGGTGTTTAATTAAACTAGGGTTTAGGAAGGACCTCAGTAAGTTATGGAGAGTAAATAAAGCCCTTATGCAAATTAGTTTAGAATTGAGACCATCTGATTGGTTGATGCAATTGTCATTCAAAATAAGCCATTCTGATTGGTTTATGTACTGTCAGTCAACAGTTTTCTATTTTACAACTTTTGCTGGGACCATCATGCAATAGTCTTCAACCAGCAAGACAATTGGTCAAGAATGCTCTTGTTATCAACTATCTGTGGCTGGTTCTGCAGGTGTTCAATTAAACTAGGGTTAGGAAGGACCTCAGTAAGTTATGGAGAGCAAATAAAGCGCTTATGCAAATTAGTTTAGAATTGAGATCATCTGATTGGTTGATGCAATTGTCATTCAAAATAAGCCACTCTGATTGGTTTATGTACTGTCAGTCAACAGTTTTCTATTTTACAACTTTTGCTGGGACCATCATGCAATAGTCTTCAACCAGCAAGACAATTGGTCAAGAATGCTCTTGTTATCAACTATCTGTGGCTGGTTCTGCAGGTGTTCAATTAAACTAGGGTTAGGAAGGACCTCAGTAAGTTATGGAGAGCAAATAAAGCGCTTATGCAAATTAGTTTATAATTGAGATCATCTGATTGGTTGATGCAATTGTCATTCAAAATAAGCCACTCTGATTGGTTTATGTACTGTCAGTCAACAGTTTTCTGTTTTACAACTGTTGCTGGGACCATCATGCAATAGTCTTCAACCAGCAAGACAATTGGTCAAGAATGCTCTTGTTATCAACTATCTGGCTTGTTCTGCAGGTGTTCAATTAAACTAGGGGCAGGAAGGACCTCAGTAAGTTATGGAGAGTAAAAAAAGCCCTTATGCAAATTAGTTTAGGATTGAGGCCATCTGATTGGTTGATATAATTGTCATTCAAAATAAGCCATTCTGATTGGTTTATGTAATGTCAGTCAACAGTTTTCTATTTTACAACTTTTGCTGGGACCATCATGCAATAGTCTTCAACCAGCAAGACAATTGGTCAAGAATGCTCTTGTTATCAACTATCTGTGGCTAGTTCTGCAGGTGTTCAATTAAACTAGGGTTAGGAAGGACCTCAGTAAGATATGGAGAGCAAATAAAGCGCTTATGCAAATTAGTTTAGAATTGAGATCATCTGATTGGTTGATGCAATTGTCATTCAAAATAAGCCACTCTGATTGGTTTATGTACTGTCAGTCAACAGTTTTCTATTTTACAACTTTTGCTGGGACCATCATGCAATAGTCTTTAACCAGCAAGACAATTGGTCAAGAATGCTCTTGTTATGAACTATCTGTGGCTTGTTCTGCAGGTGTTCAATTAAACTAGGGGCAGGAAGGACCTGAGTAAGTTATGGAGAGTAAAAAAAGCCCTTATGCCAATTAGTTTAGAATTGAGGCCATCTGATTGGTTGATACAATTGTCATTCAAAATAAGCCATTCTGATTGGTTTATGTAATGTCAGTCAACAGTTTTCTATTTTACAACTTTTGCTGGGACCATCATGCAATAGTCTTCAACCAGCAAGACAATTAGTCAAGAATGCTCTTTTTATCAACTATCTGTGGCTGGTTCTGCAGGTGTTCAATTAAACTAGGGTTAGGAAGGACCTCAGTAAGTTATGGAGAGTAAATAAAGCCCTTATGCAAATTAGTTTAGAATTGAGACCATCTGATTGGTTGATACAATTGTCATTCACAATAAGCCATTCTGATTGGTTTATATAATGTCACTCAACAGTTTTCTATTTCACAACTTTTGCTGGGACCATCATGCAATAGTCTTAAACCAGCAAGACAATTGGTCAAGAATGCTCTTTTTATCAACTATCTGTGGCTGGTTCTGCAGGTGTTCAATTAAACTAGGGTTAGGATGGACCTCAGTAAGTTATGGAGAGCAAATAAAGCCATTATGCAAATTAGTTTAGAATTGAGATCATCTGATTGGTTGATGCAATTGTCATTCAAAATAAGCCACTCTGATTGGTTTATGTACTGTCAGTCAACAGTTTTCTATTTTACAACTTTTGCTGGGACCATCATGCAATAGTCTTTAACCAGCAAGACAATTGGTCAAGAATGCTCTTGTTATGAACTATCTGTGGCTTGTTCTGCAGGTGTTCAATTAAACTAGGGGCAGGAAGGACCTGAGTAAGTTATGGAGAGTAAAAAAAGCCCTTATGCCAATTAGTTTAGAATTGAGGCCATCTGATTGGTTGATACAATTGTCATTCAAAATAAGCCATTCTGATTGGTTTATGTAATGTCAGTCAACAGTTTTCTATTTTACAACTTTTGCTGGGACCATCATGCAATAGTCTTCAACCAGCAAGACAATTAGTCAAGAATGCTCTTTTTATCAACTATCTGTGGCTGGTTCTGCAGGTGTTCAATTAAACTAGGGTTAGGAAGGACCTCAGTAAGTTATGGAGAGTAAATAAAGCCCTTATGCAAATTAGTTTAGAATTGAGACCATCTGATTGGTTGATACAATTGTCATTCACAATAAGCCATTCTGATTGGTTTATATAATGTCACTCAACAGTTTTCTATTTCACAACTTTTGCTGGGACCATCATGCAATAGTCTTAAACCAGCAAGACAATTGGTCAAGAATGCTCTTTTTATCAACTATCTGTGGCTGGTTCTGCAGGTGTTCAATTAAACTAGGGTTAGGAAGGACCTCAGTAAGTTATGGAGAGCAAATAAAGCGCTTATGCAAATTAGTTTAGAATTGAGATCATCTGATTGGTTGATGCAATTGTCATTCAAAATAAGCCACTCTGATTGGTTTATGTACTTTCAGTCAACAGTTTTCTATTTTACAACTTTTGCTGGGACCATCATGCAATAGTCTTCAACCAGCAAGAAAATTGGTCAAGAATGCTCTTGTTATCAACTATCTGTGGCTTGTTCTGCAGGTGTTCAATTAAACTAGGGGCAGGAAGGACCTCAGTAAGTTATGGAGAGTAAAAAAAGCCCTTATGCAAATTAGTTTAGAATTGAGGCCATCTGATTGGTTGATGCAATTGTCATTCAAAATAAGCCATTCTGATTGGTTTATGTACTGTCAGTCAACAGTTTTCTATTTTACAACTTTTGCTGGGACCATCATGCAATAGTCTTCAACCAGCAAGACAATTGGTCAAGAATGCTCTTTTTATCAACTATCTGTGGCTGGTTCTGCAGGTGTTCAATTAAACTAGGGTTAGGATGGACCTCAGTAAGTTATGGAGAGCAAATAAAGCCATTATGCAAATTAGTTTAGAATTGAGATCATCTGATTGGTTGATGCAATTGTCATTCAAAATAAGCCATTCTGATTGGTTTATGTACTGTCAGTCAACAGTTTTCTATTTTACAACTTTTGCTGGGACCATCATGCAATAGTCTTCAACCAGCAAGACAATTGGTCAAGAATGCTTTTGTTATCCACTATCTGTGGCTGGTTCTGAAGGTGTTCAATTAAACTAGGGTTAGGAAGGACCTCAGTAAGTTATGGAGAGTAAATAAAGCCCTTATGCAAATTAGTTTAGAATTGAGACCATCTGATTGGTTGATGCAATTGTCATTCAAAATAAGCCATTCTGATTGGTTTATGTACTGTCAGTCAACAGTTTTCTATTTTACAACTTTTGCTGGGACCATCATGCAATAGTCTTCAACCAGCAAGACAATTGGTCAAGAATGCTCTTTTTATCAACTATCTGTGGCTGGTTCTGCAGGTGTTCAATTAAACTAGGGTTAGGATGGACCTCAGTAAGTTATGGAGAGCAAATAAAGCCATTATGCAAATTAGTTTAGAATTGAGATCATCTGATTGGTTGATGCAATTGTCATTCAAAATAAGCCATTCTGATTGGTTTATGTACTGTCAGTCAACAGTTTTCTATTTTACAACTTTTGCTGGGACCATCATGCAATAGTCTTCAACCAGCAAGACAATTGGTCAAGAATGCTTTTGTTATCCACTATCTGTGGCTGGTTCTGAAGGTGTTCAATTAAACTAGGGTTAGGAAGGACCTCAGTAAGTTATGGAGAGTAAATAAAGCCCTTATGCAAATTAGTTTAGAATTGAGACCATCTGATTGGTTGATACAATTGTCATTCACAATAAGCCATTCTGATTGGTTTATATAATGTCACTCAACAGTTTTCTATTTCACAACTTTTGCTGGGACCATCATGCAATAGTCTTAAACCAGCAAGACAATTGGTCAAGAATGCTCTTTTTATCAACTATCTGTGGCTGGTTCTGCAGGTGTTCAATTAAACTAGGGTTAGGAAGGACCTCAGTAAGTTATGGAGAGCAAATAAAGCGCTTATGCAAATTAGTTTAGAATTGAGATCATCTGATTGGTTGATGCAATTGTCATTCAAAATAAGCCACTCTGATTGGTTTATGTACTTTCAGTCAACAGTTTTCTATTTTACAACTTTTGCTGGGACCATCATGCAATAGTCTTCAACCAGCAAGAAAATTGGTCAAGAATGCTCTTGTTATCAACTATCTGTGGCTTGTTCTGCAGGTGTTCAATTAAACTAGGGGCAGGAAGGACCTCAGTAAGTTATGGAGAGTAAAAAAAGCCCTTATGCAAATTAGTTTAGAATTGAGGCCATCTGATTGGTTGATGCAATTGTCATTCAAAATAAGCCATTCTGATTGGTTTATGTACTGTCAGTCAACAGTTTTCTATTTTACAACTTTTGCTGGGACCATCATGCAATAGTCTTCAACCAGCAAGACAATTGGTCAAGAATGCTCTTTTTATCAACTATCTGTGGCTGGTTCTGCAGGTGTTCAATTAAACTAGGGTTAGGATGGACCTCAGTAAGTTATGGAGAGCAAATAAAGCCATTATGCAAATTAGTTTAGAATTGAGATCATCTGATTGGTTGATGCAATTGTCATTCAAAATAAGCCATTCTGATTGGTTTATGTACTGTCAGTCAACAGTTTTCTATTTTACAACTTTTGCTGGGACCATCATGCAATAGTCTTCAACCAGCAAGACAATTGGTCAAGAATGCTTTTGTTATCCACTATCTGTGGCTGGTTCTGAAGGTGTTCAATTAAACTAGGGTTAGGAAGGACCTCAGTAAGTTATGGAGAGTAAATAAAGCCCTTATGCAAATTAGTTTAGAATTGAGACCATCTGATTGGTTGATGCAATTGTCATTCAAAATAAGCCATTCTGATTGGTTTATGTACTGTCAGTCAACAGTTTTCTATTTTACAACTTTTGCTGGGACCATCATGCAATAGTCTTCAACCAGCAAGACAATTGGTCAAGAATGCTCTTTTTATCAACTATCTGTGGCTGGTTCTGCAGGTGTTCAATTAAACTAGGGTTAGGATGGACCTCAGTAAGTTATGGAGAGCAAATAAAGCCATTATGCAAATTAGTTTAGAATTGAGATCATCTGATTGGTTGATGCAATTGTCATTCAAAATAAGCCATTCTGATTGGTTTATGTACTGTCAGTCAACAGTTTTCTATTTTACAACTTTTGCTGGGACCATCATGCAATAGTCTTCAACCAGCAAGACAATTGGTCAAGAATGCTCTTGTTATCAACTATCTGTGGCTGGTTCTGCAGGTGTTCAATTAAACTAGGGTTAGGAATGACCTCAGTAAGTTATGGAGAGCAAATAAAGCGCTTATGCAAATTAGTTTAGAATTGAGATCATCTGATTGGTTGATGCAATTGTCATTCAAAATAAGCCACTCTGAATGGTTTATGTACTGTCAGTCAACAGTTTTCTATTTTACAACTTTTGCTGGGACCATCATGCAATAGTCTTCAACCAGCAAGACAATTGGTCAAGAATGCTCTTGTTATCAACTATCTGTGGCTGGCTCTGCAGGTGTTCAATTAAACTAGGGTTAGGAAGGACCTCAGTAAGTTATGGAGAGTAAATAAAGCCCTTATGCAAATTAGTTTAGAATTGAGACCATCTGATTGGTTGATACAATTGTCATTCACAATAAGCCATTCTGATTGGTTTATATAATGTCAGTCAACAGTTTTCTATTTCACAACTTTTGCTGGGACCATCATGCAATAGTCTTAAACCAGCAAGACAATTGGTCAAGAATGCTCTTTTTATCAACTATCTGTGGCTGGTTCTGCAGGTGTTCAATTAAACTAGGGTTAGGATGGACCTCAGTAAGTTATGGAGAGCAAATAAAGCCATTATGCAAATTAGTTTAGAATTGAGATCATCTGATTGGTTGATGCAATTGTCATTCAAAATAAGCCATTCTGATTGGTTTATGTACTGTCAGTCAACAGTTTTCTATTTTACAACTTTTGCTGGGACCATCATGCAATAGTCTTCAACCAGCAAGACAATTGGTCAAGAATGCTCTTGTTATCCACAATCTGTGGCTGGTTCTGAAGGTGTTCAATTAAACTAGGGTTAGGAAGGACCTCAGTAAGTTATGGAGAGTAAATAAAGCCCTTATGCAAATTAGTTTAGAATTGAGACCATCTGATTGGTTGATGCAATTGTCATTCAAAATAAGCCATTCTGATTTGTTTATGTACTGTCAGTCAACAGTTTTCTATTTTACAACTTTTGCTGGGACCATCATGCAATAGTCTTCAACCAGCAAGACAATTGGTCAAGAATGCTCTTGTTATCAACTATCTGTGGCTGGTTCTGCAGGTGTTCAATTAAACTAGGGTTAGGAAGGACCTCAGTAAGTTATGGAGAGCAAATAAAGCGCTTATGCAAATTAGTTTAGAATTGAGATCATCTGATTGGTTGATGCAATTGTCATTCAAAATAAGCCACTCTGATTGGTTTATGTACTGTCAGTCAACAGTTTTCTATTTTACAACTTTTGCTGGGACCATCATGCAATAGTCTTCAACCAGCAAGACAATTGGTCAAGAATGCTCTTGTTATCAACTATCTGTGGCTTGTTCTGCAGGTGTTCAATTAAACTAGGGGCAGGAAGGACCTCAGTAAGTTATGGAGAGTAAAAAAAGCCCTTATGCAAATTAGTTTAGAATTGAGGCCATCTGATTGGTTGATGAAATTGTCATTCAAAATAAGCCATTCTGATTGGTTTATGTACTGTCAGTCAACAGTTTTCTATTTTACAACTTTTGCTGGGACCATCATGCAATAGTCTTCAACCAGCAAGACAATTGGTCAAGAATGCTCTTGTTATCAACTATCTGTGGCTGGTTCTGCAGGTGTTCAATTAAACTAGGGTTAGGAAGGACCTCAGTTAGTTATGGAGAGCAAATAAAGCGCTTATGCAAATTAGTTTAGAATTGAGATCATCTGATTGGTTGATGCAATTGTCATTCAAAATAAGCCATTCTGATTGGTTTATTTACTGTCAGTCAACAGTTTTCTATTTTACAACTTTTGCTGGGACCATCATGCAATAGTCTTCAACCAGCAAGACAATTGGTCAAGAATGCTCTTGTTATCAACTATCTGTGGCTGGTTCTGCAGGTGTTCAATTAAACTAGGGTTAGGAAGGACCTCAGTAAGTTATGGAGAGCAAATAAAGCGCTTATGCAAATTAGTTTATAATTGAGATCATCTGATTGGTTGATGCAATTGTCATTCAAAATAAGCCACTCTGATTGGTTTATGTACTGTCAGTCAACAGTTTTCTGTTTTACAACTGTTGCTGGGACCATCATGCAATAGTCTTCAACCAGCAAGACAATTGGTCAAGAATGCTCTTGTTATCAACTATCTGGCTTGTTCTGCAGGTGTTCAATTAAACTAGGGGCAGGAAGGACCTCAGTAAGTTATGGAGAGTAAAAAAAGCCCTTATGCAAATTAGTTTAGGATTGAGGCCATCTGATTGGTTGATATAATTGTCATTCAAAATAAGCCATTCTGATTGGTTTATGTAATGTCAGTCAACAGTTTTCTATTTTACAACTTTTGCTGGGACCATCATGCAATAGTCTTCAACCAGCAAGACAATTGTTCAAGAATGCTCTTTTTATCAACTATCTGTGGCTGGTTCTGAAGGTGTTCAATTAAACTAGGGTTAGGAAGGACCTCAGTAAGTTATGGAGAGTAAATAAAGCCCTTATGCAAATTAGTTTAGAATTGAGACCATCTGATTGGTTGATACAATTGTCATTCAAAATAAGCCATTCTGATTGGTTTATGTAATGTCAGTCAACAGTTTTCTATTTTACAACTTTTGCTGGGACCATCATGCAATAGTCTTCAACCAGCAAGACAATTGGTCAAGAATGCTCTTGTTATCAACTATCTGTGGCTGGCTCTGCAGGTGTTCAATTAAACTAGGGTTAGGAAGGACCTCAGTAAGTTATGGAGAGTAAATAAATCCCTTATGCAAATAAGTTTAGAATTGAGACCATCTGATTGGTTGATGCAATTGTCATTCAAAATAAGCCACTCTGATTGGTTTATGTACTGTCAGTCAACAGTTTTCTATTTTACAACTTTTGCTGGGACCATCATGCACTAGTCTTCAACCAGCAAGACAATTGGTCAAGATTGCTCTTGTTATCAACTATCTGTGGCTGGCTCTGCAGGTGTTCAATTAAACTAGGGTTAGGAAGGACCTCAGTAAGTTATGGAGAGTAAATAAAGCCCTTATGCAAATTAGTTTAGAATTGAGACCATCTGATTGGTTGATACAATTGTCATTCAAAATAAGCCATTCTGATTGGTTTATGTAATGTCAGTCAACAGTTTTCTATTTTACAACTTTTGCTGGGACCATCATGCAACAGTCTTCAACCAGCAAGACAATTGGTCAAGAATGCTCTTGTTATCAACTATCTGTGGCTGGCTCTGCAGGTGTTCAATTAAACTAGGGTTAGGAAGGACCTCAGTAAGTTATGGAGAGTAAATAAATCCCTTATGCAAATAAGTTTAGAATTGAGACCATCTGATTGGTTGATGCAATTGTCATTCAAAATAAGCCACTCTGATTGGTTTATGTACTGTCAGTCAACAGTTTTCTGTTTTACAACTGTTGCTGGGACCATCATGCAATAGTCTTCAACCAGCAAGACAATTGGTCAAGAATGCTCTTGTTATCAACTATCTGTGGCTGGTTCTGCAGGTGTTCAATTAAACTAGGGTTAGGAAGGACCTCAGTAAGTTATGGAGAGCAAATAAAGCGCTTATGCAAATTAGTTTAGAATTGAGATCATCTGATTGGTTGATGCAATTGTCATTCAAAATAAGCCACTCTGATTGGTTTATGTACTGTCAGTCAACAGTTTTCTATTTTACAACTTTTGCTGGGACCATCATGCAATAGTCTTCAACCAGCAAGACAATTGGTCAAGAATGCTCTTGTTATCAACTATCTGTGGCTTGTTCTGCAGGTGTTCAATTAAACTAGGGGCAGGAAGGACCTCAGTAAGTTATGGAGAGTAAAAAAAGCCCTTATGCAAATTAGTTTAGAATTGAGGCCATCTGATTGGTTGATGAAATTGTCATTCAAAATAAGCCATTCTGATTGGTTTATGTACTGTCAGTCAACAGTTTTCTATTTTACAACTTTTGCTGGGACCATCATGCAATAGTCTTCAACCAGCAAGACAATTGGTCAAGAATGCTCTTGTTATCAACTATCTGTGGCTGGTTCTGCAGGTGTTCAATTAAACTAGGGTTAGGAAGGACCTCAGTTAGTTATGGAGAGCAAATAAAGCGCTTATGCAAATTAGTTTAGAATTGAGATCATCTGATTGGTTGATGCAATTGTCATTCAAAATAAGCCATTCTGATTGGTTTATTTACTGTCAGTCAACAGTTTTCTATTTTACAACTTTTGCTGGGACCATCATGCAATAGTCTTCAACCAGCAAGACAATTGGTCAAGAATGCTCTTGTTATCAACTATCTGTGGCTGGTTCTGCAGGTGTTCAATTAAACTAGGGTTAGGAAGGACCTCAGTAAGTTATGGAGAGCAAATAAAGCGCTTATGCAAATTAGTTTATAATTGAGATCATCTGATTGGTTGATGCAATTGTCATTCAAAATAAGCCACTCTGATTGGTTTATGTACTGTCAGTCAACAGTTTTCTGTTTTACAACTGTTGCTGGGACCATCATGCAATAGTCTTCAACCAGCAAGACAATTGGTCAAGAATGCTCTTGTTATCAACTATCTGGCTTGTTCTGCAGGTGTTCAATTAAACTAGGGGCAGGAAGGACCTCAGTAAGTTATGGAGAGTAAAAAAAGCCCTTATGCAAATTAGTTTAGGATTGAGGCCATCTGATTGGTTGATATAATTGTCATTCAAAATAAGCCATTCTGATTGGTTTATGTAATGTCAGTCAACAGTTTTCTATTTTACAACTTTTGCTGGGACCATCATGCAATAGTCTTCAACCAGCAAGACAATTGTTCAAGAATGCTCTTTTTATCAACTATCTGTGGCTGGTTCTGAAGGTGTTCAATTAAACTAGGGTTAGGAAGGACCTCAGTAAGTTATGGAGAGTAAATAAAGCCCTTATGCAAATTAGTTTAGAATTGAGACCATCTGATTGGTTGATACAATTGTCATTCAAAATAAGCCATTCTGATTGGTTTATGTAATGTCAGTCAACAGTTTTCTATTTTACAACTTTTGCTGGGACCATCATGCAATAGTCTTCAACCAGCAAGACAATTGGTCAAGAATGCTCTTGTTATCAACTATCTGTGGCTGGCTCTGCAGGTGTTCAATTAAACTAGGGTTAGGAAGGACCTCAGTAAGTTATGGAGAGTAAATAAATCCCTTATGCAAATAAGTTTAGAATTGAGACCATCTGATTGGTTGATGCAATTGTCATTCAAAATAAGCCACTCTGATTGGTTTATGTACTGTCAGTCAACAGTTTTCTATTTTACAACTTTTGCTGGGACCATCATGCACTAGTCTTCAACCAGCAAGACAATTGGTCAAGATTGCTCTTGTTATCAACTATCTGTGGCTGGCTCTGCAGGTGTTCAATTAAACTAGGGTTAGGAAGGACCTCAGTAAGTTATGGAGAGTAAATAAAGCCCTTATGCAAATTAGTTTAGAATTGAGACCATCTGATTGGTTGATACAATTGTCATTCAAAATAAGCCATTCTGATTGGTTTATGTAATGTCAGTCAACAGTTTTCTATTTTACAACTTTTGCTGGGACCATCATGCAACAGTCTTCAACCAGCAAGACAATTGGTCAAGAATGCTCTTGTTATCAACTATCTGTGGCTGGCTCTGCAGGTGTTCAATTAAACTAGGGTTAGGAAGGACCTCAGTAAGTTATGGAGAGTAAATAAATCCCTTATGCAAATAAGTTTAGAATTGAGACCATCTGATTGGTTGATGCAATTGTCATTCAAAATAAGCCACTCTGATTGGTTTATGTACTGTCAGTCAACAGTTTTCTGTTTTACAACTGTTGCTGGGACCATCATGCAATAGTCTTCAACCAGCAAGACAATTGGTCAAGAATGCTCTTGTTATCAACTATCTGTGGCTGGTTCTGCAGGTGTTCAATTAAACTAGGGTTAGGAAGGACCTCAGTAAGTTATGGAGAGCAAATAAAGCGCTTATGCAAATTAGTTTAGAATTGAGATCATCTGATTGGTTGATGCAATTGTCATTCAAAATAAGCCACTCTGATTGGTTTATGTACTGTCAGTCAACAGTTTTCTATTTTACAACTTTTGCTGGGACCATCATGCAATAGTCTTCAACCAGCAAGACAATTGGTCAAGAATGCTCTTGTTATCAACTATCTGTGGCTTGTTCTGCAGGTGTTCAATTAAACTAGGGGCAGGAAGGACCTCAGTAAGTTATGGAGAGTAAAAAAAGCCCTTATGCAAATTAGTTTAGAATTGAGGCCATCTGATTGGTTGATGAAATTGTCATTCAAAATAAGCCATTCTGATTGGTTTATGTACTGTCAGTCAACAGTTTTCTATTTTACAACTTTTGCTGGGACCATCATGCAATAGTCTTCAACCAGCAAGACAATTGGTCAAGAATGCTCTTGTTATCAACTATCTGTGGCTGGTTCTGCAGGTGTTCAATTAAACTAGGGTTAGGAAGGACCTCAGTAAGTTATAGAGAGTAAATAAAGCCCTTATGCAAATTAGTTTAGAATTGAGACCATCTGATTGGTTGATGCAATTGTCATTCAAAATAAGCCATTCTGATTGGTTTATGTACTGTCAGTCAACAGTTTTCTATTTTACAACTTTTGCTGGGACCATCATGCAATAGTCTTCAACCAGCAAGACAATTGGTCAAGAATGCTCTTGTTATCAACTATCTGTGGCTTGTTCTGCAGGTGTTCAATTAAACTAGGGGCAGGAAGGACCTCAGTAAGTTATGGAGAGTAAAAAAAGCCCTTATGCAAATTAGTTTAGAATTGAGGCCATCTGATTGGTTGATGAAATTGTCATTCAAAATAAGCCATTCTGATTGGTTTATGTACTGTCAGTCAACAGTTTTCTATTTTACAACTTTTGCTGGGACCATCATGCAATAGTCTTCAACCAGCAAGACAATTGGTCAAGAATGCTCTTGTTATCAACTATCTGTGGCTGGTTCTGCAGGTGTTCAATTAAACTAGGGTTAGGATGGACCTCAGTTAGTTATGGAGAGCAAATAAAGCGCTTATGCAAATTAGTTTAGAATTGAGATCATCTGATTGGTTGATGCAATTGTCATTCAAAATAAGCCATTCTGATTGGTTTATTTACTGTCAGTCAACAGTTTTCTATTTTACAACTTTTGCTGGGACCATCATGCAATAGTCTTCAACCAGCAAGACAATTGGTCAAGAATGCTCTTGTTATCAACTATCTGTGGCTGGTTCTGCAGGTGTTCAATTAAACTAGGGTTAGGAAGGACCTCAGTAAGTTATGGAGAGCAAATAAAGCGCTTATGCAAATTAGTTTATAATTGAGATCATCTGATTGGTTGATGCAATTGTCATTCAAAATAAGCCACTCTGATTGGTTTATGTACTGTCAGTCAACAGTTTTCTGTTTTACAACTGTTGCTGGGGCCATCATGCAATAGTCTTCAACCAGCAAGACAATTGGTCAAGAATGCTCTTGTTATCAACTATCTGGCTTGTTCTGCAGGTGTTCAATTAAACTAGGGGCAGGAAGGACCTCAGTAAGTTATGGAGAGTAAAAAAAGCCCTTATGCAAATTAGTTTAGGATTGAGGCCATCTGATTGGTTGATATAATTGTCATTCAAAATAAGCCATTCTGATTGGTTTATGTAATGTCAGTCAACAGTTTTCTATTTTACAACTTTTGCTGGGACCATCATGCAATAGTCTTCAACCAGCAAGACAATTGTTCAAGAATGCTCTTTTTATCAACTATCTGTGGCTGGTTCTGCAGGTGTTCAATTAAACTAGGGTTAGGAAGGACCTCAGTAAGTTATGGAGAGTAAATAAAGCCCTTATGCAAATTAGTTTAGAATTGAGACCATCTGATTGGTTGATACAATTGTCATTCAAAATAAGCCATTCTGATTGGTTTATGTAATGTCAGTCAACAGTTTTCTATTTTACAACTTTTGCTGGGACCATCATGCAATAGTCTTCAACCAGCAAGACAATTGGTCAAGAATGCTCTTGTTATCAACTATCTGTGGCTGGCTCTGCAGGTGTTCAATTAAACTAGGGTTAGGAAGGACCTCAGTAAGTTATGGAGAGTAAATAAATCCCTTATGCAAATAAGTTTAGAATTGAGACCATCTGATTGGTTGATGCAATTGTCATTCAAAATAAGCCACTCTGATTGGTTTATGTACTGTCAGTCAACAGTTTTCTGTTTTACAACTGTTGCTGGGACCATCATGCAATAGTCTTCAACCAGCAAGACAATTGGTCAAGAATGCTCTTGTTATCAACTATCTGTGGCTTGTTCTGCAGGTGTTCAATTAAACTAGGGGCAGGAAGGACCTAAGTAAGTTATGGAGAGTAAAAAAAGCCCTTATGCAAATTAGTTTAGAATTGAGGCCATCTGATTGGTTGATGCAATTGTCATTCAAAATAAGCCATTCTGATTGGTTTATGTACTGTCAGTCAACAGTTTTCTAT
Source organism: Crinia signifera (assembly GCF_055691185.1). NCBI lineage: Eukaryota > Metazoa > Chordata > Amphibia > Anura > Myobatrachidae > Crinia > Crinia signifera. Next base: position 164,128,291 of record NC_139218.1, on the reverse strand, counting down.
TTTACAACTTTTGCTGGGACCATCATGCAATAGTCTTCAACCAGCAAGACAATTGGTCAAAAATGCTCTTGTTATCAACTATCTGTGGCTGGTTCTGCAGGTGTTCAATTAAACTAGGGTTAGGAAGGACCTCAGTAAGTTATGGAGAGCAAATAAAGCGCTTATGCAAATTAGTTTAGAATTGAGACCATCTGATTGGTTGATACAATTGTCATTCACAATAAGCCATTCTGATTGGTTTATATAATGTCAGTCAACAGTTTTCTATTTCACAACTTTTGCTGGGACCATCATGCATTAATCTTAAACCAGCAAGACAATTGGTCAAGAATGCTCTTTTTATCAACTATCTGTGGCTGGTTCTGCAGGTGTTCAATTAAACTAGGGGCAGGAAGGACCTAAGTAAGTTATGGAGAGTAAAAAAAGCCCTTATGCAAATTAGTTTAGAATTGAGGCCATCTGATTGGTTGATGCAATTGTCATTCAAAATAAGCCATTCTGATTGGTTTATGTACTGTCAGTCAACAGTTTTCTATTTTACAACTTTTGCTGGGACCATCATGCAATAGTCTTCAACCAGCAAGACAATTGGTCAAAAATGCTCTTGTTATCAACTATCTGTGGCTGGTTCTGCAGGTGTTCAATTAAACTAGGGTTAGGAAGGACCTCAGTAAGTTATGGAGAGCAAATAAAGCGCTTATGCAAATTAGTTTAGAATTGAGACCATCTGATTGGTTGATACAATTGTCATTCACAATAAGCCATTCTGATTGGTTTATATAATGTCAGTCAACAGTTTTCTATTTCACAACTTTTGCTGGGACCATCATGCATTAATCTTAAACCAGCAAGACAATTGGTCAAGAATGCTCTTTTTATCAACTATCTGTGGCTGGTTCTGCAGGTGTTCAATTAAACTAGGGTTAGGATGGACCTCAGTAAGTTATGGAGAGTAAATAAAGCCCTTATGCAAATTAGTTTAGAATTGAGGCCATCTGATTGGTTGATACAATTGTCATTCAAAATAAGCCATTCTGATTGGTTTATGTAATGTCAGTCAACAGTTTTCTATTTTACAACTTTTGCTGGGACCATCATGAAATAGTCTTCAACCAGCAAGACAATTAGTCAAGAATGCTCTTTTTATCAACTATCTGTGGCTGGTTCTGCAGGTGTTCAATTAAACTAGGGTTAGGAAGGACCTCAGTAAGTTATAGAGAGTAAATAAAGCCCTTATGCAAATTAGTTTAGAATTGAGACCATCTGATTGGTTGATGCAATTGTCATTCAAAATAAGCCATTCTGATTGGTTTATGTACTGTCAGTCAACAGTTTTCTATTTTACAACTTTTGCTGGGACCATCATGCACTAGTCTTCAACCAGCAAGACAATTGGTCAAGATTGCTCTTGTTATCAACTATCTGTGGCTGGCTCTGCAGGTGTTCAATTAAACTAGGGTTAGGAAGGACCTCAGTAAGTTATGGAGAGTAAATAAAGCCCTTATGCAAATTAGTTTAGAATTGAGACCATCTGATTGGTTGATGCAATTGTCATTCAAAATAAGCCATTCTGATTGGTTTATGTACTGTCAGTCAACAGTTTTCTATTTTACAACTTTTGCTGGGACCATCATGCAATAGTCTTCAACCAGCAAGACAATTGGTCAAGAATGCTCTTGTTATCAACTATCTGTGGCTGGTTCTGCAGGTGTTCAATTAAACTAGGGTTAGGATGGACCTCAGTAAGTTATGGAGAGTAAATAAAGCCCTTATGCAAATTAGTTTAGAATTGAGGCCATCTGATTGGTTGATACAATTGTCATTCAAAATAAGCCATTCTGATTGGTTTATGTAATGTCAGTCAACAGTTTTCTATTTTACAACTTTTGCTGGGACCATCATGCAATAGTCTTCAACCAGCAAGACAATTGGTCAAGAATGCTCTTGTTATCAACTATCTGTGGCTTGTTCTGCAGGTGTTCAATTAAACTAGGGGCAGGAAGGACCTCAGTAAGTTATGGAGAGTAAATAAAGCCCTTATGCAAATTAGTTTAGAATTGAGACCATCTGATTGGTTGATGCAATTGTCATTCAAAATAAGCCATTCTGATTGGTTTATGTACTGTCAGTCAACAGTTTTCTATTTTACAACTTTTGCAGGGACCATCATGCAATAGTCTTCAACCAGCAAGACAATTGGTCAAGATTGCTCTTGTTATCAACTATCTGTGGCTGGCTCTGCAGGTGTTCAATTAAACTAGGGTTAGGAAGGACCTCAGTAAGTTATGGAGAGTAAATAAAGCCCTTATGCAAATTAGTTTAGAATTGAGACCATCTGATTGGTTGATGCAATTGTCATTCAAAATAAGCCATTCTGATTGGTTTATGTACTGTCAGTCAACAGTTTTCTATTTTACAACTTTTGCTGGGACCATCATGCAATAGTCTTCAACCAGCAAGACAATTGGTCAAGAATGCTCTTGTTATCAACTATCTGTGGCTTGTTCTGCAGGTGTTCAATTAAACTAGGGGCAGGAAGGACCTCAGTAAGTTATGGAGAGTAAATAAAGCCCTTATGCAAATTAGTTTAGAATTGAGACCATCTGATTGGTTGATGCAATTGTCATTCAAAATAAGCCATTCTGATTGGTTTATGTACTGTCAGTCAACAGTTTTCTATTTTACAACTTTTGCAGGGACCATCATGCAATAGTCTTCAACCAGCAAGACAATTGGTCAAGAATGCTCTTGTTATCAACTATCTGTGGCTGGTTCTGCAGGTGTTCAATTAAACTAGGGTTAGGAAGGACCTCAGTAAGTTATGGAGAGCAAATGAAGTGCTTATGCAAATTAGTTTAGAATTGAGGTCATCTGATTGGTTGATGCAATTGTCATTCAAAATAAGCCACTCTGATTGGTTTATGTACTGTCAGTCAACAGTTTTCTATTTTACAACTTTTGCTGGGACCATCATGCAATAGTCTTCAACCAGCAAGACAATTGGTCATGAATGCTCTTGTTATCCACTATCTGTGGCTGGTTCTGAAGGTGTTCAATTAAACTAGGGTTTAGGAAGGACCTCAGTAAGTTATGGAGAGTAAATAAAGCCCTTATGCAAATTAGTTTAGAATTGAGACCATCTGATTGGTTGATGCAATTGTCATTCAAAATAAGCCATTCTGATTGGTTTATGTACTGTCAGTCAACAGTTTTCTATTTTACAACTTTTGCAGGGACCATCATGCAATAGTCTTCAACTAGCAAGACAATTGGTCAAGAATGCTCTTGTTATCAACTATCTGTGGCTGGTTCTGCAGGTGTTCAATTAAACTAGGGTTAGGAAGGACCTCAGTAAGTTATGGAGAGCAAAAAAAGCCCTTATGCAAATTAGTTTAGAAATGAGGCCATCTGATTGGTTTATGCAATTGTCATTCAAAATAAGCCATTCTGATTGGTTTATGTACTGTCAGTCAACAGTTTTCTATTTTACAACTTTTGCTGGGACCATCATGCAATAGTCTTCAACTAGCAAGACAATTGGTCAAGAATGCTCTTGTTATCCACTATCTGTGGCTGGTTCTGAAGGTGTTCAATTAAACTAGGGTTAGGAAGGACCTCAGTAAGTTATGGAGAGTAAATAAAGCCCTTATGCAAATTAGTTTAGAATTGAGACCATCTGATTGGTTGATGCAATCGTCATTCAAAATAAGCCATTCTGATTAATTTATGTAATGTCAGTGAACAGTTTTCTATTTTACAACTTTTGCTGGGACCATCATGCAATAGTCTTCAACCAGCAAGACAATTGGTCAAGAATGCTCTTGTTATCAACTATCTGTGGCTGGTTCTGCAGGTGTTCAATTAAACTAGGGTTAGGAAGGACCTCAGTAAGTTATGGAGAGCAAATAAAGCGCTTATGCAAATTAGTTTAGAATTGAGATCATCTGATTGGTTGATGCAATTGTCATTCAAAATAAGCCATTCTGATTGGTTTATGTACTGTCAGTCAACAGTTTTCTATTTTACAACTTTTGCTGGGACCATCATGCAATAGTCTTCAACCAGCAAGACAATTGGTCAAGAATGCTCTTACTATCAACTATCTGTGGCTGGTTCTGCAGGTGTTCAATTAAACTAGGGTTAGGAAGGACCTCAGTAAGTTATGGAGAGCAAATAAAGCGCTTATGCAAATTAGTTTAGAAATTAGACCATCTGATTGGTTGATGCAATACTCATTAGGGATGGCCATCGGCCATCGATGTTTATAAAACATCTATAGGTTATGGTCGATGTTCAATAGTTTTGACATCGATGGGGGAGAAGCAGATGGTTTCACACCATCAATGTCAAGCTCAAACTACTAGTTTTGTTTTGCTATTTCCTGGGACACTGAGCATAGCTCCACCCACGACACCAGTGAAGCCCCGCCCCCATATTCTGATTGGCCCACAGGCCAGTCCATCAAATACAATGGATGACCACCGATATGTAACAACATCAATGGCAAGTCAACAGTTTTCTATTTTACTACTTTTGATGGGACCATCATACAACAGTCTTCGACCAACAAACCAATTAGTCAAGAACATTCTTGTTATCAACCATCTTTGGCTGGTTTTGTAGGTTTTCAATTAGACTATGGTGAGGAAGGACCTAAATAAGTTATGGAGAGCAAATAAATTCCTTATGCAAATTAGTTTGGAAATTAGACCGTGTGATTGGTTGATTCAATACTCATTAGGGATGACCATCGATGTTTATAAAACATCGATAGATTATGGTCGATGTTCATAGTTTTTACATCGATGGGGGAGAACCAAATGGTTTCCCACCATCAATGTCAAGCTAAAACGAAAAGATTTTTTGTGCTATCTCCTGGGACATGGAATATAGCTCCACCCCCTGAAACATGTGAAGCCCCGCCCCCGTGTTCTGATTGGCCCACGGTCCAGTCAGTCAAATACAATGGATGACCACCTATAGGTAACAACATCGATGGCAAAGGCAACAATGGCCATCACTAACACTCATTCAAAACAATCCACTCCGATTGGTTTATGCACTGTCAGTCAACAGTTTTCTATTTTACTACTTCAGCTGGGACCATCATGTGTAGTCTTCAACCAGCAAGACAATCAGTCGTGGATGTTCTTGTCACCCACCATCTTTGGCTAGTTTTGTAGGTTTTCAATAAGACTAGGGTGAGGAAAGACCTAAGTAAGTTATGGAGAGCAAATAAAGCCCTTATGCAAATTAGTTTAGAAATTAGACCATCTGATTGGTTGATGCAATACTCATTAGGGATGGCCATCGATGTTTATAAAACATCTATAGGTTATGGTCGATGTTCAATAGTTTTGACATCGATGGGGGAGAACCAGATGGTTTCACACCATCAATGTCAAGCTCAAACTACTAGTTTTGTTTTGCTATTTCCTGGGACACTGAGCATAGCTCCACCCACGACACCAGTGAAGCCCCGCCCCCATATTCTGATTGGCCCACAGGCCAGTCCATCAAATACAATGGATGACCACCGATATGTAACAACATCAATGGCAAGTCAACAGTTTTCTATTTTACTACTTTTGATGGGACCATCATACAACAGTCTTCAACCAACAAACCAATTGGTCAAGAACATTCTTGTTATCAACCATCTTTGGCTGGTTTTGTAGGTTTTCAATTAGACTATGGTGAGGAAGGACATAAATAAGTTATGGAGAGCAAATAAATTCCTTATGCAAATTAGTTTGGAAATTAGACCATGTGATTGGTTGATGCAATTCTCATTAGGGATGACCATCGATGTTTATAAAACATCGATAGATTATGGTCGATGTTTATAGTTTTTACATCGATGGGGGAGAACCAGATGGTTTCCCACCATCAATGTCAAGCTAAAACGAAAAGATTTGTTGTGCTATCTCCTGGGACATGGAATATAGCTCCACCCCCTGAAACATGTGAAGCCCCGCCCCCGTGTTCTGATTGGCCCACGGCCCAGTCAGTCAAATACAATGGATGACCACCTATAGGTAACAACATCGATGGCAAAGGCAACAATGGCCATCACTAACACTCATTCAAAACAATCCATTCCAATTGCTTTATGCACTGTCAGTCAACAGTTTTCTATTTTACTACTTTAGCTGGGACCATCATGTGATAGTATTCATCCAGCAAGACAATCCGTCGTGAATGTTCTTGTCACCCACCATCTTTGGCTAGTTTTGTAGGTTTTCAATAAGACTAGGGTGAGGAAAGACCTAAGTAAGTTATGGAGAGCAAATAAAGCCCTTATGCAAATTAGTTTAGAAATTAGACCATCTGTTTGGTTGATGCAATACTCATTAGGGATGACCTTCGGCCATCGATGTTTATAAAACATCTATAGGTTATGGTCGATGTTCAATAGTTTTGACATCGATGGGGGAGAACCAGATGGTTTCACACCATCAATGTCAAGCTCAAACTACTAGTTTTGTTTTGCTATTTCCTGGGACACTGAGCATAGCTCCACCCACGACACCAGTGAAGCCCCGCCCCCATATTCTGATTGGCCCACAGGACAGTCCATCAAATACAATGGATGACCACCGATATGTAACAACATCAATGGCAAGTCAACAGTTTTCTATTTTACTACTTTTGATGGGACCATCATACAACAGTCTTCGACCAACAAACCAATTGGTCAAGAACATTCTTGTTATCAACCATCTTTGGCTGGTTTTGTAGGTTTTCAATTAGACTATGGTGAGGAAGGACCTAAATAAGTTATGGAGAGCAAATAAATTCCTTATGCAAATTAGTTTGGAAATTAGACCATGTGATTGGTTGATGCAATACTCATTAGGGATGACCATCAATGTTTATAAAACATCGATAGATTATGGTCGATGTTCATAGTTTTTACATCGATGGGGGAGAACCAAATGGTTTCCCACCATCAATGTCAAGCTAAAACGAAAAGATTTGTTGTGCTATCTCCTGGGACATGGAATATAGCTCCACCCCCTGAAACATGTGAAGCCCCGCCCCCCTGTTCTGATTGGCCCACGGTCCAGTCAGTCAAATACAATGGATGACCACCTATAGGTAACAACATCGATAGCAAAGGCAACAATGGCCATCACTAACACTCATTCAAAACAATCCATCCCGATTGGTTTATGCACTGTCAGTCAACAATTTTCTATTTTACTCCTTTAGCTGGGACCATCATGTGATAGTCTTCAACCAGCAAGACAATCAGTCGTTAATGTTCTTGTCACCCAACATCTTTGGCTAGTTTTGTAGGTTTTCAATAAGACTAGGGTGAGGAATGACCTAAGTAAGTTATGGAGAGCAAAGAAAGCCCTTATGCAAATTAGTTTAGAAATTAGACCATCTGATTGGTTGATGCAATACTCATTAGGGATGGCCATCGGCCATCGGCCATCGATGTTTATAAAACATCTATAGGTTATGGTCGATGTTCAATAGTTTTGACATCGATGGGGGAGAACCAGATGGTTTCACACCATCAATGTCAAGCTCAAACTACTAGTTTTGTTTTGCTATTTCCTGGGACACTGAGCATAGCTCCACCCACGACACCAGTGAAGCCCCGCCCCCATATTCTGATTGGCCCATAGGCCAGTCCATCAAATACAATGGATGACCACCAATATGTAACAACATCAATGGCAAGTCAACAGTTTTCTATTTTACTACTTTTGATGGGACCATCATACAACAGTCTTCAACCAACAAACCAATTGGTCAAGAACATTCTTGTTATCAACCATCTTTGGCTGGTTTTGTATGTTTTCAATTAGACTATGGTGAGGAAGGACCTGAATAAGTTATGGAGAGCAAAAAAATTCCTTATGCAAATTAGTTTGGAAATTAGACCATGTGATTGGTTGATGCAATTCTCATTAGGGATGACCATCGATGTTTATAAAACATCGATAGATTATGGTCGATGTTCATAGTTTTTACATCGATGGGGGAGAACCAGATGGTTTCCCACCATAAATGTCAAGCTAAGACGAAAAGATTTGTTGTGCTATCTCCTGGGACATGGAATATAGCTCCACCCCCTGAAACATGTGAAGCCCCGCCCCCCTGTTCTGATTGGCCCACGGTCCAGTCAGTCAAATACAATGGATGACCACCTATAGGTAACAACATCGATGGCAAAGGCAACAATGGCCATCACTAACACTCATTCAAAACAATCCATTCCGATTGGTTTATGCACTGTCAGTCAACAGTTTTCTATTTTACTACTTTAGCTGGGACCATCATGTGATAGTCTTCAACCAGCAAGACAATCAGTCGTTAATGTTCTTGTCACCCAACATCTTTGGCTAGTTTTGTAGGTTTTCAATAAGACTAGGGTGAGGAAAGACCTAAGTAAGTTATGGAGAGCAAAGAAAGCCCTTATGCAAATTAGTTTAGAAATTAGACCATCTGATTGGTTGATGCAATACTCATTAGTGATGGCCATCGGCCATCGATGTTTATAAAACATCTATAGGTTATGGTCGATGTTCAATAGTTTTGACATCGATGGGGGAGATATGAACAACGGTATTTATGTTTGACCAATAGCGCAACCCCCTTAAAAAGATGCAGAATGCACAAAAATTTTTTTACAATTTATTGTGACATAACAAATGATGACAACATGGTCATGAATAAAATACATACATAAAAGCAGATGAATAGTAATTTTAACCAGGCAATTTCACTGGACCGATGGTTTGAGCACAAAATATGAGTGATAATTTTATCTCACCATAGAAGGAAGTTGCGGTGGGCTTTTACTTCCGATTGAAGTTCTGCGGCTCCACCGCAGATGGCTTTCTATGGATGAAATCCCAATAAAGTGCTCGTGCGTCCTTAAAGTGTCCTGGTGCTTCAAAAGTGCAAAGTGGAAAGTGCACTTAGTCCAGCAGTCTGTATCCAAATCGGTAGCTGCAACGCGTTTCGGAGATCTATAAATGTCTCCTTTCTCACAGCTTGAGAAAGGAGACATTTATAGATCTCCGAAACGCGTTGCAGCTACCGATTTGGATACAGACTGCTGGACTAAGTGCACTTTCCACTTTGCACTTTTGAAGCACCAGGACACTTTAAGGACGCACGAGCACTTTATTGGGATTTCATCCATAGAAAGCCATCTGCGGTGGAGCCGCAGAACTTCAATCGGAAGTAAAAGCCCACCGCAACTTCCTTCTATGGTGAGATAAAATTATCACTCATATTTTGTGCTCAAACCATCGGTCCAGTGAAATTGCCTGGTTAAAATTACTATTCATCTGCTTTTATGTATGTATTTTACTCATGACCATGTTGTCATCATTTGTTATGTCACAATAAATTGTAAAAAAATTTTTGTGCATTCTGCATCTTTTTAAGGGGGTTGCGCTATTGGTCAAACATAAATACCGTTGTTCATAGATTCTTTTGGAAGGTGGTGTACCTTCCTTTATATGTTTGATAAAGCTGCACCCTACTTAATTTATTGCGCTAAATTATCCCACAAACACCTGTCTTTTTGCATCGATGGGGGAGAACCAGATGGTTTCACACCATCAATGTCAAGCTCAAACTACTAGTTTTGTTTTGCTATTTCCTGGGACACTGAGCATAGCTCCACCCATGACACCAGTGAAGCCCCGCCCCCATATTCTGATTGGCCCACAGGCCAGTCCATCAAATACAATGGATGACCACCGATATGTAACAACATCAATGGCAAGTCAACAGTTTTCTATTTTACTACTTTTGATGGGACCATCATACAACAGTCTTCAACCAACAAACCAGTTGGTCAAGAACATTCTTGTTATCAACCATCTTTTGCTGGTTTTGTAGGTTTTCAATTAGACTATGGTGAGGAAGGACCTAAATAAGTTATGGAGAGCAAATAAATTCCTTATGCAAACTAGTTTGGAAATTAGACCATGTGATTGGTTGATGCAATTCTCATTAGGGATGACCATCGATGTTTATAAAACATCGATATATTATCGTCGATGTTCATAGTTTTTACATCGATGGGGGAGAACCAGATGGTTTCCCACCATCAATGTCAAGCTAAAACAAAAAGATTTGTTGTGCTATCTCCTGGGACATGGAATATAGCTCCACCCCCTTAAACATGTGAAGCCCCGCCCCCGTGTTCTGATTGGCCCACGGTCCAGTCAGTCAAATACAATGGATGACCACCTATAGGTAACAACATCGATGGCAAAGGCAACAATGGCCATCACTAACACTCATTCAAAACAATCCATTCCGATTGGTTTAGGCACTGTCAGTCAACAGTTTTCTATTTTACTACTTTAGCTGGGACCATCATGTGATAGTCTTCAACCAGCAAGACAATCAGTCGTGAATGTTCTTGTCACCCACCATCTTTGGCCAGTTTTGAAGGTTTTCAATAAGACTAGGGTGAGGAAAGACCTAAGTAAGTTATGGAGAGCAAATAAAGCCCTTATGCAAATTAGTTTAGAAATTAGACCATCTGATTGGTTGATGCAATACTCATTAGGGATGGCCATCGGCCATCGATGTTTATAAAACATCTATAGGTTATGGTCGATGTTCAATAGTTTTGACATCGATGGGTGAGAACCAGATGGTTTCACACCATCAATGTCAAGCTCAAACTACTAGTTTTGTTTTGCTATTTCCTGGGACACTGAGCATAGCTCCACCCACGACACCAGTGAAGCCCCGCCCCCATATTCTGATTGGCCCATAGGCCAGTCCATCAAATACAATGGATGACCACCAATATGTAACAACATCAATGGCAAGTCAACAGTTTTCTATTTTACTACTTTTGATGGGACCATCATACAACAGTCTTCAACCAACAAACCAATTGGTCAAGAACATTCTTGTTATCAACCATCTTTGGCTGGTTTTGTATGTTTTCAATTAGACTATGGTGAGGAAGGACCTGAATAAGTTATGGAGAGCAAAAAAATTCCTTATGCAAATTAGTTTGGAAATTAGACCATGTGATTGGTTGATGCAATTCTCATTAGGGATGACCATCGATGTTTATAAAACATCGATAGATTATGGTCGATGTTCATAGTTTTTACATCGATGGGGGAGAACCAGATGGTTTCCCACCATAAATGTCAAGCTAAGACGAAAAGATTTGTTGTGCTATCTCCTGGGACATGGAATATAGCTCCACCCCCTGAAACATGTGAAGCCCCGCCCCCCTGTTCTGATTGGCCCACGGTCCAGTCAGTCAAATACAATGGATGACCACCTATAGGTAACAACATCGATGGCAAAGGCAACAATGGCCATCACTAACACTCATTCAAAACAATCCATTCCGATTGGTTTATGCACTGTCAGTCAACAGTTTTCTATTTTACTACTTTAGCTGGGACCATCATGTGATAGTCTTCAACCAGCAAGACAATCAGTCGTTAATGTTCTTGTCACCCAACATCTTTGGCTAGTTTTGTAGGTTTTCAATAAGACTAGGGTGAGGAAAGACCTAAGTAAGTTATGGAGAGCAAAGAAAGCCCTTATGCAAATTAGTTTAGAAATTAGACCATCTGATTGGTTGATGCAATACTCATTAGTGATGGCCATCGGCCATCGATGTTTATAAAACATATATAGGTTATGGTCGATGTTCAATAGTTTTGACATCGATGGGGGAGAACCAGATGGTTTCACACCATCAATGTCAAGCTCAAACTACTAGTTTTGTTTTGCTATTTCCTGGGACACTGAGCATAGCTCCACCCACGACACCAGTGAAGCCCCGCCCCCATATTCTGATTAGCCCACAGGCCAGTCCATCAAATACAATACATGACCACCGATATGTAACAACATCAATGGCAAGTCAACAGTTTTCTATTTTACTACTTTTGATGGGACCATCATACAACAGTCTTCAACCAACAAACCAATTGGTCAAGAACATTCTTGTTATCAAACATCTTTGGCTGGTTTTGTAGGTTTTCAATTAGACTATGGTGAGGAAGCACCTAAATAAGTTATGGAGAGCAAATAAATTCCTTATGCAAATTAGTTTGGAAATTAGACCATGTGATTGGTTGATGCAATTCTCATTAGGGATGACCATCGATGTTTATAAAGCATCAATAGATTATGGTCGATGTTCATAGTTTTTACATCGATGGGGGAGAACCAGATGGTTTCCCACCATCAATGTCAAGCTAAAACGAAAAGATTTGTTGTGCTATCTCCTGGGACATGGAACATAGCTCCACCCCTTGAAACCTGTGAAGCCCCGCCCCCCTGTTCTGATTGGCCCACGGTCCAGTCAGTCAAATACAATGGATGACCACCTATAGGTAACAACATCGATGGCAAAGGCAACAATGGCCATCACTAACACTCATTCAAAACAATCCATTCCGATTGGTTTATGCACTGTCAGTCAACAGTTTTCTATTCTACTACTTTAGCTGGGACCATCATGTGATAGTCTTCAACCAGCAAGACAATCAGTCGTGAATGTTCTTGTCACCCACCATCTTTGGCTAGTTTTGTAGGTTTTCAATAAGACTAGGGTGAGGAAAGACCTAAGTAATTTATGGAGAGCAAATAAAGCCCTTATGCAAATTAGTTTAGAAATTAGACCATCTGATTGGTTGATGCAATACTCATTAGGGATGGCCATCGGCCATCGATGTTTATAAAACATCTATAGGTTATGGTCGATGTTCAATAGTTTTGACATCGATGGGGGAGATATGAACAACGGTATTTATGTTTGACCAATAGCGCAACCCCCTTAAAAAGATGCAGAATGCACAAAAATTTTTTTACAATTTATTGTGACATAACAAATGATGACAACATGGTCATGAATAAAATACATACATAAAAGCAGATGAATAGTAATTTTAACCAGGCAATTTCACTGGACCGATGGTTTGAGCACAAAATATGAGTGATAATTTTATCTCACCATAGAAGGAAGTTGCGGTGGGCTTTTACTTCCGATTGAAGTTCTGCGGCTCCACCGCAGATGGCTTTCTATGGATGAAATCCCAATAAAGTGCTCGTGCGTCCTTAAAGTGTCCTGGTGCTTCAAAAGTGCAAAGTGGAAAGTGCACTTAGTCCAGCAGTCTGTATCCAAATCGGTAGCTGCAACGCGTTTCGGAGATCTATAAATGTCTCCTTTCTCACAGCTTGAGAAAGGAGACATTTATAGATCTCCGAAACGCATTGCAGCTACCGATTTGGATACAGACTGCTGGACTAAGTGCACTTTCCACTTTGCACTTTTGAAGCACCAGGGCACTTTAAGGACGCACGAGCACTTTATTGGGATTTCATCCATAGAAAGCCATCTGCGGTGGAGCCGCAGAACTTCAATCGGAAGTAAAAGCCCACCGCAACTTCCTTCTATGGTGAGATAAAATTATCACTCATATTTTGTGCTCAAACCATCGGTCCAGTGAAATTGCCTGGTTAAAATTACTATTCATCTGCTTTTATGTATGTATTTTACTCATGACCATGTTGTCATCATTTGTTATGTCACAATAAATTGTAAAAAATTTTTTGTGCATTCTGCATCTTTTTAAGGGGGTTGCGCTATTGGTCAAACATAAATACCGTTGTTCATAGATTCTTTTGGAAGGTGGTGTACCTTCCTTTATATGTTTGATAAAGCTGCACCCTACTTAATTTATTGCGCTAAATTATCCCACAAACACCTGTCTTTTTGCATCGATGGGGGAGAACCAGATGGTTTCACACCATCAATGTCAAGCTCAAACTACTAGTTTTGTTTTGCTATTTCCTGGGACACTGAGCATAGCTCCACCCACGACACCAGTGAAGCCCCGCCCCCATATTCTGATTGGCCCACAGGCCAGTCCATCAAATACAATGGATGACCACCGATATGTAACAACATCAATGGCAAGTCAACAGTTTTCTATTTTACTACTTTTGATGGGACCATCATACAACAGTCTTCAACCAACAAACCAGTTGGTCAAGAACATTCTTGTTATCAACCATCTTTGGCTGGTTTTGTAGGTTTTCAATTAGACTATGGTGAGGAAGGACCTAAATAAGTTATGGAGAGCAAATAAATTCCTTATGCAAACTAGTTTGGAAATTAGACCATGTGATTGGTTGATGCAATTCTCATTAGGGATGACCATCGATGTTTATAAAACATCGATAGATTATCGTCGATGTTCATAGTTTTTACATCGATGGGGGAGAACCAGATGGTTTCCCACCATCAATGTCAAGCTAAAACAAAAAGATTTGTTGTGCTATCTCCTGGGACATGGAATATAGCTCCACCCCCTTAAACATGTGAAGCCCCGCCCCCGTGTTCTGATTGGCCCACGGTCCAGTCAGTCAAATACAATGGATGACCACCTATAGGTAACAACATCGATGGCAAAGGCAACAATGGCCATCACTAACACTCATTCAAAACAATCCATTCCGATTGGTTTAGGCACTGTCAGTCAACAGTTTTCTATTTTACTACTTTAGCTGGGACCATCATGTGATAGTCTTCAACCAGCAAGACAATCAGTCGTGAATGTTCTTGTCACCCACCATCTTTGGCCAGTTTTGAAGGTTTTCAATAAGACTAGGGTGAGGAAAGACCTAAGTAAGTTATGGAGAGCAAATAAAGCCCTTATGCAAATTAGTTTAGAAATTAGACCATCTGATTGGTTGATGCAATACTCATTAGGGATGGCCATCGGCCATCGATGTTTATAAAACATCTATAGGTTATGGTCGATGTTCAATAGTTTTGACATCGATGGGTGAGAACCAGATGGTTTCACACCATCAATGTCAAGCTCAAACTACTAGTTTTGTTTTGCTATTTCCTGGGACACTGAGCATAGCTCCACCCACGACACCAGTGAAGCCCCGCTCCCATATTCTGATTGGCCCACAGGCCAGTCCATCAAATACAATGGATGACCACCGATACGTAACAACATCAATGGCAAGTCAACAGTTTTCTATTTTACTACTTTTGATGGGACCATCATGCAATAGTCTTCAACCAGCAAGACAATTGGTCAAGAATGCTCTTGTTATCCACTATCTGTGGCTGGTTCTGAAGGTGTTCAATTAAACTAGGGTTAGGAAGGACCTCAGTAAGTTATGGAGAGTAAATAAAGCCCTTATGCAAATTAGTTTAGAATTGAGACCATCTGATTGGTTGATGCAATCGTCATTCAAAATAAGCCATTCTGATTAATTTATGTAATGTCAGTGAACAGTTTTCTATTTTACAACTTTTGCTGGGACCATCATGCAATAGTCTTCAACCAGCAAGACAATTGGTCAAGAATGCTCTTGTTATCAACTATCTGTGGCTGGTTCTGCAGGTGTTCAATTAAACTAGGGTTAGGAAGGACCTCAGTAAGTTATGGAGAGCAAATAAAGCGCTTATGCAAATTAGTTTAGAATTGAGATCATCTGATTGGTTGATGCAATTGTCATTCAAAATAAGCCATTCTGATTGGTTTATGTACTGTCAGTCAACACTTTTCTATTTCACAACTTTTGCTGGGACCATCATGCAATAGTCTTCAACCAGCAAGACAATTGGTCAAGAATGCTCTTACTATCAACTATCTGTGGCTGGTTCTGCAGGTGTTCAATTAAACTAGGGTTAGGAAGGACCTCAGTAAGTTATGGAGAGCAAATAAAGCGCTTATGCAAATTAGTTTAGAAATTAGACCATCTGATTGGTTGATGCAATACTCATTAGGGATGGCCATCGGCCATCGATGTTTATAAAACATCTATAGGTTATGGTCGATGTTCAATAGTTTTGACATCGATGGGGGAGAACCAGATGGTTTCACACCATCAATGTCAAGCTCAAACTACTAGTTTTGTTTTGCTATTTCCTGGGACACTGAGCATAGCTCCACCCACGACACCAGTGAAGCCCCGCCCCCATATTCTGATTGGCCCACAGGCCAGTCCATCAAATACAATGGATGACCACCGATATGTAACAACATCAATGGCAAGTCAACAGTTTTCTATTTTACTACTTTTGATGGGACCATCATACAACAGTCTTCGACCAACAAACCAATTAGTCAAGAACATTCTTGTTATCAACCATCTTTGGCTGGTTTTGTAGGTTTTCAATTAGACTATGGTGAGGAAGGACCTAAATAAGTTATGGAGAGCAAATAAATTCCTTATGCAAATTAGTTTGGAAATTAGACCGTGTGATTGGTTGATTCAATTCTCATTAGGGATGACCATCGATGTTTATAAAACATCGATAGATTATGGTCGATGTTCATAGTTTTTACATCGATGGGGGAGAACCAAATGGTTTCCCACCATCAATGTCAAGCTAAAACGAAAAGATTTTTTGTGCTATCTCCTGGGACATGGAATATAGCTCCACCCCCTGAAACATGTGAAGCCCCGCCCCCGTGTTCTGATTGGCCCACGGTCCAGTCAGTCAAATACAATGGATGACCACCTATAGGTAACAACATCGATGGCAAAGGCAACAATGGCCATCACTAACACTCATTCAAAACAATCCACTCCGATTGGTTTATGCACTGTCAGTCAACAGTTTTCTATTTTACTACTTCAGCTGGGACCATCATGTGTAGTCTTCAACCAGCAAGACAATCAGTCGTGGATGTTCTTGTCACCCACCATCTTTGGCTAGTTTTGTAGGTTTTCAATAAGACTAGGGTGAGGAAAGACCTAAGTAAGTTATGGAGAGCAAATAAAGCCCTTATGCAAATTAGTTTAGAAATTAGACCATCTGATTGGTTGATGCAATACTCATTAGGGATGGCCATCGATGTTTATAAAACATCTATAGGTTATGGTCGATGTTCAATAGTTTTGACATCGATGGGGGAGAACCAGATGGTTTCACACCATCAATGTCAAGCTCAAACTACTAGTTTTGTTTTGCTATTTCCTGGGACACTGAGCATAGCTCCACCCACGACACCAGTGAAGCCCCGCCCCCATATTCTGATTGGCCCACAGGCCAGTCCATCAAATACAATGGATGACCACCGATATGTAACAACATCAATGGCAAGTCAACAGTTTTCTATTTTACTACTTTTGATGGGACCATCATACAACAGTCTTCAACCAACAAACCAATTGGTCAAGAACATTCTTGTTATCAACCATCTTTGGCTGGTTTTGTAGGTTTTCAATTAGACTATGGTGAGGAAGGACCTAAATAAGTTATGGAGAGCAAATAAATTCCTTATGCAAATTAGTTTGGAAATTAGACCATGTGATTGGTTGATGCAATTCTCATTAGGGATGACCATCGATGTTTATAAAACATCGATATATTATGGTCGATGTTCATAGTTTTTACATCGATGGGGGAGAACCAGATGGTTTCCCACCATCAATGTCAAGCTAAAACGAAAAGATTTGTTGTGCTATCTCCTGGGACATGGAATATAGCTCCACCCCCTGAAACATGTGAAGCCCCGCCCCCGTGTTCTGATTGGCCCACGGTCCAGTCAGTCAAATACAATGGATGACCACCTATAGGTAACAACATCGATGGCAAAGGCAACAATGGCCATCACTAACACTCATTCAAAACAATCCATTCCGATTGGTTTATGCACTGTCAGTCAACAGTTTTCTATTTTACTACTTTAGCTGGGACCATCATGTGATAGTCTTCAACCAGCAAGTCAATCAGTCGTGAATGTTCTTGTCACCCACCATCTTTGGCTAGTTTTGTAGGTTTTCAATAAGACTAGGGTGAGAAAAGACCTAAGTAAGTTATGGAGAGCAAAGAAAGCCCTTATGCAAATTAGTTTAGAAATTAGACCATCTGATTGGTTGATGCAATACTCATTAGGGATGGCCATCGGCCATCGATGTTTATAAAACATCTATAAGTTATGGTCGATGTTCAATAGTTTTGACATCGATGGGGGAGAACCAGATGGTTTCACACCATCAATGTCAAGCTCAAACTACTAGTTTTGTTTTGCTATTTCCTGGGACACTGAGCATAGCTCCACCCACGACACCAGTGAAGCCCCGCCCCCATATTCTGATTGGCCCACAGGCCAGTCCATCAAATACAATGGATGACCACCGATATGTAACAACATCAATGGCAAGTCAACAGTTTTCTATTTTACTACTTTTGATGGGACCATCATACAACAGTCTTCAACCAACAAACCAATTGGTCAAGAACATTCTTGTTATCAACCATCTTTGGCTGGTTTTGTAGGTTTTCAATTAGACTATGGTGAGGAAGGACATAAATAAGTTATGGAGAGCAAATAAATTCCTTATGCAAATTAGTTTGGAAATTAGACCATGTGATTGGTTGATGCAATTCTCATTAGGGATGACCATCGATGTTTATAAAACATCGATAGATTATGGTCGATGTTTATAGTTTTTACATCGATGGGGGAGAACCAGATGGTTTCCCACCATCAATGTCAAGCTAAAATGAAAAGATTTGTTGTGCTATCTCCTGGGACATGGAATATAGCTCCACCCCCTGAAACATGTGAAGCCCCGCCCCCGTGTTCTGATTGGCCCACGGTCCAGTCAGTCAAATACAATGGATGACCACCTATAGGTAACAACATCGATGGCAAAGGCAACAATGGCCATCACTAACACTCATTCAAAACAATCCATTCCGATTGCTTTATGCACTGTCAGTCAACAGTTTTCTATTTTACTACTTTAGCTGGGACCATCATGTGATAGTATTCATCCAGCAAGACAATCCGTCGTGAATGTTCTTGTCACCCACCATCTTTGGCTAGTTTTGTAGGTTTTCAATAAGACTAGGGTGAGGAAAGACCTAAGTAAGTTATGGAGAGCAAATAAAGCCCTTATGCAAATTAGTTTAGAAATTAGACCATCTGTTTGGTTGATGCAATACTCATTAGGGATGACCTTCGGCCATCGATGTTTATAAAACATCTATAGGTTATGGTCGATGTTCAATAGTTTTGACATCGATGGGGGAGAACCAGATGGTTTCACACCATCAATGTCAAGCTCAAACTACTAGTTTTGTTTTGCTATTTCCTGGGACACTGAGCATAGCTCCACCCACGACACCAGTGAAGCCCCGCCCCCATATTCTGATTGGCCCACAGGACAGTCCATCAAATACAATGGATGACCACCGATATGTAACAACATCAATGGCAAGTCAACAGTTTTCTATTTTACTACTTTTGATGGGACCATCATACAACAGTCTTCGACCAACAAACCAATTGGTCAAGAACATTCTTGTTATCAACCATCTTTGGCTGGTTTTGTAGGTTTTCAATTAGACTATGGTGAGGAAGGACCTAAATAAGTTATGGAGAGCAAATAAATTCCTTATGCAAATTAGTTTGGAAATTAGACCATGTGATTGGTTGATGCAATACTCATTAGGGATGACCATCAATGTTTATAAAACATCGATAGATTATGGTCGATGTTCATAGTTTTTACATCGATGGGGGAGAACCAAATGGTTTCCCACCATCAATGTCAAGCTAAAACGAAAAGATTTGTTGTGCTATCTCCTGGGACATGGAATATAGCTCCACCCCCTGAAACATGTGAAGCCCCGCCCCTGTGTTCTGATTGGCCCACGGTCCAGTCAGTCAAATACAATGGATGACCACCTATAGGTAACAACATCGATAGCAAAGGCAACAATGGCCATCACTAACACTCATTCAAAACAATCCATCCCGATTGGTTTATGCACTGTCAGTCAACAATTTTCTATTTTACTCCTTTAGCTGGGACCATCATGTGATAGTCTTCAACCAGCAAGACAATCAGTCGTTAATGTTCTTGTCACCCAACATCTTTGGCTAGTTTTGTAGGTTTTCAATAAGACTAGGGTGAGGAATGACCTAAGTAAGTTATGGAGAGCAAAGAAAGCCCTTATGCAAATTAGTTTAGAAATTAGACCATCTGATTGGTTGATGCAATACTCATTAGGGATGGCCATCGGCCATCGGCCATCGATGTTTATAAAACATCTATAGGTTATGGTCGATGTTCAATAGTTTTGACATCGATGGGGGAGAACCAGATGGTTTCACACCATCAATGTCAAGCTCAAACTACTAGTTTTGTTTTGCTATTTCCTGGGACACTGAGCATAGCTCCACCCACGACACCAGTGAAGCCCCGCCCCCATATTCTGATTGGCCCATAGGCCAGTCCATCAAATACAATGGATGACCACCAATATGTAAAAACATCAATGGCAAGTCAACAGTTTTCTATTTTACTACTTTTGATGGGACCATCATACAACAGTCTTCAACCAACAAACCAATTGGTCAAGAACATTCTTGTTATCAACCATCTTTGGCTGGTTTTGTATGTTTTCAATTAGACTATGGTGAGGAAGGACCTGAATAAGTTATGGAGAGCAAAAAAATTCCTTATGCAAATTAGTTTGGAAATTAGACCATGTGATTGGTTGATGCAATTCTCATTAGGGATGACCATCGATGTTTATAAAACATCGATAGATTATGGTCGATGTTCATAGTTTTTACATCGATGGGGGAGAACCAGATGGTTTCCCACCATAAATGTCAAGCTAAGACGAAAAGATTTGTTGTGCTATCTCCTGGGACATGGAATATAGCTCCACCCCCTGAAACATGTGAAGCCCCGCCCCCCTGTTCTGATTGGCCCACGGTCCAGTCAGTCAAATACAATGGATGACCACCTATAGGTAACAACATCGATGGCAAAGGCAACAATGGCCATCACTAACACTCATTCAAAACAATCCATTCCGATTGGTTTATGCACTGTCAGTCAACAGTTTTCTATTTTACTACTTTAGCTGGGACCATCATGTGATAGTCTTCAACCAGCAAGACAATCAGTCGTTAATGTTCTTGTCACCCAACATCTTTGGCTAGTTTTGTAGGTTTTCAATAAGACTAGGGTGAGGAAAGACCTAAGTAAGTTATGGAGAGCAAAGAAAGCCCTTATGCAAATTAGTTTAGAAATTAGACCATCTGATTGGTTGATGCAATACTCATTAGTGATGGCCATCGGCCATCGATGTTTATAAAACATATATAGGTTATGGTCGATGTTCAATAGTTTTGACATCGATGGGGGAGAACCAGATGGTTTCACACCATCAATGTCAAGCTCAAACTACTAGTTTTGTTTTGCTATTTCCTGGGACACTGAGCATAGCTCCACCCACGACACCAGTGAAGCCCCGCCCCCATATTCTGATTGGCCCACAGGCCAGTCCATCAAATACAATACATGACCACCGATATGTAACAACATCAATGGCAAGTCAACAGTTTTCTATTTTACTACTTTTGATGGGACCATCATACAACAGTCTTCAACCAACAAACCAATTGGTCAAGAACATTCTTGTTATCAAACATCTTTGGCTGGTTTTGTAGGTTTTCAATTAGACTATGGTGAGGAAGCACCTAAATAAGTTATGGAGAGCAAATAAATTCCTTATGCAAATTAGTTTGGAAATTAGACCATGTGATTGGTTGATGCAATTCTCATTAGGGATGACCATCGATGTTTATAAAGCATCAATAGATTATGGTCGATGTTCATAGTTTTTACATCGATGGGGGAGAACCAGATGGTTTCCCACCATCAATGTCAAGCTAAAACGAAAAGATTTGTTGTGCTATCTCCTGGGACATGGAACATAGCTCCACCCCTTGAAACCTGTGAAGCCCCGCCCCCCTGTTCTGATTGGCCCACGGTCCAGTCAGTCAAATACAATGGATGACCACCTATAGGTAACAACATCGATGGCAAAGGCAACAATGGCCATCACTAACACTCATTCAAAACAATCCATTCCGATTGGTTTATGCACTGTCAGTCAACAGTTTTCTATTCTACTACTTTAGCTGGGACCATCATGTGATAGTCTTCAACCAGCAAGACAATCAGTCGTGAATGTTCTTGTCACCCACCATCTTTGGCTAGTTTTGTAGGTTTTCAATAAGACTAGGGTGAGGAAAGACCTAAGTAATTTATGGAGAGCAAATAAAGCCCTTATGCAAATTAGTTTAGAAATTAGACCATCTGATTGGTTGATGCAATACTCATTAGGGATGGCCATCGGCCATCGATGTTTATAAAACATCTATAGGTTATGGTCGATGTTCAATAGTTTTGACATCGATGGGGGAGATATGAACAACAGTATTTATGTTTGACCAATAGCGCAACCCCCTTAAAAAGATGCAGAATGCACAAAATTTTTTTTACAATTTATTGTGACATAACAAATGATGACAACATGGTCATGAATAAAATACATACATAAAAGCAGATGAATAGTAATTTTAACCAGGCAATTTCACTGGACCGATGGTTTGAGCACAAAATATGAGTGATAATTTTATCTCACCATAGAAGGAAGTTGCGGTGGGCTTTTACTTCCGATTGAAGTTCTGCGGCTCCACCGCAGATGGCTTTCTATGGATGAAATCCCAATAAAGTGCTCGTGCGTCCTTAAAGTGTCCTGGTGCTTCAAAAGTGCAAAGTGGAAAGTGCACTTAGTCCAGCAGTCTGTATCCAAATCGGTAGCTGCAACGCATTTCGGAGATCTATAAATGTCTCCTTTCTCACAGCTTGAGAAAGGAGACATTTATAGATCTCCGAAACGCGTTGCAGCTACCGATTTGGATACAGACTGCTGGACTAAGTGCACTTTCCACTTTGCACTTTTGAAGCACCAGGACACTTTAAGGACGCACGAGCACTTTATTGGGATTTCATCCATAGAAAGCCATCTGCGGTGGAGCCGCAGAACTTCAATCGGAAGTAAAAGCCCACCGCAACTTCCTTCTATGGTGAGATAAAATTATCACTCATATTTTGTGCTCAAACCATCGGTCCAGTGAAATTGCCTGGTTAAAATTACTATTCATCTGCTTTTATGTATGTATTTTACTCATGACCATGTTGTCATCATTTGTTATGTCACAATAAATTGTAAAAAATTTTTTGTGCATTCTGCATCTTTTTAAGGGGGTTGCGCTATTGGTCAAACATAAATACCGTTGTTCATAGATTCTTTTGGAAGGTGGTGTACCTTCCTTTATATGTTTGATAAAGCTGCACCCTACTTAATTTATTGCGCTAAATTATCCCACAAACACCTGTCTTTTTGCATCGATGGGGGAGAACCAGATGGTTTCACACCATCAATGTCAAGCTCAAACTACTAGTTTTGTTTTGCTATTTCCTGGGACACTGAGCATAGCTCCACCCACGACACCAGTGAAGCCCCGCCCCCATATTCTGATTGGCCCACAGGCCAGTCCATCAAATACAATGGATGACCACCGATATGTAACAACATCAATGGCAAGTCAACAGTTTTCTATTTTACTACTTTTGATGGGACCATCACACAACAGTCTTCAACCAACAAACCAATTGGTCAAGAACATTCTTGTTATCAACCATCTTTGGCTGGTTTTGTAGGTTTTCAATTAGACTATGGTGAGGAAGGACCTAAATAAGTTATGGAGAGCAAATAAATTCCTAATGCAAATTAGTTTGGAAATTAGACCATGTGATTGGTTGATGCAATACTCATTAGGGATGACCATCAATGTTTATTAAACATCGATAGATTATGGTCGATGTTCATAGCTTTTACATCGATGGGGGAGAACCAGATGGTTTCCCACCATCAATGTCAAGCTAAAACGAAAAGATTTGTTGTGCTATCTCCTGGGACATGGAATATAGCTCCACCCCCTGAAACATGTGAAGCCCCGCCCCCGTGTTCTGATTGGCCCACGATCCAGTCAGTCAAATACAATGGATGACCACCTATAGGTAACAACATCGATGGCAAAGGCAACAATGGCCATCACTAACACTCATTCAAAACAATCCATTCCGATTGGTTTATGCACTGTCAGTCAACAGTTTTCTATTTTACTACTTTAGCTGGGACCATCATGTGATAGTCTTCAACCAGCAAGACAATCAGTCGTGAATGTTCTTGTCACCCACCATCTTTGGCTAGTTTTGTAGGTTTTCAATAAGACTAGGGTGAGGAAAGACCTAAGTAAGTTATGGAGAGCAAAGAAAGCCCTTATGCAAATTAGTTTAGAAATTAGACCATCTGATTGGTTGATGCAATACTCATTAGGGATGGCCATCGGCCATCGATGTTTATAAAACATCTATAGGTTATGGTCGATGTTCAATAGTTTTGACATCGATGGGGGAGAACCAGATGGTTTCACACCATCAATGTCAAGCTCAAACTACTAGTTTTGTTTTGCTATTTCCTGGGACACTGAGCATAGCTCCACCCACGACACCAGTGAAGCCCCACCCCCATATTCTGATTGGCCCACAGGCCAGTCCATCAAATACAATGGATGACCACCGATATGTAACAACATCAATGGCAAGTCAACAGTTTTCTATTTTACTACTTTTGATGGGACCATCATACAACAGTCTTCAACCAACAAACCAATTGGTCAAGAACATTCTTGTTATCAACCATCTTTGGCTGGTTTTGTAGGTTTTCAATTAGACTATGGTGAGGAAGGACCTAAATAAGTTATGGAGAGCAAATAAATTCCTTATGCAAATTAGTTTGGAAATTAGACCGTGTGATTGGTTGATGCAATACTCATTAGGGATGACCATTGATGTTTATAAAGCATCGATAGATTATGGTCAATGTTCATAGTTTTTACATCGATTTGGGAGAACCAGATGGTTTCCCACCATCAATGTCAAGCTAAAACGAAAAGATTTGTTGTGCTATCTCCTGAAACATGTGAATCCCCGCCCCCGTGTTCTGATTGGCCCACGGTCCAGTCAGTCAAATACAATGGATGACCACCTATAGGTAACAACATCGATGGCAAAGGCAACAATGGCCATCACTAACACTCATTCAAAACAATCCATTCCGATTGGTTTATGCACTGTCAGTCAACAGTTTTCAATTTTACTACTTTAGCTGGGACCATCATGTGATAGTCTTCAACCTGCAAGACAATCAGTCGTGAATGATCTTGTCACCCACCATCTTTGGCTAGTTTTGTAGGTTTTCAATACGACTAGGGTGAGGAAAGACCTAAGTAAGTTATGGAGAGCAAAGAAAGCCCTTATGCAAATTAGTTTAGAAATTAGACCATCTGATTGGTTGATGCAATACTTATTAGGGATGGCCATCGGCCATCGATGTTTATAAAACATCTATAGGTTATGGTCGATGTTCAATAGTTCTGACATCGATGGGGGAGAACCAGATGGTTTCACACCATCAATGTCAAGCTCAAACTACTAGTTTTGTTTTGCTATTTCCTGGGACACTGAGCATAGCTCCACCCACGACACCAGTGAAGCCCCGCCCCCATATTCTGATTGGCCCACAGGCCAGTCCATCAAATACAATGGATGACCACCGATATGTAACAACATCAATGGCAAGTCAACAGTTTTCTATTTTACTACTTTTGATGGGACCATCATACAACAGTCTTCAACCAACAAACCAATTGGTCAAGAACATTCTTGTTATCAACCATCTTTGGCTGGTTTTGTAGGTTTTCAATTAGACTATGGTGAGGAAGGACCTAAATAAGTTATGGAGAGCAAATAAATTCCTAATGCAAATTAGTTTGGAAATTAGACCATGTGATTGGTTGATGCAATACTCATTAGGGATGACCATCAATGTTTATTAAACATCGATAGATTATGGTCGATGTTCATAGCTTTTACATCGATGGGGGAGAACCAGATGGTTTCCCACCATCAATGTCAAGCTAAAACGAAAAGATTTGTTGTGCTATCTCCTGGGACATGGAATATAGCTCCACCCCCTGAAACATGTGAAGCCCCGCCCCCGTGTTCTGATTGGCCCACGATCCAGTCAGTCAAATACAATGGATGACCACCTATAGGTAACAACATCGATGGCAAAGGCAACAATGGTCATCACTAACACTCATTCAAAACAATCCATTCCGATTGGTTTATGCACTGTCAGTCAACAGTTTTCAATTTTACTACTTTAGCTGGGACCATCATGTGATAGTCTTCAACCTGCAAGACAATCAGTCGTGAATGATCTTGTCACCCACCATCTTTGGCTAGTTTTGTAGGTTTTCAATACGACTAGGGTGAGGAAAGACCTAAGTAAGTTATGGAGAGCAAATAAAGCCCTTATGCAAATTAGTTTAGAAATTAGACCATCTGATTGGTTGATGCAATACTCATTAGGGATGGCCATCGGCCATCGATGTTTATAAAACATCTATAGGTTATGGTCGATGTTCAATAGTTTTGACATCGATGGGGGAGAACCAGATGGTTTCACACCATCAATGTCAAGCTCAAACTACTAGTTTTGTTTTGCTATTTCCTGGGACACTGAGCATAGCTCCACCCATGACACCAGTGAAGCCCCGCCCCCATATTCTGATTGGCCCACAGGACAGTCCATCAAATACAATGGATGACCACCTATAGGTAACAACATCGATGGCAAAGGCAACAATGGCCATCACTAACACTCATTCAAAACAATCCATTCCAATTGGTTTATGCACTGTCAGTCAACAGTTTTCTATTTTACTACTTTAGCTGGGACCATCATGTGATAGTCTTCAACCAGCAAGACAATCAGTCGTTAATGTTCTTGTCACCCACCATCTTTGGCTAGTTTTGTAGGTTTTCAATAAGACTAGGGTGAGGAAAGACCTAAGTAAGTTATGGAGAGCAAAGAAAGCCCTTATGCAAATTAGTTTAGAAATTAGACCATCTGATTGGTTGATGCAATACTTATTAGGGATGGCCATCGGCCATCGATGTTTATAAAACATCTATAGGTTATGGTCGATGTTCAATAGTTCTGACATCGATGGGGGAGAACCAGATGGTTTCACACCATCAATGTCAAGCTCAAACTACTAGTTTTGTTTTGCTATTTCCTGGGACACTGAGCATAGCTCCACCCACGACACCAGTGAAGCCCCGCCCACATATTCTGATTGGCCCACAGGCCAGTCCATCAAATACAATGGATGACCACCGATATGTAACAACATCAATGGCAAGTCAACAGTTTTCTATTTTACTACTTTTGATGGGACCATCATACAACAGTCTTCAACCAACAAACCAATTGGTCAAGAACATTCTTGTTATCAACCATCTTTGGCTGGTTTTGTAGGTTTTCAAACAGACTATGGTGAGGAAGGACCTAAATAAGTTATGGAGAGCAAATAAATTCCTTATGCAAATTAGTTTGGAAATTAGACCATGTGATTGGTTGATGCAATACTCATTAGGGATGACCATCGATGTTTATAAAACATCGATATATTATGGTCGATGTTCATAGTTTTTACATCGATTGGGGAGAACCAGATGGTTTCCCACCATCAATGTCAAGCTAAAACGAAAAGATTTGTTGTGCTATCTCCTGAAACATGTGAAGCCCCGCCCCCGTGTTCTGATTGGCCCACGGTCCAGTCAGTCAAATACAATAGATGACCACCTATAGGTAACAACATCGATGGCAAAGGCAACAATGGCCATCACTAACACTCATTCCAAACAATCCATTCCGATTGGTTTATGCACTGTCAGTCAACAGTTTTCTATTTTACTACTTAAGCTGGGACCATCATGTGATAGTCTTCAACCAGCAAGACAATCAGTCGTGAATGTTCTTGTCACCCACCATCTTTGGCTAGTTTTGAAGGTTTTCAATAAGACTAGGGTGAGGAAAGACCTAAGTAAGTTATGGAGAGCAAAGAAAGCCCTTATGCAAATTAGTTTAGAAATTAGACCATCTGATTGGTTGATGCAATACTCATTAGGGATGGCCATCGGCCATCGATGTTTATAAAACATCTATAGGTAATGGTCGATGTTCAATAGTTTTGACATCGATGGGGGAGAACCAGATGGTTTCACACCATCAATGTCAAGCTCAAACTACTAGTTTTGTTTTGCTATTTCCTGGGACACTGAGCATAGCTCCACCCACGACACCAGTGAAGCCCCGCCCCCATATTCTGATTGGCCCACAGGCCAGTCCATCAAATACAATGGATGACCACCGATATGTAACAACATCAATGGCAAGTCAACAGTTTTCTATTTTACTACTTTTGATGGGACCATCATACAACAGTCTTCAACCAACAAACCAATTGGTCAAGAACATTCTTGTTATCAACCATCTTTGGCTGGTTTTGTAGGTTTTCAATTAGACTATGGTGAGGAAGGACCTAAATAAGTTATGGAGAGCAAATAAATTCCTTATGCAAATTAGTATGGAAATTAGACCATGTGATTGGTTGATGCAATTCTCATTAGGGATGACCATCGATGTTTATAAAACATCGATATATTATGGTCGATGTTTATAGTTTTTACATCGATGGGGGAGAACCAGATGGTTTCCCACCATCAATGTCAAGCTAAAACGAAAAGATTTGTTGTGCTATCTCCTGGGACATGGAATATAGCTCCACCCCCTGAAACATGTGAAGCCCCGCCCCCATGTTCTGATTGGCCCACGGTCCAGTCAGTCAAATACAATGGATGACCACCTATAGGTAACAACATCGATGGCAAAGGCAACAATGGCCATCACTAACACTCATTCCAAACAATCCATTCCGATTGGTTTATGCACTGTCAGTCAACAGTTTTCTATTTTACTACTTTAGCTGGGACCATCATGTGATAGTCTTCAACCAGCAAGACAATCAGTCGTGAATGTTCTTGTCACCCACCATCTTTGGCTAGTTTTGTAGGTTTTCAATAAGACTAGGGTGAGGAAAGACCTAAGTAAGTTATGGAGAGCAAATAAAGCCCTTATGCAAATTAGTTTAGAAATTAGACCATCTGATTGGTTGATGCAATACTCATTAGGGATGGCCATCGGCCATCGATGTTTATAAAACATCTATAGGTTATGGTCGATGTTCAATAGTTTTGACATCGATGGGGGAGAACCAGATGGTTTCACACCATCAATGTCAAGCTCAAACTACTAGTTTTGTTTTGCTATTTCCTGGGACACTGAGCATAGCTCCACCCACGACACCAGTGAAGCCCCGCCCCCATATTCTGATTGGCCCACAGGCCAGTCCATCAAATACAATGGATGACCACCGATATGTAACAACATCAATGGCAAGTCAACAGTTTTCTATTTTACTACTTTTGATGGGACCATCATACAACAGTCTTCAACCAACAAACCAATTGGTCAAGAACATTCTTGTTATCAACCATCTTTGGCTGGTTTTGTAGGTTTTCAATTTGACTATGGTGAGGAAGGACCAAAATAAGTTATGGAGAGCAAATAAATTCCTTATGCAAATTAGTTTGGAAATTAGACCATGTGATTGGTTGATGCAATACTCATTAGGGATGACCATCGATGTTTATTAAACATCGATAGATTATGGTCGATGTTCATAGCTTTTACATCGATGGGGGAGAACCAGATGGTTTCCCACCATCAATGTCAAGCTAAAACGAAAAGATTTGTTGTGCTATCTCCTGGGACATGGAATATAGCTCCACCCCCTGAAACATGTGAAGCCCCGCCCCCGTGTTCTGATTGGCCCACGATCCAGTCAGTCAAATACAATGGATGACCACCTATAGGTAACAACATCGATGGCAAAGGCAACAATGGCCATCACTAACACTCATTCAAAACAATCCATTCCGATTGGTTTATGCACTGTCAGTCAACAGTTTTCAATTTTACTACTTTAGCTGGGACCATCATGTGATAGTCTTCAACCTGCAAGACAATCAGTCGTGAATGATCTTGTCACCCACCATCTTTGGCTAGTTTTGTAGGTTTTCAATACGACTAGGGTGAGGAAAGACCTAAGTAAGTTATGGAGAGCAAATAAAGCCCTTATGCAAATTAGTTTAGAAATTAGACCATCTGATTGGTTGATGCAATACTCATTAGGGATGGCCATCGGCCATCGATGTTTATAAAACATCTATAGGTTATGGTCGATGTTCAATAGTTTTGACATCGATGGGGGAGAACCAGATGGTTTCACACCATCAATGTCAAGCTCAAACTACTAGTTTTGTTTTGCTATTTCCTGGGACACTGAGCATAGCTCCACCCATGACACCAGTGAAGCCCCGCCCCCATATTCTGATTGGCCCACAGGCCAGTCCATCAAATACAATGGATGACCACCTATAGGTAACAACATCGATGGCAAAGGCAACAATGGCCATCACTAACACTCATTCAAAACAATCCATTCCAATTGGTTTATGCACTGTCAGTCAACAGTTTTCTATTTTACTACTTTAGCTGGGACCGTCATGTGATAGTCTTCAACCAGCAAGACAATCAGTCGTTAATGTTCTTGTCACCCACCATCTTTGGCTAGTTTTGTAGGTTTTCAATAAGACTAGGGTGAGGAAAGACCTAAGTAAGTTATGGAGAGCAAAGAAAGCCCTTATGCAAATTAGTTTAGAAATTAGACCATCTGATTGGTTGATGCAATACTTATTAGGGATGGCCATCGGCCATCGATGTTTATAAAACATCTATAGGTTATGGTCGATGTTCAATAGTTCTGACATCGATGGGGGAGAACCAGATGGTTTCACACCATCAATGTCAAGCTCAAACTACTAGTTTTGTTTTGCTATTTCCTGGGACACTGAGCATAGCTCCACCCACGACACCAGTGAAGCCCCGCCCACATATTCTGATTGGCCCACAGGCCAGTCCATCAAATACAATGGATGACCACCGATATGTAACAACATCAATGGCAAGTCAACAGTTTTCTATTTTACTACTTTTGATGGGACCATCATACAACAGTCTTCAACCAACAAACCAATTGGTCAAGAACATTCTTGTTATCAACCATCTTTGGCTGGTTTTGTAGGTTTTCAATTAGACTATGGTGAGGAAGGACCTAAATAAGTTATGGAGAGCAAATAAATTCCTTATGCAAATTAGTTTGGAAATTAGACCATGTGATTGGTTGATGCAATACTCATTAGGGATGACCATCGATGTTTATAAAACATCGATATATTATGGTCGATGTTCATAGTTTTTACATCGATTGGGGAGAACCAGATGGTTTCCCACCATCAATGTCAAGCTAAAACGAAAAGATTTGTTGTGCTATCTCCTGAAACATGTGAAGCCCCGCCCCCGTGTTCTGATTGGCCCACGGTCCAGTCAGTCAAATACAATAGATGACCACCTATAGGTAACAACATCGATGGCAAAGGCAACAATGGCCATCACTAACACTCATTCCAAACAATCCATTCCGATTGGTTTATGCACTGTCAGTCAACAGTTTTCTATTTTACTACTTAAGCTGGGACCATCATGTGATAGTCTTCAACCAGCAAGACAATCAGTCGTGAATGTTCTTGTCACCCACCATCTTTGGCTAGTTTTGTAGGTTTTCAATAAGACTAGGGTGAGGAAAGACCTAAGTAAGTTATGGAGAGCAAAGAAAGCCCTTATGCAAATTAGTTTAGAAATTAGACCATCTGATTGGTTGATGCAATACTCATTAGGGATGGCCATCGCCATCGATGTTTATAAAACATCTATAGGTTATGGTCGATGTTCAATAGTTTTGACATCGATGGGGGAGAACCAGATGGTTTCACACCATCAATGTCAAGCTCAAACTACTAGTTTTGTTTTGCTATTTCCTGGGACACTGAGCATAGCTCCACCCACGACACCAGTGAAGCCCCGCCCCCATATTCTGATTGGCCCATAGGCCAGTCCATCAAATACAATGGATGACCACCGATATGTAACAACATCAATGGCAAGTCAACAGTTTTCTATTTTACTACTTTTGATGGGACCATCATACAACAGTCTTCAACCAACAAACCAATTGGTCAAGAATATTCTTGTTATCAACCATCTTTGGCTGGTTTTGTAGGTTTTCAATTAGACTATGGTAAGAAGGACCTAAATAAGTTATGGAGAGCAAATAAATTCCTAATGCAAATTAGTTTGGAAATTAGACCATGTGATTGGTTGATGCAATACTCATTAGGGATGACCATCAATGTTTATAAAACATCGATAGGTTATGGTCGATGTTCATAGTTTTTACATCGATGGGGGAGAACCAGATGATTTCCCACCATCAATGTCAAGCTAAAACGAAAAGATTTGTTGTGCTATCTCCTGGGACATGGAATATAGCTCCACCCCCTGAAACATGTGAATCCCCGCCCCCGTGTTCTGATTGGCCCACGGTCCAGTCAGTCAAATACAATGGATGACCACCTATAGGTAACAACATTGATGGCAAAGGCAACAATGGCCATCACTAACACTCATTCCAAACAATCCATTCCGATTGGTTTATGCACTGTCAGTCAACAGTTTTCTATTTTACTACTTTAGCTGGGACCATCATGTGATAGTCTTCAACCAGCAAGACAATCAGTCGTGAATGTTCTTGTCACCCACCATCTTTGGCTAGTTTTGTAGGTTTTCAATAAGACTAGGGTGAGGAAAGACCTAAGTAAGTTATGGAGAGCAAATAAAGCCCTTATGCAAATTAGTTTAGAAATTAGACCATCTGATTGGTTGATGCAATACTCATTAGGGATGGCCATCGGCCATTGATGTTTATAAAACATCTATAGGTTATGGTCGATGTTCAATAGTTTTGACATCGATGGGGGAGAACCAGATGGTTTCACACCATCAATGTCAAGCTCAAACTACTAGTTTTGTTTTGCTATTTCCTGGGACACTGAGCATAGCTCCACCCACGACACCAGTGAAGCCCCACAGGCCAGTCCATCAAATACAATGGATGACCACCGATATGTAACAACATCAATGGCAAGTCAACAGTTTTCTATTTTACTACTTTTGATGGGACCATCATACAACAGTCTTCAACCAACAAACCAATTGGTCAAGAACATTCTTGTTATCAACCATCTTTGGCTGGTTTTGTAGGTTTTCAATTAGACTATGGTGAGGAAGGACCTAAATAAGTTATGGAGAGCAAATAAATTCCTTATGCAAATTAGTTTGGAAATTAGACCATGTGATTGGTTGATGCAATTCTCATTAGGGATGACCATCGATGTTTATAAAACATCGATAGATTATGGTCGATGTTCATAGTTTTTACATCGATGGGGGAGAACCAGATGGTTTCCCACCATCAATGTCAAGCTAAAACGAAAAGATTTGTTGTGCTATCTCCTGGGACATGGAATATAGCTCCACCCCCTGAAACATGTGAAGCCCCGCCCCTGTGTTCTGATTGGCCCACGGTCCAGTCAGTCAAATACAATGGATGACCACCTATTGGTAACAACATCGATGGCAAAGGCAACAATGGCCATCACTAACACTCATTCCAAACAATCCATTCCGATTGGTTTATGCACTGTCAGTCAACAGTTTTCTATTTTACTACTTTAGCTGGGACCATCATGTGATAGTCTTCAACCAGCAAGACAATCAGTCGTGAATGTTCTTGTCACCCACCATCTTTGGCTAGTTTTGTAGGTTTTCAATAAGACTAGGGTGAGGAAAGACCTAAGTAAGTTATGGAGAGCAAATAAAGCCCTTATGCAAATTAGTTTAGAAATTAGACCATCTGATTGGTTGATGCAATACTCATTAGGGATGGCCATCGGCCATCGGCCATCGGCCATCGATGTTTATAAAACATCTATAGGTTATGGTCGATGTTCAATAGTTTTGACATCGATGGGGGAGAACCAGATGGTTTCACACCATCAATGTCAAGCTCAAACTACTAGTTTTGTTTTGCTATTTCCTGGGACACTGAGCATAGCTCCACCCACGACACCAGTGAAGCCCCGCCCCCATATTCTGATTGGCCCACAGGCCAGTCCATCAAATACAATGGATGACCACCGATATGTAACAACATCAATGGCAAGTCAACAGTTTTCTATTTTACTACTTTTGATGGGACCATCATACAACAGTCTTCAACCAACAAACCAATTGGTCAAGAACATTCTTGTTATCAACCATCTTTGGCTGGTTTTGTAGGTTTTCAATTAGACTATGGTGAGGAAGGACCTAAATAAGTTATGGAGAGCAAATAAATTCCTTATGCAAATTAGTTTGGAAATTAGACCATGTGATTGGTTGATGCAATACTCATTAGGGATGACCATCGATGTTTATAAAACATCGATAGATTATGGTCGATATTCATAGTTTTTACATCGATTGGGGAGAACCAGATGGTTTCCCACCATCAATGTCAAGCTAAAACGAAAAGATTTGTTGTGCTATCTCCTGAAACATGTGAAGCCCCGCCCCCGTGTTCTGATTGGCCCACGGTCCAGTCAGTCAAATACAATGGATGACCACCTATAGGTAACAACATCGATGGCAAAGGCAACAATGGCCATCACTAACACTCATTCAAAACAATCCATTCCGATTGGTTTATGCACTGTCAGTCAACAGTTTTCTATTTTACTACTTTAGCTGGGACCATCATGTGATAGTCTTCAACCAGCAAGACAATCAGTCGTTAATGTTCTTGTCACCCACCATCTTTGGCTAGTTTTGTAGGTTTTCAATAAGACTAGGGTGAGGAAAGACCTAAGTAAGTTATGGAGAGCAAAGAAAGCCCTTATGCAAATTAGTTTAGAAATTAGACCATCTGATTGGTTGATGCAATACTCATTAGGGATGGCCATCGGCCATCGATGTTTATAAAACATCTATAGGTTATGGTCGATGTTCACTAGTTTTGACATCGATGGGGGAGAACCAGATGGTTTCACACCATCAATGTCAAGCTCAAACTACTAGTTTTGTTTTGCTATTTCCTGGGACACTGAGCATAGCTCCACCCACTACACCAGTGAAGCCCCACCCCCATATTCTGATTGGCCCACAGGCCAGTCCATCAAATACAATGGATGACCACCGATATGTCACAACATCAATTGCAAGTCAACAGTTTTCTATTTGACTACTTTTGATGGGACCATCATACAACAGTCTTCAACCAACAAACCAATTGGTCAAGAACATTCTTGTTATCAACCATCTTTGGCTGGTTTTGTAGGTTTTCAATTAGACTATGGTGAGGAAGGACCTAAATAAGTTATGGAGAGCAAATAAATTCCTTATGCAAATTAGTTTGGAAATTAGACCATGTGATTGGTTGATGCAATACTCATTAGGGATGACCATCAATGTTTATAAAACATCGATAGATTATGGTCGATGTTCATAGTTTTTACATCGATGGGGGAGAACCAGATGGTTTCCCACCATCAATGTCAAGCTAAAACGAAAAGATTTGTTGTGCTATCTCCTGGGACATGGAATATAGCTCCACCCCCTGAAACATGTGAAGCCCCGCCCCTGTGTTCTGATTGGCCCACGGTCCAGTCAGTCAAATACAATGGATGACCACCTATAGGTAACAACATCGATGGCAAAGGCAACAATGGCCATCACTAACACTCATTCCAAACAATCCATTCCGATTGGTTTATGCACTGTCAGTCAACAGTTTTCTATTTTACTACTTTAGCTGGGACCATCATGTGATAGTCTTCAACCAGCAAGACAATCAGTCGTGAATGTTCTTGTCACCCACCATCTTTGGCTAGTTTTGTAGGTTTTCAATAAGACTAGGGTGAGGAAAGACCTAAGTAAGTTATGGAGAGCAAATAAAGCCCTTATGCAAATTAGTTTAGAAATTAGACCATCTGATTGGTTGATGCAATACTCATTAGGGATGGCCATCGGCCATCGATGTTTATAAAACATCTATAGGTTATGGTCGATGTTCAATAGTTTTGAAATCGATGGGGGAGAACCAGATGGTTTCACACCATCAATGTCAAGCTCAAACTACTAGTTTTGTTTTGCTATTTCCTGGGACACTGAGCATAGCTCCACCCACGACACCAGTGAAGCCCCGCCCCCATATTCTGATTGGCCCACAGGCCAGTCCATCAAATACAATGGATGACCACCGATATGTAACAACATCAATGGCAAGTCAACAGTTTTCTATTTTACTACTTTTGATGGGACCATCATACAACAGTCTTCAACCAACAAACCAATTGGTCAAGAACATTCTTGTTATCAACCATCTTTGGCTGGTTTTGTAGGTTTTCAATTTGACTATGGTGAGGAAGGACCTAAATAAGTTATGGAGAGCAAATAAATTCCTTATGCAAATTAGTTTGGAAATTAGACCATGTGATTGGTTGATGCAATACTCATTAGGGATGACCATCGATGTTTATAAAACATCGATAGATTATGGTCGATATTCATAGTTTTTACATCGATTGGGGAGAACCAGATGGTTTCCCACCATCAATGTCAAGCTAAAACGAAAAGATTTGTTGTGCTATCTCCTGAAACATGTGAAGCCCCGCCCCCGTGTTCTGATTGGCCCACGGTCCAGTCAGTCAAATACAATGGATGACCACCTATAGGTAACAACATCGATGGCAAAGGCAACAATGGCCATCACTAACACTCATTCAAAACAATCCATTCCGATTGGTTTATGCACTGTCAGTCATCAGTTTTCTATTTTACTACTTTAGCTGGGACCATCATGTGATAGTCTTCAACCAGCTAGACAATCAGTCATTAATGTTCTTGTCACCCACCATCTTTGGCTAGTTTTGTAGGTTTTCAATAAGACTAGGGTGAGGAAAGACCTAAGTAAGTTATGGAGAACAAAGAAAGCCCTTATGCAAATTAATTTAGAAATTAGACCATCTGATTGGTTGATGCAATACTCATTAGGGATGGCCATCGGCCATCGATGTTTATAAAACATCTATAGGTTATGGTCGATGTTCAATAGTTCTGACATCGATGGGGGAGAACCAGATGGTTTCACACCATCAATGTCAAGCTCAAACTACTAGTTTTGTTTTGCTATTTCCTGGGACACTGAGCATAGCTCCACCCACGACACCAGTGAAGCCCCGCCCCCATATTCTGATTGGCCCACAGGCCAGTCCATCAAATACAATGGATGACCACCGATATGTAACAACATCAATGGCAAGTCAACAGTTTTCTATTTTACTACTTTTGATGGGACCATCATACAACAGTCTTCAACCAACAAACCAATTGGTCAAGAACATTCTTGTTATCAACCATCTTTGGCTGGTTTTGTAGGTTTTCAATTAGACTATGGTGAGGAAGGACTTAAATAAGTTATGGAGAGCAAATAAATTCCTTATGCAAATTAGTTTGGATATTAGACCATGTGATTGGTTGATGCAATTCTCATTAGGGATGACCATCGATGTTTATAAAACATCGATAGATTATGGTCGATGTTCATAGTTTTTACATCGATGGGGGAGAACCAGATGGTTTCGGACCATCAATGTCAAGCTAAAACGAAAAGATTTGTTGTGCTATCTCCTGGGACATGGAATATAGCTCCACCCCCTGAAACATGTGAAGCCCCGCCCCCGTGTTCTGATTGGCCCACGGTCCAGTCAGTCAAATACAATGGATGACCACCTATAGGTAACAACATCGATGGCAAAGGCAACAATGGCCATCACTAACACTCATTCAAAACAATCCATTCCGATTGGTTTATGCACTGTCAGTCAACAGTTTTCTATTTTACTACTTTAGCTGGGACCATCATGTGATAGTCTTCAACCAGCAAGACAATCAGTCGTTAATGTTCTTGTCACCCACCATCTTTGGCTAGTTTTGTAGGTTATCAATAAGACTAGGGTGAGGAAAGACCTAAGTAAGTTATGGAGAGCAAAGAAAGCCCTTATGCAAATTAGTTTAGAAATTAGACCATCTGATTGGTTGATGCAATACTCATTAGGGATGGCCATCGGCCATCGATGTTAATAAAACATCTATAGGTTATGGTCGATGTTCAATAGTTCTGACATCGATGGGGGAGAACCAGATGGATTCACACCATCAATGTCAAGCTCAAACTACTAGTTTTGTTTTGCTATTTCCTGGGACACTGAGCATAGCCCCGCCCCCATATTCTGATTGGCCCACAGGCCAGTCCATCAAATACAATGGATGACCACCGATATGTAACAACATCAAAGGCAAGTCAACAGTTTTCTATTTTACTACTTTTGATGGGACCATCATACAACAGTCTTCAACCAACAAACCAATTGGTCAAGAACATTCTTGTTATCAACCATCTTTGGCTGGTTTTGTAGGTTTTCAATTAGACTATGGTGAGGAAGGACCTAAATAAGTTATGGAGAGCAAATAAATTCCTTATGCAAATTAGTTTGGAAATTAGACCATGTGATTGGTTGATGCAATACTCATTAGGGATGACCATCAATGTTTATAAAACATCGATAGATTATGGTCGATGTTCATAGTTTTTACATCGATGGGGGAGAACCAGATGGTTTCCCACCATCAATGTCAAGCTAAAACGAAAAGATTTGTTGTGCTATCTCCTGGGACATGGAATATAGCTCCACCCCCTGAAACATGTGAAGCCCCGCCCCTGTGTTCTGATTGGCCCACGGTGCAGTCAGTCAAATACAATGGATGACCACCTATAGGTAACAACATCGATGGCAAAGGCAACAATGGCCATCACTAACACTCATTCCAAACAATCCATTCCGATTGGTTTATGCACTGTCAGTCAACAGTTTTCTATTTTACTACTTTAGCTGGGACCATCATGTGATAGTCTTCAACCAGCAAGACAATCAGTCGTGAATGTTCTTGTCACCCACCATCTTTGGCTAGTTTTGTAGGTTTTCAATAAGACTAGGGTGAGGAAAGACCTAAGTAAGTTATGGAGAGCAAATAAAGCCCTTATGCAAATTAGTTTAGAAATTAGACCATCTGATTGGTTGATGCAATACTCATTAGGGATGGCCATCGATGTTTATAAAACATCTATAGGTTATGGTCGATGTTCAATAGTTTTGACATCGATGGGGGAGAACCAGATGGTTTCACACCATCAATGTCAAGCTCAAACTACTAGTTTTGTTTTGCTATTTCCTGGGACACTGAGCATAGCTCCACCCACGACACCAGTGAAGCCCCGCCCCCATATTCTGATTGGCCCACAGGCCAGTCCATCAAATACAATGGATGACCACCGATATGTAACAACATCAATGGCAAGTCAACAGTTTTCTATTTTACTACTTTTGATGTGACCATCATACAACAGTCTTCAACCAACAAACCAATTGGTCAAGAACATTCTTGTTATCAACCATCTTTGGCTGGTTTTGTAGGTTTTCAATTAGACTATGGTGAGGAAGGACCTAAATAAGTTATGGAGAGCAAATAAATTCCTTATGCAAATTTGTTTGGAAATTAGACCATGTGATTGGTTGATGCAATACTCATTAGGGATGACCATCGATGTTTATAAAACATCGATAGATTATGGTCGATATTCATAGTTTTTACATCGATTGGGGAGAACCAGATGGTTTCCCACCATCAATGTCAAGCTAAAACGAAAAGATTTGTTGTGCTATCTCCTGAAACATGTGAAGCCCCGCCCCCGTGTTCTGATTGGCCCACGGTCCAGTCAGTCAAATACAATGGATGACCACCTATAGGTAACAACATCGATGGCAAAGGCAACAATGGCCATCACTAACACTCATTCAAAACAATCCATTCCGATTGGTTTATGCACTGTCAGTCAACAGTTTTCTATTTTACTACTTTAGCTGGGACCATCATGTGATAGTCTTCAACCAGCAAGACAATCAGTCGTTAATGTTCTTGTCACCCACCATCTTTGGCTAGTTTTGTAGGTTTTCAATAAGACTAGGGTGAGGAAAGACCTAAGTAAGTTATGGAGAGCAAAGAAAGCCCTTATGCAAATTAGTTTAGAAATTAGACCATCTGATTGGTTGATGCAATACTCATTAGGGATGGCCATCGGCCATCGGCCATCGATGTTTATAAAACATCTATAGGTTATGGTCGATGTTCAATAGTTTTGACATCGATGGGGGAGAACCAGATGGTTTCCCACCATCAATGTCAAGCTAAAACGAAAAGATTTGTTGTGCTATCTCCTGGGACATGGAATATAGCTCCACCCCCTGGAACATGTGAAGCCCCGCCCCTGTGTTCTGATTGGCCCACGGTCCAGTCAGTCAAATACAATGGATGACCACCTATAGGTAACAACATCGATGGCAAAGGCAACAATGGCCATCACTAACACTCATTCCAAACAATCCATTCCGATTGGTTTATGCACTGTCAGTCAACAGTTTTCTATTTTACTACTTTAGCTGGGACCATCATGTGATAGTCTTCAACCAGCAAGACAATCAGTCGTGAATGTTCTTGTCACCCACCATCTTTGGCTAGTTTTGTAGGTTTTCAATAAGACTAGGGTGAGGAAAGACCTAAGTAAGTTATGGAGAGCAAATAAAGCCCTTATGCAAATTAGTTTAGAAATTAGACCATCTGATTGGTTGATGCAATACTCATTAGGGATGGCCATCGGCCATCAATGTTTATAAAACATCTATAGGTTATGGTCGATGTTCAATAGTTTTGACATCGATGGGGGAGAACCAGATGGTTTCACACCATCAATGTCAGGCTCAAACTACTAGTTTTGTTTTGCTATTTCCTGGGACACTGAGCATAGCTCCACCCACGACACCAGTGAAGCCCCGCCCCCATATTCTGATTGGCCCACAGGCCAGTCCATCAAATACAATGGATGACCACCGATATGTAACAACATCAATGGCAAGTCAACAGTTTTCTATTTTACTACTTTTGATGGGACCATCATACAACAGTCTTCAACCAACAAACCAATTGGTCAAGAACATTCTTGTTATCAACCATCTTTGGCTGGTTTTGTAGGTTTTCAATTTGACTATGGTGAGGAAGGACCTAAATAAGTTATGGAGAGCAAATAAATTCCTTATGCAAATTAGTTTGGAAATTAGACCATGTGATTGGTTGATGCAATACTCATTAGGGATGACCATCGATGTTTATAAAACATCGATAGATTATGGTCGATATTCATAGTTTTTACATCGATTGGGGAGAACCAGATGGTTTCCCACCATCAATGTCAAGCTAAAACGAAAAGATTTGTTGTGCTATCTCCTGAAACATGTGAAGCCCCGCCCCCGTGTTCTGATTGGCCCACGGTCCAGTCAGTCAAATACAATGGATGACCACCTATAGGTAACAACATCGATGGCAAAGGCAACAATGGCCATCACTAACACTCATTCAAAACAATCCATTCCGATTGGTTTATGCACTGTCAGTCATCAGTTTTCTATTTTACTACTTTAGCTGGGACCATCATGTGATAGTCTTCAACCAGCTAGACAATCAGTCATTAATGTTCTTGTCACCCACCATCTTTGGCTAGTTTTGTAGGTTTTCAATAAGACTAGGGTGAGGAAAGACCTAAGTAAGTTATGGAGAACAAAGAAAGCCCTTATGCAAATTAATTTAGAAATTAGACCATCTGATTGGTTGATGCAATACTCATTAGGGATGGCCATCGGCCATCGATGTTTATAAAACATCTATAGGTTATGGTCGATGTTCAATAGTTCTGACATCGATGGGGGAGAACCAGATGGTTTCACACCATCAATGTCAAGCTCAAACTACTAGTTTTGTTTTGCTATTTCCTGGGACACTGAGCATAGCCCCGCCCCCATATTCTGATTGGCCCACAGGCCAGTCCATCAAATACAATGGATGACCACCAATATGTAACAACATCAATGGCAAGTCAACAGTTTTCTATTTTACTACTTTTGATGGGACCATCATACAACAGTCTTCAACCAACAAACCAATTGGTCAAGAACATTCTTGTTATCAACCATCTTTGGCTGGTTTTGTAGGTTTTCAATTAGACTATGGTGAGGAAGGACCTAAATAAGTTATGGAGAGCAAATAAATTCCTTATGCAAATTAGTTTGGATATTAGACCATGTGATTGGTTGATGCAATTCTCATTAGGGATGACCATCGATGTTTATAAAACATCGATAGATTATGGTCGATGTTCATAGTTTTTACATCGATGGGGGAGAACCAGATGGTTTCGGACCATCAATGTCAAGCTAAAACGAAAAGATTTGTTGTGCTATCTCCTGGGACATGGAATATAGCTCCACCCCCTGAAACATGTGAAGCCCCGCCCCCGTGTTCTGATTGGCCCACGGTCCAGTCAGTCAAATACAATGGATGACCACCTATAGGTAACAACATCGATGGCAAAGGCAACAATGGCCATCACTAACACTCATTCAAAACAATCCATTCCGATTGGTTTATGCACTGTCAGTCAACAGTTTTCTATTTTACTACTTTAGCTGGGACCATCATGTGATAGTCTTCAACCAGCAAGACAATCAGTCATGAATGTTCTTGTCACCCACCATCTTTGGCTAGTTTTGTAGGTTTTCAATAAGACTAGGGTGAGGAAAGACCTAAGTAAGTTATGGAGAGCAAATAAAGCCCTTATGCAAATTAGTTTAGAAATTAGACCATCTGATTGGTTGATGCAATACTCATTAGGGATGGCCATCGGCCATCGATGTTTATAAAACATCTATAGGTTATGGTCGATGTTCAATAGTTTTGACATCGATGGGGGAGAACCAGATGGCTTCACACCATCAATGTCAAGCTCAAACTACTAGTTTTGTTTTGCTATTTCCTGGGACACTGAGCATAGCTCCACCCACGACACCAGTGAAGCCCCGCCCCCATATTCTGATTGGCCCACAGGCCAGTCCATCAAATACAATGGATGACCACCGATATGTAACAACATCAATGGCAAGTCAACAGTTTTCTATTTTACTACTTTTGATGGGACCATCATACAACAGTCTTCAACCAACAAACCAATTGGTCAAGAACATTCTTGTTATCAACCATCTTTGGCTGGTTTTGTAGGTTTTCAATTTGACTATGGTGAGGAAGGACCTAAATAAGTTATGGAGAGCAAATAAATTCCTTATGCAAATTAGTTTGGAAATTAGACCATGTGATTGGTTGATGCAATACTCATTAGGGATGACCATCGATGTTTATAAAACATCGATAGATTATGGTCGATATTCATAGTTTTTACATCGATTGGGGAGAACCAGATGGTTTCCCAACATCAATGTCAAGCTAAAACGAAAAGATTTGTTGTGCTATCTCCTGAAACATGTGAAGCCCCGCCCCCGTGTTCTGATTGGCCCACGGTCCAGTCAGTCAAATACAATGGATGACCACCTATAGGTAACAACATCGATGGCAAAGGCAACAATGGCCATCACTAACACTCATTCAAAACAATCCATTCCGATTGGTTTATGCACTGTCAGTCATCAGTTTTCTATTTTACTACTTTAGCTGGGACCATCATGTGATAGTCTTCAACCAGCTAGACAATCAGTCATTAATGTTCTTGTCACCCACCATCTTTGGCTAGTTTTGTAGGTTTTCAATAAGACTAGGGTGAGGAAAGACCTAAGTAAGTTATGGAGAACAAAGAAAGCCCTTATGCAAATTAATTTAGAAATTAGACCATCTGATTGGTTGATGCAATACTCATTAGGGATGGCCATCGGCCATCGATGTTTATAAAACATCTATAGGTTATGGTCGATGTTCAATAGTTCTGACATCGATGGGGGAGAACCAGATGGTTTCACACCATCAATGTCAAGCTCAAACTACTAGTTTTGTTTTGCTATTTCCTGGGACACTGAGCATAGCCCCGCCCCCATATTCTGATTGGCCCACAGGCCAGTCCATCAAATACAATGGATGACCACCGATATGTAACAACATCAATGGCAAGTCAACAGTTTTCTATTTTACTACTTTTGATGGGACCATCATACAACAGTCTTCAACCAACAAACCAATTGGTCAAGAACATTCTTGTTATCAACCATCTTTGGCTGGTTTTGTAGGTTTTCAATTAGACTATGGTGAGGAAGGACCTAAATAAGTTATGGAGAGCAAATAAATTCCTTATGCAAATTAGTTTGGATATTAGACCATGTGATTGGTTGATGCAATTCTCATTAGGGATGACCATCGATGTTTATAAAACATCGATAGATTATGGTCGATGTTCATAGTTTTTACATCGATGGGGGAGAACCAGATGGTTTCGGACCATCAATGTCAAGCTAAAACGAAAAGATTTGTTGTGCTATCTCCTGGGACATGGAATATAGCTCCACCCCCTGAAACATGTGAAGCCCCGCCCCCGTGTTCTGATTGGCCCACGGTCCAGTCAGTCAAATACAATGGATGACCACCTATAGGTAACAACATCGATGGCAAAGGCAACAATGGCCATCACTAACACTCATTCAAAACAATCCATTCCGATTGGTTTATGCACTGTCAGTCAACAGTTTTCTATTTTACTACTTTAGCTGGGACCATCATGTGATAGTCTTCAACCAGCAAGACAATCAGTCGTGAATGTTCTTGTCATCCACCATCTTTGGCTAGTTTTGTAGGTTTTCAATAAGACTAGGGTGAGGAAAGACCTAAGTAAGTTATGGAGAGCAAATAAAGCCCTTATGCAAATTAGTTTAGAAATTAGACCATCTGATTGGTTGATGCAATACTCATTAGGGATGGCCATCGGCCATCGATGTTTATAAAACATTTATAGGTTATGGTCGATGTTCAATAGTTTTGACATCGATGGGGGAGAACCAGATGGTTTCACACC
The DNA here is from genome assembly GCF_055691185.1 of Crinia signifera. Classification (NCBI taxonomy): domain Eukaryota; kingdom Metazoa; phylum Chordata; class Amphibia; order Anura; family Myobatrachidae; genus Crinia; species Crinia signifera. The sequence continues at coordinate 164,083,430 of NC_139218.1, read as the reverse complement.
ATCAATGTCAAGCTCAAACTACTAGTTTTGTTTTGCTATTTCCTGGGACACTGAGCATAGCCCCGCCCCCATATTCTGATTGGCCCACAGGCCAGTCCATCAAATACAATGGATGACCACCGATATGTAACAACATCAATGGCAAGTCAACAGTTTTCTATTTTACTACTTTTGATGGGACCATCATACAACAGTCTTCAACCAACAAACCAATTGGTCAAGAACATTCTTGTTATCAACCATCTTTGGCTGGTTTTGTAGGTTTTTAATTAGACTATGGTGAGGAAGGACCTAAATAAGTTATGGAGAGCAAATAAATTCCTTATGCAAATTAGTTTGGATATTAGACCATGTGATTGGTTGATGCAATTCTCATTAGGGATGACCATCGATGTTTATAAAACATCGATATATTATGGTCGATGTTCATAGTTTTTACATCGATGGGGGAGAACCAGATGGTTTCGGACCATCAATGTCAAGCTAAAACGAAAAGATTTGTTGTGCTATCTCCTGGGACATGGAATATAGCTCCACCCCCTGAAACATGTGAAGCCCCGCCCCCGTGTTCTGATTGGCCCACGGTCCAGTCAGTCAAATACAATGGATGACCACCTATAGGTAACAACATCGATGGCAAAGGCAACAATGGCCATCACTAACACTCATTCAAAACAATCCATTCCGATTGGTTTATGCACTGTCAGTCAACAGTTTTCTATTTTACTACTTTAGCTGGGACCATCATGTGATAGTCTTCAACCAGCAAGACAATCAGTCATGGATGTTCTTGTCACCCACCATCTTTGGCTAGTTTTGTAGGTTTTCAATAAGACTAGGGTGAGGAAAGACCTAAGTAAGTTATGGAGAGCAAAGAAAGCCCTTATGCAAATTAGTTTAGAAATTAGACCATCTGATTGGTTGATGCAATACTCATTAGGGATGGCCATCGGCCATCGATGTTTATAAAACATTTATAGGTTATGGTCGATGTTCAATAGTTTTGACATCGATGGGGGAGAACCAGATGGTTTCACACCATCAATGTCAAGCTCAAACTACTAGTTTTGTTTTGCTATTTCCTGGGACACTGAGCATAGCTCCACCCACGACACCAGTGAAGCCCCGCCCCCATATTCTGATTGGCCCACAGGCCAGTCCATCAAATACAATGGATGACCACCGATATGTAACAACATCAATGGCAAGTCAACAGTTTTCTATTTTACTACTTTTGATGGGACCATCATACAACAGTCTTCAACCAACAAACCAATTGGTCAAGAACATTTTTGTTATCAACCATCTTTGGCTGGTCTTGTAGGTTTTCAATTAGACTATGGTGAGGAAGGACCTAAATAAGTTATGGAGAGCAAATAAATTCCTTATGCAAATTAGTTTGGATATTAGACCATGTGATTGGTTGATGCAATTCTCATTAGGGATGACCATCGATGTTTATAAAACATCGATAGATTATGGTCGATGTTCATAGTTTTTACATCGATGGGGGAGAACCAGATGGTTTCGGACCATCAATGTCAAGCTAAAACGAAAAGATTTGTTGTGCTATCTCCTGGGACATGGAATATAGCTCCACCCCCTGAAACATGTGAAGCCCCGCCCCTGTGTTCTGATTGGCCCACGGTCCAGTCAGTCAAATACAATGGATGACCACCTATAGGTAACAACATCGATGGCAAAGGCAACAATGGCCATCACTAACACTCATTCAAAACAATCCATTCCGATTGGTTTATGCACTGTCAGTCAACAGTTTTCTATTTTACTACTTTAGCTGGGACCATCATGTGATAGTCTTCAACCAGCAAGACAATCAGTCATGGATGTTCTTGTCACCCACCATCTTTGGCTAGTTTTGTAGGTTTTCAATAAGACTAGGGTGAGGAAAGACCTAAGTAAGTTATGGAGAGCAAAGAAAGCCCTTATGCAAATTAGTTTAGAAATTAGACCATCTGATTGGTTGATGCAATACTCATTAGGGATGGCCATCGGCCATCGATGTTTATAAAACATTTATAGGTTATGGTCGATGTTCAATAGTTTTGACATCGATGGGGGAGAACCAGATGGTTTCACACCATCAATGTCAAGCTCAAACTACTAGTTTTGTTTTGCTATTTCCTGGGACACTGAGCATAGCTCCACCCACGACACCAGTGAAGCCCCGCCCCCATATTCTGATTGGCCCACAGGCCAGTCCATCAAATACAATGGATGACCACCGATATGTAACAACATCAATGGCAAGTCAACAGTTTTCTATTTTACTACTTTTGATGGGACCATCATACAACAGTCTTCAACCAACAAACCAATTGGTCAAGAACATTTTTGTTATCAACCATCTTTGGCTGGTCTTGTAGGTTTTCAATTAGACTATGGTGAGGAAGGACCTAAATAAGTTATGGAGAGCAAATAAATTCCTTATGCAAATTAGTTTGGATATTAGACCATGTGATTGGTTGATGCAATTCTCATTAGGGATGACCATCGATGTTTATAAAACATCGATAGATTATGGTCGATGTTCATAGTTTTTACATCGATGGGGGAGAACCAGATGGTTTCGGACCATCAATGTCAAGCTAAAACGAAAAGATTTGTTGTGCTATCTCCTGGGACATGGAATATAGCTCCACCCCCTGAAACATGTGAAGCCCCGCCCCTGTGTTCTGATTGGCCCACGGTCCAGTCAGTCAAATACAATGGATGACCACCTATAGGTAACAACATCGATGGCAAAGGCAACAATGGCCATCACTAACACTCATTCAAAACAATCCATTCCGATTGGTTTATGCACTGTCAGTCAACAGTTTTCTATTTTACTACTTTAGCTGGGACCATCATGTGATAGTCTTCAACCAGCAAGACAATCAGTCGTTAATGTTCTTGTCACCCACCATCTTTGGCTAATTTTGTAGGTTATCAATAAGACTAGGGTGAGGAAAGACCTAAGTAAGTTATGGAGAGCAAAGAAAGCCCTTATGCAAATTAGTTTAGAAATTAGACCATCTGATTGGTTGATGCAATACTCATTAGGGATGGCCATCGGCCATCGATGGTAATAAAACATCTATAGGTTATGGTCGATGTTCAATAGTTCTGACATCGATGGGGGAGAACCAGATGAATTCACACCATCAATGTCAAGCTCAAACTACTAGTTTTGTTTTGCTATTTCCTGGGACACTGAGCATAGCTCCACCCACGACACCAGTGAAGCCCCGCCCCCATATTCTGATTGGCCCACAGGCCAGTCCATCAAATACAATGGATGACCACCGATATGTAACAACATCAATGGCAAGTCAACAGTTTTCTATTTTACTACTTTTGATGGGACCATCATACAACAGTCTTCAACCAACAAACCAATTGGTCAAGAACATTCTTGTTATCAACCATCTTTGGCTGGTTTTGTAGGTTTTCAATTAGACTATGGTGAGGAAGGACATAAATAAGTTATGGAGAGCAAATAAATTCCTTATGCAAATTAGTTTGGAAATTAGACCATGTGATTGGTTGATGCAATACTCATTAGGGATGACCATCGATGTTTATAAAACATCGATAGATTATGGTCGATGTTCATAGTTTTTACATCGATGGGGGAGAACCAGATGGTTTCGGACCATCAATGTCAAGCTAAAACGAAAAGATTTGTTGTGCTATCTCCTGGGACATGGAATATAGCTCCACCCCCTGAAACATTTGAAGCCCCGCCCCCGTGTTCTGATTGGCCCACGGTCCAGTCAGTCTAATACAATGGATGACCGCCTATAGGTAACAACATCGATGGCAAAGGCAACAATGGCCATCACTAACACTCATTCAAAACAATCCATTCCGATTGGTTTATGCACTGTCAGTCAACAGTTTTCTATTTTACTACTTTAGCTGGGACCATCATGTGATAGTCTTCAACCAGCAAGACAATCAGTCGTGAATGTTCTTGTCACCCACCATCTTTGGCTAGTTTTGTAGGTTTTCAATAAGACTAGGGTGAGGAAAGACCTAAGTAAGTTATGGAGAGCAAAGAAAGCCCTTATGCAAATTAGTTTAGAAATTAGACCATCTGATTGGTTGATGCAATACTCATTAGGGATGGCCATCGGCCATCGATGTTTATAAAACATTTATAGGTTATGGTCGATGTTCAATAGTTTTGACATCGATGGGGGAGAACCAGATGGTTTCACACCATCAATGTCAAGCTCAAACTACTAGTTTTGTTTTGCTATTTCCTGGGACACTGAGCATAGCTCCACCCACGACACCAGTGAAGCCCCGCCCCCATATTCTGATTGGCCCACAGGCCAGTCCATCAAATACAATGGATGACCACCGATATGTAACAACATCAATGGCAAGTCAACAGTTTTCTATTTTACTACTTTTGATGGGACCATCATACAACAGTCTTCAACCAACAAACCAATTGGTCAAGAACATTTTTGTTATCAACCATCTTTGGCTGGTTTTGTAGGTTTTCAATTAGACTATGGTGAGGAAGGACCGAAATAAGTTATGGAGAGCAAATAAATTCCTTATGCAAATTAGTTTGGAAATTAGACCATGTGATTGGTTGATGCAATTATCATTAGGGATGGCCATCGATGTTTATAAAACATCGATAGATTATGGTCGATGTTCATAGTTTTTACATCGATGGGGGAGAACCAGATGGTTTCCCACCATCAATGTCAAGCTAAAACGAAAAGATTTGTTGTGCTATCTCCTGGGACATGGAATATAGCTCCACCCCCTGAAACATGTGAAGCCCCGCCCCCGTGTTCTGATTGGCCCATGGTCCAGTCAGTCAAATACAATGGATGACCACCTATAGGTAACAACATCGATGGCAAAGGCAACAATGGCCATCACTAACACTCATTCAAAACAATCCATTCCAATTGGTTTATGCACTGTCAGTCAACAGTTTTCTATTTTACTACTTTAGCTGGGACCATCATGTGATAGTCTTCAACCAGCAAGACAATCAGTCATGAATGTTCTTGTCACCCACCATCTTTGGCTAGTTTTGTAGGTTTTCAATAAGACTAGGGTGAGGAAAGACCTAAGTAAGTTATGGAGAGCAAAGAAAGCCCTTATGCAAATTAGTTTAGAAATTAGACCATCTGATTGGTTGATGCAATACTCTTAGGGATGGCCATCGGCCATCGATGTTTATAAAACATCTATAGGTTATGGTCGATGTTCAATAGTTTTGACATCGATGGGGGAGAACCAGATGGTTTCACACCATCAATGTCAAGCTCAAACTACTAGTTTTGTTTTGCTATTTCCTGGGACACTGAGCATAGCTCCACCCACGACACCAGTGAAGCCCTGCCCCATATTCTGATTGGCCCACAGGCCAGTCCATCAAATACAATAGATAACCACCGATATGTAAAAACATCAATGGCAAGTCAACAGTTTTCTATTTTACTACTTTTGATGGGACCATCATACAACAGTCTTCAACCAACAAACCAATTGGTCAAGAACATTCTTGTTATCAACCATCTTTGGCTGGTTTTGTAGGTTTTCAATTAGACTATGATGAGGAAGGACCTAAATAAGTTATGGAGGGCAAATAAATTCCTTATGCAAATTAGTTTGGAAATTAGACCATGTGATTGGTTGATGCAATTATCATTAGGGATGGCCATCGATGTTTATAAAACATCGATAGATTATGGTCGATGTTCATAGTTTTTACATCGATGGGGGAGAACCAGATGGTTTCCCACCATCAATGTCAAGCTAAAACGAAAAGATTTGTTGTGCTATCTCCTGGGACATGGAATATAGCTCCACCCCCTGAAACATGTGAAGCCCCGCCCCCGTGTTCTGATTGGCCCACGGTCCAGTCAGTCAAATACAATGGATGACCACCTATAGGTAACAACATCGATGGCAAAGGCAACAATGGCCATCACTAACACTCATTCAAAACAATCCATTCCAATTGGTTTATGCACTGTCAGTCAACAGTTTTCTATTTTACTACTTTAGCTGGGACCATCATGTGATAGTCTTCAACCAGCAAGACAATCAGTCGTGAATGTTCTTGTCACCCACCATCTTTGGCTAGTTTTGTAGGTTTTCAATAAGACTAGGGTGAGGAAAGACCTAAGTAAGTTATGGAGAGCAAAGAAAGCCCTTATGCAAATTAGTTTAGAAATTAGACCATCTGATTGGTTGATGCAATACTCTTAGGGATGGCCATCGGCCATCGATGTTTATAAAACATCTATAGGTTATGGTCGATGTTCAATAGTTTTGACATCGATGGGGGAGAACCAGATGGTTTCACACCATCAATGTCAAGCTCAAACTACTAGTTTTGTTTTGCTATTTCCTGGGACACTGAGCATAGCTCCACCCACGACACCAGTGAAGCCCTGCCCCATATTCTGATTGGCCCACAGGCCAGTCCATCAAATACAATAGATGACCACCGATATGTAACAACATCAATGGCAAGTCAACAGTTTTCTATTTTACTACTTTTGATGGGACCATCATACAACAGTCTTCAACCAACAAACCAATTGGTCAAGAACATTCTTGTTATCAACCATCTTTGGCTGGTTTTGTAGGTTTTCAATTAGACTATGATGAGGAAGGACCTAAATAAGTTATGGAGGGCAAATAAATTCCTTATGCAAATTAGTTTGGAAATTAGACCATGTGATTGGTTGATGCAATACTCATTAGGGATGACAATCGATGTTTATAAAACATCAATAGATTATGGTCGATGTTCATAGTTTTTACATCGATGGGGGAGAACCAGATGGTTTCCCACCATCAATGTCAAGCTAAAACGAAAAGATTTGTTGTGCTATCTCCTGGGACATGGAATATAGCTCCACCCCCTGAAACATGTGAAGCCCCGCCCCCGTGTTCTGATTGGCCCACGGTCCAGTCAGTCAAATACAATGGATGACCACCTATAGGTAACAACATCGATGGCAAAGGCAACAATGGCCATCACTAACACTCATTCAAAACAATCCATTCCGATTGGTTTATGCACTGTCAGTCAACAGTTTTCTATTTTACTACTTTAGCTGGGACCATCATGTGATAGTCTTCAACCAGCAAGACAATCAGTCGTGAATGTTCTTGTCACCCACCATCTTTGGCTAGTTTTGTAGGTTTTCAATAAGAGTAGGGTGAGGAAAGACCTAAGTAAGTTATGGAGAGCAAAGAAAGCCCTTATGCAAATTAGTTTAGAAATTAGACCATCTGATTGGTTGATGCAATACTCTTAGGGATGGCCATCGGCCATCGATGTTTATAAAACATCTATAGGTTATGGTCGATGTTCAATAGTTTTGACATCGATGGGGGAGAACCAGATGGTTTCACACCATCAATGTCAAGCTCAAACTACTAGTTTTGTTTTGCTATTTCCTGGGACACTGAGCATAGCTCCACCCACGACACCAGTGAAGCCCTGCCCCATATTCTGATTGGCCCACAGGCCAGTCCATCAAATACAATAGATGACCACCGATATGTAACAACATCAATGGCAAGTCAACAGTTTTCTATTTTACTACTTTTGATGGGACCATCATACAACAGTCTTCAACCAACAAACCAATTGGTCAAGAACATTCTTGTTATCAACCATCTTTGGCTGGTTTTGTAGGTTTTCAATTAGACTATGATGAGGAAGGACCTAAATAAGTTATGGAGGGCAAATAAATTCCTTATGCAAATTAGTTTGGAAATTAGACCATGTGATTGGTTGATGCAATACTCATTAGGGATGACAATCGATGTTTATAAAACATCAATAGATTATGGTCGATGTTCATAGTTTTTACATCGATGGGGGAGAACCAGATGGTTTCCCACCATCAATGTCAAGCTAAAACGAAAAGATTTGTTGTGCTATCTCCTGGGACATGGAATATAGCTCCACCCCCTGAAACATGTGAAGCCCCGCCCCCGTGTTCTGATTGGCCCACGGTCCAGTCAGTCAAATACAATGGATGACCACCTATAGGTAACAACATCGATGGCAAAGGCAACAATGGCCATCACTAACACTCATTCAAAACAATCCATTCCGATTGGTTTATGCACTGTCAGTCAACAGTTTTCTATTTTACTACTTTAGCTGGGACCATCATGTGATAGTCTTCAACCAGCAAGACAATCAGTCGTGAATGTTCTTGTCACCCACCATCTTTGGCTAGTTTTGTAGGTTTTCAATAAGAGTAGGGTGAGGAAAGACCTAAGTAAGTTATGGAGAGCAAAGAAAGCCCTTATGCAAATTAGTTTAGAAATTAGACCATCTGATTGGTTGATGCAATACTCTTAGGGATGGCCATCGGCCATCGATGTTTATAAAACATCTATAGGTTATGGTCGATGTTCAATAGTTTTGACATCGATGGGGGAGAACCAGATGGTTTCACACCATCAATGTCAAGCTCAAACTACTAGTTTTGTTTTGCTATTTCCTGGGACACTGAGCATAGCTCCACCCACGACACCAGTGAAGCCCTGCCCCATATTCTGATTGGCCCACAGGCCAGTCCATCAAATACAATAGATGACCACCGATATGTAACAACATCAATGGCAAGTCAACAGTTTTCTATTTTACTACTTTTGATGGGACCATCATACAACAGTCTTCAACCAACAAACCAATTGGTCAAGAACATTCTTGTTATCAACCATCTTTGGCTGGTTTTGTAGGTTTTCAATTAGACTATGGTGAGGAAGGACCAAAATAAGTTATGGAGAGCAAATAAATTCCTTATGCAAATTAGTTTGGAAATTAGACCATGTGATTGGTTGATGCATTTCTCATTAGGGATGACCATCGATGTTTATAAAACATCGATAGATTATGGTCGATGTTCATAGTTTTTACATCGATGGGGGAGAACCAGATGGTTTCACACCATCAATGTCAAGCTCAAACTACTAGTTTTGTTTTGCTATTTCCTGGGACACTGAGCATAGCTCCACCCACGACACCAGTGAAGCCCCGCCCACATATTCTGATTGGCCCACAGGACAGTCCATCAAATACAATGGATGACCACCGATATGTAACAACATCAATGGCAAGTCAACAGTTTTCTATCTTAATACTTTTGATGGGACCATCATACAACAGTCTTCAACCAACAAACCATATGGTCAAGAACATTCTTGTTATCAACCATCTTTGGCTGGTTTTGTAGGTGTTCAATAAGACTATGGTGAGGAAGGACCTAAATAAGTTATGGAGAGCAAATAAATGCCTTATGCAAATTAGTTTGGAAATTAGACCATGTGATTGGTTGATGCAATTCTCATAAGGGATGACCATCGATGTTTATAAAACATCGATAGATTATGGTCGATGTTCATAGTTTTTACATCGATGGGGGAGAACCAGATGGTTTCCCACCATCAATGTCAAGCTAAAACGAAAAGATTTGTTGTGCTATCTCCTGGGACATGTAATATAGCTCCACCCCCTGAAACATGTGAAGCCCCGCCCCCGTGTTCTGATTGGCCCACGGTCCAGTCAGTCAAATACAATGGATGACCACCTATAGGTAACAACATCGATGGCAAAGGCAACAATGGCCATCACTAACACTCATTCAAAACAATCCATTCCGATTGGTTTATGCACTGTCAGTCAACAGTTTTTTATTTTACTACTTTAGCTGGGACCATCATTTGATAGTCTTCAACCAGCAAGACAATCAGTCATGAATGTTCTTGTCACCCACCATCTTTGGCTCGTTTTGTAGGTTTTCAATAAGACTAGGGTGAGGAAAGACCTAAGTAAGTTATGGAGAGCAAAGAAAGCCCTTATGCAAATTAGTTTAGAAATTAGACCATCTGATTGGTTGATGCAATACTCATTAGGGATGGCCATCGGCCATCGATGTTTATAAAACATCTATAGGTTATGGTCGATGTTCAATAGTTTTGACATCGATGGGGGAGAACCAGATGGTTTCACACCATCAATGTCAAGCTCAAACTACTAGTTTTGTTTTGCTATTTCCTGGGAAACTGAGCATAGCTCCACCCACGACACCAGTGAAGCCCCACCCCCATATTCTGATTGGCCCACAGGCCAGTTCATCAAATACAATGGATGACCACCGATATGTAACAACATCAATGGGAAGTCAACAGTTTTCTATTTTACTACTTTTGATGGGACCATCATACAACAGTCTTCAACCAACAAACCAATTGGTCAAGAACATTCTTTTTATCAACCATCTTTGGCTGGTTTTGAAGGTTTTCAATTAGACTATGGTGAGGAAGGACCTAAATAAGTTATGGAGAGCAAATAAATTACTTATGCAAATAAGTTTGGAAATTAGAACGTGTGATTGGTTGATGCAATTCTCATTAGGGATGACCATCGATGTTTATAAAACATCGATAGATTATGGTCGATGTTCATAGTTTTTACATCGATGGGGGAGAACCAGATGGTTTCCCACCATCAATGTCAAGCTAAAACGAAAAGATTTGTTGTGCTATCTCCTGGGACATGGAGTATAGCTCCACCCCCTGAAACATGTGAAGCCCCGCCCCCGTGTTCTGATTGGCCCACGGTCCAGTCAGTCAAATACAATGGATGACCACCTATAGGTAACAACATCGATGGCAAAGGCAACAATGGCCATCACTAACACTCATTCAAAACAATCCATTCCGATTGGTTTATGCACTGTCAGTCAACAGTTTTCTATTTTACTACTTTAGCTGGGACCATCATGTGATAGTCTTCAACCAGCAAGACAATCAGTCGTGAATGTTCTTGTCACCCACCATCTTTGGCTAGTTTTGTAGGTTTTCAATAAGACTAGGGTGAGGAAAGACCTAAGTAAGTTATGGAGAGCAAATAAAGCCCTTATGCAAATTAGTTTAGAAATTAGACCATCTGATTGGTTGATGCAATACTCATTAGGGATGGCCATCGGCCATCGATGTTTATAAAACATCTATAGGTTATGGTCGATGTTCAATAGTTTTGACATCGATGGGGGAGAACCAGATGGTTTCACACCATCAATGTCAAGCTCAAACTACTAGTTTTGTTTTGCTATTTCCTGGAACACTGAGCATAGCTCCACCCACGACACCAGTGAAGCCCCGCCCCCATATTCTGATTGGCCCACAGGCCAGTCCATCAAATACAATGGATGACCACCGATATGTAACAACATCAATGGCAAGTCAACAGTTTTCTATTTTACTACTTTTGATGGGACCATCATACAAGTCTTCAACCAACAAACCATATGGTCAAGAACATTCTTGTTATCAACCATCTTTGGCTGGTATTGTAGGTTTTCAATTAGACTATGGTGAGGAAGGACATAAATAAGTTATGGAGAGCAAATAAATTCCTTATGCAAATTAGTTTGGAAATTAGACCATGTGATTGGTTGATGCAATTCTCATTAGGGATGGCCATCGATGTTTATAAAACATCGATAGATTATGGTCGATGTTCATAGTTTTTACATCGATGGGGGAGAACCAGATGGTTTCCCACCATCAATGTCAAGCTAAAACGAAAAGATTTGTTGTGCTATCTCCTGGGACATGGACTATAGCTCCACCCCCTGAAACATGTGAAGCCCCGCCCCCATGTTCTGATTGGCCCACGGTCCAGTCAGTCAAATACAATGGATGACCACCTATAGGTAACAACATCGATGGCAAAGGCAACAATGGCCATCACTAACACTCATTCAAAACAATCCATTCCGATTGCTTTATGCACTGTCAGTCAACAGTTTTCTATTTTACTACTTTAGCTGGGACCATCATGTGATAGTCTTCAACCAGCAAGACAGTCAGTCGTGGATGTTCTTGTCACCCACCATCTTTGGCTATTTTTGTATGTTTTCAATAAGACTAGGGTGAGGAAAGACCTAAGTAAGTTATGGAGAGCAAAGAAAGCCCTTGTGCAAATTAGTTTAGAAATTAGACCATCTGATTGGTTGATGCAATACTCATTAGGGGTGGCCATCGGCCATCGATGTTTATAAAACATCTATAGGTTATGGTCGATGTTCAATAGTTTTGACATCGATGGGGGAGAACCAGATGGTTTCACACCATCAATGTCAAGCTCAAACTACTAGTTTTGTTTTGCTATTTCCTGGAACACTGAGCATAGCTCCACCCACGACACCAGTGAAGCCCCGCCCCCATATTCTGATTGGCCCACAGGCCAGTCCATCAACTACAATGGATGACCACCGATATGTAACAACATCAATGGCAAGTCAACAGTTTTCTATTTTACTACTTTTGATGGGACCATCATACAACAGTCTTCAACCAACAAACCAATTGGTCAAGAACATTCTTGTTATCAACCATCTTTGTCTGGTTTTGTAGGTTTTCAATTAGACTATGTTGAGGAAGGACATAAATAAGTTAAGGAGAGCAAATAAATTCCTTATGCAAATTAGTTTGGAAATTAGACCATGTGATTGGTTGATGCAATTCTCATTAGGGATGGCCATCGATGTTTATAAAACATCGATAGATTATGGTCGATGTTCATAGTTTTTACATCGATGGGGGAGAACCAGATGGTTTCCCAACATCAATGTCAAGCTAAAACGAAAAGATTTGTTGTGCTATCTCCTGGGACATGGACTATAGCTCCACCCCCTGAAACATGTGAAGCCCCGCCCCCATGTTCTGATTGGCCCACGGTCCAGTCAGTCAAATACAATGGATGACCACCTATAGGTAACAACATCGATGGCAAAGGCAACAATGGCCATCACTAACACTCATTGAAAACAATCCATTCCAATTGCTTTATGCACTGTCAGTCAACAGTTTTCTATTTTACTTCTTTAGCTGCGACCATCATGTGATAGTCTTCAACCAGCAAGACAATCAGTCGTGGATGTTCTTGTCACCCACCATCTTTGGCTATTTTTGTAGGTTTTCAATAAGACTAGGGTGAGGAAAGACCTAAGTAAGTTATGGAGAGCAAAGAAAGCCCTTATGCAAATTAGTTTAGAAATTAGACCATCTGATTGGTTGATGCAATACTCATTAGGGATGGCCATCGGCCATCGATGTTTATAAAACATCTATAGGTTATGGTCGATGTTCAATAGTTTTGACATTGATGGGGAGAACCAGATGGTTTCACACCATCAATGTCAAGCTCAAACTACTAGTTTTGTTTTGCTATTTCCTGGGACACTGAGCATAGCTCCACCCACGACACCAGTGAAGCCCCGCCCCCATATTCTGATTGGCTTACAGGCCAGTCCATCAAATACAATGGATGACCACCGATATGTAACAACATCAATGGCAATTCAACAGTTTTCTATTTTACTACTTTTGATGGGACCATCATACAACAGTCTTCAACCAACAAACCAATTGGTCAAGAACATTCTTGTTATCAACCATCTTTGGCTGGTTTTGTAGGTTTTCAATTAGACTATGGTGAGGAAGGACCTAAATAAGTTATGGTGAGCAAATAAATTCCTTATGCAAATTAGTTTGGAAATTAGACCATGTGATTGGTTGATGCAATTCTCATTAGGGATGACCATCGATGTTTATAAAACATCGATATATTATGGTCGATGTTCATAGTTTTTACATCAAAGGGGGAGAACCAGATGGTTTCCCACCATCAATGTCAAGCTAAAACGAAAAGATTTGTTGTGCTATCTCCTGGGACATGGAATATAGCTCCACCCCCTGAAACATGTGAAGCCCCGCCCCGTGTTCTGATTGGCCCACGGTCCAGTCAGTCAAATACAATGGATGACCACCTATAGGTAACAACATCGATGGCAAAGGCAACAATGGCCATCACTAACACTCATTCAAAACAATCCATTCTGATTGGTTTATGCACTGTCAGTCAACAGTTTTCTATTTTACTACTTTAGCTGGGACCATCATGTGATAGTCTTCAACCAGCAAGACAATCAGTCGTGAATGTTCTTGTCACCCACCATCTTTAGCTAGTTTTGTAGGTTTTCAATAAGACTAGGGTGAGGAAAGACCTAAGTAAGTTATGGAGAGCAAAGAAAGTCCTTATGCAAATTAGTTTAGAAATTAGACCATCTGATTGGTTGATGCAATACTCATTAGGGATGGCCATCGGCCATCGATGTTTATAAAACATCTATAGGTTATGGTCGATGTTCAATAGTTTTGACATCGATGGGGTAGAACCAGATGGTTTCACACCATCAATGTCAAGCTCAAACTACTAGTTTTGTTTTGCTATTTCCTGGGACACTGAGCATAGCTCCACCCACAACACCAGTGAAGCCCCGCCCCCATATTCTGATTGGCCCACAGGCCAGTCCATCAAATACAATGGATGACCACCGATATGTAACAACATCAATGGCAAGTCAACAGTTTTCTATTTTACTACTTTTGATGGGACCATCATACAACAGTCTTCAACCAACAAACCAATTAGTCAAGGACATTCTTGTTATCAACCATCTTTGGCTGGTTTTGTAGGTTTTCAATTAGACTATGGTGAGGAAGGACCGAAATAAGTTATGGAGAGCAAATAAATTCCTTATGCAAATTAGTTTGGAAATTAGACCATGTGATTGGTTGATGCAATTCTCATTAGGGATGACCATCGATGTTTATAAAACATCGATAGATTATGGTCGATGTTCATAGTTTTTACATCGATGGGGGAGAACCAGATGGTTTCCCACCATCAATGTCAAGCTAAAACGAAAAGATTTGTTGTGCTATCTCCTGGGACATGGAATATAGCTCCACCCCCTGAAACATGTGAAGCCCCGCCCCGTGTTCTGATTGGCCCACGGTCCAGTCAGTCAAATACAATGGATGACCACCTATAGGTAACAACATCGATGGCAAAGGCAACAATGGCCATCACTAACACTCATTCAAAACAATCCATTCCGATTGGTTTATGCACTGTCAGTCAACAGTTTTCTATTTTACTACTTTAGCTGGGACCATCATGTGATAGTCTTCAACCAGCAAGACAATCAGTCGTGAATGTTCTTGTCACCCACCATCTTTGGCTAGTTTTGTAGGTTTTCAATAAGACTAGGGTGAGGAAAGACCTAAGTAAGTTATGGAGAGCAAATAAAGCCCTTATGCAAATTAGTTTAGAAATTAGACCATCTGATTGGTTGATGCAATACTCATTAGGGATGGCCATCGGCCATCGATGTTTATAAAACATCTATAGGTTATGGTCGATGTTCAATAGTTTTGACATCGATGGGGGAGAACCAGATGGTTTCACATCATCAATCTCAAGCTCAAACTACTAGTTTTGTTTTGCTATTTCCTGGAACACTGAGCATAGCTCCACCCACGACACCAGTGAAGCCCCGCCCCCATATTCTGATTGGCCCACAGGCCAGTCCATCAAATACAATGGATGACCACCGATATGTAACAACATCAATGGCAAGTCAACAGTTTTCTATTTTACTACTTTTGATGGGACCACCATACAACAGTCTTCAACCAACAAACCAATTGGTCAAGAACATTCTTGTTATCAACCATCTTTGTCTGGTTTTGTAGGTTTTCAATTAGACTATGTTGAGGAAGGACATAAATAAGTTAAGGAGAGCAAATAAATTCCTTATGCAAATTAGTTTGGAAATTAGACCATGTGATTGGTTGATGCAATTCTCATTAGGGATGGCCATCGATGTTTATAAAACATCGATAGATTATGGTCGATGTTCATAGTTTTTACATCGATGGGGGAGAACCAGATGGTTTCCCAACATCAATGTCAAGCTAAAACGAAAAGATTTGTTGTGCTATCTCCTGGGACATGGACTATAGCTCCACCCCCTGAAACATGTGAAGCCCCGCCCCCATGTTCTGATTGGCCCACGGTCCAGTCAGTCAAATACAATGGATGACCACCTATAGGTAACAACATCGATGGCAAAGGCAACAATGGCCATCACTAACACTCATTCAAAACAATCCATTCCGATTGGTTTATGCACTGTCAGTCAACAGTTTTCTATTTTACTACTTTAGCTGGGACCATCATGTGATAGTCTTCAACCAGCAAGACAATCAGTCGTGAATGTTCTTGTCACCCACCATCTTTAGCTAGTTTTGTAGGTTTTCAATAAGACTAGGGTGAGGAAAGACCTAAGTAAGTTATGGAGAGCAAATAAAGCCCTTATGCAAATTAGTTTAGAAATTAGACCATCTGATTGGTTGATGCAACACTCATTAGGGATGGCCATCGGCCATCGATGTTTATAAAACATCTATAGGTTATGGTCGATGTTCAATAGTTTTGACATCGATGGGGGAGAACCAGATGGTTTCACACCATCAATGTCAAGCTCAAACTACTAGTTTTGTTTTGCTATTTCCTGGGACACTGAGCATAGCTCCACCCACGACACCAGTGAAGCCCCGCCCCCATATTCTGATTGGCCCACAGGCCAGTCCATCAAATACAATGGATGACCACCGATATGTAACAACATCAATGGCAAGTCAACAGTTTTCTATTTTACTACTTTTGATGAAACCATCATACAACAGTCTTCAACCAACAAACCAATTGGTCAAGAACATTCTTGTTATCAACCATCTTTGGCTGGTTTTGTAGGTTTTCAATTAGACTATGGTGAGGAAGGACCTAAATAAGTTATGGAGAGCAAATAAATTCCTTATGCAAATTAGTTTGGAAATTAGACCATGTGATTGGTTGATGCAATTCTCATTAGGGATGACAATCGATGTTTATAAAACATCGATAGATTATGGTCGATGTTCATAGTTTTTACATCGATTGGGGAGAACCAGATGGTTTCCCACCATCAATGTCAAGCTAAAACGAAAAGATTTGTTGTGCTATCTCCTGGGACATGGAATATAGCTCCACCCCCTGAAACAGGTGAAGCCCCGCCCCCGTGTTCTGATTGGCCCACGGTCCAGTCAGTCAAATACAATGGATGACCACATATAGGTAACAACATCGATGGCAAAGGCAACAATGGCCATCACTAACACTCATTCAAAACAATCCATTCCGATTGGTTTATGCACTGTCAGTCAACAGTTTTCTATTTTACTACTTTAGCTGGGACCATCATGTGATAGTCTTCAACCAGCAAGACAATCAGTCGTGAAAGTTCTTGTCACCCACCATCTTTGGCTAGTTTTGTAGGTTTTCAATAAGACAAGGGTGAGGAAAGACCTAAGTAAGTTATGGAGAGCAAAGAAAGCCCTTATGCAAATTAGTTTAGAAATTAGACCATCTGATTGGTTGATGCAATACTCATTAGGGATGGCCATCGGCCATCGGCCATCGATGTTTATAAAACATCTATAGGTTTTGGTCGATGTTCAATAGTTTTGACATCGATGGGGGAAAACCAGATGGTTTCACACCAATAAATGTCAAGCTCAAACTACTAGTTTTGTTTTGCTATTTCCTGGGACACTGAGCATAGCTCCACCCACGACACCAGTGTAGCCCCGCCCCCATATTCTGATTGGCCCACAGGCCAGTCCATCAAATACAATGGATGACCACCGATATGTAACAACATCAATGGCAAGTCAACAGTTTTCTATTTTACTACTTTTGATGGGAAAATCATACAACAGTCTTCAACCAACATACCAATTGGTCAAGAACATTCTTGTTATCAACCATCTTTGGCTGGTTTTGTAGGTTTTCAATTAGACTATGGTGAGGAAGGACCTAAATAAGTTATGGAGAGCAAATAAATTCCTTATGCAAATTAGTTTGGAAATTAGACCATGTGATTGGTTGATGCAATTCTCACTAGGGATGACCATCGATGTTTATAAAACATCGATAGATTATGGTCGATGTTCATAATTTTTACATCGATGGGGGAGAACCAGATGGTTTCCCACCATCAATGTCAAGCTAAAACGAAAAGATTTGTTGTGCTATCTCCTGAGAAATGGAATATAGCCCCGGCCCCGTGTTCTGATTGGCCCACGGTCCAGTCAGTCAAATACAATGGATGACCACCTATAGGCAACAATGGCCATCACTAACACTCATTCAAAACAATCCATTCCGATTGGTTTATGCACTGTCAGTCAACAGTTTTCTATTTTACTACTTTAGCTGGGACCATCATGTGATAGTCTTCAACCAGCAAGACAATCAGTCGTGAATGTTCTTGTCACCCACCATCTTTGGCTAGTTTTGTAGGTTTTCAATAAGACTAGGGTGAGGAAAGACCTAAGTAAGTTATGGAGAGCAAAGAAAGCCCTTATGCAAATTAGTTTAGAAATTAGACCATCTGATTGGTTGATGCAATACTCATTAGGGATGGCCATCGGCCATCGATGTTTATAAAACATCTATAGGTTATGGTCGATGTTCAATAGTTTTGACATCGATGGGGGAGAACCAGATGGTTTCACACCATCAATGTCAAGCTCAAACTACTAGTTTTGTTTTGCTATTTCCTGGGACACTGAGCATAGCTCCACCCACGACGCCCCGCTCCCATATCCTGATTGGCCCACAGGCCAGTCCATCAAATACAATGGATGACCACCGATATGTAACAACATCAATGGCAAGTCAACAGTTTTCTATTTTACTACTTTTGATGGGACCATCATACAATAGTCTTCAACCAACAAACCAATTGGTCAAGAACATTCTTGTTATCATCCATCTTTGGCTGGTTTTGTAGGTTTTCAATTAGACTATGGTGAGGAAGGACCTAAATAAGTTATGGAGAGCAAATAAATTCCTTATGCAAATTAGTTTGGAAATTAGACCATGTGATTGGTTGATGCAATTCTCATTAGGGATGACCATCGATGTTTAGAAAACATCGATAGATTATGGTCGATGTTCATAGTTTTTACATCGATGGGGGAGAACCAGATGGTTTCCCACCATCAATGTCAAGCTAAAACGAAAAGATTTGTTGTGCTATCTCCTGGGACATGGAATATAGCTCCACCCCCTGAAACATGTGAAGCCCCGCCCCCGTGTTCTGATTGGCCCACGTTCCAGTCAGTCAAATACAATGGATGACCACCTATAGGTAACAACATCGATGGCAAAGGCAACAATGGCCATCACTAACACTCATTCAAAACAATCCATTCCGATTGGTTTGTGCACTGTCAGTCAACAGTTTTCTATTTTACTACTTTAGCTGGGACCATCATGTGATAGTCTTCAACCAGCAAGACAATCAGTCGTTAATGTTCTTGTCACCCACCATCTTTGGCTAGTTTTGTAGGTTTTCAATAAGACTAGGGTAAGGAAAGACCTAAGTAAGTTATGGAGAGCAAAGAAAGCCCTTATGCAAATTAGTTTAGAAATTAGACCATCTGATTGGTTGATGCAATACTCATTAGGGATGGCCATCGATGTTTATAAAACATCTATAGGTTATGGTCGATGTTCAATAGTTTTGACATCGATGGGGGAGAACCAGATGGTTTCACACCATCAATGTCAAGCTCAAACTACTAGTTTTGTTTTGCTATTTCCTGGGACACTGAGCATAGCTCCACCCACGACACCAGTGAAGCCACGCCCCCATATTCTGATTGGCCCACAGGCCAGTCCATCAAATACAATGGATGACCACCGATATGTAACAACATCAATGGCAAGTCAACAGTTTTCTATTTTACTACTTTTGATGGGACCATCATACAACAGTCTTCAACCAACAAACCAATTGGTCAAGAACATTCTTGTTATCAACCATCTTTGGCTGGTTTTGTAGGTTTTCAATTAGACTATGGTGAGGAAGGACCTAAATAAGTTATGGAGAGCAAATAAATTCCTTATGCAAATTAGTTTGGAAATTAGACCATGTGATTGGTTGATGCAATTCTCATTAGGGATGACCATCGATGTTTATAAAACATCGATATATTATGGTCGATGTTCATAGTTTTTACATCGATGGGGGAGAACCAGATGGTTTCCCACCATCAATGTCAAGCTAAAACGAAAAGATTTGTTGTGCTATCTCCTGGGACATGGAATATAGCCCCGCCCCCGTGTTCTGATTGGCCCACGGTCCAGTCAGTCAAATACAATGGATGACCACCTATAGGTAACAACATCGATGGCAAAGGCAACATTGGCCATCACTAACACTCATTCAAAACAATCCATTCCGATTGGTTTATGCACTTTCAGTCAACAGTTTTCTATTTTACTACTTTAGCTGGGACCATCATGTGATAGTCTTCAACCAGCAAGACAATCAGTCGTGAATGTTCTTGTCACCCACCATCTTTGGCTAGTTTTGTAGGTTTTTAATAAGACTAGGGTGAGGAAAGACCTACGTAAGTTATGGAGAGCAAAGAAAGCCCTTATGCAAATTAGTTTAGAAATTAGACCATCTGATTGGTTGATGCAATACTCATTAGGGATGGCCATCGATGTTTATAAAACATCTATAGGTTATGGTCGATGTTCAATAGTTTTGACATCGATGGGGGAGAACCAGATGGTTTCACACCATCAATGTCAAGCTCAAACTACTAGTTTTGTTTTGCTATTTCCTGGGACACTGAGCATAGCTCCACCCACGACACCAGTGAAGCCCCGCCCCCATATCCTGATTGGCCCACAGGCCAGTCCATCAAATACAATGGATGACCACCGATATGTAACAACATCAATGGCAAGTCAACAGTTTTCTATTTTACTACTTTTGATGGGACCATCATACAACAGTCTTCAACCAACAAACCAATTGGTCAAGAACATTCTTGTTATCAACCATCTTTGGCTGGTTTTGTAGGTTTTCAATTAGACTATGGTGAGGAAGGACCTAAATAAGTTATGGAGAGCAAATAAATTCCTTATGCAAATTAGTTTGGAAATTAGACCATGTGATTGGTTGATGCAATTCTCATTAGGGATGACCATCGATGTTTAGAAAACATCGATAGATTATGGTCGATGTTCATAGTTTTTACATCGATGGGGGAGAACCAGATGGTTTCCCACCATCAATGTCAAGCTAAAACGAAAAGATTTGTTGTGCTATCTCCTGGGACATGGAATATAGCTCCACCCCCTGAAACATGTGAAGCCCCGCCCCCGTGTTCTGATTGGCCCACGGTCCAGTCAGTCAAATACAATGGATGACCACCTATAGGTAACAACATCGATGGCAAAGGCAACAATGGCCATCACTAACACTCATTCAAAACAATCCATTCCGATTGGTTTATGCACTGTCAGTCAACAGTTTTCTATTTTACTACTTTAGCTGGGACCATCATGTGATAGTCTTCAACCAGCAAGACAATCAGTCGTTAATGTTCTTGTCACCCACCATCTTTGTCTAGTTTTGTAGGTTTTCAATAAGACTAGGGTGAGGAAAGACCTAAGTAAGTTATGGAGAGCAAAGAAAGCCCTTATGCAAATTAGTTTAGAAATTAGACCATCTGATTGGTTGATGCAATACTCATTAGGGATGGCCATCGATGTTTATAAAACATCTATAGGTTATGGTCGATGTTCAATAGTTTTGACATCGATGGGGGAGAACCAGATGGTTTCACACCATCAATGTCAAGCTCAAACTACTAGTTTTGTTTTGCTATTTCCTGGGACACTGAGCATAGCTCCACCCACGACACCAGTGAAGCCCCGCCCCCATATCCTGATTGGCCCACAGGCCAGTCCATCACATACAATGGATGACCACCGATATGTAACAACATCAATGGCAAGTCAACAGTTTTGTATTTTACTACTTTTGATGGGACCATCATACAACAGTCTTCAACCAACAAACCAATTGGTCAAGAACATTCTTGTTATCAACCATCTTTGGCTGGTTTTGTAGGTTTTCAATTAGACTATGGTGAGGAAGGACCTAAATAAGTTATGGAGAGCAAATAAATTCCTTATGCAAATTAGTTTGGAAATTAGACCATGTGATTGGTTGATGCAATTCTCATTAGGGATGACCATCGATGTTTATAAAACATCGATATATTATGGTCGATGTTCATAGTTTTTACATCGATGGGGGAGAACCAGATGGTTTCCCACCATCAATGTCAAGCTAAAACGAAAAGATTTGTTGTGCTATCTCCTGGGACATGGAATATAGCTCCACCCCCTGAAACATGTGAAGCCCCGCCCCCGTGTTCTGATTGGCCCACGGTCCAGTCAGTCAAATACAATGGATGACCACCTATAGGTAACAACATCGATGGCAAAGGCAACAATGGCCATCACTAACACTCATTCAAAACAATCCATTCCGATTGGTTTATGCACTGTCAGTCAACAGTTTTCTATTTTACTACTTTAGCTGGGACCATCATGTGATAGTCTTCAACCAGCAAGACAATCAGTCGTGAATGTTCTTGTCACCCACCATCTTTGGCTAGTTTTGTAGGTTTTTAATAAGACTAGGGTGAGGAAAGACCTACGTAAGTTATGGAGAGCAAAGAAAGCCCTTATGCAAATTAGTTTAGAAATTAGACCATCTGATTGGTTGATGCAATACTCATTAGGGATGGCCATCGATGTTTATAAAACATCTATAGGTTATGGTCGATGTTCAATAGTTTTGACATCGATGGGGGAGAACCAGATGGTTTCACACCATCAATGTCAAGCTCAAACTACTAGTTTTGTTTTGCTATTTCCTGGGACACTGAGCATAGCTCCACCCACGACACCAGTGAAGCCCCGCCCCCATATCCTGATTGGCCCACAGGCCAGTCCATCAAATACAATGGATGACCACCGATATGTAACAACATCAATGGCAAGTCAACAGTTTTCTATTTTACTACTTTTGATGGGACCATCATACAACAGTCTTTAACCAACAAACCAATTGGTCAAGAACATTCTTGTTATCAACCATCTTTGGCTGGTTTTGTAGGTTTTCAATTAGACTATGGTGAGGAAGGACCTAAATAAGTTATGGAGAGCAAATAAATTCCTTATGCAAATTAGTTTGGAAATTAGACCATGTGATTGGTTGATGCAATTCTCATTAGGGATGACCATCGATGTTTATAAAACATCGATAGATTATGGTCGATGTTCATAGTTTTTACATCGATGGGGGAGAACCAGATGGTTTCCCACCATCAATGTCAAGCTAAAACGAAAAGATTTGTTGTGCTATCTCAGGGACATGGAATATAGCTCCACCCCCTGAAACATGTGAAGCCCCGCCCCCGTGTTCTGATTGGCCCACGTTCCAGTCAGTCAAATACAATGGATGACCACCTATAGGTAACAACATCGATGGTAAAGGCAACAATGGCCATCACTAACACTCATTCAAAACAATCCATTCCGATTGGTTTATGCACTGTCAGTCAACAGTTTTCTATTTTACTACTTTAGCTGGGACCATCATGTGATAGTCTTCAACCAGCAAGACAATCAGTCGTGAATGTTCTTGTCACCCACCATCTTTGGCTAGTTTTGTAGGTTTTCAATAAGACTAGGGTGAGGAAAGACCTAAGTAAGTTATGGTGAGCAAAGAAAGCCCTTATGCAAATTAGTTTAGAAATTAGACCATCTGATTGGTTGATGCAATACTCATTTGGGATGGCCATCGATGTTTATAAAACATCTATAGGTTATGGTCGATGTTCAATAGTTTTGACATCGATGGGGGAGAACCAGATGGTTTCACACCATCAATGTCAAGCTCAAACTACTAGTTTTGTTTTGCTATTTCCTGGGACACTGAGCATAGCTCCACCCACGACACCAGTGAAGCCCCGCCCCCATATCCTGATTGGCCCACAGGCCAGTCCATCAAATACAATGGATGACCACCGATATGTAACAACATCAATGGCAAGTCAACAGTTTTCTATTTTACTACTTTTGATGGGACCATCATACAACAGTCTTCAACCAACAAACCAATTGGTCAAGAACATTCTTGTTATCAACCATCTTTGGCTGGTTTTGTAGGTTTTCAATTAGACTATGGTGAGGAAGGACCTAAATAAGTTATGGAGAGCAAATAAATTCCTTATGCAAATTAGTTTGGAAATTAGACCATGTGATTGGTTGATGCAATTCTCATTAGGGATGACCATCGATGTTCATAAAACATCGATATATTATGGTCGATGTTCATAGTTTTTACATCGATGGGGGAGAACCAGATGGTTTCCCACCATCAATGTCAAGCTAAAACGAAAAGATTTGTTGTGCTATCTCCTGGGACATGGAATATAGCTCCACCCCCTGAAACATGTGAAGCCCCGCCCTCGTGTTCTGATTGGCCCACGGTCCAGTCAGTCAAATACAATGGATGACCACCTATAGGTAACAACATCGATGGCAAAGGCAACAATGGCCATCACTAACACTCATTCAAAACAATCCATTCCGATTGGTTTATGCACTGTCAGTCAACAGTTTTCTATTTTACTACTTTAGCTGGGACCATCATGTGATAGTCTTCAACCAGCAAGACAATCAGTCGTTAATGTTCTTGTCACCCACCATCTTTGGCTAGTTTTGTAGGTTTTCAATAAGACTAGGGTGAGGAAAGACCTAAGTAAGTTATGGAGAGCAAAGAAAGCCCTTATGCAAATTAGTTTAGAAATTAGACCATCTGATTGGTTGATGCAATACTCATTTGGGATGGCCATCGATGTTTATAAAACATCTATAGGTTATGGTCGATGTTCAATAGTTTTGACATCGATGGGGGAGAACCAGATGGTTTCACACCATCAATGTCAAGCTCAAACTACTAGTTTTGTTTTGCTATTTCCTGGGACACTGAGCATAGCTCCACCCACGACACCAGTGAAGCCCCGCCCCCATATCCTGATTGGCCCACAGGCCAGTCCATCAAATACAATGGATGACCACCGATATGTAACAACATCAATGGCAAGTCAACAGTTTTCTATTTTACTACTTTTTTTTTTCCATCAATAAATTTTTATTAACACAAGTTTTTTATATGGGGTACAGAAATGAAGAGGGGGGGTAGGGGGGGGGGGGAGACTGCATTCTGGGCCACGGACAATATAGAGCAGTGTTTTTTACACAATAAATTTTACACATAGGCAAAACAGACATAATATATCGCTGCACAGAGCGAGCTATACAAAAATATAACAACACAAAATCAGTTATAACATAGACCAAGGGTTAACATCCCTAAATAGAGACTGGGGGGGAAGGAGGGTCTGAATCAGGGGGTTCGTTCAGACTAAGGGTGGCTGATTGATCAGGCACAATCGGGAGAAAGAATCTAGTGCCCTCCCTCACAGTTGTGTAAGTGGACCAGGGAGCCCACTTTGAGTGGGGCGAGGAGGGTTTGGGAGAGTAGGGTTGAAAACCGGTCTCCATGTGGAAATGATGGTTCGTCTTTAGAATAACCTGAAGAAGGAGGGGAGGGGAAGGCTGCTTCCACTGTTGAGCTAAATTTGCCCTTGCCGCTATGAGGATATGTCCTAAGACATATGTTTTCCCTGTCGGGAGGTCCTGTGGGTATACATGGAATAGGGCTAGGAGGGGGTCAGGGGAGAGGGTTAGCTGAATCACTTCAGAGATCAATTTAAAGACTTCACCCCAGTATGCCCTAAGTTTGGGACAGGACCAAAAGATATGATGAATGGTACCGATATGACCACACTGTCGCCAGCACATATTTGAGCATGTTGGCCAAAAGGTGTGGAGGCGGTCTGGAGTTAGGTAGAGGCGATTGATCAATTTGATATGCATCTCCGAGTGGTTGAGGCAACGAGACATTGTGTATGAGGATAGGAAAATCTTACGCCATTGGGGGGCGGAGAGCTGGATGCCCAGGTCCGCCTCCCATTTTCTATGGGCCGATGTTTTGGTGAACTCTACAGGGGTTATCAGGGTGTCGTACCAAAAGGAGATGTCCCCTTTGGAGAGTGTCAGGGAGGGTCGTGAGAGGACCGTCTGGTGACGGGGGTCCAGGGGGGGGCGTTTGGAGAAGTGAGAGTTCCACCAGTGTGCTACCTGCAGGTAGTGGAGGTACTCGTGAGGGGGGAGAGAATATGTTTCCTGGAGGAAAGAGAAGGGGAGGATTTTATTAGTGTCTACTACATCCCCCAGGGAAGTGATCCCACTGTGTTTCCAGAGGGACAAGTTGAGGTTAGGGATTAGCCTAGACACAGTAGTGATAGGGAGAGTATTGATAAGGGAAGATGAGGCGCGTAGGGAGGAAAGTAATTGGTCCCATGCATATAGAGTAGCGGAAGTCGTTGGCAGAAGGGAGGGCAATGGGGGTCTGATGTGTTTAGGTATCTTAAGAAGGTCACAGAGAGGAATATTAGGGGAGTGATGTTGTTCAATATCAACCCAGGTCCTAGGTGAGGGGCTTTCAAAATAGTGTTTAGATGGGGCAAGAAGACAGGCTATTTGGTATTGAAACAAGTCTGGGAGGTCCAGTCCTCCGAATGCCCTTGGAATTGACATTTTGGAGCGGGCAATAGCGGGGGTTTTAGATGACCAAATGTACTTCGTCAGAATAGCAGTAGCTTGTTGCATGTACTTCTTAGGGAAAATATAGGGGATGGTGCGAAACAAGTACATTAGTTTGGGCAGGAGCGACATCTTGAATGCTGCCATCCTACCCATCCATGAGATTTCGTATGCTGACCATGATCTGATTAGTGATGCAAGGGAGGTTAGAAGGGGGGCGAGATTCGCCTCAAATACAGCTGTCATGTTAGAAGGGATGTGGATGCCTAGATATTTTATAGAGGTGTCTTGCCAATTATAGGTATATGTGGTTTTCAGTAAGGGAAGGTGGTCTGTAAGGTTGATCGGTAATGCGTCAGTCTTGGATGTATTGAGCTTGTAGTAGGATGCAGCGCTGTAAGAGTCTAATGTCTCGTGGATGTGTGGGAGTGTATGGATAGGGTCTGTCACAAATAGTAGCACGTCGTCCGCAAAGAGGCTTAGTTTATGGTCGGTGGTGCCCACTCGAAGGCCAGGAATGTCAGGGTTGTTACGGATGGACATAGCTAATGGTTCAATGGAAAGGACGAATATTAGGGGTGAGAGTGGGCATCCCTGTCTTGTGCCATTGGTGATATTAAAGGGGGAGGAGAGAAAGCCATTACTGAACACCCGGGCCGAGGGGGAGCTATATAAAGACATAATTGATGTCAATATCCGATCCTTAAAACCAAAGCGAGATAAAACTTCCCGCATGTATTGCCAGTTAAGTCGGTCAAATGCCTTCTCGGCATCTAGTGAGATGAGGAGAAGATCTTGATCTGCAGACAATGAATCTATTAAGTTAAATACTCTCCGTGTATTGTCCGGGGCTTGACGACCTGGGACAAACCCCGTCTGGTCCGGGTGTACCAGCGAGGGTAAGAAGGGATTAATTCGGGATGCTATTAATTTGGCAAAGATTTTGATGTCACTATTCAATAGGGCTATTGGGCGGTAGTTTTGGCACAAGGCTGGGTTCTTACCGGGTTTCGGGATGGTAACAATTCTGGCCTCTAACAGTTCTGGGGGGGTATGCCCTACCGAGGAGATTTCGTTGAACAGGTCTGTGAGGTAGGGGGAGAGCACATCGCTAAAGGTCTTGTAAAAGTCTGTTATGAACCCATCTGGTCCGGGTGCTTTGTTGCGTGGAAGTGACTTTATGACCGACTGGACCTCCATCTGGGACCATGGGGTATTTAATAGGTCAAGTTGTTCCTGGGAAAGTGAAGGGAAGTGTAGGTTTTCTAGGAAACTATTGATAGAGGTGGAGGTGGGCTGTGGTGTGGAAGTGTCCATGGAGAGGTTGTATAGTTTGGAGTAGTAGTCAGCGAACTGGTCAGCGATGTCTTTAGGATTTTGGATTTTCTCTTTATTAGGGGAGGTGATAAATTTTATTCGGTTTCTAGCATGTTGGGCACGTAGTTTTCGGGCTAACATTCTGCCCGACCTGTTGCTAGCAAGATAGAACCTATGCCTTATCCGATTTAAAGCTGATTGAGTGCGGGCAAGGAGCATTTTCTGGAGCTGACTGCGTACTGAGGCCAACTCCAACTTTAGGGAGTTAGAGGGGGTCGACTTATTTCTAGCGTCAAGGTCAAGTAGTTTGGACTCTAAGGCTTTTTGGGTTTCGATGGCCTTACGCTTCAGAGTTGCTCCAGCCTGGATAGCAGCCCCTCTGGTAACCGCTTTGAAAGCGCACCAGTGATTGGTCACCGAGGTGTCTGTCGCTTTATTGTTGGACATATATGATTCTATTGCTTTTAGAATGGTACTTTTGGCCGAAGGGTCTGTTAGTAGGTGGGGGAACAAACGCCAAGGCCTAGGGGGGATTCTAGAGGACAGAAAGTTCCACTGCCATACCACGGGGGCATGGTCCGACCACGTTATGGGGAGGATATCAACTCCTGCAGAGTGTTGGAGGGTCCACTTATCACAGAGAATATAATCAATTCTCGAGTAAGTGTTGTGAACTTGGGAGTGAAAGGTATATTCCCGCCCTGTAGGGTACGTTGTTCTCCAAGTGTCATACAAGTCGAATTCTAAAAGTAGGTTACGCAGGGCTAGCGATTGGTTGTCTGAGTGGGATTGATGGCTGGAGGGAAGGAGGGATTTATCCAGTCGGGGGTCAAGTACCAGGTTAAAGTCTCCTAATAGTATCAGAGAACCTTTTGTGATTTTTTGTACAAGAGTAAAGAGCTTGCGGAGGAAGGCCACCTGATTTGTGTTGGGGGCATAGACAGAGACAATCGTAGTCAGCCTGTCCTCTAATAGGCCAGTTACGATCAAGTACCTGCCATTTTTGTCAGCGGTCTGGGAGTGACATACAAATGGGGTATGCCGGTTAAAGAGAATGGCAACACCATTGCGTTTAAAAGGGCCATTGGCGTAAAAGGCGGTCGTGTAGTTGGAGTCCCTAAATGTGGGGGGGTGAGGTGAGGCAAAATGCGTCTCTTGGATGGCCACTATGTCCGCCTTCTGTTTGTGGAAATATGTCAGGGCCATTCTGCGCTTATGGGGAGAGTTCAGACCTTTAACGTTTAAGGAAATCAACTTAGGCATGGCGGGGCATTAGAGAATGCAGTGGAGATCTAAATACATCCATGAACGGGTAAGCGAGAGAGGGGGTGAGATGGGAGGTATGCAGTCTATGGGGGAGAGGTGGAGAGGGGAGGGGGAGTACAGAGTAAAGATAGGAGGGGAGGTATAGGGAAAGGTAGAACAGAAGGGTCCATACACTAGGACCCGCACGACTACTGCAGGGGAAAAAGGAGGAGTTTTCGTGCAGTAGTATACAGAGAGGTTGGGGGTGGTGGCCTGGCATCTTCCGGGAAGAGGACAGGGGACTAGGCCACCCCTCCAATAACGACATTGTTAACTAAACAAAACATTATATATAACAGTCCGCCTGAGGAACCTAGGAGGAAAAGCAACATAGAGACACGGTATAACAGTAAATACTTCTAACTAAGGTTACGGAGGGAGAAAATGAGAACCCCATCCAGTGGGGAGCTATAATCTATAGAGAAAACCGAAACCTTAAACACGCTAACAGTGTGCTGCTACAGACAGTGAGCAGCTTGGACCCAGTGCCTAAAGGCCTGCACCAGTAGTAGGTAATAAAAACTGATACTTATCGCTAAAGCCTCGACCCACAGTGGGGAGGTGGTGGAGGTCTGATGGCATGGGTAACAGGTATTGGGTAGGAACGACTGTATAAGAACAACGGTCATCAGGTGTTGGCCCATTCCCGGCGAAGTGGTTGTGGGCGCTGTTGCCCCTGAGGTACAGTGGTGGAAATGTCCCAATCTAGTAGGAGCTTCATTCCGGCATCTAGTGATGATACAGTATATGTGGTGTCTTCATGGGTGATGATCAACTTCACCGGGAACCCCCAGCGGTACCGGATCTCATGATTGCGGAGTGCCTGGGTGATAGGGGCAAACGCCCTCCTGCTGGCTAGGGTTGCAGGGGAGAAGTCCTGGAACACTTGGAGGCCACCGAGTGTGTCCTTTGTTTTTGCATCTCGGGCTGCCTTCAGTAGACGTTCTTTTACTGTATAGAAGTGGACCCGGAGGAGGGTATCCTTAGGTAGGTCGGCCGAGATCGCTTTGGGTCTTGGTAGACGGTGGATACGATCTATTAGAAGATCTTTGGGGTCAGCGGAGGGTAGGAGCCGACGGAACAGT
This sequence comes from Crinia signifera, assembly GCF_055691185.1. Lineage (NCBI taxonomy): Eukaryota > Metazoa > Chordata > Amphibia > Anura > Myobatrachidae > Crinia > Crinia signifera. Next base: position 164,053,196 of record NC_139218.1, on the reverse strand, counting down.
GCTGTGGCATAGCCTTCAAGCTCAGCGTTGGTCACCGACTCTGGGATGCCTCTGATCTTAATATTGTTCCGCCTTGATCTGTCCTCCAGGTCGGCCATTTTGGATTTGAACTGCTCCATCTCGAGTTGCTGACGGTCATATGATGACACCAAAACATTGTGAGATGTGACCAGTTCCTCCATTTTCCTCTCTAATTGGTCTGTTCTGTCACCAATCGCGACTAGTTCAGTTTTTACCTCACGGATGGCCATTTTAAGGTCTTTGGCCAGCTCGGCCTGGAATGCCGAGAAGACCTGGCAGAGGGACTTCACTGTCACTGGTTCATTGGATTCAGCATCTATGCCCGCTATTCCAGAGGGGGGACTGTAATCTGCTTGTACACTCGGGGGGGCAAACATTTGTTTCAGGGGGCTTGATTGTAGTAGAGGGGCCTGTGAGGGTTTCCCAGCAGGCATATTGATCTTGGTAGGGGCCCCCTCCTTGGGCTTCTTTGGAGGCATGGTAGAAACAGGCACTTTTTATATTGGAGGGTAGGGAATGGGGATCAGGCACTCCAGGGGTTCATGCAATAGATGCAGGTTCACATAGGGGAGTAGGTTATAGTCGTCATGGAGAGGTAGCCATGAAGTATTGGCGATCACATTAGGTCCCTCTGGTAGGCTTTAGCGTGGGAGACCTGAGGAGGGGTAGCAGTGTGGAGGGTGACTCAGGCGGCACCCAGGCAGCTGGTGTCTCCGGGGGGGGAAAGAGTTGCCTCTATACCCAGCGGGGTGGGGACACGGGGGCCCGGAGCAGGGTAGGTATAGAGTGGTGCTGTGCCCTTTTTTAATCACCCTTTTTTAATCACACATCAATAGGAGCTTCCAATATAATCTCAGCTTTTTAACATAGTACTCCACTGGAGTATGGAAGCATTGAAGGCAGGGGGTGATGAAGAGTGAAGCTGATCAGAGGATCCAGACCTGGACCAGCCTGGGTCTGACTCTCTGAATCCCCACTCTATAACACTGTAAGCTGATATTTCCAATCCAAGATGGCTGCCGTCTGTGTAAAGCTTTGTGAGAAGAGCTCCTGCTGGGCTCTTTTAACAGGTGTGAGGGGCTTAGTTCCTTAATTGGGGGGGCCCACGGGCCCTGGGGGACCTCAGGGAAGCCACCCAATGATGTTAGGCTGGTTAGGGGGGGTCTGGTGCACTCGTGACCGATTCCCACGGCCCTGGAAGTGCGGCCTGGGTAAACTGCAAAATCTAGCCCCCGGCTTCTGGAGCAAGAGTAGGCCGCAATCTGCGGGAGCCTCCTGCTTGGTTCCCCAATTCAGCAGACCTTACTCTGCTATGCCTACCGTGTGCTGGGGCCAAGATGAGTCAGTAGGGGGGACATGGAGGTGCTGGAGATCAATTTATTAAGTTTCAGTCAGTTGCAGGGTGCTGAGCTCCTGCAATGCACGTCTTCTTAGCTCAGCAGCCAGGCCACGCCCCCTATTTTACTACTTTTGATGGGACCATCATACAACAGTCTTCAACCAACAAACCAATTGGTCAAGAACATTCTTGTTATCAACCATCTTTGGCTGGTTTTGTAGGTTTTCAATTAGACTATGGTGAGGAAGGACCTAAATAAGTTATGGAGAGCAAATAAATTCCTTATGCAAATTAGTTTGGAAATTAGACCATGTGATTGGTTGATGCAATTCTCATTAGGGATGACCATCGATGTTCATAAAACATCGATATATTATGGTCGATGTTCATAGTTTTTACATCGATGGGGGAGAACCAGATGGTTTCCCACCATCAATGTCAAGCTAAAACGAAAAGATTTGTTGTGCTATCTCCTGGGACATGGAATATAGCTCCACCCCCTGAAACATGTGAAGCCCCGCCCCCGTGTTCTGATTGGCCCACGGCCCAGTCAGTCAAATACAATGGATGACCACCTATAGGTAACAACATCGATGGCAAAGGCAATAATGGCCATCACTAACACTCATTCAAAACAATCCATTCCGATTGGTTTATGCACTGTCAGTCAACAGTTTTCTATTTTACTACTTTAGCTGGGACCATCATGTGATAGTCTTCAACCAGCAAGACAATCAGTCGTGAATGTTCTTGTCACCCACCATCTTTAGCTAGTTTTGTAGGTTTTTAATAAGACTAGGGTGAGGAAAGACCTACGTAAGTTATGGAGAGCAAAGAAAGCCCTTATGCAAATTAGTTTAGAAATTAGACCATCTGATTGGTTGATGCAATACTCATTAGGGATGGCCATCGATGTTTATAAAACATCTATAGGTTATGGTCGATGTTCAATAGTTTTGACATCGATGGGGGAGAACCAGATGGTTTCACACCATCAATGTCAAGATCAAACTACTAGTTTTGTTTTGCTATTTCCTGGGACACTGAGCATAGCTCCACCCACGACACCAGTGAAGCCCCGCCCCCATATCCTGATTGGCCCACAGGCCAGTCCATCAAATACAATGGATGACCACCGATATGTAACAACATCAATGGCAAGTCAACAGTTTTCTATTTTACTACTTTTGATGGGACCATCATACAACAGTCTTCAACCAACAAACCAATTGGTCAAGAACATTCTTGTTATCAACCATCTTTGGCTGGTTTTGTAGGTTTTCAATTAGACTATGGTGAGGAAGGACCTAAATAAGTTATGGAGAGCAAATAAATTCCTTATGCAAATTAGTTTGGAAATTAGACCATGTGATTGGTTGATGCAATTCTCATTAGGGATGACCATCGATGTTTATAAAACATCGATAGATTATGGTCGATGTTCATAGTTTTTACATCGATGGGGGAGAACCAGATGGTTTCCCACCATCAATGTCAAGTTAAAACGAAAAGATTTGTTGTGCTATCTCCTGGGACATGGAATATAGCTCCACCCCCTGAAACATGTGAAGCCCCGCCCCCGTGTTCTGATTGGCCCACGTTCCAGTCAGTCAAATACAATGGATGACCACCTATAGGTAACAACATCGATGGCAAAGGCAACAATGGCCATCACTAACACTCATTCAAAACAATCCATTCCGATTGGTTTATGCACTGTCAGTCAACAGTTTTCTATTTTACTACTTTAGCTGGGACCATCATGTGATAGTCTTCAACCAGCAAGACAATCAGTCGTTAATGTTCTTGTCACCCACCATCTTTGGCTAGTTTTGTAGGTTTTCAATAAGACTAGGGTGAGGAAAGACCTAAGTAAGTTATGGAGAGCAAAGAAAGCCCTTATGCAAATTAGTTTAGAAATTAGACCATCTGATTGGTTGATGCAATACTCATTAGGGATGGCCATCGATGTTTATAAAACATCTATAGGTTATGGTCGATGTTCAATAGTTTTGACATCGATGGGGGAGAACCAGATGGTTTCACACCATCAATGTCAAGCTCAAACTACTAGTTTTGTTTTGCTATTTCCTGGGACACTCAGCATAGCTCCACCCACGGCACCAGTGAAGCCCCGCCCCCATATCCTGATTGGCCCACAGGCCAGTCCATCAAATACAATGGATGACCACCGATATGTAACAACATCAATGGCAAGTCAACAGTTTTCTATTTTACTACTTTTGATGGGACCATCATACAACAGTCTTCAACCAACAAACCAATTGGTCAAGAACATTCTTGTTATCAACCATCTTTGGCTGGTTTTGTAGGTTTTCAATTAGACTATGGTGAGGAAGGACCTAAATAAGTTATGGAGAGCAAATAAATTCCTTATGCAAATTAGTTTGGAAATTAGACCATGTGATTGGTTGATGCAATTCTCATTAGGGATGACCATCGATGTTTATAAAACATCGATATATTATGGTCGATGTTCATAGTTTTTACATCGATGGGGGAGAACCAGATTGTTTCCCACCATCAATGTCAAGCTAAAACGAAAAGATTTGTTGTGCTATCTCCTGGGACATGGAATATAGCTCCACCCCCTGAAACATGTGAAGCCCCGCCCCGTGTTCTGATTGGCCCACGGTCCAGTCAGTCAAATACAATGGATGACCACCTATAGGTAACAACATCGATGGCAAAGGCAACAATGGCCATCACTAACACTCATTCAAAACAATCCATTCCGATTGGTTTATGCACTGTCAGTCAACAGTTTTCTATTTTACTACTTTAGCTGGGACCATCATGTGATAGTCTTCAACCAGCAAGACAATCAGTCATGAATGTTCTTGTCACCCACCATCTTTGGCTAGTTTTGTAGGTTTTTAATAAGACTAGGGTGAGGAAAGACCTACGTAAGTTATGGAGAGCAAAGAAAGCCCTTATGCAAATTAGTTTAGAAATTAGACCATCTGATTGGTTGATGCAATACTCATTAGGGATGGCCATCGATGTTTATAAAACATCTATAGGTTATGGTCGATGTTCAATAGTTTTGACATCGATGGGGGAGAACCAGATGGTTTCACACCATCAATGTCAAGCTCAAACTACTAGTTTTGTTTTGCTATTTCCTGGGACACTGAGCATAGCTCCACCCACGACACCAGTGAAGCCCCGCCCCCATATCCTGATTGGCCCACAGGCCAATCCATCAAATACAATGGATGACCACCGATATGTAACAACATCAATGGCAAGTCAACAGTTTTCTATTTTACTACTTTTGATGGGACCATCACACAACAGTCTTCAACCAACAAACCAATTGGTCAAGAACATTCTTGTTATCAACCATCTTTGGCTGGTTTTGTAGGTTTTCAATTAGACTATGGTGAGGAAGGACCTAAATAAGTTATGGAGAGCAAATAAATTCCTTATGCAAATTAGTTTGGAAATTAGACCATGTGATTGGTTGATGCAATTCTCATTAGGGATGACCATCGATGTTTATAAAACATCGATAGATTATGGTCGATGTTTATAGTTTTTACATCGATGGGGGAGAACCAGATGGTTTCCCACCATCAATGTCAAGCTAAAACGAAAAGATTTGTTGTGCTATCTCCTGGGACATGGAATATAGCTCCACCCCCTGAAACATGTGAAGCCCCGCCCCCGTGTTCTGATTGGCCCACGTTCCAGTCAGTCAAATACAATGGATGACCACCTATAGGTAACAACATCGATGGCAAAGGCAACAATGGCCATCACTAACACTCATTCAAAACAATCCATTCCGATTGGTTTATGCACTGTCAGTCAACAGTTTTCTATTTTACTACTTTATCTGGGACCATCATGTGATAGTCTTCAACCAGCAAGACAATCAGTCGTTAATGTTCTTGTCAGCCACCATCTTTGGCTAGTTTTGTAGGTTTTCAATAAGACTAGGGTGAGGAAAGACCTAAGTAAGTTATGGAGAGCAAAGAAAGCCCTTATGCAAATTAGTTTAGAAATTAGACCATCTGATTGGTTGATGCAATACTCATTAGGGATGGCCATCGATGTTTATAAAACATCTATAGGTTATGGTCGATGTTCAATAGTTTTGACATCGATGGGGGAGAACCAGATGGTTTCACACCATCAATGTCAAGCTCAAACTACTAGTTTTGTTTTGCTATTTCCTGGGACACTGAGCATAGCTCCACCCACGACACCAGTGAAGCCCCGCCCCCATATCCTGATTGGCCCACAGGCCAGTCCATCAAATACAATGGATGACCACCGATATGTAACAACATCAATGGCAAGTCAACAGTTTTCTATTTTACTACTTTTGATGGGACCATCATACAACAGTCTTCAACCAACAAACCAATTGGTCAAGAACATTCTTGTTATCAACCATCTTTGGCTGGTTTTGTAGGTTTTCAATTAGACTATGGTGAGGAAGGACCTAAATAAGTTATGGAGAGCAAATAAATTCCTTATGCAAATTAGTTTGGAAATTAGACCATGTGATTGGTTGATGCAATTCTCATTAGGGATGACCATCGATGTTTATAAAACATCGATATATTATGGTCGATGTTCATAGTTTTTACATCGATGGGGGAGAACCAGATGGTTTCCCACCATCAATGTCAAGCTAAAACGAAAAGATTTGTTGTGCTATCTCCTGGGACATGGAATATAGCTCCACCCCCTGAAACATGTGAAGCCCCGCCCCCGTGTTCTGATTGGCCCACGGTCCAGTCAGTCAAATACAATGGATGACCACCTATAGGTAACAACATCGATGGCAAAGGCAACAATGGCCATCACTAACACTCATTCAAAACAATCCATTCCGATTGGTTTATGCACTGTCAGTCAACAGTTTTCTATTTTACTACTTTAGCTGGGACCATCATGTGATAGTCTTCAACCAGCAAGACAATCAGTCGTGAATGTTCTTGTCACCCACCATCTTTGGCTAGTTTTGTAGGTTTTTAATAAGACTAGGGTGAGGAAAGACCTACGTAAGTTATGGAGAGCAAAGAAAGCCCTTATGCAAATTAGTTTAGAAATTAGACCATCTGATTGGTTGATGCAATACTCATTAGGGATGGCCATCGATGTTTATAAAACATCTATAGGTTATGGTCGATGTTCAATAGTTTTGACATCGATGGGGGAGAACCAGATGGTTTCACACCATCAATGTCAAGCTCAAACTACTAGTTTTGTTTTGCTATTTCCTGGGACACTGAGCATAGCTCCACCCACGACACCAGTGAAGCCCCGCCCCCATATCCTGATTGGCCCACAGGCCAGTCCATCAAATACAATGGATGACCACCGATATGTAACAACATCAATGGCAAGTCAACAGTTTTCTATTTTACTACTTTTGATGGGACCATCATACAACAGTCTTCAACCAACAAACCAATTGGTCAAGAACATTCTTGTTATCAACCATCTTTGGCTGGTTTTGTAGGTTTTCAATTAGACTATGGTGAGGAAGGACCTAAATAAGTTATGGAGAGCAAATAAATTCCTTATGCAAATTAGTTTGGAAATTAGACCATGTGATTGGTTGATGCAATTCTCATTAGGGATGACCATCGATGTTTATAAAACATCGATATATTATGGTCGATGTTCATAGTTTTTACATCGATGGGGGAGAACCAGATGGTTTCCCACCATCAATGTCAAGCTAAAACGAAAAGATTTGTTGTGCTATCTCCTGGGACATGGAATATAGCTCCACCCCCTGAAACATGTTAAGCCCCGCCCCCGTGTTCTGATTGGCCCACGGTCCAGTCAGTCAAATACAATGGATGACCACCTATAGGTAACAACATCGATGGCAAAGGCAACAATGGCCATCACTAACACTCATTCAAAACAATCCATTCCGATTGGTTTATGCACTGTCAGTCAACAGTTTTCTATTTTACTACTTTAGCTGGGACCATCATGTGATAGTCTTCAACCAGCAAGACAATCAGTCGTGAATGTTCTTGTCACCCACCATCTTTGGCTAGTTTTGTAGGTTTTTAATAAGACTAGGGTGAGGAAAGACCTACGTAAGTTATGGAGAGCAAAGAAAGCCCTTATGCAAATTAGTTTAGAAATTAGACCATCTGATTGGTTGATGCAATACTCATTAGGGATGGCCATCGATGTTTATAAAACATCTATAGGTTATGGTCGATGTTCAATAGTTTTGACATCGATGGGGGAGAACCAGATGGTTTCACACCATCAATGTCAAGCTCAAACTACTAGTTTTGTTTTGCTATTTCCTGGGACACTGAGCATAGCTCCACCCACGGCACCAGTGAAGCCCCGCCCCCATATCCTGATTGGCCCACAGGCAGGTCCATCAAATACAATGGATGACCACCGATATGTAACAACATCAATGGCAAGTCAACAGTTTTCTATTTTACTACTTTTGATGGGACCATCATACAACAGTCTTCAACCAACAAACCAATTGGTCAAGAACATTCTTGTTATCAACCATCTTTTGCTGGTTTTGTAGGTTTTCAATTAGACTATGGTGAGGAAGGACCTAAATAAGTTATGGAGAGCAAATAAATTCCTTATGCAAATTAGTATGGAAATTAGACCATGTGATTGGTTGATGCAATTCTCATTAGGGATGACCATCGATGTTTATAAAACATCGATAGATTATGGTTGATGTTCATAGTTTTTATATCGATGGGGGAGAACCAGATGGTTTCCCACCATCAATGTCAAGCTAAAAAGAAAAGATTTGTTGTGCTATCTCCTGGGACATGGAATATAGCTCCACCCCCTGAAACATGTGAAGCCCCGCCCCCGTGTTCTGATTGGCCCACGGTCCAGTCAGTCAAATACAATGGATGACCACCTATAGGTAACAACATCGATGGCAAAGGCAACAATGGCCATCACTAACACTCATTCAAAACAATCCATTCCGATTGGTTTATGCACTGTCAGTCAACAGTTTTCTATTTTACTACTTTAGCTGGGCACTAACACTCATTCAAAACAATCCATTCCGATTGGTTTATGCACTGTCAGTCAACAGTTTTCTATTTTACTACTTTAGCTGGGACCATCATGTGATAGTCTTCAACCAGCAAGACAATCAGTCATGAATGTTCTTGTCACCCACCATCTTTGGCTAGTTTTGTAGGTTTTCAATAAGACTAGGGTGAGGAAAGACCTAAGTAAGTTATGGAGAGCAAAGAAAGCCCTTATGCAAATTAGTTTAGAAATTAGACCATCTGATTGGTTGATGCAATACTCATTAGGTATGGCCATCGGCCATCGATGTTTATAAAACATCTATAGGTTATGGTCGATGTTCAATAGTTTTGACATCGATGGGGGAGAACCTGATGGTTTCACACCATCAATGTCAAGCTCAAACTACTAGTTTTGTTTTGCTATTTCCTGGGACACTGAGCATAGCTCCACCCACGACACCAGTGAAGCCCCGCCCCCATATTCTGATTGGCCCACAGGCCAGTCCATCAAATACAATGGATGACCACCGATATGTAACAACATCAATGGCAAGTCAACAGTTTTCTATTTTACTACTTTTGATGGGACCATCATACAACAGTCTTCAACCAACAAACCAATTGGTCAAGAACATTCTTGTTATCAACCATCTTTGGCTGGCTTTGTAGGTTTTCAATTAGACTATGGTGAGGAAGGACCTAAATAAGTTATGGAGAGCAAATAAATTCCTTATGCAAATTAGTTTGGAAATTAGACCATGTGATTGGTTGATGCAATTCTCATAAGGGATGACCATCGATGTTTATAAAACATCGATAGATTATGGTCGATGTTCATAGTTTTTACATCGATGGGGGAGAACCAGATGGTTTCCCACCATCAATGTCAAACTAAAACGAAAAGATTTGTTGTGCTATCTCCTGGGACATGGAATATAGCTCCACCCCCTGAAACATGTGAAGCCCCGACCCCGTGTTCTGATTGGCCCACGGTCCAGTCAGTCAAATACAATGGATGACCACCTATAGGTAACAACATCGATGGCAAAGGCAACGATGGCCATCACTAACACTCATTCAAAACAATCCATTCCGATTGGTTTATGCACTGTCAATCAACAGTTTTCTATTTTACTACTTTAGCTGGGACTATCATGTGATAGTCTTCAACCAGCAAGACAATCAGTCATGAATGTTCTTGTCACCCACCATCTTTGGCTAGTTTTGTAGGTTTTCAATAAGACTATGGTGAGGAAAGACCTAAGTAAGTTATGGAGAGCAAATAAAGCCCTTATGCAAATTAGTTTAGAAATTAGACCATCTGATTGGTTGATGCAATACTCATTAAGGATGGCCATCGGCCATCGATGTTTATAAAACATCTATAGGTTATGGTCGATGTTCAATAGTTTTGACATCGATGGGGGAGAACCAGATGGTTTCACACCATCAATGTTAAGCTCAAACTACTAGTTTTGTTTTGCTATTTCCTGGGACACTGAGCATAGCTCCACCCACGACACCAGTGAAGCCCCGCCCCCATATTCTGATTGGCCCACAGGACAGTCCATCAAATACAATGGATGACCACCGATATGAAACAACATCAATGGCAAGTCAACAGTTTTCTATTTTACTACTTTTGATGGGACCATCATACAACAGTCTTCAACCAACAAACCAATTGGTCAAGAACATTCTTGTTATCAACCATCTTTGGCTGGTTTTGTAGGTTTTCAATGAGACTATGGTGAGGAAGGACCGAAATAAGTTATGGAGAGCAAATAAATTCCTTATGTAAATTAGTTTGGAAATTAGACCATGTGATTGGTTGATGCAATTCTCATTAGGGATGACCATCGATGTTTATAAAACATCGATATATTATGGTCGGTGTTCATAGTTTTTACATCGATGGGGGAGAACCAGATGGTTTCCCACCATCAATGTCAAGCTAAAACGAAAAGATTTGTTGTGCTATCTCCTGGGACATGGAATATAGCTCCACCCCCTGAAACATGTGAAGCCCCACCCCCGTGTTCTGATTGGCCCACGGTCCAGTCAGTCAAATACAATGGATGACCACCTATAGGTAACAACATCGATGGCAAAGGCAACAATGGCCATCACTAACACTCATTCAAAACAATCCATTCCGATTGGTTTATGCACTGTCAGTCAACAGTTTTCTATTTTACTACTTTAGCTGGGACCATCATGTGATAGTCTTCAACCAGCAAGACAATCAGTCGTGAATGTTCTTGTCACTCACCATCTTTGGCTAGTTTTGTAGGTTTTCAATAAGACTAGGGTGAGGAAAGACCTAAGTAAGTTATGGAGAGCAAAGAAAGCCCTTATGCAAATTAGTTTAGAAATTAGACCATCTGATTGGTTGATGCAATACTCATTAAGGATGGCCATCGGCCATCGATGTTTATAAAACATCTATAGGTTATGGTCGATGTTCAATAGTTTTGACATCGATGGGGGAGAACCAGATGGTTTCACACCATCAATGTCAAGCTCAAACTACTAGTTTTGTTTTGCTATTTCCTGGGACACTGAGCATAGCTCCACCCACGACACCAGTGAAGCCCCGCCCCCATATTCTGATTGGCCCACAGGCCAGTCCATCAAATACAATGGATGACCACCGATATGAAACAACATCAATGGCAAGTCAACAGTTTTCTATTTTACTACTTTTGATGGGACCATCATACAACAGTCTTCATCCAACAAACCAATTGGTCAAGAACATTCTTGTTATCAACCATCTTTGGCTGGTTTTGTAGGTTTTCAATTAGACTATGGTGAGGAAGGATCTAAATAAGTTATGGATAGCAAATAAATTCCTTATGCAAATTAGTTTGGAAATTAGACCGTGTGATTGGTTGATGCAATTCTCATTAGGGATGACCATCGATGTTTATAAAACATCGATAGATTATGGTCGATGTTCATAGTTTTTACATCGATGGGGGAGAACCAGATGGTTTCCCACCATCAATGTCAAGCTAAAACGAAAAGATTTGTTGTGCTATCTCCTGGGACATGGAATATAGCTCCACCCCCTGAAACATGTGAAGCCCCGCCCCCGTGTTCTGATTGGCCCACGGTCCAGTCAGTCAAATACAATGGATGACCACCTATAGGTAACAACATCGATGGCAAAGGCAACAATGGCCATCACTAACACTCATTCAAAACAATCCATTCCGATTGGTTTATGCACTGTCAGTCAACAGTTTTCTATTTTACTACTTTAGCTGGGACCATCATGTGATAGTCTTCAACCAGCAAGACAATCAGTCGTGAATGTTCTTGTCACCCACCATCTTTGGCTAGTTTTGTAGGTTTTCAATAAGACTAGGGTGAGGAAAGACCTAAGTAAGTTATGGAGAGCAAAGAAAGCCCTTATGCAAATTAGTTTAGAAATTAGACCATCTGATTGGTTGATGCAATACTCATTAGGGATGGCCATCGGCCATCGATGTTTATAAAACATCTATAGGTTATGGTCGATGTTCAATAGTTTTGACATCGATGGGGGAGAACCAGATGGTTTCACACCATCAATGTCAAGCTCAAACTACTAGTTTTGTTTTGCTATTTCCTGGGACACTGAGCATAGCTCCACCCACGACACCAGTGAAGCCCCGCCCCCATATTCTGATTGGCCCACAGGCCAGTCCATCAAATACAATGTATGACCACCGATATGTAACAAGATCAATGGCAAGTCAACAGTTTTTTATTTTACTACTTTTGATGGGACCATCATACAACAGTCTTCAACCAACAAACCAATTGGTCAAGAACATTCTTGTTATCAACCATCTTTGGCTGGCTTTGTAGGTTTTCAATTAGACTATGGTGAGGAAGGACCGAAATAAGTTATGGAGAGCAAATAAATTCCTTATGCAAATTAGTTTGGAAATTAGACCATGTGATTGGTTGATGCAATTCTCATTAGGGATGACCATCGATGTTTATAAAACATCGATAGATTATGGTCGATGTTCATAGTTTTCACATCGATGGGGGAGAACCAGATGGTTTCCCACCATCAATGTCAAGCTAAAACGAAAAGATTTGTTGTGCTATCTCCTGGGACATGGAATATAGCTCCACCCCCTGAAACATGTGAAGCCCCGCCCCCGTGTTCTGATTGGCCCAAGGTCCAGTCAGTCAAATACAATGGATGACCACCTATAGGTAACAACATCGATGGCAAAGGCAACAATGGCCATCACTAACACTCATTCAAAACAATCCATTCCGATTGGTTTATGCACTGTCAATCAACAGTTTTCTATTTTACTACTTTTGCTGGGACCATCATGTGATAGTATTCAACCAGCAAGACAATCAGTCGTGAATGTTCTTGTCACCCACCATCTTTGGCTAGTTTTGTAGGTTTTCAATAAGACTAGGGTGAGGAAAGACCTAAGTAAGTTATGGAGAGCAAATAAAGCCCTTATGCAAATTAGTTTAGAAATTAGACCATCTGATTGGTTGATGCAATACTCATTAGGGATGGCCATCGGCCATCGGCCATCGATGTTTATAAAACATCTATAGGTTATGGTCGATGTTCAATAGTTTTGACATCGATGGGGGAGAACCAGATGGTTTCACACCATCAATGTCAAGCTCAAACTACTAGTTTTGTTTTGCTATTTCCTGGGACACTGAGCATAGCTCCACCCACGACACCAGTGAAGCCCCGCCCCCATATTCTGATTGGCCCACAGGCCAGTCCATCAAATACAATGGATGACCACCGATATGTAACAACATCAATGGCAAGTCAACAGTTTTCTATTTTACTACTTTTGATGGGACCATCATACAAGTCTTCAACCAACAAACCAATTGGTCAAGAACATTCTTGTTATCAACCATCTTTGGCTGGTTTTGTAGGTTTTTAATTAGACTATGGTGAGGAAGGACCGAAATAAGTTATGGAGAGCAAATAAATTCCTTATGCAAATTAGTTTGGAAATTAGACCATGTGATTGGTTGATGCAATTCTCATTAGGGATGACCATCGATGTTTATAAAACATCGATAGATTATGGTCGATGTTCATAGTTTTTACATCGATGGGGGAGAACCAGATGGTTTCCCACCATCAATGTCAAGCTAAAACGAAAAGATTTGTTGTGCTATCTCCTGGGACATGGAATATAGCTCCACCCCCTGAAACATGTGAAGCCCCGCCCCCGTGTTCTGATTGGCCCACGGTCCAGTCAGTAAAATACAATGGATGACCACCTATAGGTAACAACATCGATGGCAAAGGCAACAATGGCCATCACTAACACTCATTCAAAACAATCCATTCCGATTGGTTTATGCACTGTCAGTCAACAGTTTTCTATTTTACTACTTTAGCTGGGACCATCATGTGATAGTCTTCAACCAGCAAGACAATCAGTCGTGAATGTTCTTGTCACCCACCATCTTTAGCTAGTTTTGTAGGTTTTCAATAAGACTAGGGTGAGGAAAGACCTAAGTAAGTTATGGAGAGCAAAGAAAGCCCTTATGCAAATTAGTTTAGAAATTAGACCATCTGATTGGTTGATGCAATACTCATTAGGGATGGCCATCGGCCATCGATGTTTATAAAACATCTATAGGTTATGGTCGATGTTCAATAGTTTTGACATCGATGGGGGAGAACCAGATGGTTTCACACCATCAATGTCAAGCTCAAACTACTAGTTTTGTTTTGCTATTTCCTGGGACACTGAGCATAGCTCCACCCACGACACCAGTGAAGCCCCGCCCCCATATTCTGATTGGCCCACAGGCCAGTCCATCAAATACAATGGATGACCACCGATATGTAACAACATCAATGGCAAGTCAACAGTTTTCTATTTTACTACTTTTGATGGGACCATCATACAACAGTCTTCAACCAACAAACCAATTGGTCAAGAACATTCTTGTTATCAACCATCTTTGGCTGGTTTTGTAGGTTTTCAATTAGACTATGGTGAGGAAGGACCTAAATAAGTTATGGAGAGCAAAAAAATTCCTTATGCAAATTAGTTTGGAAATTAGACCATGTGATTGGTTGATGCAATACTCATTAGGGATGACCATCGATGTTTATAAAACATCGATAGATTATGGTCGATGTTCATAGTTTTTACATCGATGGGGGAGAACCAGATGGTTTCCCACCATCAATGTCAAGCTAAAACGAAAAGATTTGTTGTGCTATCTCCTGGGACATGGAATATAGCTCCACCCCCTGAAACATGTGAAGCCCCGCCCCCGTGTTCTGATTGGCCCACATTCCAGTCAGTCAAAAACAATGGATGACCACCTATAGGTAACAACATCGATGGCAAAGGCAACAATGGCCATCACTAACACTCATTCAAAACAATCCATTCCGATTGGTTTATGCACAGTCAGTCAACAGTTTTCTATTTTACTACTTTAGCTGGGACCATCATGTGATAGTCTTCAACCAGCAAGACAATCAGTCGTGAATGTTCTTGTCACCCACCATCTTTGGCTAGTTTTGTAGGTTTTCAATAAGACTAGGGTGAGGAAAGACCTAAGTAAGTTATGGAGAGCAAAGAAAGCCCTTATGCAAATTAGTTTAGAAATTAGACCATCTGATTGGTTGATGCAATGCTCATTAGGGATGGCCATCGATGTTTATAAAACATCTATAGGTTATGGTCGATGTTCAATAGTTTTGACATCGATGGGGGAGAACCAGATGGTTTCACACCATCAATGTCAAGCTCAAACTACTAGTTTTGTTTTGCTATTTCCTGGGACACTGAGCATAGCTCCACCCACGACACCAGTGAAGCCCCGCCCCCATATTCTGATTGGCCCACAGGTTAGTCCATTAAATACAATGGATGACCACCGATATGTAACAACATCAATGGCAAGTCAACAGTTTTCTATTTTACTACTTTTGATGGGACCATCATACAACAGTCTTCAACCAACAAACCAATTGGTCAAGAACATTCTTGTTATCAACCATCTTTGGCTGGTTTTGTAGGTTTTCAATTAGACTATGGTGAGGAAGGACCTAAATAAGTTATGGAGAGCAAATAAATTCCTTATGCAAATTAGTTTGGAAATTAGACCATGTGATTGGTTGATGCAATTCTCATTAGGGATGACCATCGATGTTTATAAAACATCGATAGATTATGGTTGATGTTCATAGTTTTTACATCGATGGGGGAGAACCAGATGGTTTCCCACCATCAATGTCAAGCTAAAACGAAAAGATTTGTTGTGCTATCTCCTGGGACATGGAATATAGCTCCACCCCCTGAAACATGTGAAGCCCCGCCCCCGTGTTCTGATTGGCCCACGGTCCAGTCAGTCAAATACAATGGATGACCACCTATAGTTAACAACATCGATGGCAAAGGCAACAATGGCCATCACTAACACTCATTCAAAACAATCCATTCCGATTGGTTTATGCACTGTCAGTCAACAGTTTTCTATTTTACTACTTTAGCTGGGACCATCATGTGATAGTCTTCAACCAGCAAGACAATCAGTCATGAATGTTCTTGTCACCCACCATCTTTGGCTAGTTTTGTAGGTTTTCAATAAGACTAGGGTGAGGAAAGACCTAAGTAAGTTATGGAGAGCAAAGAAAGCCCTTATGCAAATTAGTTTAGAAATTAGACCATCTGATTGGTTGATGCAATACTCATTAGGGATGGCCATCGGCCATCGATGTTTATAAAACATCTATAGGTTATGGTCGATGTGCAATAGTTTTGACATCGATGGGGGAGAACCTGATGGTTTCACACCATCAATGTCAAGCTCAAACTACTAGTTTTGTTTTGCTATTTCCTGGGACACTGAGCATAGCTCCACCCACGACACCAGTGAAGCCCCACCCCCATATTCTGATTGGCCCACAGGCCAGTCCATCAAATACAATGGATGACCACCGATATGTAACAACATCAATGGCAAGTCAACAGTTTTCTATTTTACTACTTTTGATGGGACCATCATACAACAGTCTTCAACCAACAAACCAATTGGTCAAGAACATTCTTGTTATCAACCATCTTTGGCTGGTTTTGTAGGTTTTCAATTAGACTATGGTGAGGAAGGACCTAAATAAGTTATGGAGAGCAAATAAATTCCTTATGCAAATTAGTTTGGAAATTAGACCATGTGATTGGTTGATGCAATTCTCATAAGGGATGACCATCGATGTTTATAAAACATCGATAGATTATGGTCGATGTTCATAGTTTTTACATCGATGGGGGAGAACCAGATGGTTTCCCACCATCAATGTCAAACTAAAACGAAAAGATTTGTTGTGCTATCTCCTGGGACATGGAATATAGCTCCACCCCCTGAAACATGTGAAGCCCCGACCCCGTGTTCTGATTGGCCCACGGTCCAGTCAGTCAAATACAATGGATGACCACCTATAGGTAACAACATCGATGGCAAAGGCAACGATGGCCATCACTAACACTCATTCAAAACAATCCATTCCGATTGGTTTATGCACTGTCAATCAACAGTTTTCTATTTTACTACTTTAGCTGGGACCATCATGTGATAGTCTTCAACCAGCAAGACAAACAGTCATGAATGTTCTTGTCACCCACCATCTTTGGCTAGTTTTGTAGGTTTTCAATAAGACTAGGGTGAGGAAAGACCTAAGTAAGTTATGGAGAGCAAATAAAGCCCTTATGCAAATTAGTTTAGAAATTAGACCATCTGATTGGTTGATGCAATACTCATTAGGGATGGCCATCGGCCATCGGCCATCGATGTTTATAAAACATCTATAGGTTATGGTCGATGTTCAATAGTTTTGACATCGATGGGGGAGAACCAGATGGTTTCACACCATCAATGTCAAGCTCAAACTACTAGTTTTGTTTTGCTATTTCCTGGGACACTGAGCATAGCTCCACCCACGACACCAGTGAAGCCCCGCCCCCATATTCTGATTGGCCCACAGGACAGTCCATCAAATACAATGGATGACCACCGATATGAAACAACATCAATGGCAAGTCAACAGTTTTCTATTTTACTACTTTTGATGGGACCATCATACAACAGTCTTCATCCAACAAACCAATTGGTCAAGAACATTCTTGTTATCAAACATCTTTGGCTGGTTTTGTAGTTTTTCAATTAGACTATGGTGAGGAAGGACCGAAATAAGTTATGGAGAGCAAATAAATTCCTTATGCAAATTAGTTTGGAAATTAGACCATGTGATTGGTTGATGCAATTCTCATTAGGGATGACCATCGATGTTTATAAAACATCGATAGATTATGGTCGATGTTCATAGTTTTTTCATCGATGGGGGAGAACCAGATGGTTTCCCACCATCAATGTCAAGCTAAAATGAAAAGATTTGTTGTGCTATCTCCTGGGACATGGAATATAGCTCCACCCCCTGAAACATGTGAAGCCCCGCCCCTGTGTTCTGATTGGCCCACGGTCCAGTCAGTCAAATACAATGGATGACCACCTATAGGTAACAACATCGACGGCAAAGGCAACAATGGCCATCACTAACACTCATTCAAAACAATCCATTCCGATTGGTTTATGCACTGTCAGTCAACAGTTTTCTATTTTACTACTTTAGCTGGGACCATCATGTGATAGTCTTCAACCAGCAAGACAATCAGTCGTGAATGTTCTTGTCACCCACCATCTTTGGCTAGTTTTGTAGGTTTTCAATAAGACTAGGGTGAGGAAAGACCTAAGTAAGTTATGGAGAGCAAAGAAAGCCCTTATGCAAATTAGTTTAGAAATTAGACCATCTGATTGGTTGATGCAATACTCATTAGGGATGGCCATCGGCCATCGATGTTTATAAAACATCTATAGGTTATGGTCGATGTTCAATAGTTTTGACATCGATGGGGGAGAACCAGATGGTTTCACACCATCAATGTCAAGCTCAAACTACTAGTTTTGTTTTGCTATTTCCTGGGACACTGAGCATAGCTCCACCCACGACACCAGTGAAGCCCCGCCCCCATATTCTGATTGGCCCACAGGCCAGTCCATCAAATACAATGTATGACCACCGATATGTAACAAGATCAATGGCAAGTCAACAGTTTTTTGTTTTACTACTTTTGATGGGACCATCATACAACAGTCTTCAACCAACAAACCAATTGGTCAAGAACATTCTTGTTATCAACCATCTTTGGCTGGTTTTGTAGGTTTTCAATTAGACTATGGTGAGGAAGGACCGAAATAAGTTATGGAGAGCAAATAAATTCCTTATGCAAATTAGTTTGGAAATTAGACCATGTGATTGGTTGATGCAATTCTCATTAGGGATGACCATCGATGTTTATAAAACATCGATATATTATGGTCGGTGTTCATAGTTTTTACATCGATGGGGGAGAACCAGATGGTTTCCCACCATCAATGTCAAGCTAAAACGAAAAGATTTGTTGTGCTATCTCCTGGGACATGGAATATAGCTCCACCCCCTGAAACATGTGAAGCCCCACCCCCGTGTTCTGATTGGCCCACGGTCCAGTCAGTCAAATACAATGGATGACCACCTATAGGTAACAACATCGATGGCAATGGCAACAATGGCCATCACTAACACTCATTCAAAACAATCCATTCCGATTGGTTTATGCACTGTCAGTCAACAGTTTTCTATTTTACTACTTTAGCTGGGACCATCATGTGATAGTCTTCAACCAGCAAGACAATCAGTCGTGAATGTTCTTGTCACTCACCATCTTTGGCTAGTTTTGTAGGTTTACAATAAGACTAGGGTGAGGAAAGACCTAAGTAAGTTATGGAGAGCAAAGAAAGCCCTTATGCAAATTAGTTTAGAAATTAGACCATCTGATTGGTTGATGCAATACTCATTAAGGATGGCCATCGGCCATCGATGTTTATAAAACATCTATAGGTTATGGTCGATGTTCAATAGTTTTGACATCGATGGGGGAGAACCAGATGGTTTCACACCATCAATGTCAAGCTCAAACTACTAGTTTTGTTTTGCTATTTCCTGGGACACTGAGCATAGCTCCACCCACGACACCAGTGAAGCCCCGCCCCCATATTCTGATTGGCCCACAGGCCAGTCCATCAAATACAATGGATGACCACCGATATGTAACAACATCAATGGCAAGTCAACAGTTTTCTATTTTACTACTTTCGATGGGACCATCATACAAGTCTTCAACCAACAAACCAATTGGTCAAGAACATTCTTGTTATCAACCATCTTTGGCTGGTTTTGTAGGTTTTTAATTAGACTATGGTGAGGAAGGACCGAAATAAGTTATGGAGAGCAAATAAATTCCTTATGCAAATTAGTTTGGAAATTAGACCATGTGATTGGTTGATGCAATTCTCATTAGGGATGACCATCGATGTTTATAAAACATCGATAGATTATGGTCGATGTTCATAGTTTTTACATCGATGGGGGAGAACCAGATGGTTTCCCACCATCAATGTCAAGCTAAAACGAAAAGATTTGTTGTGCTATCTCCTGGGACATGGAATATAGCTCCACCCCCTGAAACATGTGAAGCCCCGCCCCCGTGTTCTGATTGGCCCACGGTCCAGTCAGTCAAATACAATGGATGACCACCTATAGGTAACAACATCGATGGCAAAGGCAACAATGGCCATCACTAACACTCATTCGAAACAATCCATTCCGATTGGTTTATGCACTGTCAGTCAACAGTTTTCTATTTTACTACTTTAGCTGGGACCATCATGTGATAGTCTTCAACCAGCAAGACCATCAGTCGTGAGTGTTCTTGTCACCCACCATCTTTGGCTAGTTTTGTAGGTTTTCAATAAGACTAGGGTGAGGAAAGACCTAAGTAAGTTATGGAGAGCAAATAAAGCCCTTATGCAAATTAGTTTAGAAATTAGACCATCTGATTGGTTGATGCAATACTCATTAGGGATGGCCATCGGCCATCGATGTTTATAAAACATCTATAGGTTATGGTCGATGTTCAATAGTTTTGACATCGATGGGGGAGAACCAGATGGTTTCACACCACCAATGTCAAGCTCAAACTACTAGTTTTGTTTTGCTATTTCCTGGGACACTGAGCATAGCTCCACCCTCGACACCAGTGAAGCCCCGCCCCCATATTCTGATTGGCCCACAGGCCAGTCCATCAAATGCAATGGATGACCACCGATATGTAACAACATCAATGGCAAGTCAACAGTTTTCTATTTTACTACTTTTGATGGGACCATCATACAACAGTCTTCAACCAACAAACCAATTGGTCAAGAACATTCTTGTTATCAACCATCTTTGGCTGGTTTTGTAGGTTTTCAATTAGACTATGGTGAGGAAGGACCGAAATAAGTTATGGAGAGCAAATAAATTCCTTATGCAAATTAGTTTGGAAATTAGACCATGTGATTGGTTGATGCAATTCTCATTAGGGATGACCATCGATGTTTATAAAACATCGATAGATTATGGTCGATGTTCATAGTTTTTACATCGATGGGGGAGAACCAGATGGTTTCCCACCATCAATGTCAAGCTAAAACGAAAAGATTTGTTGTGCTATCTCCTGGGACATGGAATATAGCTCCACCCCCTGAAACATGTGAAGCCCCGCCCCCGTGTTCTGATTGGCCCACGGTCCAGTCAGTCAAATACAATGGATGACCACCTATAGGTAACAACATCGATGGCAAAGGCAACAATGGCCATCACTAACACTCATTCAAAACAATCCATTCTGATTGGTTTATGCACTGTCAGTCAACAGTTTTCTATTTTACTACTTTAGCTGGGACCATCATGTGATAGTCTTCAACCAGCAAGACAATCAGTCGTGAATGTTCTTGTCACCCACCATCTTTGGCTAGTTTTGTAGGTTTTCAATAAGACTAGGGTGAGGAAAGACCTAAGTAAGTTATGGAGAGCAAATAAAGCCCTTATGCAAATTAGTTTAGAAATTAGACCATCTGATTGGTTGATGCAATACTCATTAGGGATGGCCATCGGCAATCGATGTTTATAAAACATCTATAGGTTATGGTCGATGTTCAATAGTTTTGACATCGATGGGGGAGAACCAGATGGTTTCACACCATCAATGTCAAGCTCAAACTACTAGTTTTGTTTTGCTATTTCCTGGGACACTGAGCATAACTCCACCCACGACACCAGTGAAGCCCCACCCCTATATTCTGATTGGCCCACAGGACAGTCCATCAAATGCAATGGATGACCACCGATATGTAACAACATCAATGGCAAGTCAACAGTTTTCTATTTTACTACTTTTGATGGGACCATCATACAACAGTCTTCAACCAACAAACCAATTGGTCAAGAACATTCTTGTTATCAACCATCTTTGGCTGGTTTTGTAGGTTTTCAATTAGACTATGGTGAGGAAGGACCGAAATAAGTTATGGAGAGCAAATAAATTCCTTATTCAAATTAGTTTGGAAATTAGACCATGTGATTGGTTGGTGCATTTCTCATTAGGGATGACCATCGATGTTTATAAAACATCGATAGATTATGGTCGATGTTCATAGTTTTTACATCGATGGGGGAGAACCAGATGGTTTCCCACCATCAATGTCAAGCTAAAACGAAAAGATTTGTTGTGCTATCTCCTGGGACATGGAATATAGCTCCACCCCCTGAAACATGTGAAGCCCCGCCCCCGTGTTCTGATTGGCCCACGGTCCAGTCAGTCAAATACAATGGATGACCACCTATAGGTAACAACATCGATGGCAAAGGCAACAATGGCCATCACTAACACTCATTCAAAACAATCCATTCCGATTGGTTTATGCACTGTCAGTCAACAGTTTTCTATTTTACTACTTTAGCTGGGACCATCAAGTGATAGTCTTCAACCAGCAAGACAATCAGTCGTGAATGTTCTTGTCACCCACCATCTTTGGCTCGTTTTGTAGGTTTTCAATAAGACTAGGGTGAGGAAAGACCTAAGTAAGTTATGGAGAGCAAAGAAAGCCCTTATGCAAATTAGTTTAGAAATTAGACCATCTGATTGGTTGATGCAATACTCATTAGGGATGGCCATCGGCCATCGATGTTTATAAAACATCTATAGGTTATGGTCGATGTTCAATAGTTTTGACATCGATGGGGGAGAACCAGATGGTTTCACACCATCAATGTCAAGCTCAAACTACTAGTTTTGTTTTGCTATTTCCTGGGACACTGAGCATAGCTCCACCCACGACACCAGTGAAGCCCCGCCCCCATATTCTGATTGGCCCACAGGCCAGTCCATCAAATACAATGGATGACCACCGATATGTAACAACATCAATGGCAAGTCAACAGTTTTCTATTTTACTACTTTCGATGGGACCATCATACAAGTCTTCAACCAACAAACCAATTGGTCAAGAACATTCTTGTTATCAACCATCTTTGGCTGGTTTTGTAGGTTTTTAATTAGACTATGGTGAGGAAGGACCGAAATAAGTTATGGAGAGCAAATAAATTCCTTATGCAAATTAGTTTGGAAATTAGACCATGTGATTGGTTGATGCAATTCTCATTAGGGATGACCATCGATGTTTATAAAACATCGATAGATTATGGTCGATGTTCATAGTTTTTACATCGATGGGGGAGAACCAGATGGTTTCCCACCATCAATGTCAAGCTAAAACGAAAAGATTTGTTGTGCTATCTCCTGGGACATGGAATATAGCTCCACCCCCTGAAACATGTGAAGCCCCGCCCCCGTGTTCTGATTGGCCCACGGTCCAGTCAGTCAAATACAATGGATGACCACCTATAGGTAACAACATCGATGGCAAAGGCAACAATGGCCATCACTAACACTCATTCGAAACAATCCATTCCGATTGGTTTATGCACTGTCAGTCAACAGTTTTCTATTTTACTACTTTAGCTGGGACCATCATGTGATAGTCTTCAACCAGCAAGACCATCAGTCGTGAGTGTTCTTGTCACCCACCATCTTTGGCTAGTTTTGTAGGTTTTCAATAAGACTAGGGTGAGGAAAGACCTAAGTAAGTTATGGAGAGCAAATAAAGCCCTTATGCAAATTAGTTTAGAAATTAGACCATCTGATTGGTTGATGCAATACTCATTAGGGATGGCCATCGGCCATCGATGTTTATAAAACATCTATAGGTTATGGTCGATGTTCAATAGTTTTGACATCGATGGGGGAGAACCAGATGGTTTCACACCACCAATGTCAAGCTCAAACTACTAGTTTTGTTTTGCTATTTCCTGGGACACTGAGCATAGCTCCACCCTCGACACCAGTGAAGCCCCGCCCCCATATTCTGATTGGCCCACAGGCCAGTCCATCAAATGCAATGGATGACCACCGATATGTAACAACATCAATGGCAAGTCAACAGTTTTCTATTTTACTACTTTTGATGGGACCATCATACAACAGTCTTCAACCAACAAACCAATTGGTCAAGAACATTCTTGTTATCAACCATCTTTGGCTGGTTTTGTAGGTTTTCAATTAGACTATGGTGAGGAAGGACCGAAATAAGTTATGGAGAGCAAATAAATTCCTTATGCAAATTAGTTTGGAAATTAGACCATGTGATTGGTTGATGCAATTCTCATTAGGGATGACCATCGATGTTTATAAAACATCGATAGATTATGGTCGATGTTCATAGTTTTTACATCGATGGGGGAGAACCAGATGGTTTCCCACCATCAATGTCAAGCTAAAACGAAAAGATTTGTTGTGCTATCTCCTGGGACATGGAATATAGCTCCACCCCCTGAAACATGTGAAGCCCCGCCCCCGTGTTCTGATTGGCCCACGGTCCAGTCAGTCAAATACAATGGATGACCACCTATAGGTAACAACATCGATGGCAAAGGCAACAATGGCCATCACTAACACTCATTCAAAACAATCCATTCTGATTGGTTTATGCACTGTCAGTCAACAGTTTTCTATTTTACTACTTTAGCTGGGACCATCATGTGATAGTCTTCAACCAGCAAGACAATCAGTCGTGAATGTTCTTGTCACCCACCATCTTTGGCTAGTTTTGTAGGTTTTCAATAAGACTAGGGTGAGGAAAGACCTAAGTAAGTTATGGAGAGCAAATAAAGCCCTTATGCAAATTAGTTTAGAAATTAGACCATCTGATTGGTTGATGCAATACTCATTAGGGATGGCCATCGGCAATCGATGTTTATAAAACATCTATAGGTTATGGTCGATGTTCAATAGTTTTGACATCGATGGGGGAGAACCAGATGGTTTCACACCATCAATGTCAAGCTCAAACTACTAGTTTTGTTTTGCTATTTCCTGGGACACTGAGCATAACTCCACCCACGACACCAGTGAAGCCCCACCCCTATATTCTGATTGGCCCACAGGACAGTCCATCAAATGCAATGGATGACCACCGATATGTAACAACATCAATGGCAAGTCAACAGTTTTCTATTTTACTACTTTTGATGGGACCATCATACAACAGTCTTCAACCAACAAACCAATTGGTCAAGAACATTCTTGTTATCAACCATCTTTGGCTGGTTTTGTAGGTTTTCAATTAGACTATGGTGAGGAAGGACCGAAATAAGTTATGGAGAGCAAATAAATTCCTTATTCAAATTAGTTTGGAAATTAGACCATGTGATTGGTTGATGCATTTCTCATTAGGGATGACCATCGATGTTTATAAAACATCGATAGATTATGGTCGATGTTCATAGTTTTTACATCGATGGGGGAGAACCAGATGGTTTCCCACCATCAATGTCAAGCTAAAACGAAAAGATTTGTTGTGCTATCTCCTGGGACATGGAATATAGCTCCACCCCCTGAAACATGTGAAGCCCCGCCCCCGTGTTCTGATTGGCCCACGGTCCAGTCAGTCAAATACAATGGATGACCACCTATAGGTAACAACATCGATGGCAAAGGCAACAATGGCCATCACTAACACTCATTCAAAACAATCCATTCCGATTGGTTTATGCACTGTCAGTCAACAGTTTTCTATTTTACTACTTTAGCTGGGACCATCATGTGATAGTCTTCAACCAGCAAGACAATCAGTCGTGAATGTTCTTGTCACCCACCATCTTTGGCTCGTTTTGTAGGTTTTCAATAAGACTAGGGTGAGGAAAGACCTAAGTAAGTTATGGAGAGCAAAGAAAGCCCTTATGCAAATTAGTTTAGAAATTAGACCATCTGATTGGTTGATGCAATACTCATTAGGGATGGCCATCGGCCATCGATGTTTATAAAACATCTATAGGTTATGGTCGATGTTCAATAGTTTTGACATCGATGGGGGAGAACCAGATGGTTTCACACCATCAATGTCAAGCTCAAACTACTAGTTTTGTTTTGCTATTTCCTGGGACACTGAGCATAGCTCCACCCACGACACCAGTGAAGCCCCGCCCCCATATTCTGATTGGCCCACAGGCCAGTCCATCAAATACAATAGATGACCACCGATATGTAACAACATCAATGGCAAGTCAACAGTTTTCTATTTTACTACTTTTGATGGGACCATCATACAACAGTCTTCAACCAACAAACCAATCGGTCAAGAACATTCTTGTTATCAACCATCTTTGGCTGGTTTTGTAGGTTTTCAATTAGACTATGGTGAGGAAGGACCTAAATAAGTTATGGAGAGCAAATAAATTCCTTATGCAAATTAGTTTGGAAATTAGACCGTGTGATTGGTTGATGCAATTCTCATTAGGGATGACCATCGATGTTTATAAAACATCGATAGATTATGGTTGATGTTCATAGTTTTTACATCGATGGGGGAGAACCAGATAGTTTCCCACCATCAATGTCAAGCTAAAACGAAAAGATTTGTTGTGCTATCTCCTGGGACATGGAATATAGCTCCACCCCCTGAAACATGTGAAGCCCCGCCCCCGTGTTCTGATTGGCCCACGGTCCAGTCAGTCAAATACAATGGATGACCACCTATAGGTAACAACATCGATGGCAAAGGCAACAATGGCCATCACTAACACTCATTCAAAACAATCCATTCCAATTGGTTTATGCACTGTCAGTCAACAGTTTTCTATTTTACTACTTTAGCTGGGACCATCATGTGATAGTATTCAACCAGCAAGACAATCAGTCGTGAATGTTCTTGTCACCCACCATCTTTGGCTAGTTTTGTAGGTTTTCAATAAGACTAGGGTGAGGAAAGACCTAAGTAAGTTATGGAGAGCAAATAAAGCCCTTATGCAAATTAGTTTAGAAATTAGACCATCTGATTGGTTGATGCAATACTCATTAGGGATGGCCATCGGCCATCGATGTTTATAAAACATCTATAGGTTATGGTCGATGTTCAATAGTTTTGACATCGATGGGGGAGAACCAGATGGTTTCACACCATCAATGTCAAGCTCAAACTACTAGTTTTGTTTTGCTATTTCCTGGGACACTGAGCATAGCTCCACCCACGACACCAGTGAAGCCCCGCCCCCATATTCTGATTGGCCCACAGGCCAGTCCATCAAATACAATGTTTGACCACCGATATGTAACAACATCAATGGCAAGTCAACAGTTTTCTATTTTACTACTTTTGATGGGACCATCATACAACAGTCTTCGACCAACAAACCAATTGGTCAAGAACATTCTTGTTATCAACCATCTATGGCTGGTTTTGTAGGTTTTCAATTAGACTATGGTGAGGAAGGACCTAAATAAGTTATGGAGTGCAAATAAATTCCTTATGCAAATTAGTTTGGAAATTAGACCGTGTGATTGGTTGATGCAATTCTCATTAGGGATGACCATCGATGTTTATAAAACATCGATAGATTATGGTCGATGTTCATAGTTTTTACATCGATGGGGGAGAACCAGATAGTTTCCCACCATCAATGTCAAGCTAAAACGAAAAGATTTTTTGTGCTATCTCCTGGGACATGGAATATAGCTCCACCCCTGAAACATGTGAAGCCCCGCCCCCGTGTTCTGATTGGCCCACGGTCCAGTCAGTCAAATACAATGGATGACCACCTATAGGTAACAACATCGATGGCAAAGGCAACAATGGCCATCACTAACACTCATTCAAAACAATCCATTCCGATTGGTTTATGCACTGTCAGTCAACAGTTTTCTATTTTACTACTTTAGCTGGGACCATCATGTGATAGTCTTCAACCAGCAAGACAATCAGTCGTGAATGTTCTTGTCACCCACCATCTTTGGCTAGTTTTGTAGGTTTTCTATAAGACTAGGGTGAGGAAAGACCTAAGTAAGTTATGGAGAGCAAAGAAAGCCCTTATGCAAATTAGTTTAGAAATTAGACCATCTGATTGGTTGATGCAATACTCATTAGGGATGGCCATCGGCCATCGATGTTTATAAAACATCTATAGGTTATGGTCGATGTTCAATAGTTTTGACATCGATGGGGGAGAACCAGATGGTTTCACACCATCAATGTCAAGCTCAAACTACTAGTTTTGTTTTGCTATTTCCTGGGACACTGAGCATAGCTCCACCCACGACACCAGTGAAGCCCCGCCCCCATATTCTGATTGGCCCACAGGCCAGTCCATCAAATACAATGGATGACCACCGATATGTAACAAAATCAATGGCAAGTCAACAGTTTTTTATTTTACTACTTTTGATGGGACCATCATACAACAGTCTTCAACCAACAAACCAATTGGTCAAGAACATTCTTGTTATCAACCATCTTTGGCTGGTTTTGTAGGTTTTCAATTAGACTATGGTGAGGAAGGACCTAAATAAGTTATGGAGAGCAAATAAATTCCTTATGCAAATTAGTTTGGAAATTAGACCATGTGATTGGTTGATGCAATTCTCATTAGGGATGACTATCGATGTTTATAAAACATCGATATATTATGGTCGATGTTCATAGTTTTCACATCGATGGGTGAGAACCAGATGGTTTCCCACCATCAATGTCAAGCTAAAACTAAAAGATTTGTTGTGCTATCTCCTGGGACATGGAATATAGCTCCACCCCCTGAAACATGTGAAGCCCCGCCCCCGTGTTCCGATTGGCCCAAGGTCCAGGCAGTCAAATACAATGGATGACCACCTATAGGTAACAACATCGATGGCAAAGGCAACAATGGCCATCACTAACACTCATTCAAAACAATCCATTCCGATTGGTTTATGCACTGTCAATCAACAGTTTTCTATTTTACTACTTTTGCTGGGACCATCATGTGATAGTCTTCAACCAGCAAGACAATCAGTCATGAATGTTCTTGTCACCCACCATCTTTGGCTAGTTTTGCAGGTTTTCAATAAAACTAGGGTGAGGAAAGACCTAAGTAAGTTATGGAGAGCAAAGAAAGCCCTTATGCAAATTAGTTTAGAAATTAGACCATCTGATTGGTTGATGCAATACTCATTAGGGATGGCCATCGGCCATCGATGTTTATAAAACATCTATAGGTTATGGTCGATGTTCAATAGTTTTGACATCGATGGGGAGAACCAGATGGTTTCACACCATCAATGTCAAGCTCAAACTACTAGTTTTGTTTTGCTATTTCCTGGGACACTGAGCATAGCTCCACCCACGACACCAGTGAAGCCCCGCCCCCATATTCTGATTGGCCCACAGGCCAGTCCATCAAATACAATGGATGACCACCGATATGTAACAACATCAATGGCAAGTCAACAGTTTTCTATTTTACTACTTTTGATGGGACCATCATACAACAGTCTTCAACCAACAAACCAATTGGTCAAGAACATTCTTGTTATCAACCATCTTTGGCTGGTTTTGTAGGTTTTCAATTAGACTATGGTGAGGAAGGACCTAAATAAGTTATGGAGAGCAAATAAATTCCTTATGCAAATTAGTTTGGAAATTAGACCATGTGATTGGTTGATGCAATTCTCATTAGGGATGGCCATCGATGTTTATAAAACATCGATAGATTATGGTCGATGTTCATAGATTTTACATCGATGGGGGAGAACCAGATGGTTTCCCACCATCAATGTCAAGCTAAAACGAAAAGATTTGTTGTGCTATCTCCTGGGACATGGAATATAGCTCCACCCCCTGAAACATGTGAAGCCCCGCCCCCGTGTTCTGATTGGCCCATGGTCCAGTCTGTCAAATACAATGGATGACCACCTATAGGTAACAACATCGATGGCAAAGGCAACAATGGCAATCACTAACACTCATTCAAAACAATCCATTCCGATTGGTTTATGCACTGTCAGTCAACAGTTTTCTATTTTACTACTTTAGCTGGGACCATCATGTGATAGTCTTCAACCAGCAAGAAAATCAGTCGTGAATGTTCTTGTCACCCACCATCTTTGGCTAGTTTTGTAGGTTTTCAATAAGACTAGGGTGAGGAAAGACCTAAGTAAGTTATGGAGAGCAAAGAAAGCCCTTATGCAAATTAGTTTAGAAATTAGACCATCTGATTGGTTGATGCAATACTCATTAGGGATGGCCATCGGCCATCGATGTTTATAAAACATCTATAGGTTATGGTCGATGTTCAATAGTTTTGACATCGATGGGGGAGAACCAGATGGTTTCACACCATCAATGTCAAGCTCAAACTACTAGTTTTGTTTTGCTATTTCCTGGGACACTGAGCATAGCTCCACCCACGACACCAGTGAAGCCCCATCCCCATATTCTGATTGGCCCACAGGCCAGTCCATCAAATACAATGGATGACCACCGATATGTAACAACATCAATGGCAAGTCAACAGTTTTCTATTTTACTACTTTTGATGGGACCATCATACAACAGTCTTCAACCAACAAACCAATTGGTCAAGAACATTCTTGTTATCAACCATCTTTGGCTGGCTTTGTAGGTTTTTAATTAGACTATGGTGAGGAAGGACCTAAATAAGTTATGGAGAGCAAATAAATTCCTTATGCAAATTAGTTTGGAAATTAGACCATGTGATTGGTTGATGCAATACTCATTAGGGATGACCATCGATGTTTATAAAACATCGATATATTATGGTCGGTGTTCATAGTTTTTACATCGATGGGGGAGAACCAGATAGTTTCCCACCATCAATGTCAAGCTAAAACGAAAAGATTTGTTGTGCTATCTCCTGGGACATGGAATATAGCTCCACCCCCTGAAACATGTGAAGCCCCGCCCCCGTGTTCTGATTGGCCCACGGTCCAGTCAGTCAAATACAATGGATGACCACCTATAGGTAACAACATCGATGGCAAAGGCAACAATGGCCATCACTAACACTCATTCAAAACAATCCATTCCGATTGGTTTATGCACTGTCAGTCAACAGTTTTCTATTTTACTACTTTAGCTGGGACCATCATGTGATAGTATTCAACCAGCAAGACAATCAGTCGTGAATGTTCTTGTCACACACCATCTTTGGCTAGTTTTGTAGGTTTTCAATAAGACTAGGGTGAGGAAAGACCTAAGTAAGTTATGGAGAGCAAATAAAGCCCTTATGCAAATTAGTTTAGAAATTAGACCATCTGATTGGTTGATGCAATACTCATTAGGGATGGCCATCGGCCATCGATGTTTATAAAACATCTATAGGTTATGGTCGATGTTCAATAGTTTTGACATCGATGGGGGAGAACCAGATGGTTTCACACCATCAATGTCAAGCTCAAACTACTAGTTTTGTTTTGCTATTTCCTGGGACACTGAGCATAGCTCCACCCACGACACCAGTGAAGCCCCGCCCCCATATTATGATTGGCCCACAGGCCAGTCCATCAAATACAATGGATGACCACCGATATGTAACAACATCAATGGCAAGTCAACAGTTTTCTATTTTACTACTTTTGATGGGACCATCATACAACAGTCTTCAACCAACAAACCAATTGGTCAAGAACATTCTTGTTATCAACCATCTTTGGCTGGCTTTGTAGGTTTTTAATTAGACTATGGTGAGGAAGGACCTAAATAAGTTATGGAGAGCAAATAAATTCCTTATGCAAATTAGTTTGGAAATTAGACCATGTGATTGGTTGATGCAATACTCATTAGGGATGACCATCGATGTTTATAAAACATCGATATATTATGGTCGGTGTTCATAGTTTTTACATCGATGGGGGAGAACCAGATAGTTTCCCACCATCAATGTCAAGCTAAAACGAAAAGATTTGTTGTGCTATCTCCTGGGACATGGAATATAGCTCCACCCCCTGAAACATGTGAAGCCCCGCCCCCGTGTTCTGATTGGCCCACGGTCCAGTCAGTCAAATACAATGGATGACCACCTATAGGTAACAACATCGATGGCAAAGGCAACAATGGCCATCACTAACACTCATTCAAAACAATCCATTCCGATTGGTTTATGCACTGTCAGTCAACAGTTTTCTATTTTACTACTTTAGCTGGGACCATCATGTGATAGTATTCAACCAGCAAGACAATCAGTCGTGAATGTTCTTGTCACACACCATCTTTGGCTAGTTTTGTAGGTTTTCAATAAGACTAGGGTGAGGAAAGACCTAAGTAAGTTATGGAGAGCAAATAAAGCCCTTATGCAAATTAGTTTAGAAATTAGACCATCTGATTGGTTGATGCAATACTCATTAGGGATGGCCATCGGCCATCGATGTTTATAAAACATCTATAGGTTATGGTCGATGTTCAATAGTTTTGACATCGATGGGGGAGAACCAGATGGTTTCACACCATCAATGTCAAGCTCAAACTACTAGTTTTGTTTTGCTATTTCCTGGGACACTGAGCATAGCTCCACCCACGACACCAGTGAAGCCCCGCCCCCATATTATGATTGGCCCACAGGCCAGTCCATCAAATACAATGGATGACCACCGATATGTAACAACATCAATGGCAAGTCAACAGTTTTCTATTTTACTACTTTTGATGGGACCATCATACAACAGTCTTCGACCAACAAACCAATTGCTCATGAACATTCTTGTTATCAACCATCTTTGGCTGGTTTTGTAGGTTTTCAATTAGACTATGGTGAGGAAGGACCTAAATAAGTTATGGAGAGCAAATAAATTCCTTATGCAAATTAGTTTGGAAATTAGACCGTGTGATTGGTTGATGCAATTCTCATTAGGGATGACCATCGATGTTTATAAAACATCGATAGATTATGGTCGATGTTCATAGTTTTTACATCGATGGGGGAGAACCAGATGGTTTCCCACCATCAATGTCAAGCTAAAACGAAAAGATTTTTTGTGCTATCTCCTGGGACATGGAATATAGCTCCACCCCCTGAAACATGTGAAGCCTCGCCCCCGTGTTCTGATTGGCCCACGGTCCAGTCAGTCAAATACAATGGATGACCACCTATAGGTAACAACATCGATGGCAAAGGCAACAATGGCCATCACTAACACTCATTCAAAACAATCCATTCCGATTGGTTTATGCACTGTCAGTCAACAGTTTTCTATTTTACTACTTTAGCTGGGACCATCATGTGATAGTATTCAACCAGCAAGACAATCAGTCGTGAATGTTCTTGTCACCCACCATCTTTGGCTAGTTTTGTAGGTTTTCAATAAGACTAGGGTGAGGAAAGACCTAAGTAAGTTATGGAGAGCAAAGAAAGCCCTTATGCAAATTAGTTTAGAAATTAGACCATCTGATTGGTTGATGCAATACTCATTAGGGATGGCCATCGACCATCGATGTTTATAAAACATCTATAGGTTATGGTCGATGTTCAATAGTTTTGACATCGATGGGGGAGAACCAGATGGTTTCACACCATCAATGTCAAGCTCAAACTACTAGTTTTGTTTTGCTATTTCCTGGGACACTGAGCATAGCTCCACCCACGACACCAGTGAAGCCCCGCCCCCATATTCTGATTGGCCCACAGGCCAGTCCATCAAATACAATGGATGACCACCGATATGTAACAACATCAATGGCAAGTCAACAGTTTTCTATTTTACTACTTTTGATGGGACCATCATACAACAGTCTTCAACCAACAAACCAATTGGTCAAGAACATTCTTGTTATCAACCATCTTTGGCTGGCTTTGTAGGTTTTTAATTAGACTATGGTGAGGAAGGACCTAAATAAGTTATGGAGAGCAAATAAATTCCTTATGCAAATTAGTTTGGAAATTAGACCATGTGATTGGTTGATGCAATACTCATTAGGGATGACCATCGATGTTTATAAAACATCGATAGATTATGGTCGATGTTCATAGTTTTTACATCGATGGGGGAGAACCAGATGGTTTCCCACCATCAATGTCAAGCTAAAACGAAAAGATTTGTGCTATCTCCTGGGACATGGAATATAGCTCCACCCCCTGAAACATGTGAAGCCCCGCCCCCGTGTTCTGATTGGCCCACGGTCCAGTCAGTCAAATACAATGGATGACCACCTATAGGTAACAACATCGATGGCAAAGGCAACAATGGCCATCACTAACACTCATTCAAAACAATCCATTCCGATTGGTTTATGCACTGTCAGTCAACAGTTTTCTATTTTACTACTTTAGCTGGGACCATCATGTGATAGTCTTCAACCAGCAAGACAATCAGTCGTGAATGTTCTTGTCACCCACCATCTTTGGCTAGTTTTGTAGGTTTTCTATAAGACTAGGGTGAGGAAAGACCTAAGTAAGTTATGGAGAGCAAAGAAAGCCCTTATGCAAATTAGTTTAGAAATTAGACCATCTGATTGGTTGATGCAATACTCATTAGGGATGGCCATCGGCCATCGATGTTTATAAAACATCTATAGGTTATGGTCGATGTTCAATAGTTTTGACATCGATGGGGGAGAACCAGATGGTTTCACACCATCAATGTCAAGCTCAAACTACTAGTTTTGTTTTGCTATTTCCTGGGACACTGAGCATAGCTCCACCCACGACACCAGTGAAGCCCCGTCCCCATATTCTGATTGGCCCACAGGCCAGTCCATCAAATACAATGGATGACCACCGATATGTAACAACATCAATGGCAAGTCAACAGTTTTCTATTTTACTACTTTTGATGGGACCATCATACAACAGTCTTCAACCAACAAACCAATTGGTCAAGAACATTCTTGTTATCAACCATCTTTGGCTGGCTTTGTAGGTTTTTAATTAGACTATGGTGAGGAAGGACCTAAATAAGTTATGGAGAGCAAATAAATTCCTTATGCAAATTAGTTTGGAAATTAGACCATGTGATTGGTTGATGCAATACTCATTAGGGATGACCATCGATGTTTATAAAACATCGATATATTATGGTCGGTGTTCATAGTTTTTACATCGATGGGGGAGAACCAGATGGTTTCCCACCATCAATGTCAAGCTAAAACGAAAAGATTTGTTGTGCTATCTCCTGGGACATGGAATATAGCTCCACCCCCTGAAACATGTGAAGCCCCGCCCCCGTGTTCTGATTGGCCCACGGTCCAGTCTGTCAAATACAATGGATGACCACCTATAGGTAACAACATCGATGGCAAAGGCAACAATGGCAATCACTAACACTCATTCAAAACAATCCATTCCGATTGGTTTATGCACTGTCAGTCAACAGTTTTCTATTTTACTACTTTAGCTGGGACCATCATGTGATAGTCTTCAACCAGCAAGAAAATCAGTCGTGAATGTTCTTGTCACCCACCATCTTTGGCTAGTTTTGTAGGTTTTCAATAAGACTAGGGTGAGGAAAGACCTAAGTAAGTTATGGAGAGCAAAGAAAGCCCTTATGCAAATTAGTTTAGAAATTAGACCATCTGATTGGTTGATGCAATACTCATTAGGGATGGCCATCGGCCATCGATGTTTATAAAACATCTATAGGTTATGGTCGATGTTCAATAGTTTTGACATCGATGGGGGAGAACCAGATGGTTTCACACCATCAATGTCAAGCTCAAACTACTAGTTTTGTTTTGCTATTTCCTGGGACACTGAGCATAGCTCCACCCACGACACCAGTGAAGCCCCGTCCCCATATTCTGATTGGCCCACAGGCCAGTCCATCAAATACAATGGATGACCACCGAT
Source organism: Crinia signifera (assembly GCF_055691185.1). Taxonomy (NCBI): domain Eukaryota; kingdom Metazoa; phylum Chordata; class Amphibia; order Anura; family Myobatrachidae; genus Crinia; species Crinia signifera. The sequence continues at coordinate 164,017,699 of NC_139218.1, read as the reverse complement.
ATGTAACAACATCAATGGCAAGTCAACAGTTTTCTATTTTACTACTTTTGATGGGACCATCATACAACAGTCTTCAACCAACAAACCAATTGGTCAAGAACATTCTTGTTATCAACCATCTTTGGCTGGCTTTGTAGGTTTTTAATTAGACTATGGTGAGGAAGGACCTAAATAAGTTATGGAGAGCAAATAAATTCCTTATGCAAATTAGTTTGGAAATTAGACCATGTGATTGGTTGATGCAATACTCATTAGGGATGACCATCGATGTTTATAAAACATCGATATATTATGGTCGGTGTTCATAGTTTTTACATCGATGGGGGAGAACCAGATGGTTTCCCACCATCAATGTCAAGCTAAAACGAAAAGATTTGTTGTGCTATCTCCTGGGACATGGAATATAGCTCCACCCCCTGAAACATGTGAAGCCCCGCCCCCGTGTTCTGATTGGCCCACGGTCCAGTCAGTCAAATACAATGGATGACCACCTATAGGTAACAACATCGATGGCAAAGGCAACAATGGCCATCACTAACACTCATTCAAAACAATCCATTCCGATTGGTTTATGCACTGTCAGTCAACAGTTTTCTATTTTACTACTTTAGCTGGGACCATCATGTGATAGTCTTCAACCAGCAAGACAATCAGTCGTGAATGTTCTTGTCACTCACCATCTTTGGCTAGTTTTGTAGGTTTTCAATAAGACTAGGGTGAGGAAAGACCTAAGTAAGTTATGGAGAGCAAAGAAAGCCCTTATGCAAATTAGTTTAGAAATTAGACCATCTGATTGGTTGATGCAATACTCATTAGGGATGGCCATCGGCCATCGATGTTTATAAAACATCTATAGGTTATGGTCGATGTTCAATAGTTTTGACATTGATGGGGAGAACCAGATGGTTTCACACCATCAATGTCAAGCTCAAACTACTAGTTTTGTTTTGCTATTTCCTGGGACACTGAGCATAGCTCCACCCACGACAGCAGTGAAGCCCCGCCCCCATATTCTGATTGGCCCACAGGCCAGTCCATCAAATACAATGGATGACCACCGATATGTAACAACATCAATGGCAAGTCAACAGTTTTCTATTTTACTACTTTTGATGGGACCATCATACAACAGTCTTCAACCAACAAACCAATTGGTCAAGAACATTCTTGTTATCAACCATCTTTGGCTGGTTTTGTAGGTTTTCAATTAGACTATGGTGAGGAACGACCTAAATGAGTTATGGAGAGCAAATAAATTCCTTATGCAAATTAGTTTGGAAATTAGACCATGTGATTGGTTGATGCAATTCTCATTAGGGCTGGCCATCGATGTTTATAAAACATCGATAGATTATGGTCGATGTTCATAGATTTTACATCGATGGGGGAGAACCAGATGGTTTCCCACCATCAATGTCAAGCTAAAACGAAAAGATTTGTTGTGCTATCTCCTGGGACATGGAATATAGCTCCACCCCCTGAAACATGTGAAGCCCCGCCCCCGTGTTCTGATTGGCCCACGGTCCAGTCTGTCAAATACAATGGATGACCACCTATAGGTAACAACATCGATGGCAAAGGCAACAATGGCAATCACTAACACTCATTCAAAACAATCCATTCCGATTGGTTTATGCACTGTCAGTCAACAGTTTTCTATTTTACTACTTTAGCTGGGACCATCATGTGATAGTCTTCAACCAGCAAGAAAATCAGTCGTGAATGTTCTTGTCACCCACCATCTTTGGCTAGTTTTGTAGGTTTTCAATAAGACTAGGGTGAGGAAAGACCTAAGTAAGTTATGGAGAGCAAAGAAAGCCCTTATGCAAATTAGTTTAGAAATTAGACCATCTGATTGGTTGATGCAATACTCATTAGGGATGGCCATCGGCCATCGATGTTTATAAAACATCTATAGGTTATGGTCGATGTTCAATAGTTTTGACATCGATGGGGGAGAACCAGATGGTTTCACACCATCAATGTCAAGCTCAAACTACTAGTTTTGTTTTGCTATTTCCTGGGACACTGAGCATAGCTCCACCCACGACACCAGTGAAGCCCCGTCCCCATATTCTGATTGGCCCACAGGCCAGTCCATCAAATACAATGGATGACCACCGATATGTAACAACATCAATGGCAAGTCAACAGTTTTCTATTTTACTACTTTTGATGGGACCATCATACAACAGTCTTCAACCAACAAACCATTTGGTCAAGAACATTCTTGTTATCAACCATCTTTGGCTGGCTTTGTAGGTTTTTAATTAGACTATGGTGAGGAAGGACCTAAATAAGTTATGGAGAGCAAATAAATTCCTTATGCAAATTAGTTTGGAAATTAGACCATGTGATTGTTTGATGCAATACTCATTAGGGATGACCATCGATGTTTATAAAACATCAATAGATTATGGTCGATGTTCATAGTTTTTACATCGATGGGGGAGAACCAGATGGTTTCCCACCATCAATGTCTAGCTAAAACGAAAAGATTTGTGCTATCTCCTGGGACATGGAATATAGCTCCACCCCCTGAAACATGTGAAGCCCCACCCCCGTGTTCTGATTGGCCCACGGTCCAGTCAGTCAAATACAATGGATGACCACCTATAGGTAACAACATCGATGGCAAAGGCAACAATGGCCATCACTAACACTCATTCAAAACAATCCATTCCGATTGGTTTATGCACTGTCAGTCAACATTTTTCTATTTTACTACTTTAGCTGGGACCATCATGTGATAGTCTTCAACCAGCAAGACAATCAGTAGTGAATGTTCTTGTCACCCACCATCTTTGGCTAGTTTTGTAGGTTTTCTATAAGACTAGGGTGAGGAAAGACCTAAGTAAGTTATGGAGAGCAAAGAAAGCCCTTATGCAAATTAGTTTAGAAATTAGACCATCTGATTGGTTGATGCAATACTCATTAGGGATGGCCATCGGCCATCGATGTTTATAAAACATCTATAGGTTATGGTTGATGTTCAATAGTTTTGACATCGATGGGGGAGAACCAGATGGTTTCACACCATCAATGTCAAGCTCAAACTACTAGTTTTGTTTTGCTATTTCCTGGGACACTGAGCATAGCTCCACCCACGACACCAGTGAAGCCCCGCCCCCATATTCTGATTGGCCCACAGGCCAGTCCATCAAATACAATGGATGACCACCAATATGTAACAAAATCAATGGCAAGTCAACAGTTTTTTATTTTACTACTTTTGATGGGACCATCATACAACAGTCTTCAACCAACAAACCAATTGGTCAAGAACATTCTTGTTATCAACCATCTTTGGCTGGTTTTGTAGGTTTTCAATTAGACTATGGTGAGGAAGGACCGAAATAAGTTATGGAGAGCATATAAATTCCTTATGCAAATTAGTTTGGAAATTAGACCATGTGATTGGTTGATGCAATTCTCATTAGGGATGACTATCGATGTTTATAAAACATCGATAGATTATGGTCGATGTTCATAGTTTTCACATCGATGGGGGAGAACCAGATGGTTTCCCACCATCAATGTCAAGCTAAAACGAAAAGATTTGTTGTGCTATCTCCTGGGACATGGAATATAGCTCCACCCCCTGAAACATGTGAAGCCCCGCCCCCGTGTTCTGATTGGCCCAAGGTCCAGTCAGTCAAATACAATGGATGACCACCTATAGGTAACAACATCGATGGCAAAGGCAACAATGGCCATCACTAACACTCATTCAAAACAATCCATTCCGATTGGTTTATGCACTGTCAATCAACAGTTTTCTATTTTACTACTTTTGCTGGGACCATCATGTGATAGTCTTCAACCAGCAAGACAATCAGTCGTGAATGTTCTTGTCACCCACCATCTTTGGCTAGTTTTGTAGGTTTTCAATAAGACTAGGGTGAGGAAAGACCTAAGTAAGTTATGGAGAGCAAATAAAGCCCTTATGCAAATTAGTTTAGAAATTAGACCATCTGATTGGTTGATGCAATACTCATTAGGGATGGCCATCGGCCATCGGCCATCGATGTTTATAAAACATCTATAGGTTATGGTCGATGTTCAATAGTTTTGACATCGATGGGGGAGAACCAGATGGTTTCACACCATCAATGTCAAGCTCAAACTACTAGTTTTGTTTTGCTATTTCCTGGGACACTGAGCATAGCTCCACCCACGACACCAGTGAAGCCCCGCCCCCATATTCTGATTGGCCCACAGGACAGTCCATCAAATACAATGGATGACCACCGATATGAAACAACATCAATGGCAAGTCAACAGTTTTCTATTTTACTACTTTTGATGGGACCATCATACAAAAGTCTTCATCCAACAAACCAATTGGTCAAGAACATTCTTGTTATCAACCATCTTTGGATGGTTTTGTAGGTTTTCAATGAGACTATGGTGAGGAAGGACCGAAATAAGTTATGGAGAGCAAATAAATTCCTTATGCAAATTAGTTTGGAAATTAGACCATGTGATTGGTTGATGCAATTCTCATTAGGGATGACCATCGATGTTTATAAAACATCGATATTATGGTCGGTGTTCATAGTTTTTACATCGATGGGGGAGAACCAGATGGTTTCCCACCATCAATGTCAAGCTAAAACGAAAAGATTTGTTGTGCTATCTCCTGGGACATGGAATATAGCTCCACCCCCTGAAACATGTGAAGCCCCGCCCCCGTGTTCTGATTGGCCCACGGTCCAGTCAGTCAAATACAATGGATGACCACCTATAGGTAACAACATCGATGGCAAAGGCAACAATGGCCATCACTAACACTCATTCAAAACAATCCATTCCGATTGGTTTATGCACTGTCAGTCAACAGTTTTCTATTTTACTACTTTAGCTGGGACCATCATGTGATAGTCTTCAACCAGCAAGACAATCAGTCGTGAATGTTCTTGTCACTCACCATCTTTGGCTAGTTTTGTAGGTTTTCAATAAGACTAGGGTGAGGAAAGACCTAAGTAAGTTATGGAGAGCAAAGAAAGCCCTTATGCAAATTAGTTTAGAAATTAGACCATCTGATTGGTTGATGCAATACTCATTAAGGATGGCCATCGGCCATCGATGTTTATAAAACATCTATAGGTTATGGTCGATGTTCAATAGTTTTGACATCGATGGGGGAGAACCAGATGGTTTCACACCATCAATGTCAAGCTCAAACTACTAGTTTTGTTTTGCTATTTCCTGGGACACTGAGCATAGCTCCACCCACGACACCAGTGAAGCCCCGCCCCCATATTCTGATTGGCCCACAGGCCAGTCCATCAAATACAATGGATGACCACCGATATGTAACAACATCAATGGCAAGTCAACAGTTTTCTATTTTACTACTTTTGATGGGACCATCATACAAGTCTTCAACCAACAAACCAATTGGTCAAGAACATTCTTGTTATCAACCATCTTTGGCTGGTTTTGTAGGTTTTTAATTAGACTATGGTGAAGAAGGACCGAAATAAGTTATGGAGAGCAAATAAATTCCTTATGCAAATTAGTTTAAAAATTAGACCATGTGATTGGTTGATGCAATTCTCATTAGGGATGACCATCGATGTTTATAAAACATCGATATATTATGGTCGATGTTCATAGTTTTTACATCGATGGGGGAGAACCAGATGGTTTCCCACCATCAATGTCAAGCTAAAATGAAAAGATTTGTTGTGCTATCTCCTGGGACATGGAATATAGCTCCACCCCCTGAAACATGTGAAGCCCCGCCCCCGTGTTCTGATTGGCCCACGGTCCAGTCAGTCAAATACAATGGATGACCACCTATAGGTAACAACATCGATGGCAAAGGCAACAATGGCCATCACTAACACTCATTCAAAACTATCCATTCTGATTGGTTTATGCACTGTCAGTCAACAGTTTTCTATTTTACTACTTTAGCTGGGACCATCATGTGATAGTCTTCAACCAGCAAGACAATCAGTCATGAATGTTCTTGTCACCCACCATCTTTGGCTAGTTTTGTAGGTTTTCAATAAGACTAGGGTGAGGAAAGTCCTAAGTAAGTTATGGAGAGCAAATAAAGCCCTTATGCAAATTAGTTTAGAAATTAGACCACCTGATTGGTTGATGCAATACTCATTAGGGATGGCCATCGGCAATCGATGTTTATAAAACATCTATAGGTTATGGTCGATGTTCAATAGTTTTGACATCGATGGGGGAGAACCAGATGGTTTCACACCATCAATGTCAAGCTCAAACTACTAGTTTTGTTTTGCTATTTCCTGGGACACTGAGCATAGCTCCACCCACGACACCAGTGAAGCCCCACCCCTATATTCTGATTGGCCCACAGGACAGTCCATCAAATACAATGGATGACCACCGATATGTAACAACATCAATGGCAAGTCAACAGTTTTCTATTTTACTACTTTTGATGGGACCATCATACAACAGTCTTCGACCAACAAACCAATTGGTCAAGGACATTCTTGTTATCAACCATCTTTGGCTGGTTTTGTAGGTTTTCAATTAGACTATGGTGAGGAAGGACCTAAATAAGTTATGGAGAGCAAATAAATTCCTTATGCAAATTAGTTTGGAAATTAGACCGTGTGATTGGTTGATGCAATTCTCATTAGGGATGACCATCGATGTTTATAAAACATCGATAGATTATGGTCGATGTTCATAGTTTTTACATCGATGGGGGAGAACCAGATGGTTTCCCACCATCAATGTCAAGCTAAAACGAAAAGATTTTTTGTGCTATCTCCTGGGACATGGAATATAGCTCCACCCCCTGAAACATGTGAAGCCCCGCCCCCGTGTTCTGATTGGCCCACGGTCCAGTCAGTCAAATACAATGGATGACCACCTATAGGTAACAACATCGATGGCAAAGGCAACAATGGCCATCACTAACACTCATTCAAAACAATCCATTCCGATTGGTTTATGCACTGTCAGTCAACAGTTTTCTATTTTACTACTTTAGCTGGGACCATCATGTGATAGTCTTCAACCAGCAAGACAATCAGTCGTGAATGTTCTTGTCACCCACCATCTTTGGCTAGTTTTGTAGGTTTTCAATAAGACTAGGGTGAGGAAAGACCTACGTAAGTTATGGAGAGCAAATAAAGCCCTTATGCAAATTAGTTTAGAAATTAGACCATCTGATTGGTTGATGCAATACTCATTAGGGATGGCCATCGGCCATCGATGTTTATAAAACATCTATAGGTTATGGTCGATGTTCAATAGTTTTGACATCGATGGGGGAGAACCAGATGGTTTCACACCATCAATGTCAAGCTCAAACTACTAGTTTTGTTTTGCTATTTCCTGGGACACTGAGCATAGCTCCACCCACGACACCAGTGAAGCCCCGCCCCCATATTCTGATTGGCCCACAGGCCAGTCCATCAAATGCAATGGATGACCACCGATATGTAACAACATCAATGGCAAGTCAACAGTTTTCTATTTTACTACTTTTGATGGGACCATCATACAACAGTCTTCAACCAACAAACCAATTGGTCAAGAACATTCTTGTTATCAACCATCTTTGGCTGGTTTTGTAGGTTTTCAATTAGACTATGGTGAGGAAGGACCGAAATAAGTTATGGAGAGCAAATAAATGCCTTATGCAAATTAGTTTGGAAATTAGACCATGTGATTGGTTGATGCAATTCTCATTAGGGATGACCATCGATGTTTATAAAACATCGATAGATTATGGTCGATGTTCATAGTTTTTACATCGATGGGGGAGAACCAGATGGTTTCCCACCATCAATGTCAAGCTAAAACGAAAAGATTTGTTGTGCTATCTCCTGGGACATGGAATATAGCTCCACCCCCTGAAACATGTGAAGCCCCGCCCCCGTGTTCTGATTGGCCCACGGTCCAGTCAGTCAAATACAATGGATGACCACCTATAGGTAACAACATCGATGGCAAAGGCAACAATGGCCATCACTAACACTCATTCAAAACTATCCATTCTGATTGGTTTATGCACTGTCAGTCAACAGTTTTCTATTTTACTACTTTAGCTGGGACCATCATGTGATAGTCTTCAACCAGCAAGACAATCAGTCATGAATGTTCTTGTCACCCACCATCTTTGGCTAGTTTTGTAGGTTTTCAATAAGACTAGGGTGAGGAAAGTCCTAAGTAAGTTATGGAGAGCAAATAAAGCCCTTATGCAAATTAGTTTAGAAATTAGACCACCTGATTGGTTGATGCAATACTCATTAGGGATGGCCATCGGCAATCGATGTTTATAAAACATCTATAGGTTATGGTCGATGTTCAATAGTTTTGACATCGATGGGGGAGAACCAGATGGTTTCACACCATCAATGTCAAGCTCAAACTACTAGTTTTGTTTTGCTATTTCCTGGGACACTGAGCATAGCTCCACCCACGACACCAGTGAAGCCCCACCCCTATATTCTGATTGGCCCACAGGACAGTCCATCAAATACAATGGATGACCACCGATATGTAACAACATCAATGGCAAGTCAACAGTTTTCTATTTTACTACTTTTGATGGGACCATCATACAACAGTCTTCGACCAACAAACCAATTGGTCAAGGACATTCTTGTTATCAACCATCTTTGGCTGGTTTTGTAGGTTTTCAATTAGACTATGGTGAGGAAGGACCTAAATAAGTTATGGAGAGCAAATAAATTCCTTATGCAAATTAGTTTGGAAATTAGACCGTGTGATTGGTTGATGCAATTCTCATTAGGGATGACCATCGATGTTTATAAAACATCGATAGATTATGGTCGATGTTCATAGTTTTTACATCGATGGGGGAGAACCAGATGGTTTCCCACCATCAATGTCAAGCTAAAACGAAAAGATTTTTTGTGCTATCTCCTGGGACATGGAATATAGCTCCACCCCCTGAAACATGTGAAGCCCCGCCCCCGTGTTCTGATTGGCCCACGGTCCAGTCAGTCAAATACAATGGATGACCACCTATAGGTAACAACATCGATGGCAAAGGCAACAATGGCCATCACTAACACTCATTCAAAACAATCCATTCCGATTGGTTTATGCACTGTCAGTCAACAGTTTTCTATTTTACTACTTTAGCTGGGACCATCATGTGATAGTATTCAACCAGCAAGACAATCAGTCGTGAATGTTCTTGTCACCCACCATCTTTGGCTAGTTTTGTAGGTTTTCAATAAGACTAGGGTGAGGAAAGACCTAAGTAAGTTATGGAGAGCAAATAAAGCCCTTATGCAAATTAGTTTAGAATTTAGACCATCTGATTGGTTGATGCAATACTCATTAGGGATGGCCATCGGCCATCGATGTTTATAAAACATCTATAGGTTATGGTCGATGTTCAATAGTTTTGACATCGATGGGGGAGAACCAGATGGTTTCACACCATCAATGTCAAGCTCAAACTACTAGTTTTGTTTTGCTATTTCCTGGGACACTGAGCATAGCTCCACCCACGACACCAGTGAAGCCCCGCCCCCATATTCTGATTGGCCCACAGGCCAGTCCATCAAATACAATGGATGACCACCGATATGTAACAACATCAATGGCAAGTCAACAGTTTTCTATTTTACTACTTTTGATGGGACCATCATACACCAGTCTTCGACCAACAAACCAATTGGTCAAGAACATTCTTGTTATCAACCATCTTTGGCTGGTTTTCAATTAGACTATGGTGAGGAAGGACCTAAATAAGTTATGGAGAGCAAATAAATTCCTTATGCAAATTAGTTTGGAAATTAGACCGTGTGATTGGTTGATGCAATTCTCATTAGGGATGACCATCGATGTTTATGAAACATCGATAGATTATGGTCGATGTTCATAGTTTTTACATCGATGGGGGAGAACCAGATGGTTTCCCACCATCAATGTCAAGCTAAAACGAAAAGATTTGTTGTGCTATCTCCTGGGACATGGAATATAGCTCCACCCCCTGAAACATGTTAAGCCCCGCCCCCGTGTTCTGAATGGCCCACGGTCCAGTCAGTCAAATACAATGGATGACCACCTATAGGTAACAACATCGATGGCAAAGGCAACAATGGCCATCACTAACACTCATTCAAAACAATCCATTCCGATTGGTTTATGCACTGTCAGTCAACAGTTTTCTATTTTACTACTTTAGCTGGGACCATCATGTGATAGTCTTCAACCAGCAAGACAATCAGTCGTGAATGTTCTTGTCACCCACCATCTTTGGCTAGTTTTGTAGGTTTTCTATAAGACTAGGGTGAGGAAAGACCTAAGTAAGTTATGGAGAGCAAAGAAAGCCCTTATGCAAATTAGTTTAGAAATTAGACCATCTGATTGGTTGATGCAATACTCATTAGGGATGGCCATCGGCCATCGATGTTTATAAAACATCTATAGGTTATTGTCGATGTTCAATAGTTTTGACATCGATGGGGGAGAACCAGATGGTTTCACACCATCAATGTCAAGCTCAAACTACTAGTTTTGTTTTGCTTTGACATCGATGGGGGAGAACCAGATGGTTTCACACCATCAATGTCAAGCTCAAACTACTAGTTTTGTTTTGCTATTTCCTGGGACACTGAGCATAGCTCCACCCATGACACCAGTGAAGCCCCGCCCCCATATTCTGATTGGCCCACAGGCCAGTCCATCAAATACAATGGATGACCACCGATATGTAACAACATCAATGGCAAGTCAACAGTTTTCTATTTTACTACTTTTGATGGGACCATCATACAACAGTCTTCAACCAACAAACCAATTGGTCAAGAACATTCTTGTTATCAACCATCTTTGGCTGGTTTTGTAGGTTTTCAATTAGACTATGGTGAGGAAGGACCTAAATAAGTTATGGAGAGCAAATAAATTCCTTATGCAAATTAGTTTGGAAATTAGACCATGTGATTGGTTGATGCAATTCTCATTAGGGATGGCCATCGATGTTTATAAAACATCGATAGATTATGGTCGATGTTCATAGTTTTTACATCGATGGGGGAGAACCAGATGGTTTCCCACCATCAATGTCAAGCTAAAACGAAAAGATTTGTTGTGCTATCTCCTGGGACATGGAATATAGCTCCACCCCCTGAAACATGTGAAGCCCCGCCCCCGTGTTCTGATTGGCCCACGGTCCAGTCAGTCAAATACAATGGATGACCACCTATAGGTAACAACATCGATGGCAAAGGCAACAATGGCCATCACTAACACTCATTCAAAACAATCCATTCCGATTGGTTTATGCACTGTCAGTCAACAGTTTTCTGTTATACTACTTTAGCTGGGACCATCATGTGATAGTCTTCAACCAGCAAGACAATCAGTCATGAATGTTCTTGTCACCCACCATCTTTGGCTAGTTTTGTAGGTTTTCAATAAGACTAGGGTGAGGAAAGACCTAAGTAAGTTATGGAGAGCAAAGAAAGCCCTTATGCAAATTAGTTTAGAAATTAGACCATCTGATTGGTTGATGCAATACTCATTAGGGATGGCCATCGGCCATCGATGTTTATAAAACATCTATAGGTTATGGTCGATGTTCAATAGTTTTGACATCGATGGGGGAGAACCAGATGGTTTCACACCATCAATGTCAAGCTCAAACTACTAGTTTTGTTTTGCTATTTCCTGGGACACTGAGCATAGCTCCACCCACGACACCAGTGAAGCCCCGCCCCCATATTCTGATTGGCCCACAGGCCAGTCCATCAAATACAATGGATGACCACCGATATGTAACAACATCAATGGCAAGTCAACAGGTTTCTATTTTACTACTTTTGATGGGACCATCATACAACAGTCTTCAACCAACAAACCAATTGGTCAAGAACATTCTTGTTATCAACCATCTTTGGCTGGTTTTGTAGGTTTTCAATTAGACTATGGTGAGGAACGACCTAAATAAGTTATGGAGAGCAAATAAATTCCTTATGCAAATTAGTTTGGAAATTAGACCATGTGATTGGTTGATGCAATTCTCATTAGGGATGGCCATCGATGTTTATAAAACATCGATAGATTATGGTCGATGTTCATAGATTTTACATCGATGGGGGAGAACCAGATGGTTTCCCACCATCAATTTCAAGCTAAAACGAAAAGATTTGTTGTGCTATCTCCTGGGACATGGAATATAGCTCCACCCCCTGAAACATGTGAAGCCCCGCCCCCGTGTTCTGATTGGCCCACGGTCCAGTCAGTCAAATACAATCGATGACCACCTATAGGTAACAACATCGATGGCAAAGGCAACAATGGCAATCACTAACACTCATTCAAAACAATCCATTCCGATTGGTTTATGCACTGTCAGTCAACAGTTTTCTATTTTACTACTTTAGCTGGGACCATCATGTGATAGTCTTCAACCAGCAAGAAAATCCGTCGTGAATGTTCTTGTCACCCACCATCTTTGTCTAGTTTTGTAGGTTTTCAATAAGACTAGGGTGAGGAAAGACCTAAGTAAGTTATGGAGAGCAAAGAAAGCCCTTATGCTAATTAGTTTAGAAATTAGACCATCTGATTGGTTGATGCAATACTCATTAGGGATGGCCATCGATGTTTATAAAACATCTAAAGGTTATGGTCGATGTTCAATAGTTTTGACATCGATGGGGGAGAACCAGATGGTTTCACACCATCAATGTCAAGCTCAAACTACTAGTTTTGTTTTGCTATTTCCTGGGACACTGAGCATAGCTCCACCCACGACACCAGTGAAGCCCCGCCCCCATATTCTGATTGGCCCACAGGCCAGTCCATCAAATACAATGGATGACCACCGATATGTAACAACATCAATGGCAAGTCAACAGTTTTCTATTTTACTACTTTTGATGGGACCATCATACAACAGTCTTCAACCAACAAACCAATTGGTCAAGAACATTCTTGTTATCAACCATCTTTGGCTGGCTTTGTAGGTTTTCAATTAGACTATGGTGAGGAAGGACCTAAATAAGTTATGGAGAGCAAATAAATTCCTTATGCAAATTAGTTTGGAAATTAGACCATGTGATTGGTTGATGCAATTCTCATAAGGGATGATCATCGATGTTTATAAAACATCGATAGATTATGGTCGATGTTCATAGTTTTTACATCGATGGGGGAGAACCAGATGGTTTCCCACCATCAATGTCAAGCTAAAACGAAAAGATTTGTTGTGCTATCTCCTGGGACATGGAATATAGCCCCGCCCCCGTGTTCTGATTGGCCCACGGTCCAGTCAGTCAAATACAATGGATGACCACCTATAGGTAACAACATCGATGGCAAAGGCAACAATGGCCATCACTAACACTCATTCAAAACAATCCATTCCGATTGGTTTATGCACTGTCAGTCAATAGTTTTCTATTTTACTACTTTAGCTGGGACCATCATGTGATAGTATTCAACCAGCAAGACAATCAGTCGTGAATGTTCTTGTCACCCACCATCTTCGGCTAGTTTTGTAGGTTTTCAATAAGACTAGGGTGAGGAAAGACCTAAGTAAGTTATGGAGAGCAAATAAAGCCCTTATGCAAATTAGTTTGGAAATTAGACCATGTGATTGGTTGATGCAATTCTCATTAGGGATGACCATCGATGTTTATAAAACATCGATATATTATGGTCGATGTTCATAGTTTTTACATCGATGGGGGAGAACCAGATGGTTTCCCACCATCAATGTCAAGCTAAAACGAAAAGATTTGTTGTGCTATCTCCTGGGACATGGAATATAGCTCCACCCCCTGAAACATGTGAAGCCCCGCCCCCGTGTTTTGATTGGCCCACGGTCCAGTCAGTCAAATACAATGGATGACCACCTATAGGTAACAACATCGATGGCAAAGGCAACAATGGCCATCACTAACACTCATTCAAAACAATCCATTCCGATTGGTTTATGCACTGTCAATCAACAGTTTTCTATTTTACTACTTTAGCTGGGACCATCATGTGATAGTCTTCAACCAGCAAGACAATCAGTCGTGAATGTTCTTGTCACCCACCATCTTTGGCTAGTTTTGTAGGTTTTCAATAAGACTAGGGTGAGGAAAGACCTAAGTAAGTTATGGAGAGCAAAGAAAGCCCTTATGCAAATTAGTTTAGAAATTAGACCATCTGATTGGTTGATGCAATGCTCATTAGGGATGGCCATCGGCCATCGATGTTTATAAAACATCTATAGGTTATGGTCGATGTTTAATAGTTTTGACATCGATGGGGGAGAACCAGATGGTTTCACACCATCAATGTCAAGCTCAAACTACTAGTTTTGTTTTGCTATTTCCTGGGACACTGAGCATAGCTCCACCCATATTCTGATTGGCCCACAGGCCAGTCCATCAAATACAATGGATGACCACCGATATGTAACAACATCAATGGCAAGTCAACAGTTTTCTATTTTACTACTTTTGATGGGACCATCATACAACAGTCTTCAACCAACAAACCAATTGGTCAAGAACATTCTTGTTATCAACCATCTTTGGCTGGCTTTGTAGGTTTTCAATTAGACTATGGTGAGGAAGGACCTAAATAAGTTATGGAGAGCAAATAAATTCCTTATGCAAATTAGTTTGGAAATTAGACCATGTGATTGGTTGATGCAATTCTCATAAGGGATGATCATCGATGTTTATAAAACATCGATAGATTATGGTCGATGTTCATAGTTTTTACATCGATGGGGGAGAACCAGATGGTTTCCCACCATCAATGTCAAACTAAAACGAAAAGATTTGTTGTGCTATCTCCTGGGACATGGAATATAGCTCCACCCCCTGAAACATGTGAAGCCCCGACCCCGTGTTCTGATTGGCCCACGGTCCAGTCAGTCAAATACAATGGATGACCACCTATAGGTAACAACATCGATGGCAAAGGCAACAATGGCCATCACTAACACTCATTCAAAACAATCCATTCCAATTGGTTTATGCACTGTCAGTCAACAGTTTTCTATTTTACTACTTTAGCTGGGACCATCATGTGATAGTCTTCAACCAGCAAGACAATCAGTCATGAATGTTCTTGTCACCCACCATCTTTGGCTAGTTTTGTAGGTTTTCAATAAGACTAGGGTGAGGAAAGACCTAAGTAAGTTATGGAGAGCAAATAAAGCCCTTATGCAAATTAGTTTAGAAATTAGACCATCTGATTGGTTGATGCAATACTCATTAGGGATGGCCATCGGCCATCGGCCATCGATGTTTATAAAACATCTATAGGTTATGGTCGATGTTCAATAGTTTTGACATCGATGGGGGAGAACCAGATGGTTTCACACCATCAATGTCAAGCTCAAACTACTAGTTTTGTTTTGCTATTTCCTGGGACACTGAGCATAGCTCCACCCACGACACCAGTGAAGCCCCGCCCCCATATTCTGATTGGCCCACAGGACAGTCCATCAAATACAATGGATGACCACCGATATGAAACAACATCAATGGCAAGTCAACAGTTTTCTATTTTACTACTTTTGATGGGACCATCATACAACAGTCTTCATCCAACAAACCAATTGGTCAAGAACATTCTTGTTATCAACCATCTTTGGCTGGTTTTGTAGGTTTTCAATTAGACTATGGTGAGGAAGGACCGAAATAATTTATGGAGAGCAAATAAATTCCTTATGCAAATTAGTTTGGAAATTAGACCATGTGATTGGTTGATGCAATTCTCATTAGGGATGACCATCGATGTTTATAAAACATCGATAGATTATGGTCGATGTTCATAGTTTTTTCATCGATGGGGGAGAATAAGATGGTTTCCCACCATCAATGTCAAGCTAAAACGAAAAGATTTGTTGTGCTATCTCCTGGGACATGGAATATAGCTCCACCCCCTGAAACATGTGAAGCCCCCCCCCCGTGTTCTGATTGGCCCACGGTCCAGTCAGTCAAATACAATGGATGACCACCTATAGGTAACAACATCGATGGCAAAGGCAACAATGGCCATCAGTAACACTCATTCAAAACAATCCATTCCGATTGGTTTATGCACTGTCAGTCAACAGTTTTCTATTTTACTACTTTAGCTGGGACCATCATGTGATAGTCTTCAACCAGCAAGACAATCATCGTGAATGTTCTTGTCACCCACCATCTTTGGCTAGTTTTGTAGGTTTTCAATAAGACTAGGGTGAGGAAAGACCTAAGTAAGTTATGGAGAGCAAAGAAAGCCCTTATGCAAATTAGTTTAGAAATTAGACCATCTGATTGGTTGATGCAATACTCATTAGGGATGGCCATCGGCCATCGATGTTTATAAAACATCTATAGGTTATGGTCGATGTTCAATAGTTTTGACATCGATGGGGGAGAACCAGATGGTTTCACACCATCAATGTCAAGCTCAAACTACTAGTTTTGTTTTGCTATTTCCTGGGACACTGAGCATAGCTCCACCCACGACACCAGTGAAGCCCCGCCCCCATATTCTGATTGGCCCACAGGCCAGCCCATCAAATACAATGGATGACCACCAATATGTAACAAGATCAATGGCAAGTCAACAGTTTTTTATTTTACTACTTTTGATGGGACCATCATACAACAGTCTTCAACCAACAAACCAATTGGTCAAGAACATTCTTGTTATCAACCATCTTTGGCTGGTTTTGTAGGTTTTCAATTAGACTATGGTGAGGAAGGACCGAAATAAGTTATGGAGAGCAAATAAATTCCTTATGCAAATTAGTTTGGAAATTAGACCATGTGATTGGTTGATGCAATTCTCATTAGGGATGACTATCGATGTTTATAAAACATCGATATATTATGGTCGATGTTCATAGTTTTCATATCGATGGGGGAGAACCAGATGGTTTCCCACCATCAATGTCAAGCTAAAACGAAAAGATTTGTTGTGCTATCTCCTGGGACATGGAATATAGCTCCACCCCCTGAAACCCCGCCCCCGTGTTCTGATTGGCCCACGGTCCAGTCAGTCAAATACAATGGATGACCACCTATAGGTAACAACATCGATGGCAAAGGCAACAATGGCCATCACTAACACTCATTCAAAACAATCCATTCCGATTGGTTTATGCACTGTCAGTCAACAGTTTTCTATTTTACTACTTTAGCTGGGACCATCATGTGATAGTCTTCAACCAGCAAGACAAACAGTCGTGAATGTTCTTGTCACCCACCATCTATGGCTAGTTTTGTAGGTTTTCAATAAGACTAGGGTGAGGAAAGACCTAAGTAAGTTATGGAGAGCAAAGAAAGCCCTTATGCAAATTAGTTTAGAAATTAGACCATCTGATTGGTTGATGCAATAATAATTAGGGATGGCCATCGGCCATCGATGTTTATAAAACAGCTATAGGTTATGGTCGATGTTCAATAGTTTTGACATCGATGGGGGAGAACCAGATGGTTTCACACCATCAATGTCAAGCTCAAACTACTGAAACATGTGAAGACACCAGTGAAGCCCCGCCCCCATATTCTTATTGGCCCACAGGACAGTCCATCAAATACAATGGATGACCACCGATATGAAACAACATCAATGGCAAGTCAACAGTTTTCTATTTTACTACTTTTGATGGGACCATCATACAACAGTCTTCATCCAACAAACCAATTGGTCAAGAACATTCTTGTTATCAACCATCTTTGGCTGGTTTTGTAGGTTTTCAATTAGACTAGGGTGAGGAAAGACCTAAGTAAGTTATGGAGAGCAAAGAAAGCCCTTATGCAAATTAGTTTAGAAATTAGACCATCTGATTGGTTGATGCAATACTCATTAGGGATGGCCATCGGCCATCGATGTTTATAAAACATCTATAGGTTATGGTCGATTTTCAATAGTTTTGACATCGATGGGGGAGAACCAGATGGTTTCACACCATCAATGTCAAGCTCAAACTACTAGTTTTGTTTTGCTATTTTCTGGGACACTGAGCATAGCTCCACCCACAACACCAGTGAAGCCCCGCCCCCATATTCTGATTGGCCCACAGGCCAGTCCATCAAATACAATGGATGACCACCGATATGTAACAACATCAATGGCAAGTCAACAGTTTTCTATTTTACTACTTTTGATGGGACCATCATACAACAGTCTTCAACCAACAAACCAATTGGTCAAGAACATTCTTGTTATCAACCATCTTTGGCTGGTTTTGTAGGTTTTCAATTAGACTATGGTGATGAAGGACCTAAATAAGTTATGGAGAGCAAATAAATTCCTTATGCAAATTAGTTTGGAAATTAGACCATGTGATTGGTTGATGCAATTCTCATTAGGGATGACCATCGATGTTTATAAAACATCGATAGATTATGGTCGATGTTCATAGTTTTTACATCGATGGGGGAGAACCAGATGGTTTCCCACCATCAATGTCAAGCTAAAACGAAAAGATTTTTTTGTGCTATCTCCTGGGACATGGAATATAGCTCCACCCCCTGAAACATGTGAAGCCCCGCCCCCGTGTTCTGATTGGCCCACGGTCCAGTCAGTCAAATACAATGGATGACCACCTATAGGTAACAACATCGATGGCAAAGGCAACAATGGCCATCACTAACACTCATTCAAAACAATCCATTCCGATTGGTTTATGCACTGTCAGTCAACAGTTTTCTATTTTACTACTTTAGCTGGGACCATCATGTGATAGTCTTCAACCAGCAAGACAATCAGTCGTGGATGTTCTTGTCACCCACCATTTTTGGCTAGCTTTGTAGGTTTTCAATAAGACTAGGGTGAGGAAAGACCTAAGTAAGTTATGGAGAGCAAAGAAAGCCCTTATGCAAATTAGTTTAGAAATTAGACCATCTGATTGGTTGATGCAATACTCATTAGGGATGGCCATCGGCCATCGATGTTTATAAAACATCTATAGGTTATGGTCGATGTTCAATAGTTTTGACATCAATGGGGGAGAACCAGATGGTTTCACACCATCAATGTCAAGCTCAAACTACTAGTTTTGTTTTGCTATTTCCTGGAACACTGAGCATAGCTCAACCCACGACACCAGTGAAGCCCCGCCCCCATATTCTGATTGGCCCACAGGCCAGTCCATCAAATACAATGGATGACCACCGATATGTAACAACATCAATGGCAAGTCAACAGTTTTCTATTTTATTACTTTTGATGGGACCATCATACAACAGTCTTCGACCAACAAACCAATTGGTCAAGAACATTCTTGTTATCAACCATCTTTGGCTGGTTTTGTAGGTTTTCAATTAGACTATGGTGAGGAAGGACCTAAATAAGTTATGGAGAGCAAATAAATTCCTTATGCAAATTAGTTTGGAAATTAGACCGTGTGATTGGTTTATGCAATTCTCATTAGGGATGACCATCGATGTTTATAAAACATCGATAGATTATGGTCGATGTTCATAGTTTTTACATCGATGGGGGAGAACCAGATGGTTTCCCACCATCAATGTCAAGCTAAAACGAAAAGATTTTTTGTGCTATCTCCTGGGACATGGAATATAGCTCCACCCCCTGAAACATGTGAAGCCCCGCCCCCATGTTCTGATTGGCCCACGGTCCAGTCAGTCAAATACAATGGATGACCACCTATAGGTAACAACATCGATGGCAAAGGCAACAATGGCCATCACTAACACTCATTCAAAACAATCAATTCCGATTTGTTTATGCACTGTCAGTCAACAGTTTTCTATTTTACTACTTTAGCTGGGACCATCATGTGATAGTATTCAACCAGCAAGCCAATCAGTCGTGAATGTTCTTGTCACCCACCATCTTTGGCTAGTTTTGTAGGTTTTCAATAAGACTAGGGTGAGGAAAGACCTAAGTAAGTTATGGAGAGCAAATAAAGCCCTTATGCAAATTAGTTTAGAAATTAGACCATCTGATTGGTTGATGCAATAATAATTAGGGATGGCCATCGGCCATCGATGTTTATAAAACATCTATAGGTTATGGTCGATGTTCAATAGTTTTGACATCGATGGGGGAGAACCAGATGGTTTCACACCATCAATGTCAAGCTCAAACTACTGAAACATGTGAAGACACCAGTGAAGCCCCGCCCCCATATTCTTATTGGCCCACAGGACAGTCCATCAAATACAATAGATGACCACCGATATGTAACAACATCAATGGCAAGTCAACAGTTTTCTATTTTACTACTTTTGATGGGACCATCACACAACAGTCTTCGACCAACAAACCAATTGGTCAAGAACATTCTTGTTATCAACCATCTTTGGCTGGTTTTGTAGGTTTTCAATTAGACTATGGTGAGGAAGGACCTAAATAAGTTATGGAGAGCAAATAAATTCCTTATGCAAATTAGTTTGGAAATTAGACCGTGTGATTGGTTGATGCAATTCTCATTAGGGATGACCATCGATGTTTATAAAACATCGATAGATTATGGTCGATGTTCATAGTTTTTACATCGATGGGGGAGAACCAGATGGTTTCCCACCATCAATGTCAAGCTAAAACGAAAAGATTTTTTGTGCTATCTCCTGGGACATGGAATATAGCTCCACCCCCTGAAACATGTGAAGCCCCGCCCCCGTGTTCTGATTGGCCCACGGTCCAGTCAGTCAAATACAATGGATGACCACCTATAGGTAACAACATCGATGGCAAAGGCAACAATGGCCATCACTAACACTCATTCAAAACAATCCATTCCGATTGGTTTATGCACTGTCAGTCAACAGTTTTCTATTTTACTACTTTAGCTGGGACCATCATGTGATAGTCTTCAACCAGCAAGACAATCAGTCGTGGATGTTCTTGTCACCCACCATTTTTGGCTAGCTTTGTAGGTTTTCAATAAGACTAGGGTGAGGAAAGACCTAAGTAAGTTATGGAGAGCAAAGAAAGCCCTTATGCAAATTAGTTTAGAAATTAGACCATCTGATTGGTTGATGCAATACTCATTAGGGATGGCCATCGGCCATCGATGTTTATAAAACATCTATAGGTTATGGTCGATGTTCAATAGTTTTGACATCGATGGGGGAGAACCAGATGGTTTCACACCATCAATGTCAAGCTCAAACTACTAGTTTTGTTTTGCTATTTCCTGGAACACTGAGCATAGCTCAACCCACGACACCAGTGAAGCCCCGCCCCCATATTCTGATTGGCCCACAGGCCAGTCCATCAAATACAATGGATGACCACCGATATGTAACAACATCAATGGCAAGTCAACAGTTTTCTATTTTATTACTTTTGATGGGACCATCATACAACAGTCTTCGACCAACAAACCAATTGGTCAAGAACATTCTTGTTATCAACCATCTTTGGCTGGTTTTGTAGGTTTTCAATTAGACTATGGTGAGGAAGGACCTAAATAAGTTATGGAGAGCAAATAAATTCCTTATGCAAATTAGTTTGGAAATTAGACCGTGTGATTGGTTTATGCAATTCTCATTAGGGATGACCATCGATGTTTATAAAACATCGATAGATTATGGTCGATGTTCATAGTTTTTACATCGATGGGGGAGAACCAGATGGTTTCCCACCATCAATGTCAAGCTAAAACGAAAAGATTTTTTGTGCTATCTCCTGGGACATGGAATATAGCTCCACCCCCTGAAACATGTGAAGCCCCGCCCCCATGTTCTGATTGGCCCACGGTCCAGTCAGTCAAATACAATGGATGACCACCTATAGGTAACAACATCGATGGCAAAGGCAACAATGGCCATCACTAACACTCATTCAAAACAATCCATTCCGATTGGTTTATGCACTGTCAGTCAACAGTTTTCTATTTTACTACTTTAGCTGGGACCATCATGTGATAGTCTTTAACCAGCAAGACAATCAGTCGTGAATGTTCTTGTCACCCACCATCTTTGGCTAGTTTTGTAGGTTTTCAATAAGACTAGGGTGAGGAAAGACCTAAGTAAGTTATGGAGAGCAAAGAAAGCCCTTATGCAAATTAGTTTAGAAATTAGACCATCTGATTGGTTGATGCAATACTCATTAGGGATGGCCATCGGCCATCGATGTTTATAAAATATCTATAGGTTATGGTCGATGTTCAATAGTTTTGACATCGATGGGGGAGAACCAGATGGTTTCACACCATCAATGTCAAGCTCAAACTACTAGTTTTGTTTTGCTATTTCCTGGGACACTGAGCATAGCTCCACCCACGACACCAGTGAAGCCCCGCCCCCATATTCTGATTGGCCCACAGGCCAGTCCATCAAATACAATAGATGACCACCGATATGTAACAACATCAATGGCAAGTCAACAGTTTTCTATTTTACTACTTTTGATGGGACCATCATACAACAGTCTTCGACCAACAAACCAATTGGTCAAGAACATTCTTGTTATCAACCATCTTTGGCTGGTTTTGTAGGTTTTCAATTAGACTATGGTGAGGAAGGACCTAAATAAGTTATGGAGAGCAAATAAATTCCTTATGCAAATTAGTTTGGAAATTAGACCGTGTGATTGGTTGATGCAATTCTCATTAGGGATGACCATCGATGTTTATAAAACATCGATAGATTATGGTCGATGTTCATAGTTTTTACATCGATGGGGGAGAACCAGATGGTTTCCCACCATCAATGTCAAGCTAAAACGAAAAGATTTTTTGTGCTATCTCCTGGGACATGGAATATAGCTCCACCCCCTGAAACATGTGAAGCCCCGCCCCCGTGTTCTGATTGGCCCACGGTCCAGTCAGTCAAATACAATGGATGACCACCTATAGGTAACAACATCGATGGCAAAGGCAACAATGGCCATCACTAACACTCATTCAAAACAATCCATTCCGATTGGTTTATGCACTGTCAGTCAACAGTTTTCTATTTTACTACTTTAGCTGGGACCATCATGTGATAGTCTTCAACCAGCAAGACAATCAGTCGTGGATGTTCTTGTCACCCACCATTTTTGGCTAGTTTTGTAGGTTTTCAATAAGACTAGGGTGAGGAAAGACCTAAGTAAGTTATGGAGAGCAAAGAAAGCCCTTATGCAAATTAGTTTAGAAATTAGACCATCTGATTGGTTGATGCAATACTCATTAGGGATGGCCATCGGCCATCGATGTTTATAAAACATCTATAGGTTATGGTCGATGTTCAATAGTTTTGACATCGATGGGGGAGAACCAGATGGTTTCACACCATCAATGTCAAGCTCAAACTACTAGTTTTGTTTTGCTATTTCCTGGAACACTGAGCATAGCTCAACCCACGACACCAGTGAAGCCCCGCCCCCATATTCTGATTGGCCCACAGGCCAGTCCATCAAATACAATGGATGACCACCGATATGTAACAACATCAATGGCAAGTCAACAGTTTTCTATTTTACTACTTTTGATGGGACCATCATACAACAGTCTTCGACCAACAAACCAATTGGTCAAGAACATTCTTGTTATCAACCATCTTTTCCTGGTTTTGTAGGTTTTCAATTAGACTATGGTGAGGAAGGATCTAAATAAGTTATGGAGAGCAAATAAATTCCTTATGCAAATTAGTTTGGAAATTAGACCGTGTGATTGGTTGATGCAATTCTCATTAGGGATGACCATCGATGTTTATAAAACATCGATAGATTATGGTCGATGTTCATAGTTTTTACATCGATGGGGGAGAACCAGATGGTTTCCCACCATCAATGTCAAGCTAAAACGAAAAGATTTGTTGTGCTATCTCCTGGGACATGGAATATAGCTCCACCCCCTGAAACATGTGAAGCCCCGCCCCCGTGTTCTGATTGGCCCACGGTCCAGTCAGTCAAATACAATGGATGACCACCTATAGGTAACAACATCGATGGCAAAGGCAACAATGGCCATCACTAACACTCATTCAAAACATTCCATTCCGATTGGTTTATGCACTGTCAGTCAACAGTTTTCTATTTTACTACTTTAGCTGGGACCATCATGTGTAGTCTTCAACCAGCAAGACAATCAGTCATGGATATTCTTGTCACCCACCATCTTTGGCTAGTTTTGTAGGTTTTCAATAAGACTAGGGTGAGGAAAGACCTAAGTAAGTTATGGAGAGCAAATAAAGCCCTTATGCAAATTAGTTTAGAAATTAGACCATCTGATTGGTTGATGCAATACTCATTAGGGATGGCCATCGGCCATCGATGTTTATAAAACATCTATAGGTTATGGTCGATGTTCAATAGTTTTGACATCGATGGGGGAGAACCAGATGGTTTCACACCATCAATGTCAAGCTCAAACTACTAGTTTTGTTTTGCTATTTCCTGGGACACTGAGCATAGCTCCACCCACGACACCAGTGAAGCCCCGCCCCCATATTCTGATTGGCCCACAGGCCAGTCCATCAAATACAATGGATGACCACCGATATGTAACAACATCAATGGCAAGTCAACAGTTTTCTATTTTACTACTTTTGATGGGACCATCATACAACAGTCTTCAACCAACAAACCAATTGGTCAAGAACATTCTTGTTATCAACCATCTTTGGCTGGTTTTGTAGGTTTTCAATTAGACTATGGTGAGGAAGGACCTAAATAAGTTATGGAGAGCAAATAAATTCCTTATGCAAATTAGTTTGGAAATTAGACCGTGTGATTGGTTGATGCAATTCTCATTAGGGATGACCATCGATGTTTATAAAACATCGATAGATTATGGTCGATGTTCATAGTTTTTACATCGATGGGGGAGAACCAGATGGTTTCCCACCATCAATGTCAAGCTAAAACGAAAAGATTTTTTGTGCTATCTCCTGGGACATGGAATATAGCTCCACCCCCTGAAACATGTGAAGCCCCACCCCCGTGTTCTGATTGGCCCATGGTCCAGTCAGTCAAATACAATGGATGACCACCTATAGGTAACAACATCGATGGCAAAGGCAACAATGGCCATCACTAACACTCATTCAAAACAATCAATTCTGATTGGTTTATGCACTGTCAGTCAACAGTTTTCTATTTTACTACTTTAGCTGGGACCATCATGTGATAGTTTTCAACCAGCAAGACAATCAGTTGTGAATGTTCTTGTCACCCACCATCTTTGGCTAGTTTTGTAGGTTTTCAATAAGACTAGGGTGAGGAAAGACCTAAGTAAGTTATGGAGAGCAAAGAAAGCCCTTATGCAAATTAGTTTAGAAATTAGACCATCTGATTGGTTGATGCAATACTCATTAGGGATGGCCATCGGCCATCGATGTTTATAAAACATCTATAGGTTATGGTCGATGTTCAATAGTTTTGACATCGATGGGGGAGAACCAGATGGTTTCACACCATCAATGTCAAGCTCAAACTACTAGTTTTGTTTTGCTATTTCCTGGGACACTGAGCATAGCTCCACCCACGACACCAGTGAAGCCCCGCCCCCATATTCTGATTGGCCCACAGGCCAGTCCATCAAATACAATAGATGACCACCGATATGTAACAACATCAATGGCAAGTCAACAGTTTTCTATTTTACTACTTTTGATGGGACCATCATACAACAGTCTTCGACCAACAAACCAATTGGTCAAGAACATTCTTGTTATCAACCATCTTTGGCTGGTTTTGTAGGTTTTCAATTAGACTATGGTGAGGAAGGACCTAAATAAGTTATGGAGAGCAAATAAATTCCTTATGCAAATTAGTTTGGAAATTAGACCGTGTGATTGGTTGATGCAATTCTCATTAGGGATGACCATCGATGTTTATAAAACATCGATAGATTATGGTCGATGTTCATAGTTTTTACATCGATGGGGGAGAACCAGATGGTTTCCCACCATCAATGTCAAGCTAAAACGAAAAGATTTGTTGTGCTATCTCCTGGGACATGGAATATAGCTCCATCCTCTGAAACATGTGAAGCCCCGCCCCGTGTTCTGATTGGCCCACGGTCCAGTCAGTCAAATACAATGGATGACCACCAATAGGTAACAACATCGATGGCAAAGGCAACAATGGCCATCACTAACACTCATTCAAAACAATCCATTCCGATTGGTTTATGCACTGTCAGTCAACAGTTTTCTATTTTACTACTTTAGCTGGGACCATCATGTGATAGTCTTCAACCAGCAAGACAATCAGTCGTGAATGTTCTTGTCACCCACCATCTTTGGCTAGTTTTGTAGGTTTTCAATAAGACTAGGGTGAGGAAAGACCTAAGTAAGTTATGGAGAGCAAAGAAAGCCCTTATGCAAATTAGTTTAGAAATTAGACCATCTGATTGGTTGATGCAATACTCATTAGGGATGGCCATCGGCCATCGATGTTTATAAAACATCTATAGGTTATGGTCGATGTTCAATAGTTTTGACATCGATGGGGGAGAACCAGATGGTTTCACACCATCAATGTCAAGCTCAAACTACTAGTTTTGTTTTGCTATTTCCTGGGACACTGAGCATAGCTCCACCCACGACACCAGTGAAGCCCCGCCCCTTATTCTGATTGGCCCACAGGCCAGTCCATCAAATACAATGGATGACCACCGATATGTAACAACATCAATGGCAAGTCAACAGTTTTCTATTTTACTACTTTTGATGGGACCATCATACAACAGTCTTCAACCAACAAACCATATGGTCAAGAACATTCTTGTTAACAACCATCTTTGGCTGGTTTTGTAGGTTTTCAATTAGACTATGGTGAGGAAGGACCTAAATAAGTTATGGAGAGCAAATAAATTCCTTATGCAAATTAGTTTGGAAATTAGACCGTGTGATTGGTTGATGCAATTCTCATTAGGGATGACCATCGATGTTTATAAAACATCGATAGATTATGGTCGATGTTCATAGTTTTTACATCGATGGGGGAGAACCAGATGGTTTCCCACCATCAATGTCAAGCTAAAACGAAAAGATTTGTTGTGCTATCTCCTGGGACATGGAATATAGCTCCACCCTCTGAAACATGTGAAGCCCCGCCCCCGTGTTCTGATTGGGCCACGGTCCAGTCAGTCAAATACAATGGATGACCACCAATAGGTAACAACATCGATGGCAAAGGCAACAATGGCCATCACTAACACTCATTCAAAACAATCCATTCCGATTGGTTTATGCACTGTCAGTCAACAGTTTTCTATTTTACTACTTTAGCTGGGACCATCATGTGATAGTCTTCAACCAGCAAGACAATCAGTCGTGAATATTCTTGTCACCCACCATCTTTGGCTAGTTTTGTAGGTTTTCAATAAGACTAGGGTGAGGAAAGACCTAAGTAAGTTATGGAGAGCAAAGAAAGCCCTTATGCAAATTAGTTTAGAAATTAGACCATCTGATTGGTTGATGCAATACTCATTAGGGATGGCCATCGGCCATCGATGTTTATAAAACATCTATAGGTTATGGTCGATGTTCAATAGTTTTGACATCGATGGGGGAGAACCAGATGGTTTCACACCATCAATGTCAAGCTCAAACTAATAGTTTTGTTTTGCTATTTCCTGGGACACTGAGCATAGCTCCACCCACGACACCAGTGAAGCCCCGCCCCTTATTCTGATTGGCCCACAGGCCAGTCCATCAAATACAATGGATGACCACCGATATGTAACAACGTCAATGGCAAGTCAACAGTTTTCTATTTTACTACTTTTGATGGGACCATCATACAACAGTCTTCAACCAACAAACCATATGGTCAAGAACATTCTTGTTATCAACCATCTTTGGCTGGTTTTGTAGGTTTTCAATTAGACTATGGTGAGGAAGGACCTAAATAAGTTATGGAGAGCAAATAAATTCCTTATGCAAATTAGTTTGGAAATTAGACCATGTGATTGGTTGATGCAATTCTCATTAGGGATGACCATCGATGTTTATAAAACATCGATAGATTATGGTTGATGTTCATAGTTTTTACATCGATGGGGGAGAACCAGATGGTTTCCCACCATCAATGTCAAGCTAAAACGAAAAGATTTGTTGTGCTATCTCCTGGGACATGGAATATAGCTCCACCCTCTGAAACATGTGAAGCCCCGCCCCCGTGTTCTGATTGGCCCACGGTCCAGTCAGTCAAATACAATGGATGACCACCAATAGGTAACAACATCGATGGCAAAGGCAACAATGGCCATCACTAACACTCATTCAAAACAATCCATTCCGATTGGTTTATGCACTGTCAGTCAACAGTTTTCTATTTTACTACTTTAGCTGGGACCATCATGTGATAGTCTTTAACCAGCAAGACAATCAGTCGTGAATGTTCTTGTCACCCACCATCTTTGGCTAGTTTTGTAGGTTTTCAATAAGACTAGGGTGAGGAAAGACCTAAGTAAGTTATGGAGAGCAAAGAAAGCCCTTATGCAAATTAGTTTAGAAATTAGACCATCTGATTGGTTGATGCAATACTCATTAGGGATGGCCATCGGCCATCGATGTTTATAAAACATCTATAGGTTATGGTCGATGTTCAATAGTTTTGACATCGATGGGGGAGAACCAGATGGTTTCACACCATCAATGTCAAGCTCAAACTACTAGTTTTGTTTTGCTATTTCCTGGGACACTGAGCATAGCTCCACCCACGACACCAGTGAAGCCCCGCCCCCATATTCTGATTGGCCTACAGGCCAGTCCATCAAATACAATGGATGACCACCGATATGTAACAACATCAATGGCAAGTCAACAGTTTTCTATTTTACTACTTTTGATGGGACCATCATACAACAGTCTTCAACCAACAAACCATATGGTCAAGAACATTCTTGTTATCAACCATCTTTGGCTGGTTTTGTAAGTTTTCAATTAGACTATGGTGAGAGGGGGTGTGTATGGGCCTTTATCCGGAAATTTTCCTGTGGCTACCCATAATCCCCACCATGCCTGCTCCGCACCCAACAATCACCTCCACATTAAAAACATGGAAATCGCTGCGACAAAACCCACACATTTCTTCCGAATTCGGTCCACTAACCTCCTTTTTAAATAACCCAGATTTCCTCCCTGGTTTGATAATCTCGGACTTCTCAAAATGGGCCCTAGAGGGACTTTTCAGAGTAGGCCAGATGATGCTAGGCACCAGTATCCGATCCTTTTCTGATATACAAAGTAAATGGGAAGTTCCATCGAGGGACTTCTGGAAGTTCCTACAAGTTAGACATTTCATACAATCAGGCTCCAGATCCCGCCCATCATCCCGCGAACTGACCGGGTTCGAAAGATTATGTATATCCACCTCAGAACCAACCCATACTATCTCGCTACTATATAAACTCCTCCAAAACCTGGACAATGACATCCCTACAACGTTTACGCGAGCATGGGAAAGAGACCTCAACATAAATATATCAGATAAAGAATGGGAATCCATTTTCATTAAGGCCCACGCTAGCTCGATATGCATCCAAACCAGGGAAACCCAATACAAACTGATTATGAGATGGTATAGACATCCCTCTATCTTAAATCGCATGAACCCTAGCATATCCCCAATATGTTGGCGTTGTAAGAAGCATACAGGCTCTCTCTTACACATCTGGTGGGAATGCCCGTTAATCACCCCTTACTGGACAGACGTTATCAAGACCTCAAAAAAAATTCTCCACACCCCAGTCCCAGACGACCCCGCCTTTTGGCTACTGAATCTTTCCCCCATACCACTCTCCACTTATAAAACTTCTCTATCCAAACACCTGGGCAATGCGGCTAGAGCTTGCATCCCTGCCCTATGGAAGTCGACAATCCCACCCACACGCAAAACTTGGTTTACAAAAATCGACCACTTTATGTCAATGGAGGACATCATGCTGTCTTCAGTGGACAAACACACAGATTTCACAGCAACATGGTTCCCCTGGATGGAGTATAAGACCTCACATGAGTACAGAGCCCTTTACTCAGATTGAATAAACAGCAAGTGAGCACCCCACATGCGAGAAAGGTCAACCCCTCCCAACCCCCCCCCCCCCTCTCCCACTTCCCCTCTTTTCCTCCCCCCCCATTTGCACCCTGATGTAATAATGTTTGAAAATACTAGTACATGCTAATGTGATTTGGTTTAAGTGAAAATTTGTATATCTCGCTGCGTCGAGATCAGTTAAATGATCACAAGCTCTGTTTGAAGTCTTTATGTATGTATTCACCCTTTTTTGAAAATCAATAAAAAAAGATTACACAAAAAAAAGACTATGGTGAGGAAGGACCTAAATAAGTTATGGAGAGCAAATAAATTCCTTATGCAAATTAGTTTGGAAATTAGACCATGTGATTGGTTGATGCAATTCTCATTAGGGATGACCATCGATGTTTATAAAACATCGATAGATTATGGTTGATGTTCATAGTTTTTACATCGATGGGGGAGAACCAGATGGTTTCCCACCATCAATGTCAAGCTAAAACGAAAAGATTTGTTGTGCTATCTCCTGGGACATGGAATATAGCTCCACCCTCTGAAACATGTGAAGCCCCGCCCCCGTGTTTTGATTGGCCCACGGTCCAGTCAGTCAAATACAATGGATGACCACCAATAGGTAACAACATCGATGGCAAAGGCAACAATGGCCATCACTAACACTCATTCAAAACAATCCATTCCGATTGGTTTATGCACTGTCAGTCAACAGTTTTCTATTTTACTACTTTAGCTGGGACCATCATGTGATAGTCTTCAACCAGCAAGACAATCAGTCGTGAATGTTCTTATCACCCACTATCTTTGGCTAGTTTTGTAGGTTTTCAATAAGACTAGGGTGAGGAAAGACCTAAGTAAGTTATGGAGAGCAAAGAAAGCCCTTATGCAAATTAGTTTAGAAATTAGACCATCTTTTGGTTGATGCAATACTCATTAGGGATGGCCATCGGCCATCGATGTTTATAAAACATCTATAGGTTATGGTCGATGTTCAATAGTTTTGACATCGATGGGGGAGAACCAGATGGTTTCACACCATCAATGTCAAGCTCAAACTACTAGTTTTGTTTTGCTATTTCCTGGGACACTGAGCATAGCTCCACCCACGACACCAGTGAAGCCCCGCCCCCATATTCTGATTGGCCCACAGGCCAGTCCATCAAATACAATGGATGACCACCGATATGTAACAACATCAATGGCAAGTCAACAGTTTTCTATTTTACTACTTTTGATGGGACCATCATACAACAGTCTTCAACCAACAAACCAATTGGTCAAGAACATTCTTGTTATCAACCATCTTTGGCTGGCTTTGTAGGTTTTCAATTAGACTATGGTGAGGAAGGACCTAAATAAGTTATGGAGAGCAAATAAATTCCTTATGCAAATTAGTTTGGAAATTAGACCATGTGATTGGTTGATGCAATTCTCATTAGGGATGACCATCGATGTTTATAAAACATCGATAGATTATGGTCGATGTTCATAGTTTTACATCGATGGGGGAGAACCAGATGGTTTCCCACCATCAATGTCAAACTAAAACGAAAAGATTTGTTGTGCTATCTCCTGGGACATGGAATATAGCTCCACCCCCTGAAACATGTGAAGCCCCGACCCCGTGTTCTGATTGGCCCACGGTCCAGTCAGTCAAATACAATGGATGACCACCTATAGGTAACAACATTGATGGCAAAGGCAACAATGGCCATCACTAACACTCATTCAAAACAATCCATTCCGATTGGTTTATGCACTGTCAGTCAACAGTTTTCTATTTTACTACTTTAGCTGGGACCATCATGTGATAGTCTTCAACCAGCAAGACAATCAGTCGTGAATGTTCTTGTCACCCACCATCTTTGGCTAGTTTTGTAGGTTTTCAATAAGACTAGGGTGAGGAAAGACCTAAGTAAGTTATGGAGAGCAAATAAAGCCCTTATGCAAATTAGTTTAGAAATTAGACCATCTGATTGGTTGATGCAATACTCATTAAAGATGGCCATCGGCCATCGATGTTTATAAAACATCTATAGGTTATGGTCGATGTTCAATAGTTTTGACATCGATGGGGGAGAACCAGATGGTTTCACACCATCAATGTCAAGCTCAAACTACTAGTTTTGTTTTGCTATTTCCTGGGACACTGAGCACAGCTCCACCGACGACACCAGTGAAGCCCCGCCCCCATATTCTGATTGGCCCACAGGATAGTCCATCAAATACAATGGATGACCACCGATATGAAACAACATCAATGGCAAGTCAACAGTTTTCTATTTTACTACTTTTGATGGGACCATCATACAACAGTCTTCATCCAACAAACCAATTGGTCAAGAACATTCTTGTTATCAACCATCTTTGGCTGGTTTTGTAGGTTTTCAATTAGACTATGGTGAGGAAGGACCGAAATAAGTTATGGAGAGCAAATAAATTCCTTATGCAAATTAGTTTGGAAATTAGACCATGTGATTGGTTGATGCAATTCTCATTAGGGATGACCATCGATGTTTATAAAACATCGATAGATTATGGTTGATGTTCATAGTTTTTACATCGATGGGGGAGAACCAGATGGTTTCCCACCATCAATGTCAAGCTAAAACGAAAAGATTTGTTGTGCTATCTCCTGGGACATGGAATATAGCTCCACCCCCTGAAACATGTCAAGCCCCGCCCCCGTGTTCTGATTGGCCCACGGTCCAGTCAGTCAAATACAATGGATGACCACCTATAGGTAACAACATCGATGGCAAAGGCAACAATGGCCATCACTAACACTCATTCAAAACAATCCATTCCGATTGGTTTATGCACTGTCAGTCAACAGTTTTCTATTCTACTACTTTAGCTGGGACCATCATGTGATAGTCTTCAACCAACAAGACAATCAGTCGTGGATGTTCTGGTCACCCACCATTTTTGGCTAGTTTTGTAGGTTTTCAATAAGACTAGGGTGAGGAAAGACCTAAGTAAGTTATGGAGAGCAAAGAAAGCCCTTATGCAAATTAGTTTAGAAATTAGACCATCTGATTGGTTGATGCAATACTCATTAGGGATGGCCATCGGCCATCGATGTTTATAAAACATCTATAGGTTATGGTCGATGTTCAATAGTTTTGACATCGATGGGGGAGAACCAGATGGTTTCACACCATCAATGTCAAGCTCAAACTACTAGTTTTGTTTTGCTATTTCCTGGAACACTGAGCATAGCTCCACCCACGACACCAGTGAAGCCCCGCCCCCATATTCTGATTGGCCCACAGGCCAGTCCATCAAATACAATGGATGACCACCGATATGTAACAACATCAATGGCAAGTCAACAGTTTTCTATTTTACTACTTTTGATGGGACCATCATACAACAGTCTTCGACCAACAAACCAATTGGTCAAGAACATTCTTGTTATCAACCATCTTTGGCTGGTTTTGTAGGTTTTCAATTAGACTATGGTGAGGAAGGACCTAAATAAGTTATGGAGAGCAAATAAATTCCTTATGCAAATTAGTTTGGAAATTAGACCGTGTGATTGGTTGATGCAATTCTCATTAGGGATGACCATCGATGTTTATAAAACATCGATAGATTATGGTTGATGTTCATAGTTTTTACATCGATGGGGGAGAACCAGATGGTTTCCCACCATCAATGTCAAGCTAAAACGAAAAGATTTGTTGTGCTATCTCCTGGGACATGGAATATAGCCCCGCCCCCGTGTTCTGATTGGCCCACGGTCCAGTCAGTCAAATACAATGGATGACCACCTATAGGTAACAACATCGATGGCAAAGGCAACAATGGCCATCACTAACACTCATTCAAAACAATCCATTCCGATTGGTTTATGCACTGTCAGTCAACAGTTTTCTATTCTACTACTTTAGCTGGGACCATCATGTGATAGTCTTCAACCAACAAGACAATCAGTCGTGGATGTTCTGGTCACCCACCATTTTTGGCTAGTTTTGTAGGTTTTCAATAAGACTAGGGTGAGGAAAGACCTAAGTAAGTTATGGAGAGCAAAGAAAGCCCTTATGCAAATTAGTTTAGAAATTAGACCATCTGATTGGTTGATGCAATACTCATTAGGGATGGCCATCGGCCATCGATGTTTATAAAACATCTATAGGTTATGGTCGATGTTCAATAGTTTTGACATCGATGGGGGAGAACCAGATGGTTTCACACCATCAATGTCAAGCTCAAACTACTAGTTTTGTTTTGCTATTTCCTGGAACACTGAGCATAGCTCCACCCACGACACCAGTGAAGCCCCGCCCCCATATTCTGATTGGCCCACAGGCCAGTCCATCAAATACAATGGATGACCACCGATATGTAACAACATCAATGGCAAGTCAACAGTTTTCTATTTTACTACTTTTGATGGGACCATCATACAACAGTCTTCGACCAACAAACCAATTGGTCAAGAACATTCTTGTTATCAACCATCTTTGGCTGGTTTTGTAGGTTTTCAATTAGACTATGGTGAGGAAGGACCTAAATAAGTTATGGAGAGCAAATAAATTCCTTATGCAAATTAGTTTGGAAATTAGACCGTGTGATTGGTTGATGCAATTCTCATTAGGGATGACCATCGATGTTTATAAAACATCGATAGATTATGGTCGATGTTCATAGTTTTTACATCGATGGGGGAGAACCAGATGGTTTCCCACCATCAATGTCAAGCTAAAACGAAAAGATTTTTTGTGCTATCTCCTGGGACATGGAATATAGCTCCACCCCCTGAAACATGTGAAGCCCCGCCCCCATGTTCTGATTGGCCCACGGTCCAGTCAGTCAAATACAATGGATGACCACCTATAGGTAACAACATCGATGGCAAAGGCAACAATGGCCATCACTAACACTCATTCAAAACAATCAATTCCGATTGGTTTATGCACTGTCAGTCAACAGTTTTCTATTTTACTACTTTAGCTGGGACCATCATGTGATAGTATTCAACCAGCAAGACAATCAGTCGTGAATGTTCTTGTCACCCACCATCTTTGGCTAATTTTGTAGGTTTTCAATAAGACTAGGGTGAGGAAAGACCTAAGTAAGTTATGGAGAGCAAATAAAGCCCTTATGCAAATTAGTTTAGAAATTAGACCATCTGATTGGTTGATGCAATACTCATTAGGGATGGCCATCGGCCATCGATGTTTATAAAACATCTATAGGTTATGGTCGATGTTCAATAGTTTTGACATGGATGGGGGAGAACCAGATGGTTTCACACCATCAATGTCAAGCTCAAACTACTAGTTTTGTTTAGCTATTTCCTGGGACACTGAGCATAGCTCCACCCACGACACCAGTGAAGCCCCGCCCCCATATTCTGATTGGCCCACAGGCCAGTCCATCAAATACAATGGATGACCACCGATATGTAACAACATCAATGGCAAGTCAACAGTTTTCTATTTTACTACTTTTGATGGGACCATCATACAACAGTCTTCGACCAACAAACCAATTGGTCAAGAACATTCTTGTTATCAACCATCTTTGGCTGGTTTTGTAGGTTTTCAATTAGACTATGGTGAGGAAGGATCTAAATAAGTTATGGATAGCAAATAAATTCCTTATGCAAATTAGTTTGGAAATTAGACCGTGTGATTGGTTGATGCAATTCTCATTAGGGATGACCATCGATGTTTATAAAACATCGATAGATTATGGTCGATGTTCATAGTTTTTACATCGATGGGGGAGAACCAGATGGTTTCCCACCATCAATGTCAAGCTAAAACGAAAAGATTTGTTGTGCTATCTCCTGGGACATGGAATATAGCTCCACCCCCTGAAACATGTGAAGCCCCGCCCCCGTGTTCTGATTGGCCCACGGTCCAGTCAGTCAAATACAATGGATGACCACCTATAGGTAACAACATCGATGGCAAAGGCAACAATGGCCATCACTAACACTCATTCAAAACAATCCATTCCGATTGGTTTATGCACTGTCAGTCAACAGTTTTCTATTTTACTACTTTAGCTGGGACCATCATGTGTAGTCTTCAACCAGCAAGACAATCAGTCATGGATGTTCTTGTCACCCACCATCTTTGGCTAGTTTTGTAGGTTTTCAATAAGACTAGGGTGAGGAAAGACCTAAGTAAGTTATGGAGAGCAAATAAAGCCCTTATGCAAATTAGTTTAGAAATTAGACCATCTGATTGGTTGATGCAATACTCATTAGGGATGGCCATCGGCCATCGATGTTTATAAAACATCTATAGGTTATGGTCGATGTTCAATAGTTTTGACATGGATGGGGGAGAACCAGATGGTTTCACACCATCAATGTCAAGCTCAAACTACTAGTTTTGTTTAGCTATTTCCTGGGACACTGAGCATAGCTCCACCCACGACACCAGTGAAGCCCCGCCCCCATATTCTGATTGGCCCACAGGCCAGTCCATCAAATACAATGGATGACCACCGATATGTAACAACATCAATGGCAAGTCAACAGTTTTCTATTTTACTACTTTTGATGGGACCATCATACAACAGTCTTCGACCAACAAACCAATTGGTCAAGAACATTCTTGTTATCAACCATCTTTGGCTGGTTTTGTAGGTTTTCAATTAGACTATGGTGAGGAAGGATCTAAATAAGTTATGGATAGCAAATAAATTCCTTATGCAAATTAGTTTGGAAATTAGACCGTGTGATTGGTTGATGCAATTCTCATTAGGGATGACCATCGATGTTTATAAAACATCGATAGATTATGGTCGATGTTCATAGTTTTTACATCGATGGGGGAGAACCAGATGGTTTCCCACCATCAATGTCAAGCTAAAACGAAAAGATTTGTTGTGCTATCTCCTGGGACATGGAATATAGCTCCACCCCCTGAAACATGTGAAGCCTCGCCCCCGTGTTCTGATTGGCCCACGGTCCAGTCAGTCAAATACAATGGATGACCACCTATAGGTAACAACATCGATGGCAAAGGCAACAATGGCCATCACTAACACTCATTCAAAACAATCCATTCCGATTGGTTTATGCACTGTCAGTCAACAGTTTTCTATTTTACTACTTTAGCTGGGACCATCATGTGTAGTCTTCAACCAGCAAGACAATCAGTCATGGATGTTCTTGTCACCCACCATCTTTGGCTAGTTTTGTAGGTTTTCAATAAGACTAGGGTGAGGAAAGACCTAAGTAAGTTATGGAGAGCAAATAAAGCCCTTATGCAAATTAGTTTAGAAATTAGACCATCTGATTGGTTGATGCAATACTCATTAGGGATGGCCATCGGCCATCGATGTTTATAAAACATCTATAGGTTATGGTCGATGTTCAAT
Source organism: Crinia signifera (assembly GCF_055691185.1). NCBI lineage: Eukaryota > Metazoa > Chordata > Amphibia > Anura > Myobatrachidae > Crinia > Crinia signifera. The sequence goes on along the minus strand of NC_139218.1, from coordinate 163,980,466 downwards.
AGTTTTGACATCGATGGGGGAGAACCAGATGGTTTCACACCATCAATGTCAAGCTCAAACTACTAGTTTTGTTTTGCTATTTCCTGGGACACTGAGCATAGCTCCACCCACGACACCAGTGAAGCCCCGCCCCCATATTCTGATTGGCCCACAGGCCAGTCCATCAAATACAATGGATGACCACCGATATGTAACAACATCAATGGCAAGTCAACAGTTTTCTGTTTTACTACTTTTGATGGGACCATCATACAACAGTCTTCAATCAACAAACCAATTGGTCAAGAACATTCTTGTTATCAACCATCTTTGGCTGGTTTTGTAGGTTTTCAATTAGACTATGGTGAGGAAGGACCTAAATAAGTTATGGAGAGCAAATAAATTCCTTATGCAAATTAGTTTGGAAATTAGACCGTGTGATTGGTTGATGCAATTCTCATTAGGGATGACCATCGATGTTTATAAAACATCGATAGATTATGGTCGATGTTCATAGTTTTTACATCGAGGGGGGAGAACCAGATGGTTTCCCACCATCAATGTCAAGCTAAAACGAAAAGATTTTTTGTGCTATCTCCTGGGACATGGAATATAGCTCCACCCCCTGAAACATGTGAAGCCCCGCCCCCATGTTCTGATTGGCCCACGGTCCAGTCAGTCAAATACAATGGATGACCACCTATAGGTAACAACATCGATGGCAAAGGCAACAATGGCCATCACTAACACTCATTCAAAACAATCCATTCCGATTGGTTTATGCACTGTCAGTCAACAGTTTTCTATTTTACTACTTTAGCTGGGACCATCATGTGATAGTCTTCAACCAGCAAGACAATCAGTCGTGGATGTTCTTGTCACCCACCATTTTTGGCTAGTTTTGTAGGTTTTCAATAAGACTAGTGTGAGGAAAGACCTAAGTAAGTTATGGAGAGCAAAGAAAGCCCTTATGCAAATTAGTTTAGAAATTAGACCATCTGATTGGTTGATGCAATACTCATTAGGGATGGCCATCGGCCATCGATGTTTATAAAACATCTATAGGTTATGGTCGATGTTCAATAGTTTTGACATCGATGGGGGAGAACCAGATGGTTTCACACCATCAATGTCAAGCTCAAACTACTAGTTTTGTTTTGCTATTTCCTGGAACACTGAGCATAGCTCAACCCACGACACCAGTGAAGCCCCGCCCCCATATTCTGATTGGCCCACAGGCCAGTCCATCAAATACAATGGATGACCACCGATATGTAACAACATCAATGGCAAGTCAACAGTTTTCTATTTTACTACTTTTGATGGGACCATCATACAACAGTCTTCGACCAACAAACCAATTGGTCAAGAACATTCTTGTTATCAACCATCTTTGGCTGGTTTTGTAGGTTTTCAATTAGACTATGGTGAGGAAGGACCTAAATAAGTTATGGAGAGCAAATAAATTCCTTATGCAAATTAGTTTGGAAATTAGACCGTGTGATTGGTTGATGCAATTCTCATTAGGGATGACCATCGATGTTTATAAAACATCGATAGATTATGGTCGATGTTCATAGTTTTTACATCGATGGGGGAGAACCAGATGGTTTCCCACCATCAATGTCAAGCTAAAACGAAAAGATTTTTTGTGCTATCTCCTGGGACATGGAATATAGCTCCACCCCCTGAAACATGTGAAGCCCCGCCCCCATGTTCTGATTGGCCCACGGTCCAGTCAGTCAAATACAATGGATGACCACCTATAGGTAACAACATCGATGGCAAAGGCAACAATGGCCATCACTAACACTCATTCAAAACAATCAATTCCGATTGGTTTATGCACTGTCAGTCAACAGTTTTCTATTTTACTACTTTAGCTGGGACCATCATGTGATAGTATTCAACCAGCAAGACAATCAGTCGTGAATGTTCTTGTCACCCACCATCTTTGGCTAATTTTGTAGGTTTTCAATAAGACTAGGGTGAGGAAAGACCTAAGTAAGTTATGGAGAGCAAATAAAGCCCTTATGCAAATTAGTTTAGAAATTAGACCATCTGATTGGTTGATGCAATACTCATTAGGGATGGCCATCGGCCATCGATGTTTATAAAACATCTATAGGTTATGGTCGATGTTCAATAGTTTTGACATGGATGGGGGAGAACCAGATGGTTTCACACCATCAATGTCAAGCTCAAACTACTAGTTTTGTTTAGCTATTTCCTGGGACACTGAGCATAGCTCCACCCACGACACCAGTGAAGCCCCGCCCCCATATTCTGATTGGCCCACAGGCCAGTCCATCAAATACAATGGATGACCACCGATATGTAACAACATCAATGGCAAGTCAACAGTTTTCTATTTTACTACTTTTGATGGGACCATCATACAACAGTCTTCGACCAACAAACCAATTGGTCAAGAACATTCTTGTTATCAACCATCTTTGGCTGGTTTTGTAGGTTTTCAATTAGACTATGGTGAGGAAGGATCTAAATAAGTTATGGATAGCAAATAAATTCCTTATGCAAATTAGTTTGGAAATTAGACCGTGTGATTGGTTGATGCAATTCTCATTAGGGATGACCATCGATGTTTATAAAACATCGATAGATTATGGTCGATGTTCATAGTTTTTACATCGATGGGGGAGAACCAGATGGTTTCCCACCATCAATGTCAAGCTAAAACGAAAAGATTTGTTGTGCTATCTCCTGGGACATGGAATATAGCTCCACCCCCTGAAACATGTGAAGCCCCGCCCCCGTGTTCTGATTGGCCCACGGTCCAGTCAGTCAAATACAATGGATGACCACCTATAGGTAACAACATCGATGGCAAAGGCAACAATGGCCATCACTAACACTCATTCAAAACAATCCATTCCGATTGGTTTATGCACTGTCAGTCAACAGTTTTCTATTTTACTACTTTAGCTGGGACCATCATGTGTAGTCTTCAACCAGCAAGACAATCAGTCATGGATGTTCTTGTCACCCACCATCTTTGGCTAGTTTTGTAGGTTTTCAATAAGACTAGGGTGAGGAAAGACCTAAGTAAGTTATGGAGAGCAAAGAAAGCCCTTATGCAAATTAGTTTAGAAATTAGACCATCTGATTGGTTGATGCAATACTCATTATGGATGGCCATCGGCCATCGATGTTTATAAAACATCTATAGGTTATGGTCGATGTTCAATAGTTTTGACATCGATGGGGGAGAACCAGATGGTTTCACACCATCAATGTCAAGCTCAAACTACTAGTTTTGTTTTGCTATTTCCTGGGACACTGAGCATAGCTCCACCCACGACACCAGTGAAGCCCCGCCCCCATATTCTGATTGGCCCACAGGCCAGTCCATCAAATACAATGGATGACCACCGATATGTAACAACATCAATGGCAAGTCAACAGTTTTTTTATTTTACTACTTTTGATGGGACCATCATACAACAGTCTTCAACCAACAAACCAATTGGTCAAGAACATTCTTGTTATCAACCATCTTTGGCTGGTTTTGTAGGTTTTCAATTAGACTATGGTGAGGAAGGACCGAAATAAGTTATGGAGAGCAAATAAATTCCTTATGCAAATTAGTTTGGAAATTAGACCATGTGATTGGTTGATGCAATTCTCATTAGGGATGACTATCGATGTTTATAAAACATCGATATATTATGGTCGATGTTCATAGTTTTCACATCGATGGGGGAGAACCAGGTGGTTTCCCACCATCAATGTCAAGCTAAAACGAAAAGATTTGTTGTGCTATCTCCTGGGACATGGAATATAGCTCCACCCCCTGAAACATGTGAAGCCCCGACCCCGTGTTCTGATTGGCCCACGGTCCAGTCAGTCAAATACAATGGATGACCACCTATAGGTAACAACATTGATGGCAAAGGCAACAATGGCCATCACTAACACTCATTCAAAACAATCCATTCTGATTGGTTTATGCACTGTCAATCAACAGTTTTCTATTTTACTACTTTAGCTGGGACCATCATGTGATAGTCTTCAACCAGCAAGACAATCAGTCGTGAATGTTCTTGTCACCCACCATCTTTGGCTAGTTTTGTAGGTTTTCAATAAGACTAGGGTGAGGAAAGACCTAAGTAAGTTATGGAGAGCAAATAAAGCCCTTATGCAAATTAGTTTAGAAATTAGACCATCTGATTGGTTGATGCAATACTCATTAAAGATGGCCATCGGCCATCGATGTTTATAAAACATCTATAGGTTATGGTCGATGTTCAATAGTTTTGACATTGATGGGGGAGAACCAGATGGTTTCACACCATCAATGTCAAGCTCAAACTACTAGTTTTGTTTTGCTATTTCCTGGGACACTGAGCACAGCTCCACCGACCACACCAGTGAAGCCCCGCCCCCATATTCTGATTGGCCCACAGGACAGTCCATCAAATACAATGGATGACCACCGATATGAAACAACATCAATGGCAAGTCAACAGTTTTCTATTTTACTACTTTTGATGGGACCATCATACAACAGTCTTCATCCAACAAACCAATTGGTCAAGAACATTCTTGTTATCAACCATCTTTGGCTGGTTTTGTAGGTTTTCAATTAGACTATGGTGAGGAAGGACCGAAATAAGTTATGGAGAGCAAATAAATTCCTTATGCAAATTAGTTTGGAAATTAGACCATGTGATTGGTTGATGCAATTCTCATTAGGGATGACCATCGATGTTTATAAAACATCGATAGATTATGGTCGATGTTCATAGTTTTTACATCGATGGGGGAGAACCAGATGGTTTCCCACCATCAATGTCAAGCTAAAACGAAAAGATTTGTTGTGCTATCTCCTGGGACATGGAATATAGCTCCACCCCCTGAAACATGTGAAGCCCCGCCCCCGTGTTCTGATTGGCCCACGGTCCAGTCAGTCAAATACAATGGATGACCACCTATAGGTAACAACATCGATGGCAAAGGCAACAATGGCCATCACTAACACTCATTCAAAACAATCCATTCCGATTGGTTTATGCACTGTCAGTCAACAGTTTTCTATTTTACTACTTTAGCTGGGACCATCATGTGATAGTTTTCAACCAGCAAGACAATCAGTTGTGAATGTTCTTGTCACCCACCATCTTTGGCTAGTTTTGTAGGTTTTCAATAAGACTAGGGTGAGGAAAGACCTAAGTAAGTTATGGAGAGCAAAGAAAGCCCTTATGCAAATTAGTTTAGAAATTAGACCATCTGATTGGTTGATGCAATACTCATTAGGGATGGCCATCGGCCATCGATGTTTATAAAACATCTATAGGTTATGGTCGCTGTTCAATAGTTTTGACATCGATGGGGGAGAACCAGATGGTTTCACACCATCAATGTCAAGCTCAAACTACTAGTTTTGTTTTGCTATTTCCTGGGACACTGAGCATAGCTCCACCCACGACACCAGTGAAGCCCCGCCCCCATATTCTGATTGGCCCACAGGCCAGTCCATCAAATACAATAGATGACCACCGATATGTAACAACATCAACGGCAAGTCAACAGTTTTCTATTTTACTACTTTTGATGGGACCATCATACAACAGTCTTCGACCAACAAACCAATTGGTCAAGAACATTCTTGTTATCAACCATCTTTGGCTGGTTTTGTAGGTTTTCAATTAGACTATGGTGAGGAAGGACCTAAATAAGTTATGGAGAGCAAATAAATTCCTTATGCAAATTAGTTTGGAAATTAGACCGTGTGATTGGTTGATGCAATTCTCATTAGGGATGACCATCGATGTTTATAAAACATCGATAGATTATGGTCGATGTTCATAGTTTTTACATCGATGGGGGAGAACCAGATGGTTTCCCACCATCAATGTCAAGCTAAAACGAAAAGATTTTTTGTGCTATCTCCTGGGACATGGAATATAGCTCCACCCCCCGAAACATGTGAAGCCCCGCCCCCGTGTTCTGATTGGCAAACGGTCCAGTCAGTCAAATACAATGGATGACCACCTATAGGTAACAACATCGATGGCAAAGGCAACAATGGCCATCACTAACACTCATTTAAAACAATCCATTCCGATTGGTTTATGCACTGTCAGTCAACAGTTTTCTATTCTACTACTTTAGCTGGGACCATCATGTGATAGTCTTCAACCAACAAGACAATCAGTCGTGGATGTTCTTGTCACCCACCATTTTTGGCTAGTTTTGTAGGTTTTCAATAAGACTAGGGTGAGGAAAGACCTAAGTAAGTTATGGAGAGCAAAGAAAGCCCTTATGCAAATTAGTTTAGAAATTAGACCATCTGATTGGTTGATGCAATACTCATTAGGGATGGCCATCGGCCATCGATGTTTATAAAACATCTATAGGTTATGGTCGATGTTCAATAGTTTTGACATCGATGGGGGAGAACCAGATGGTTTCACACCATCAATGTCAAGCTCAAACTACTAGTTTTGTTTTGCTATTTCCTGGAACACTGAGCATAGCTCAACCCACGACACCAGTGAAGCCCCGCCCCCATATTCTGATTGGCCCACAGGCCAGTCCATCAAATACAATGGATGACCACCGATATGTAACAACATCAATGGCAAGTCAACAGTTTTCTATTTTACTACTTTTGATGGGACCATCATACAACAGTCTTCGACCAACAAACCAATTGGTCAAGAACATTCTTGTTATCAACCATCTTTGGCTGGTTTTGTAGGTTTTCAATTAGACTATGGTGAGGAAGGACCTAAATAAGTTATGGAGAGCAAATAAATTCCTTATGCAAATTAGTTTGGAAATTAGACCGTGTGATTGGTTTATGCAATTCTCATTAGGGATGACCATCGATGTTTATAAAACATCGATAGATTATGGTCGATGTTCATAGTTTTTACATCGATGGGGGAGAACCAGATGGTTTCCCACCATCAATGTCAAGCTAAAACGAAAAGATTTTTTGTGCTATCTCCTGGGACATGGAATATAGCTCCACCCCCTGAAACATGTGAAGCCCCGCCCCCATGTTCTGATTGGCCCACGGTCCAGTCAGTCAAATACAATGGATGACCACCTATAGGTAACAACATCGATGGCAAAGGCAACAATGGCCATCACTAACACTCATTCAAAACAATCCATTCCGATTGGTTTATGCACTGTCAGTCAACAGTTTTCTATTTTACTACTTTAGCTGGGACCATCATGTGATAGTCTTCAACCAGCAAGACAATCAGTCGTGGATGTTCTTGTCACCCACCATTTTTGGCTAGTTTTGTAGGTTTTCAATAAGACTAGTGTGAGGAAAGACCTAAGTAAGTTATGGAGAGCAAAGAAAGCCCTTATGCAAATTAGTTTAGAAATTAGACCATCTGATTGGTTGATGCAATACTCATTAGGGATGGCCATCGGCCATCGATGTTTATAAAACATCTATAGGTTATGGTCGATGTTCAATAGTTTTGACATCGATGGGGGAGAACCAGATGGTTTCACACCATCAATGTCAAGCTCAAACTACTAGTTTTGTTTTGCTATTTCCTGGAACACTGAGCATAGCTCAACCCACGACACCAGTGAAGCCCCGCCCCCATATTCTGATTGGCCCACAGGCCAGTCCATCAAATACAATGGATGACCACCGATATGTAACAACATCAATGGCAAGTCAACAGTTTTCTATTTTACTACTTTTGATGGGACCATCATACAACAGTCTTCGACCAACAAACCAATTGGTCAAGAACATTCTTGTTATCAACCATCTTTGGCTGGTTTTGTAGGTTTTCAATTAGACTATGGTGAGGAAGGACCTAAATAAGTTATGGAGAGCAAATAAATTCCTTATGCAAATTAGTTTGGAAATTAGACCGTGTGATTGGTTGATGCAATTCTCATTAGGGATGACCATCGATGTTTATAAAACATCGATAGATTATGGTCGATGTTCATAGTTTTTACATCGATGGGGGAGAACCAGATGGTTTCCCACCATCAATGTCAAGCTAAAACGAAAAGATTTTTTGTGCTATCTCCTGGGACATGGAATATAGCTCCACCCCCTGAAACATGTGAAGCCCCGCCCCCATGTTCTGATTGGCCCACGGTCCAGTCAGTCAAATACAATGGATGACCACCTATAGGTAACAACATCGATGGCAAAGGCAACAACGGCCATCACTAACACTCATTCAAAACAATCCATTCCGATTGGTTTATGCACTGTCAGTCAACAGTTTTCTATTTTACTACTTTAGCTGGGACCATCATGTGTAGTCTTCAACCAGCAAGACAATCAGTCATGGATGTTCTTGTCACCCACCATCTTTGGCTAGTTTTGTAGGTTTTCAATAAGACTAGGGTGAGGAAAGACCTAAGTAAGTTATGGAGAGCAAATAAAGCCCTTATGCAAATTAGTTTAGAAATTAGACCATCTGATTGGTTGATGCAATACTCATTAGGGATGGCCATCGGCCATCGATGTTTATAAAACATCTATAGGTTATGGTCGATGTTCAATAGTTTTGACATGGATGGGGGAGAACCAGATGGTTTCACACCATCAATGTCAAGCTCAAACTACTAGTTTTGTTTAGCTATTTCCTGGGACACTGAGCATAGCTCCACCCACGACACCAGTGAAGCCCCGCCCCCATATTCTGATTGGCCCACAGGCCAGTCCATCAAATACAATGGATGACCACCGATATGTAACAACATCAATGGCAAGTCAACAGTTTTCTATTTTACTACTTTTGATGGGACCATCATACAACAGTCTTCGACCAACAAACCAATTGGTCAAGAACATTCTTGTTATCAACCATCTTTGGCTGGTTTTGTAGGTTTTCAATTAGACTATGGTGAGGAAGGATCTAAATAAGTTATGGATAGCAAATAAATTCCTTATGCAAATTAGTTTGGAAATTAGACCGTGTGATTGGTTGATGCAATTCTCATTAGGGATGACCATCGATGTTTATAAAACATCGATAGATTATGGTCGATGTTCATAGTTTTTACATCGATGGGGGAGAACCAGATGGTTTCCCACCATCAATGTCAAGCTAAAACGAAAAGATTTGTTGTGCTATCTCCTGGGACATGGAATATAGCTCCACCCCCTGAAACATGTGAAGCCCCGCCCCCGTGTTCTGATTGGCCCACGGTCCAGTCAGTCAAATACAATGGATGACCACCTATAGGTAACAACATCGATGGCAAAGGCAACAATGGCCATCACTAACACTCATTCAAAACAATCCATTCCGATTGGTTTATGCACTGTCAGTCAACAGTTTTCTATTTTACTACTTTAGCTGGGACCATCATGTGTAGTCTTCAACCAGCAAGACAATCAGTCATGGATGTTCTTGTCACCCACCATCTTTGGCTAGTTTTGTAGGTTTTCAATAAGACTAGGGTGAGGAAAGACCTAAGTAAGTTATGGAGAGCAAATAAAGCCCTTATGCAAATTAGTTTAGAAATTAGACCATCTGATTGGTTGATGCAATACTCATTAGGGATGGCCATCGGCCATCGATGTTTATAAAACATCTATAGGTTATGGTCGATGTTCAATAGTTTTGACATCGATGGGGGAGAACCAGATGGTTTCACACCATCAATGTCAAGCTCAAACTACTAGTTTTGTTTTGCTATTTCCTGGGACACTGAGCATAGCTCCACCCACGACACCAGTGAAGCCCCGCCCCCATATTCTGATTGGCCCACAGGCCAGTCCATCAAATACAATGGATGACCACCGATATGTAACAACATCAATGGCAAGTCAACAGTTTTCTGTTTTACTACTTTTGATGGGACCATCATACAACAGTCTTCAACCAACAAACCAATTGGTCAAGAACATTCTTGTTATCAACCATCTTTGGCTGGTTTTGTAGGTTTTCAATTAGACTATGGTGAGGAAGGACCTAAATAAGTTATGGAGAGCAAATAAATTCCTTATGCAAATTAGTTTGGAAATTAGACCGTGTGATTGGTTGATGCAATTCTCATTAGGGATGACCATCGATGTTTATAAAACATCGATAGATTATGGTCGATGTTCATAGTTTTTACATCGATGGGGGAGAACCAGATGGTTTCCCACCATCAATGTCAAGCTAAAACGAAAAGATTTTTTGTGCTATCTCCTGGGACATGGAATATAGCTCCACCCCCTGAAACATGTGAAGCCCCGCCCCCATGTTCTGATTGGCCCACGGTCCAGTCAGTCAAATACAATGGATGACCACCTATAGGTAACAACATCGATGGCAAAGGCAACAATGGCCATCACTAACACTCATTCAAAACAATCCATTCCGATTGGTTTATGCACTGTCAGTCAACAGTTTTCTATTTTACTACTTTAGCTGGGACCATCATGTGATAGTCTTCAACCAGCAAGACAATCAGTCGTGGATGTTCTTGTCACCCACCATTTTTGGCTAGTTTTGTAGGTTTTCAATAAGACTAGTGTGAGGAAAGACCTAAGTAAGTTATGGAGAGCAAAGAAAGCCCTTATGCAAATTAGTTTAGAAATTAGACCATCTGATTGGTTGATGCAATACTCATTAGGGATGGCCATCGGCCATCGATGTTTATAAAACATCTATAGGTTATGGTCGATGTTCAATAGTTTTGACATCGATGGGGGAGAACCAGATGGTTTCACACCATCAATGTCAAGCTCAAACTACTAGTTTTGTTTTGCTATTTCCTGGAACACTGAGCATAGCTCAACCCACGACACCAGTGAAGCCCCGCCCCCATATTCTGATTGGCCCACAGGCCAGTCCATCAAATACAATGGATGACCACCGATATGTAACAACATCAATGGCAAGTCAACAGTTTTCTATTTTACTACTTTTGATGGGACCATCATACAACAGTCTTCGACCAACAAACCAATTGGTCAAGAACATTCTTGTTATCAACCATCTTTGGCTGGTTTTGTAGGTTTTCAATTAGACTATGGTGAGGAAGGACCTAAATAAGTTATGGAGAGCAAATAAATTCCTTATGCAAATTAGTTTGGAAATTAGACCGTGTGATTGGTTGATGCAATTCTCATTAGGGATGACCATCGATGTTTATAAAACATCGATAGATTATGGTCGATGTTCATAGTTTTTACATCGATGGGGGAGAACCAGATGGTTTCCCACCATCAATGTCAAGCTAAAACGAAAAGATTTTTTGTGCTATCTCCTGGGACATGGAATATAGCTCCACCCCCTGAAACATGTGAAGCCCCGCCCCCATGTTCTGATTGGCCCACGGTCCAGTCAGTCAAATACAATGGATGACCACCTATAGGTAACAACATCGATGGCAAAGGCAACAATGGCCATCACTAACACTCATTCAAAACAATCAATTCCGATTGGTTTATGCACTGTCAGTCAACAGTTTTCTATTTTACTACTTTAGCTGGGACCATCATGTGATAGTATTCAACCAGCAAGACAATCAGTCGTGAATGTTCTTGTCACCCACCATCTGTGGCTAATTTTGTAGGTTTTCAATAAGACTAGGGTGAGGAAAGACCTAAGTAAGTTATGGAGAGCAAATAAAGCCCTTATGCAAATTAGTTTAGAAATTAGACCATCTGATTGGTTGATGCAATACTCATTAGGGATGGCCATCGGCCATCGATGTATATAAAACATCTATAGGTTATGGTCGATGTTCAATAGTTTTGACATGGATGGGGGAGAACCAGATGGTTTCACACCATCAATGTCAAGCTCAAACTACTAGTTTTGTTTAGCTATTTCCTGGGACACTGAGCATAGCTCCACCCACGACACCAGTGAAGCCCCGCCCCCATATTCTGATTGGCCCACAGGCCAGTCCATCAAATACAATGGATGACCACCGATATGTAACAACATCAATGGCAAGTCAACAGTTTTCTATTTTACTACTTTTGATGGGACCATCATACAACAGTCTTCGACCAACAAACCAATTGGTCAAGAACATTCTTGTTATCAACCATCTTTGGCTGGTTTTGTAGGTTTTCAATTAGACTATGGTGAGGAAGGATCTAAATAAGTTATGGATAGCAAATAAATTCCTTATGCAAATTAGTTTGGAAATTAGACCGTGTGATTGGTTGATGCAATTCTCATTAGGGATGACCATCGATGTTTATAAAACATCGATAGATTATGGTCGATGTTCATAGTTTTTACATCGATGGGGGAGAACCAGATGGTTTCCCACCATCAATGTCAAGCTAAAACGAAAAGATTTGTTGTGCTATCTCCTGGGACATGGAATATAGCTCCACCCCCTGAAACATGTGAAGCCCCGCCCCCGTGTTCTGATTGGCCCACGGTCCAGTCAGTCAAATACAATGGATGACCACCTATAGGTAACAACATCGATGGCAAAGGCAACAATGGCCATCACTAACACTCATTCAAAACAATCCATTCCGATTGGTTTATGCACTGTCAGTCAACAGTTTTCTATTTTACTACTTTAGCTGGGACCATCATGTGTAGTCTTCAACCAGCAAGACAATCAGTCATGGATGTTCTTGTCACCCACCATCTTTGGCTAGTTTTGTAGGTTTTCAATAAGACTAGGGTGAGGAAAGACCTAAGTAAGTTATGGAGAGCAAATAAAGCCCTTATGCAAATTAGTTTAGAAATTAGACCATCTGATTGGTTGATGCAATACTCATTAGGGATGGCCATCGGCCATCGATGTTTATAAAACATCTATAGGTTATGGTCGATGTTCAATAGTTTTGACATCGATGGGGGAGAACCAGATGGTTTCACACCATCAATGTCAAGCTCAAACTACTAGTTTTGTTTTGCTATTTCCTGGGACACTGAGCATAGCTCCACCCACGACACCAGTGAAGCCCCGCCCCCATATTCTGATTGGCCCACAGGCCAGTCCATCAAATACAATGGATGACCACCGATATGTAACAACATCAATGGCAAGTCAACAGTTTTCTGTTTTACTACTTTTGATAGGACCATCATACAACAGTCTTCAACCAACAAACCAATTGGTCAAGAACATTCTTGTTATCAACCATCTTTGGCTGGTTTTGTAGGTTTTCAATTAGACTATGGTGAGGAAGGACCTAAATAAGTTATGGAGAGCAAATAAATTCCTTATGCAAATTAGTTTGGAAATTAGACCGTGTGATTGGTTGATGCAATTCTCATTAGGGATGACCATCGATGTTTATAAAACATCGATAGATTATGGTCGATGTTCATAGTTTTTACATCGATGGGGGAGAACCAGATGGTTTCCCACCATCAATGTCAAGCTAAAACGAAAAGATTTTTTGTGCTATCTCCTGGGACATGGAATATAGCTCCACCCCCTGAAACATGTGAAGCCCCGCCCCCATGTTCTGATTGGCCCACGGTCCAGTCAGTCAAATACAATGGATGACCACCTATAGGTAACAACATCGATGGCAAAGGCAACAATGGCCATCACTAACACTCATTCAAAACAATCCATTCCGATTGGTTTATGCACTGTCAGTCAACAGTTTTCTATTTTACTACTTTAGCTGGGACCATCATGTGATAGTCTTCAACCAGCAAGACAATCAGTCGTGGATGTTCTTGTCACCCACCATTTTTGGCTAGTTTTGTAGGTTTTCAATAAGACTAGTGTGAGGAAAGACCTAAGTAAGTTATGGAGAGCAAAGAAAGCCCTTATGCAAATTAGTTTAGAAATTAGACCATCTGATTGGTTGATGCAATACTCATTAGGGATGGCCATCGGCCATCGGCCATCGATGTTTATAAAACATCTATAGGTTATGGTCGATGTTCAATAGTTTTGACATCGATGGGGGAGAACCAGATGGTTTCACACCATCAATGTCAAGCTCAAACTACTAGTTTTGTTTTGCTATTTCCTGGAACACTGAGCATAGCTCAACCCACGACACCAGTGAAGCCCCGCCCCCATATTCTGATTGGCCCACAGGCCAGTCCATCAAATACAATGGATGACCACCGATATGTAACAACATCAATGGCAAGTCAACAGTTTTCTATTTTACTACTTTTGATGTGACCATCATACAACAGTCTTCGACCAACAAACCAATTGGTCAAGAACATTCTTGTTATCAACCATCTTTGGCTGGTTTTGTAGGTTTTCAATTAGACTATGGTGAGGAAGGACCTAAATAAGTTATGGAGAGCAAATAAATTCCTTATGCAAATTAGTTTGGAAATTAGACCGTGTGATTGGTTGATGCAATTCTCATTAGGGATGACCATCGATGTTTATAAAACATCGATAGATTATGGTCGATGTTCATAGTTTTTACATCGATGGGGGAGAACCAGATGGTTTCCCACCATCAATGTCAAGCTAAAACGAAAAGATTTTTTGTGCTATCTCCTGGGACATGGAATATAGCTCCACCCCCTGAAACATGTGAAGCCCCGCCCCCATGTCCTGATTGGCCCATGGTCCAGTCAGTCAAATACAATGGATGACCACCTATAGGTAACAACATCGATGGCAAAGGCAACAATGGCCATCACTAACACTCATTCAAAACAATCAATTCCGATTGGTTTATGCACTGTCAGTCAACAGTTTTCTATTTTACTACTTTAGCTGGGACCATCATGTGATAGTATTCAACCAGCAAGACAATCAGTCGTGAATGTTCTTGTCACCCACCATCTTTGGCTAATTTTGTAGGTTTTCAATAAGACTAGGGTGAGGAAAGACCTAAGTAAGTTATGGAGAGCAAATAAAGCCCTTATGCAAATTAGTTTAGAAATTAGACCATCTGATTGGTTGATGCAATACTCATTAGGGATGGCCATCGGCCATCGATGTTTATAAAACATCTATAGGTTATGGTCGATGTTCAATAGTTTTGACATGGATGGGGGAGAACCAGATGGTTTCACACCATCAATGTCAAGCTCAAACTACTAGTTTTGTTTAGCTATTTCCTGGGACACTGAGCATAGCTCCACCCACGACACCAGTGAAGCCCCGCCCCCATATTCTGATTGGCCCACAGGCCAGTCCATCAAATACAATGGATGACCACCGATATGTAACAACATCAATGGCAAGTCAACAGTTTTCTATATTACTACTTTTGATGGGACCATCATACAACAGTCTTCGACCAACAAACCAATTGGTCAAGAACATTCTTGTTATCAACCATCTTTGGCTGGTTTTGTAGGTTTTCAATTAGACTATGGTGAGGAAGGATCTAAATAAGTTATGGATAGCAAATAAATTCCTTATGCAAATTAGTTTGGAAATTAGACCGTGTGATTGGTTGATGCAATTCTCATTAGGGATGACCATCGATGTTTATAAAACATCGATAGATTATGGTCGATGTTCATAGTTTTTACATCGATGGGGGAGAACCAGATGGTTTCCCACCATCAATGTCAAGCTAAAACGAAAAGATTTGTTGTGCTATCTCCTGGGACATGGAATATAGCTCCACCCCCTGAAACATGTGAAGCCCCGCCCCCGTGTTCTGATTGGCCCACGGTCCAGTCAGTCAAATACAATGGATGACCACCTATAGGTAACAACATCGATGGCAAAGGCAACAATGGCCATCACTAACACTCATTCAAAACAATCCATTCCGATTGGTTTATGCACTGTCAGTCAACAGTTTTCTATTTTAATACTTTAGCTGGGACCATCATGTGTAGTCTTCAACCAGCAAGACAATCAGTCATGGATGTTCTTGTCACCCACCATCTTTGGCTAGTTTTGTAGGTTTTCAATAAGACTAGGGTGAGGAAAGACCTAAGTAAGTTATGGAGAGCAAATAAAGCCCTTATGCAAATTAGTTTAGAAATTAGACCATCTGATTGGTTGATGCAATACTCATTAGGGATGGCCATCGGCCATCGATGTTTATAAAACATCTATAGGTTATGGTCGATGTTCAATAGTTTTGACATCGATGGGGGAGAACCAGATGGTTTCACACCATCAATGTCAAGCTCAAACTACTAGTTTTGTTTTGCTATTTCCTGGGACACTGAGCATAGCTCCACCCACGACACCAGTGAAGCCCCGCCCCCATATTCTGATTGGCCCACAGGCCAGTCCATCAAATACAATGGATGACCACCGATATGTAACAACATCAATGGCAAGTCAACAGTTTTCTATTTTACTACTTTTGATGGGACCATCATACAACAGTCTTCAACCAACAAACCAATTGGTCAAGAACATTCTTGTTATCAACCATCTTTGGCTGGTTTTGTAGGTTTTCAATTAGACTATGGTGAGGAAGGACCTAAATAAGTTATGGAGAGCAAATAAATTCCTTATGCAAATTAGTTTGGAAATTAGACCGTGTGATTGGTTGATGCAATTCTCATTAGGGATGACCATCGATGTTTATAAAACATCGATAGATTATGGTCGATGTTCATAGTTTTTACATCGATGGGGGAGAACCAGATGGTTTCCCACCATCAATGTCAAGCTAAAACGAAAAGATTTTTTGTGCTATCTCCTGGGACATGGAATATAGCTCCACCCCCTGAAACATGTGAAGCCCCGCCCCCGTGTTCTGATTGGCCCACGGTCCAGTCAGTCAAATACAATGGATGACCACCTATAGGTAACAACATCGATGGCAAAGGCAACAATGGCCATCACTAACACTCATTCAAAACAATCCATTCCGATTGGTTTATGCATTGTCAGTCAACAGTTTTCTATTTTACTACTTTAGCTGGGACCATCATGTGATAGTCTTCAACCAGCAAGACAATCAGTCGTGAATGTTCTTGTCACCCACCAT